>NC_133345.1:12466874-13124457 GCF_030506205.2 Paramisgurnus dabryanus
TTAAACGACATTTCTCATCATAAGATAGCCCCTGAAGGCATTTTAGGCCGAATTGGGCACTTTTGCATGAAAAGTCACAAATCCCAACCTGAAATGTTGAAATCGCTTGAAAAATGCTTTTCTGAGCTGGAAATGCCTTTAAACGACATTTCTCATCATAAAGAATGCCCCTGAAGGCATTTTAGGCCGAATTGGGCACTTTTGCATGAAAAGTCAGAGTCCAACCTGAAATGTTGAAATCGCTTGAAAAATGCTTTTCTGAGCTGGAAATGCCTTTTAACGACATTTCTCATCATAAGAATGCCCCTGAAGGCATTTTAGGCCGAATTGGGCACTTTTGCATGAAAAGTCAGAGTCCAACCTGAAATGTTGAAATCGCTTGAAAAATGCTTTTCTGAGCTGGAAATGCCTTTAAACGACATTTCTCATCATAAGAATGCCCCTGAAGGCATTTTAGGCCGAATTGGGCACTTTTGCATGAAAAGTCAGAGTCCAACCTGAAATGTGTTGAAATCGCTTGAAAAATGCTTTTCTGAGCTGGAAATGCCTTTAAACGACATTTCTCATCATAAGAATGCCCCTGAAGGCATTTTAGGCCGAATTGGGCACTTTTGCATGAAAAGTCAGAGTCCAACCTGAAATGTTGAAATCGCTTGAAAAATGCTTTTCTGAGCTGGAAATGCCTTTAAACGACATTTCTCGATCATAAGATAGCCCCTGAAGGCATTTTAGGCCGAATTGGGCACTTTTGCATGAAAAGTCACAATCCAACCTGAAATGTTGAAATCGCTTGAAAAATGCTTTTCTGAGCTGGAAATGCCTTTAAACGACATTTCTCATCATAAGAATGCCCCTGAAGGCATTTTAGGCCGAATTGGGCACTTTTGCATGAAAAGTCAGAGTCCAACCTGAAATGTTGAAATCGCGTGAAAAATGCTTTTCTGAGCTGGAAATGCCTTTAAACGACATTTCTCATCATAAGAATGCCCCTGAAGGCATTTTAGGCCGAATTGGGCACTTTTGCATGAAAAGTCAGAGTCCAACCTGAAATGTTGAAATCGCTTGAAAAATGCTTTTCTGAGCTGGAAATGCCTTTAAACGACATTTCTCATCATAAGAATGCCCCTGAAGGCATTTTAGGCCGAATTGGGCACTTTTGCATGAAAAGTCACAGTCCAACCTGAAATGTTGAAATAGCTTGAAAAATGCTTTTCTGAGCTGGAAATGCCTATAAACGACATTTCTCATCATAAGAATGCCCCTGAAGGCATTTTAGGCCGAATTGGGCACTTTTGCATGAAAAGTCACAGTCCAACCTGAAATGTTGAAATCGCTTGAAAAATGCTTTTCTGAGCTGGAAATGCCTTTAAACGAAATTTCTTATCATAAGAATGCCCCTGAATGCATTATAGGCCGAATTGGGCACTTTTGCATGAAAAGTCAGAGTCCAACCTGAAATGTTGAAATCGCTTGAAAAATGCTGTTCTGAGCTGGAAATGCCTTTAAACGATATTTCTCATCATAAGAATGCCCCTGAAGGCATTTTAGGCCGAATTGGGCACTTTTGCATAAAAAGTCACAATCCAACCTGAAATGTTGAAATCGCTTGAAAAATGCTTTTCTGAGCTGGAAATGCCTTTAAACGACATTTCTCATCATAAGAATGCTCTTGAAGGCATTTTAGGCCGAATTGGGCACTTTTGCATGAAAAGTCAATATCAAACCTGAAATGTTGAAATCGCTTGAAAAATGCTTTTCTGAGCTGGAAATGCCTTTAAACGACATTTCTCATCATAAGATAGCCCCTGAAGGCATTTTAGGCCGAATTGGGCACTTTTGCATGAAAAGTCACAATCCAACCTGAAATGTTGAAATCGCTTGAAAAATGCTTTTCTGAGCTGGAAATGCCTTTAAACGACATTTCTCATCATAAGAATGCCCCTGAAGGCATTTTAGGCCGAATTGGGCACTTTTGCAGGAAAAGTCAGAGTCCAACCTGAAATGTTGAAATCGCGTGAAAAATGCTTTTCTGAGCTGGAAATGCCTTTAAACGACATTTCTCATCATAAGAATGCCCCTGAAGGCATTTTAGGCCGAATTGGGCACTTTTGCATGAAAAGTCAGAGTCCAACCTGAAATGTTGAAATCGCTTGAAAAATGCTTTTCTGAGCTGGAAATGCCTTTAAACGACATTTCTCATCATAAGAATGCCCCTGAAGGCATTTTAGGCCGAATTGGGCACTTTTGCATGAAAAGTCAGAGTCCCAACCTGAAATGTTGAAATCGCGTGAAAAATGCTTTTCTGAGCTGGAAATGCCTTTAAACGACATTTCTCATCATAAGAATGCCCCTGAAGGCATTTTAGGCCGAATTGGGCACTTTTGCATGAAAAGTCAGAGTCCAACCTGAAATGTTGAAATCGCTTGAAAAATGCTTTTCTGAGCTGGAAATGCCTTTAAACGACATTTCTCATCATAAGATAGCCCCTGAAGGCATTTTAGGCCGAATTGGGCACTTTTGCATGAAAAGTCACAATCCAACCTGAAATGTTGAAATCGCTTGAAAAATGCTTTTCTGAGCTGGAAATGCCTTTAAACGACATTTCTCATCATAAGAATGCCCTGAAGGCATTTTAGGCCGAATTGGGCACTTTTGCATGAAAAGTCAGAGTCCAACCTGAAATGTTGAAATCGCGTGAAAAAATGCTTTTCTGAGCTGGAAATGCCTTTAAACGACATTTCTCATCATAAGAATGCCCCTGAAGGCATTTTAGGCCGAATTGGGCACTTTTGCATGAAAAGTCAGAGTCCAACCTGAAATGTTGAAATCGCTTGAAAAATGCTTTTCTGAGCTGGAAATGCCTTTAAACGACATTTCTCATCATAAGAATGCCCCTGAAGGCATTTTAGGCCGAATTGGGCACTTTTGCATGAAAAGTCACAGTCCAACCTGAAATGTTGAAATAGCTTGAAAAAATGCTTTTCTGAGCTGGAAATGCCTATAAACGACATTTCTCATCATAAGAATGCCCCTGAAGGCATTTTAGGCCGAATTGGGCACTTTTGCATGAAAAGTCACAGTCCAACCTGAAATGTTGAAATCGCTTGAAAAATGCTTTTCTGAGCTGGAAATGCCTTTAAACGAAATTTCTTATCATAAGAATGCCCCTGAATGCATTATAGGCCGAATTGGGCACTTTTGCATGAAAAGTCAGAGTCCAACCTGAAATGTTGAAATCGCTTGAAAAATGCTGTTCTGAGCTGGAAATGCCTTAAAACGATATTTCTCATCATAAGAATGCCCCTGAAGGCATTTTAGGCCGAATTGGGCACTTTTGCATAAAAAGTCACAATCCAACCTGAAATGTTGAAATCGCTTGAAAAATGCTTTTCTGAGCTGGAAATGCCTTTAAACGACATTTCTCATCATAAGAATGCTCTTGAAGGCATTTTAGGCCGAATTGGGCACTTTTGCATGAAAAGTCAATATCAAACCTGAAATGTTGAAATCGCTTGAAAAATGCTTTTCTGAGCTGGAAATGCCTTTAAACGACATTTCTCATCATAAGATAGCCCCTGAAGGCATTTTAGGCCGAATTGGGCACTTTTGCATGAAAAGTCACAATCCAACCTGAAATGTTGAAATCGCTTGAAAAATGCTTTTCTGAGCTGGAAATGCCTTTAAACGACATTTCTCATCATAAGAATGCCCCTGAAGGCATTTAGGCCGAATTGGGCACTTTTGCAGGAAAAGTCAGAGTCCAACCTGAAATGTTGAAATCGCGTGAAAAATGCTTTTCTGAGCTGGAAATGCCTTTAAACGACATTTCTCATCATAAGAATGCCCCTGAAGGCATTTTAGGCCGAATTGGGCACTTTTGCATGAAAAGTCAGAGTCCAACCTGAAATGTTGAAATCGCTTGAAAAATGCTTTTCTGAGCTGGAAATGCCTTTAAACGACATTTCTCATCATAAGAATGCCCCTGAAGGCATTTTAGGCCGAATTGGGCACTTTTGCATGAAAAGTCAGAGTCCAACCTGAAATGTTGAAATCGCGTGAAAAATGCTTTTCTGAGCTGGAAATGCCTTTAAACGACATTTCTCATCATAAGAATGCCCCTGAAGGCATTTTAGGCCGAATTGGGCACTTTTGCATGAAAAGTCAATATCAAACCTGAAATGTTGAAATCGCTTGAAAAATGCTTTTCTGAGCTGGAAATGCCTTTAAACGACATTTCTCATCATAAGAATGCCCCTGAAGGCATTTTAGGCCGAATTGGGCACTTTTGCATGAAAAGTCAGAGTCCAACCTGAAATGTTGAAATCGCGTGAAAAATGCTTTTCTGAGCTGGAAATGCCTTTAAACGACATTTCTCATCATAAGAATGCCCCTGAAGGCAATTTAGGCCGAATTGGGCACTTTTGCATGAAAAGTCAGAGTCCAACCTGAAATGTTGAAATCGCTTGAAAAATGCTTTTCTGAGCTGGAAATGCTTTTAAACGACATTTCTCATCATAAGAATGCCCCTGAAGGCATTTTAGGCCGAATTGGGCACTTTTGCATGAAAAGTCAGAGTCCAACCTGAAATGTTGAAATCGCTTGAAAAATGCTTTTCTGAGCTGGAAATGCCTTTAAACGACATTTCTCATCATGAAGGCATTTTAGGCCGAATTGGGCACTTTTGCATGAAAAGTCAGAGTCCAACCTGAAATGTTGAAATCGCTTGAAAAATGCTTTTCTGAGCTGGAAATGCCTTTAAACGACATTTCTCATCATAAGAATGCCCCTGAAGGCATTTTAGGCCGAATTGGGCACTTTTGCATGAAAAGTCAGAGTCCAACCTGAAATGTTGAAATCGCTTGAAAAATGCTTTTCTGAGCTGGAAATGCCTTTAAACGACATTTCTCATCATAAGAATGCTCCTGAAGGCATTTTAGGCCGAATTGGGCACTTTTGCATGAAAAGTCAATATCCAACCTGAAATGTTGAAATCGCTTGAAAAATGCTTTTCTGAGCTGGAAATGCCTTTAAACGACATTTCTCATCATAAGAATGCCCCTGAAGGCATTTTAGGCCGAATTGGGCACTTTTGCAGGAAAAGTCAAAATCCAACCTGAAATGTTGAAATCGCTTTAAAAATGCTTTTCTGAGCTGGAAATGCCTTTATAACGACATTTCTCATCATAAGAATGCTGAAGGCATTTTAGGCCGAATTGGGCACTTTTGCATGAAAAGTCAATATCCAACCTGAAATGTTGAAATCGCTTGAAAAATGCTTTTCTGAGCTGGAAATGCCTTTAAACGACATTTCTCATCCTAAGAATGCTCCTGAAGGCATTTTAGGCCGAATTGGGCACTTTTGCATGAAAAGTCAAAATCCAACCTGAAATGTTGAATTCGCTTGAAAAATGCTTTTCTGAGCTGGAAATGACATTAAACGACATTTCTCATCATAAGAATGCTCCTGAAGGCATTTTAGGGCCGAATTGGGCACTTTTGCATGAAAAGTCAAAATCCAACCTGAAATGTTGAAATCGCCTGAAAATGCTTTTCTGAGCTGGAAATGCCTTTAAACGACATTTCTCATCATAAGAATGCTCCTGAAGGCATTTTAGGCCGAATTGGGCACTTTTGCATGAAAAGTCACAATCCAACCTGAAATGTTGAAATCGCTTGAAAAATGCTTTTCTGAGCTGGAAATGCCTTTAAACGACATTTCTCCTCATAAGAATGCTCCTGAAGGCATTTTAGGCCGATTTGGGCAGTTTTGCATGGAAAGTCAAAATCCAACCTGAAATGTTGAAATCGCTTGAAAAATGCTTTTCTGAGCTGGAAATGCCTTTAAACGACATTTCTCATCATAAGAATGCTCCTGAAGGCATTTTAGGCCGAATTGGGCACTTTTGCATGAAAAGTCAAAATCCAACCTGAAATGTTGAAATCGCTTGAAAAATGCTTTTCTGAGCTGAAAATGCCTTTAAACGACATTTCTCATCATAAGAATGCTCCTGAAGGCATTTTAGGCCGATTTGGGCAGTTTTGCATGAAAAGTCAAAATCCAACCTGAAATGTTGAAATCGCTTGAAAAATGCTTTTCTGAGCTGGAAATGCCTTTAAACGACATTTCTCATCTTAAGAATGCTCCTGAAGGCATTTTAGGCCGAATTGGGCACTTTTGCATGAAAAGTCAAAATCCAACCTGAAATGTTGAATTCGCTTGAAAAATGCTTTTCTGAGCTGGAAATGACTTTAAACGACATTTCTCATCATAAGAATGCCCCTGAAGGCATTTTAGGCCGAATTGGGCACTTTTGCATGAAAGTCAGAGTCCAACCTGAAATGTTGAAATCGCTTGAAAAATGCTTTTTCTGAGCTGGAAATGCCTTTAAACGACATTTCTCATCATAAGAATGCTCCTGAAGGCATTTTAGGCCGAATTGGGCACTTTTGCATGAAAAGTCAAAATCCAACCTGAAATGTTGAATTCGCTTGAAAAATGCTTTTCTGAGCTGGAAATGACATTAAACGACATTTCTCATCATAAGAATGCTCCTGAAGGCATTTTAGGCCGAATTGGGCACTTTTGCATGAAAAGTCACAATCCAACCTGAAATGTTGAAATCGCCTGAAAAATGCTTTTCTGAGCTGGAAATGCCTTTAAACGACATTTCTCATCATAAGAATGCTCCTGAAGGCATTTTAGGCCGAATTGGGCACTTTTGCATGAAAAGTCAGAGTCCAACCTGAAATGTTGAAATCGCTTGAAAAATGCTTTCTGAGCTGGAAATGCCTTTAAACGACATTTCTCATCATAAGAATGCCCCTGAAGGCATTTTAGGCCGAATTGGGCACTTTTGCATGAAAAGTCAAAATCCAACCTGAAATGTTGAAATCGCTTGAAAAATGCTTTTCTGAGCTGGAAATGCCTTTTAAACGACATTTCTCATCATAAGAATGCTCCTGAAGGCATTTTAGGCCGATTTGGGCAGTTTTGCATGAAAAGTCAAAATCCAACCTGAAATGTTGAAATCGCTTGAAAAATGCTTTTCTGAGCTGGAAATGCCTTTAAACGACATTTCTCATCATAAGAATGCTCCTGAAGGCATTTTAGGCCGAATTGGGCACTTTTGCATGAAAAGTAAAAATCCAACCTGAAATGTTGAATTCGCTTGAAAAATGCTTTTCTAGGGGGGTATTACAGAAAAATCCTAACTTTAAAATCTTATCTTAACTGTTTGGTTACCATGGTAATTTCAGTTAGTAAGTTAAGACAAAAGCTATTACAGAATGATGTTCCTAAATGCATTATCTTATCTTAACTTCAGATAGGAAAGTGGTATTATAGAAGCATCCTAACTTGACAAAACATCCTAAAAACGGTCTTAACTTTAGGGTAACCTCACAGGTGTCCTAACTTAAAACTTTAATGAGAGCCAGCTGAAACAATCACATTATGATAGAGCTGCGGGAGAATTACATTACATTTTTAACAAAGTGGAGGATGAAAAATATCAATATTTGTTTTTGGATTACTCTTCGAATGTTTTTTACCTTCACACATTCACATAATCACAATGTTTCTCACTACTGGAGCAATCTTTCAATTTCTGTTATCCCTCATTATTAAAAAACTGTTATCTTATCCGTGAACACTTGATGGGATTATAGTGAATACAGTACACACTTGACTCAGCATCTATTTCTTCTCATGTCTCTATCAAATGTTGAAATGTACAATAGTATCCTAGCACTTAGGAAGAATCATTTTTTTTAATTTTTGTAATTTGCTGAATGTTTAAATTGAATGGTAACTGATAGATGATGGGCTAAAACACTAATACACAAAACACAGACTATGATTTCTATGAATTTAATAAAATGTATTTTTCTGGCCCATTGAAATTAAAAGGACAATTCTTTTGTTTACTGTAGCAGCAGCTCACGCATTGCTGGTTGCTTGGTAACAGACCTGACAGTTGATAGCCGAACATGATTAAGCGATTTGGGATTTCCTAACTAGAGATGAGATAAGATTTGGTGAAATAAGATGAGAATCCTAAATCAATTTAAGATTTGCTTCTGTAATATGAATTTGTGAAAAATCTTAACTTAACACATCATATCTTAAGTTAAGACCTAAGATAGAAAGTTTCTGTAATACGCCCCCTGAGCTGGAAATGACATTAAACGACATTTCTCATCATAAAGAATGCTCCTGAAGGCATTTTAGGCCGAATTGGGCACTTTTGCATGAAAAGTCACAATCCAATCTGAAATGTTGAAATCGCCTGAAAAATGCTTTTCTGAGCTGGAAATGCCTTTTAAACGACATTTCTCATCATAAGAATGCTCCTGAAGGCATGTTAGGCCGAATTGGTCAGTTTTGCATGAAAAGTCAAAATCCAACCTGAAATGTTGAAATCGCTTGAAAAATGCTTTTCTGAGCTGGAAATGCCTTTAAACGACATTTCTCATCATAAGAATGCTCCTGAAGGCATTTTAGGCCGAATTGGGCACTTTTGCATGAAAAGTCAATATCCAACCTGAAATGTTGAAATCGCTTGAAAAATGCTTTTCTGAGCTGGAAATGCCTTTTAAACGACATTTCTCATCATAAGAATGCTCCTGAAGGCATTTTAGGCCGAATTGGGCACTTTTGCATGAAAAGTCACAATCCAACCTGAAATGTTGAAATCGCTTGAAAAATGCTTTTCTGAGCTGGAAATGACTTTAAACGACATTTCTCATCATAAGAATGCCCCTGAAGGCATTTTAGGCCGAATTGGGCACTTTTGCATGAAAGTCAGAGTCCAACCTGAAATGTTGAAATCGCTTGAAAAATGCTTTTCTGAGCTGGAAATGCCTTTAACGACATTTCTCATCATAAGAATGCCCCTGAAGGCATTTTAGGCCGAATTGGGCACTTTTGCATGAAAAGTCAGAGTCCAACCTGAAATGTTGAAATCGCTTGAAAAATGCTTTTTCTGAGCTGGAAATGCCTTTTAAACGACATTTCTCATCATAAGAATGCCCCTGAAGGCATTTTAGGCCGAATTGGGCACTTTTGCATGAAAAGTCACAATCCAACCTGAAATGTTGAAATCGCTTGAAAAATGCTTTTCTGAGCTGGAAATGCCTTTAAACGACATTTCTCATCATAAGAATGCTCCTGAAGGCATTTTAGGCCGAATTGGGCACTTTTGCATGAAAAGTCAATATCCAACCTGAAATGTTGAAATCGCTTGAAAAATGCTTTTCTGAGCTTGAAATGCCTTTAAACGACATTTCTCATCATAAGAATGCTCATCATAAGAATGCTCCTGAAGGCATTTTAGGCCGAATTGGGCACTTTTGCATGAAAAGTCACAATCCAACCTGAAATGTTGAAATCGCTTGAAAAATGCTTTTCTGAGCTGGAAATGCCTTTAAACGACATTTCTCATCATAAGAATGCTCCTGAAGGCATTTTAGGCCGAATTGGGCACTTTTGCATGAAAAGTCAATATCCAACCTGAAATGTTGAAATCGCTTGAAAAATGCTTTTCTGAGCTGGAAATGACATTAAACGACATTTCTCATCATAAGAATGCTCCTGAAGGCATTTTAGGCCGAATTGGGCACTTTTGCATGAAAAGTCACAATCCAACCTGAAATGTTGAAATCGCTTGAAAAATGCTTTTCTGAGCTGGAAATGCCTTTAAACGACATTTCTCATCATAAGAATGCCCCTGAAGGCATTTTAGGCCGAATTGGGCACTTTTGCATGAAAGTCAGAGTCCAACCTGAAATGTTGAAATCGCTTGAAAAATGCTTTTCTGAGCTGGAAATGCCTTTAACGACATTTCTCATCATAAGAATGCCCCTGAAGGCATTTTAGGCCGAATTGGGCACTTTTGCATGAAAAGTCAGAGTCCAACCTGAAATGTTGAAATCGCTTGAAAAATGCTTTTCTGAGCTGGAAATGCCTTTAAACGACATTTCTCATCATAAGAATGCCCCTGAAGGCATTTTAAGCCGAATTGGGCACTTTTGCATGAAAAGTCAGAGTCCAACCTGAAATGTTGAAATCGCTTGAAAAATGCTTTTCTGAGCTGGAAATGCTTTTAAACGACATTTCTCATCATAAGAATGCCCCTGAAGGCATTTTAGGCCGAATTGGGCACTTTTGCATGAAAAGTCAGAGTCCAACCTGAAATGTTGAAATCGCTTGAAAAATGCTTTTCTGAGCTGGAAATGCCTTTAAACGACATTTCTCATCATAAGAATGCCCCTGAAGGCATTTTAGGCCGAATTGGGCACTTTTGCATGAAAAGTCAGAGTCCAACCTGAAATGTTGAAATCGCTTGAAAAATGCTTTTCTGAGCTGGAAATGCCTTTAAACGACATTTCTCATCATAAGAATGCCCCTGAAGGCATTTTAGGCCGAATTGGGCACTTTTGCATGAAAAGTCAATATCCAACCTGAAATGTTGAAATCGCTTGAAAAATGCTTTTCTGAGCTGGAAATGCCTTTAAACGACATTTCTCATCATAAGAATGCCCCTGAAGGCATTTTAGGCCGAATTGGGCACTTTTGCATGAAAAGTCACAGTCCAACCTGAAATGTTGAAATCGCTTGAAAAATGCTTTTCTGAGCTGGAAATGCCTTTAAACAACATTTCTCATCGTAAGATTGCCACTGAAGGCATTTTAGGCCGAATTGGGCACTTTTGCATGAAAAGTCAGAGTCCAACCTGAAATGTTGAAATCGCTTGAAAAATGCTTTTCTGAGCTGGAAATGCCTTTAAACGACATTTCTCATCATACGAATGCCCCTGAAGGCATTTTAGGCCGAATTGGGCACTTTTGCATGAAAAGTCAGAGTCCAACCTGAAATGTTGAAATCGCTTGAAAAATGCTTTTCTGAGCTGGAAATGCCTTTAAACGACATTTCTCATCATAAGAATGCCCCTGAAGGCATTTTAGGCCGAATTGGGCACTTTTGCATGAAAAGTCAGAGTCCAACATGAAATGTTGAAATCGCTTGAAAAATGCTTTTCTGAGCTGGAAATGCCTTTAAACGACATTTCTCATCATAAGAATGCTCCTGAAGGCATTTTAGGCCGAATTGGGCACTTTTGCATGAAAAGTCAAAATCCAACCTGAAATGTTGAATTCGCTTGAAAAATGCTTTTCTGAGCTGGAAATGACATTAAACGACATTTCTCATCATAAGAATGCTCCTGAAGGCATTTTAGGCCGAATTGGGCACTTTTGCATGAAAAGTCAAAATCCAACCTGAAATGTTGAAATCGCCTGAAAATGCTTTTCTGAGCTGGAAATGCCTTTAAACGACATTTCTCATCATAAGAATGCTCCTGAAGGCATTTTAGGCCGAATTGGGCACTTTTGCATGAAAAGTCAGAGTCCAACCTGAAATGTTGAAATCGCTTGAAAAATGCTTTTCTGAGCTGGAAATGCCTTTAAACGACATTTCTCATCATAAGAATGCTCCTGAAGGCATTTTAGGCCGAATTGGGCACTTTTGCATGAAAAGTCACAATCCAACCTGAAATGTTGAAATCGCTTGAAAAATGCTTTTCTGAGCTGGAAATGCCTTTAAACGACATTTCTCATCATAAGAATGCTCCTGAAGGCATTTTAGGCCGATTTGGGCAGTTTTGCATGGAAAGTCAAAATCCAACCTGAAATGTTGAAATCGCTTGAAAAATGCTTTTCTGAGCTGGAAATGCCTTTAAACGACATTTCTCATCATAAGAATGCTCCTGAAGGCATTTTAGGCCGAATTGGGCACTTTTGCATGAAAAGTCAAAATCCAACCTGAAATGTTGAAATCGCTTGAAAAATGCTTTTCTGAGCTGAAAATGCCTTTAAACGACATTTCTCATCATAAGAATGCTCCTGAAGGCATTTTAGGCCGATTTGGGCAGTTTTGCATGAAAAGTCAAAATCCAACCTGAAATGTTGAAATCGCTTGAAAAATGCTTTTCTGAGCTGGAAATGCCTTTAAACGACATTTCTCATCTTAAGAATGCTCCTGAAGGCATTTTAGGCCGAATTGGGCACTTTTGCATGAAAAGTCAAAATCCAACCTGAAATGTTGAATTCGCTTGAAAAATGCTTTTCTGAGCTGGAAATGACATTAAACGACATTTCTCATCATAAGAATACTCCTGAAGGCATTTTAGGCCGAATTGGGCACTTTTGCATGAAAAGTCACAATCCAACCTGAAATGTTGAATTCGCCTGAAAAATGCTTTTCTGAGCTGGAAATGCCTTTAAACGACATTTCTCATCATAAGAATGCTCCTGAAGGCATTTTAGGCCGAATTGGGCACTTTTGCATGAAAAGTCAAAATCCAACCTGAAATGTTGAATTCGCTTGAAAAATGCTTTTCTGAGCTGGAAATGACATTAAACGACATTTCTCATCATAAGAATGCTCCTGAAGGCATTTTAGGCCGAATTGGGCACTTTTGCATGAAAAGTCACAATCCAACCTGAAATGTTGAAATCGCCTGAAAAATGCTTTTCTGAGCTGGAAATGCCTTTAAACGACATTTCTCATCATAAGAATGCTCCTGAAGGCATTTTAGGCCGAATTGGGCACTTTTGCATGAAAAGTCAAAATCCAACCTGAAATGTTGAATTCGCTTGAAAAATGCTTTTCTGAGCTGGAAATGACATTAAACGACATTTCTCATCATAAGAATGCTCCTGAAGGCATTTTAGGCCGAATTGGGCACTTTTGCATGAAAAGTCACAATCCAACCTGAAATGTTGAAATCGCCTGAAAAATGCTTTTCTGAGCTGGAAATGCCTTTAAACGACATTTCTCATCATAAGAATGCTCCTGAAGGCATTTTAGGCCGAATTGGGCACTTTTGCATGAAAAGTCACAATCCAACCTGAAATGTTGAAATCGCTTGAAAAATGCTTTTCTGAGCTGGAAATGCCTTTAAACGACATTTCTCATCATAAGAATGCCCCTGAAGGCATTTTAGGCCGAATTGGGCACTTTTGCATGAAAAGTCAGAGTCCAACCTGAAATGTTGAAATCGCTTGAAAAATGCTGTTCTGAGCTGGAAATGCCTTTAAACGATATTTCTCATCATAAGAATGCCCCTGAAGGCATTTTAGGCCGAATTGGGCACTTTTGCATAAAAAGTCACAATCCAACCTGAAATGTTGAAATCGCTTGAAAAATGCTTTTCTGAGCTGGAAATGCCTTTAAACGACATTTCTCATCATAAGAATGCTCTTGAAGGCATTTTAGGCCGAATTGGGCACTTTTGCATGAAAAGTCAATATCAAACCTGAAATGTTGAAATCGCTTGAAAAATGCTTTTCTGAGCTGGAAATGCCTTTAAACGACATTTCTCATCATAAGATAGCCCCTGAAGGCATTTTAGGCCGAATTGGGCACTTTTGCATGAAAAGTCACAATCCAACCTGAAATGTTGAAATCGCTTGAAAAATGCTTTTCTGAGCTGGAAATGCCTTTAAACGACATTTCTCATCATAAGAATGCCCCTGAAGGCATTTTAGGCCGAATTGGGCACTTTTGCAGGAAAAGTCAGAGTCCAACCTGAAATGTTGAAATCGCGTGAAAAATGCTTTTCTGAGCTGGAAATGCCTTTAAACGACATTTCTCATCATAAGAATGCCCCTGAAGGCATTTTAGGCCGAATTGGGCACTTTTGCATGAAAAGTCAGAGTCCAACCTGAAATGTTGAAATCGCTTGAAAAATGCTTTTCTGAGCTGGAAATGCCTTTAAACGACATTTCTCATCATAAGAATGCCCCTGAAGGCATTTTAGGCCGAATTGGGCACTTTTGCATGAAAAGTCAGAGTCCAACCTGAAATGTTGAAATCGCGTGAAAAATGCTTTTCTGAGCTGGAAATGCCTTTAAACGACATTTCTCATCATAAGAATGCCCCTGAAGGCATTTTAGGCCGAATTGGGCACTTTTGCATGAAAAGTCAATATCAAACCTGAAATGTTGAAATCGCTTGAAAAATGCTTTTCTGAGCTGGAAATGCCTTTAAACGACATTTCTCATCATAAGAATGCCCCTGAAGGCATTTTAGGCCGAATTGGGCACTTTTGCATGAAAAGTCAGAGTCCAACCTGAAATGTTGAAATCGCGTGAAAAATGCTTTTCTGAGCTGGAAATGCCTTTAAACGACATTTCTCATCATAAGAATGCCCCTGAAGGCATTTTAGGCCGAATTGGGCACTTTTGCATGAAAAGTCAGAGTCCAACCTGAAATGTTGAAATCGCTTGAAAAATGCTTTTCTGAGCTGGAAATGCTTTTAAACGACATTTCTCATCATAAGAATGCCCCTGAAGGCATTTTAGGCCGAATTGGGCACTTTTGCATGAAAAGTCAGAGTCCAACCTGAAATGTTGAAATCGCTTGAAAAATGCTTTTCTGAGCTGGAAATGCCTTTAAACGACATTTCTCATCATGAAGGCATTTTAGGCCGAATTGGGCACTTTTGCATGAAAAGTCAGAGTCCAACCTGAAATGTTGAAATCGCTTGAAAAATGCTTTTCTGAGCTGGAAATGCCTTTAAACGACATTTCTCATCATAAGAATGCCCCTGAAGGCATTTTAGGCCGAATTGGGCACTTTTGCATGAAAAGTCAGAGTCCAACCTGAAATGTTGAAATCGCTTGAAAAATGCTTTTCTGAGCTGGAAATGCCTTTAAACGACATTTCTCATCATAAGAATGCTCCTGAAGGCATTTTAGGCCGAATTGGGCACTTTTGCATGAAAAGTCAATATCCAACCTGAAATGTTGAAATCGCTTGAAAAATGCTTTTCTGAGCTGGAAATGCCTTTAAACGACATTTCTCATCATAAGAATGCCCCTGAAGGCATTTTAGGCCGAATTGGGCACTTTTGCAGGAAAAGTCAAAATCCAACCTGAAATGTTGAAATCGCTTTAAAAATGCTTTTCTGAGCTGGAAATGCCTTTAAACGACATTTCTCATCATAAGAATGCTGAAGGCATTTTAGGCCGAATTGGGCACTTTTGCATGAAAAGTCAATATCCAACCTGAAATGTTGAAATCGCTTGAAAAATGCTTTTCTGAGCTGGAAATGCCTTTAAACGACATTTCTCATCCTAAGAATGCTCCTGAAGGCATTTTAGGCCGAATTGGGCACTTTTGCATGAAAAGTCAAAATCCAACCTGAAATGTTGAATTCGCTTGAAAAATGCTTTTCTGAGCTGGAAATGACATTAAACGACATTTCTCATCATAAGAATGCTCCTGAAGGCATTTTAGGCCGAATTGGGCACTTTTGCATGAAAAGTCAAAATCCAACCTGAAATGTTGAAATCGCCTGAAAATGCTTTTCTGAGCTGGAAATGCCTTTAAACGACATTTCTCATCATAAGAATGCTCCTGAAGGCATTTTAGGCCGAATTTGGCACTTTTGCATGAAAAGTCACAATCCAACCTGAAATGTTGAAATCGCTTGAAAAATGCTTTTCTGAGCTGGAAATGCCTTTAAACGACATTTCTCATCATAAGAATGCTCCTGAAGGCATTTTAGGCCGATTTGGGCAGTTTTGCATGGAAAGTCAAAATCCAACCTGAAATGTTGAAATCGCTTGAAAAATGCTTTTCTGAGCTGGAAATGCCTTTAAACGACATTTCTCATCATAAGAATGCTCCTGAAGGCATTTTAGGCCGAATTGGGCACTTTTGCATGAAAAGTCAAAATCCAACCTGAAATGTTGAAATCGCTTGAAAAATGCTTTTCTGAGCTGAAAATGCCTTTAAACGACATTTCTCATCATAAGAATGCTCCTGAAGGCATTTTAGGCCGATTTGGGCAGTTTTGCATGAAAAGTCAAAATCCAACCTGAAATGTTGAAATCGCTTGAAAAATGCTTTTCTGAGCTGGAAATGCCTTTAAACGACATTTCTCATCTTAAGAATGCTCCTGAAGGCATTTTAGGCCGAATTGGGCACTTTTGCATGAAAAGTCAAAATCCAACCTGAAATGTTGAATTCGCTTGAAAAATGCTTTTCTGAGCTGGAAATGACATTAAACGACATTTCTCATCATAAGAATACTCCTGAAGGCATTTTAGGCCGAATTGGGCACTTTTGCATGAAAAGTCACAATCCAACCTGAAATGTTGAATTCGCCTGAAAAATGCTTTTCTGAGCTGGAAATGCCTTTAAACGACATTTCTCATCATAAGAATGCTCCTGAAGGCATTTTAGGCCGAATTGGGCACTTTTGCATGAAAAGTCAAAATCCAACCTGAAATGTTGAATTCGCTTGAAAAATGCTTTTCTGAGCTGGAAATGACATTAAACGACATTTCTCATCATAAGAATGCTCCTGAAGGCATTTTAGGCCGAATTGGGCACTTTTGCATGAAAAGTCACAATCCAACCTGAAATGTTGAAATCGCCTGAAAAATGCTTTTCTGAGCTGGAAATGCCTTTAAACGACATTTCTCATCATAAGAATGCTCCTGAAGGCATTTTAGGCCGAATTGGGCACTTTTGCATGAAAAGTCAAAATCCAACCTGAAATGTTGAATTCGCTTGAAAAATGCTTTTCTGAGCTGGAAATGACATTAAACGACATTTCTCATCATAAGAATGCTCCTGAAGGCATTTTAGGCCGAATTGGGCACTTTTGCATGAAAAGTCACAATCCAACCTGAAATGTTGAAATCGCCTGAAAAATGCTTTTCTGAGCTGGAAATGCCTTTAAACGACATTTCTCATCATAAGAATGCTCCTGAAGGCATTTTAGGCCGAATTGGGCACTTTTGCATGAAAAGTCACAATCCAACCTGAAATGTTGAAATCGCTTGAAAAATGCTTTTCTGAGCTGGAAATGCCTTTAAACGACATTTCTCATCATAAGAATGCTCCTGAAGGCATTTTAGGCCGATTTGGGCAGTTCTGCATGAAAAGTCAAAATCCAACCTGAAATGTTGAAATCGCTTGAAAAATGCTTTTCTGAGCTGGAAATGCCTTTAAACGACATTTCTCATCATAAGAATGCTCCTGAAGGCATTTTAGGCCGAATTGGGCACTTTTGCATGAAAAGTCAATATCAATCCTGAAATGTTGAAATCGCTTAAAAATGCTTTTCTGAGCTGGAAATGCCTTTAAACGACATTTCTCATCATAAGAATGCTCCGGAAGGCATTTTAGGCCGAATTGGGCACTTTTGCATGAAAAGTCAAAATCCAACCTGAAATGTTGAATTCGCTTGAAAAATGCTTTTCTGAGCTGGAAATGACATTAAACGACATTTCTCATCATAAGAATGCTCCTGAAGGCATTTTAGGCCGAATTGGGCACTTTTGCATGAAAAGTCACAATCCAATCTGAAATGTTGAAATCGCCTGAAAAATGCTTTTCTGAGCTGGAAATGCCTTTAAACGACATTTCTCATCATAAGAATGCTCCGGAAGGCATTTTAGGCCGAATTGGGCACTTTTGCATGAAAAGTCAAAATCCAACCTGAAATGTTGAATTCGCTTGAAAAATGCTTTTCTGAGCTGGAAATGACATTAAACGACATTTCTCATCATAAGAATGCTCCTGAAGGCATTTTAGGCCGAATTGGGCACTTTTGCATGAAAAGTCACAATCCAATCTGAAATGTTGAAATCACCTGAAAAATGCTTTTCTGAGCTGGAAATGCCTTTAAACGACATTTCTCATCATAAGAATGCTCCTGAAGGCATTTTAGGCCGAATTGGGCACTTTTGCATGAAAAGTCACAATCCAATCTGAAATGTTGAAATCGCTTGAAAAATGCTTTTCTGAGCTGGAAATGCCTTTAAACGACATTTCTCATCATAAGAATGCTCCTGAAGGCATTTTAGGCCGATTTGGGCAGTTTTGCATGAAAAGTCAAAATCCAACCTGAAATGTTGAAATCGCTTGAAAAATGCTTTTCTGAGCTGGAAATGCCTTTAAACGACATTTCTCATCATAAGAATGCTCCTGAAGGCATTTTAGGCCGAATTGGGCACTTTTGCATGAAAAGTAAAAATCCAACCTGAAATGTTGAATTCGCTTGAAAAATGCTTTTCTAGGGGGGTATTACAGAAAAATCCTAACTTTAAAATCTTATCTTAACTGTTTGGTTACCATGGTAATTTCAGTTAGTAAGTTAAGACAAAAGCTATTACAGAATGATGTTCCTAAATGCATTATCTTATCTTAACTTCAGATAGGAAAGTGGTATTATAGAAGCATCCTAACTTGACAAAACATCCTAAAAACGGTCTTAACTTTAGGGTAACCTCACAGGTGTCCTAACTTAAAACTTTAATGAGAGCCAGCTGAAACAATCACATTATGATAGAGCTGCGGGAGAATTACATTACATTTTTAACAAAGTGGAGGATGAAAAATATCAATATTTGTTTTTGGATTACTCTTCGAATGTTTTTTACCTTCACACATTCACATAATCACAATGTTTCTCACTACTGGAGCAATCTTTCAATTTCTGTTATCCCTCATTATTAAAAAACTGTTATCTTATCCGTGAACACTTGATGGGATTATAGTGAATACAGTACACACTTGACTCAGCATCTATTTCTTCTCATGTCTCTATCAAATGTTGAAATGTACAATAGTATCCTAGCACTTAGGAAGAATCATTTTTTTTAATTTTTGTAAGTCACATTTGCTGAATGTTTAAATTGAATGGTAACTGATAGATGATGGGCTAAAACACTAATACACAAAACACAGACTATGATTTCTATGAATTTAATAAAATGTATTTTTCTGGCCCATTGAAATTAAAAGGACAATTCTTTTGTTTACTGTAGCAGCAGCTCACGCATTGCTGGTTGCTTGGTAACAGACCTGACAGTTGATAGCCGAACATGATTAAGCGATTTGGGATTTCCTAACTAGAGATGAGATAAGATTTGGTGAAATAAGATGAGAATCCTAAATCAATTTAAGATTTGCTTCTGTAATATGAATTTGTGAAAAATCTTAACTTAACACATCATATCTTAAGTTAAGACCTAAGATAGAAAGTTTCTGTAATACGCCCCCTGAGCTGGAAATGACATTAAACGACATTTCTCATCATAAGAATGCTCCTGAAGGCATTTTAGGCCGAATTGGGCACTTTTGCATGAAAAGTCACAATCCAATCTGAAATGTTGAAATCGCCTGAAAAATGCTTTTCTGAGCTGGAAATGCCTTTAAACGACATTTCTCATCATAAGAATGCTCCTGAAGGCATGTTAGGCCGAATTGGTCAGTTTTGCATGAAAAGTCAAAATCCAACCTGAAATGTTGAAATCGCTTGAAAAATGCTTTTCTGAGCTGGAAATGCCTTTAAACGACATTTCTCATCATAAGAATGCTCCTGAAGGCATTTTAGGCCGAATTGGGCACTTTTGCATGAAAAGTCAATATCCAACCTGAAATGTTGAAATCGCTTGAAAAATGCTTTTCTGAGCTGGAAATGCCTTTAAACGACATTTCTCATCATAAGAATGCTCCTGAAGGCATTTTAGGCCGAATTGGGCACTTTTGCATGAAAAGTCACAATCCAACCTGAAATGTTGAAATCGCTTGAAAAATGCTTTTCTGAGCTGGAAATGCCTTTAAACGACATTTCTCATCATAAGAATGCCCCTGAAGGCATTTTAGGCCGAATTGGGCACTTTTGCATGAAAGTCAGAGTCCAACCTGAAATGTTGAAATCGCTTGAAAAATGCTTTTCTGAGCTGGAAATGCCTTTAACGACATTTCTCATCATAAGAATGCCCCTGAAGGCATTTTAGGCCGAATTGGGCACTTTTGCATGAAAAGTCAGAGTCCAACCTGAAATGTTGAAATCGCTTGAAAAATGCTTTTCTGAGCTGGAAATGCCTTTAAACGACATTTCTCATCATAAGAATGCCCCTGAAGGCATTTTAAGCCGAATTGGGCACTTTTGCATGAAAAGTCAGAGTCCAACCTGAAATGTTGAAATCGCTTGAAAAATGCTTTTCTGAGCTGGAAATGCTTTTAAACGACATTTCTCATCATAAGAATGCCCCTGAAGGCATTTTAGGCCGAATTGGGCACTTTTGCATGAAAAGTCAGAGTCCAACCTGAAATGTTGAAATCGCTTGAAAAATGCTTTTCTGAGCTGGAAATGCCTTTAAACGACATTTCTCATCATAAGAATGCCCCTGAAGGCATTTTAGGCCGAATTGGGCACTTTTGCATGAAAAGTCAGAGTCCAACCTGAAATGTTGAAATCGCTTGAAAAATGCTTTTCTGAGCTGGAAATGCCTTTAAACGACATTTCTCATCATAAGAATGCCCCTGAAGGCATTTTAGGCCGAATTGGGCACTTTTGCATGAAAAGTCAATATCCAACCTGAAATGTTGAAATCGCTTGAAAAATGCTTTTCTGAGCTGGAAATGCCTTTAAACGACATTTCTCATCATAAGAATGCCCCTGAAGGCATTTTAGGCCGAATTGGGCACTTTTGCATGAAAAGTCACAGTCCAACCTGAAATGTTGAAATCGCTTGAAAAATGCTTTTCTGAGCTGGAAATGCCTTTAAACAACATTTCTCATCGTAAGATTGCCACTGAAGGCATTTTAGGCCGAATTGGGCACTTTTGCATGAAAAGTCAGAGTCCAACCTGAAATGTTGAAATCGCTTGAAAAATGCTTTTCTGAGCTGGAAATGCCTTTAAACGACATTTCTCATCATACGAATGCCCCTGAAGGCATTTTAGGCCGAATTGGGCACTTTTGCATGAAAAGTCACAATCCAATCTGAAATGTTGAAATCGCCTGAAAAATGCTTTTCTGAGCTGGAAATGCCTTTAAACGACATTTCTCATCATAAGAATGCTCCTGAAGGCATGTTAGGCCGAATTGGTCAGTTTTGCATGAAAAGTCAAAATCCAACCTGAAATGTTGAAATCGCTTGAAAAATGCTTTTCTGAGCTGGAAATGCCTTTAAACGACATTTCTCATCATAAGAATGCTCCTGAAGGCATTTTAGGCCGAATTGGGCACTTTTGCATGAAAAGTCAATATCCAACCTGAAATGTTGAAATCGCTTGAAAAATGCTTTTCTGAGCTGGAAATGCCTTTAAACGACATTTCTCATCATAAGAATGCTCCTGAAGGCATTTTAGGCCGAATTGGGCACTTTTGCATGAAAAGTCACAATCCAACCTGAAATGTTGAAATCGCTTGAAAAATGCTTTTCTGAGCTGGAAATGCCTTTAAACGACATTTCTCATCATAAGAATGCCCCTGAAGGCATTTTAGGCCGAATTGGGCACTTTTGCATGAAAGTCAGAGTCCAACCTGAAATGTTGAAATCGCTTGAAAAATGCTTTTCTGAGCTGGAAATGCCTTTAACGACATTTCTCATCATAAGAATGCCCCTGAAGGCATTTTAGGCCGAATTGGGCACTTTTGCATGAAAAGTCAGAGTCCAACCTGAAATGTTGAAATCGCTTGAAAAATGCTTTTCTGAGCTGGAAATGCCTTTAAACGACATTTCTCATCATAAGAATGCCCCTGAAGGCATTTTAAGCCGAATTGGGCACTTTTGCATGAAAAGTCAGAGTCCAACCTGAAATGTTGAAATCGCTTGAAAAATGCTTTTCTGAGCTGGAAATGCTTTTAAACGACATTTCTCATCATAAGAATGCCCCTGAAGGCATTTTAGGCCGAATTGGGCACTTTTGCATGAAAAGTCAGAGTCCAACCTGAAATGTTGAAATCGCTTGAAAAATGCTTTTCTGAGCTGGAAATGCCTTTAAACGACATTTCTCATCATAAGAATGCCCCTGAAGGCATTTTAGGCCGAATTGGGCACTTTTGCATGAAAAGTCAGAGTCCAACCTGAAATGTTGAAATCGCTTGAAAAATGCTTTTCTGAGCTGGAAATGCCTTTAAACGACATTTCTCATCATAAGAATGCCCCTGAAGGCATTTTAGGCCGAATTGGGCACTTTTGCATGAAAAGTCAATATCCAACCTGAAATGTTGAAATCGCTTGAAAAATGCTTTTCTGAGCTGGAAATGCCTTTAAACGACATTTCTCATCATAAGAATGCCCCTGAAGGCATTTTAGGCCGAATTGGGCACTTTTGCATGAAAAGTCACAGTCCAACCTGAAATGTTGAAATCGCTTGAAAAATGCTTTTCTGAGCTGGAAATGCCTTTAAACAACATTTCTCATCGTAAGATTGCCACTGAAGGCATTTTAGGCCGAATTGGGCACTTTTGCATGAAAAGTCAGAGTCCAACCTGAAATGTTGAAATCGCTTGAAAAATGCTTTTCTGAGCTGGAAATGCCTTTAAACGACATTTCTCATCATACGAATGCCCCTGAAGGCATTTTAGGCCGAATTGGGCACTTTTGCATGAAAAGTCAGAGTCCAACCTGAAATGTTGAAATCGCTTGAAAAATGCTTTTCTGAGCTGGAAATGCCTTTAAACGACATTTCTCATCATAAGAATGCCCCTGAAGGCATTTTAGGCCGAATTGGGCACTTTTGCATGAAAAGTCAGAGTCCAACATGAAATGTTGAAATCGCTTGAAAAATGCTTTTCTGAGCTGGAAATGCCTTTAAACGACATTTCTCATCATAAGAATGCTCCTGAAGGCATTTTAGGCCGAATTGGGCACTTTTGCATGAAAAGTCAAAATCCAACCTGAAATGTTGAATTCGCTTGAAAAATGCTTTTCTGAGCTGGAAATGACATTAAACGACATTTCTCATCATAAGAATGCTCCTGAAGGCATTTTAGGCCGAATTGGGCACTTTTGCATGAAAAGTCAAAATCCAACCTGAAATGTTGAAATCGCCTGAAAATGCTTTTCTGAGCTGGAAATGCCTTTAAAACGACATTTCTCATCATAAGAATGCTCCTGAAGGCATTTTAGGCCGAATTGGGCACTTTTGCATGAAAAGTCAGAGTCCAACCTGAAATGTTGAAATCGCTTGAAAAATGCTTTTCTGAGCTGGAAATGCCTTTAAACGACATTTCTCATCATAAGAATGCTCCTGAAGGCATTTTAGGCCGATTTGGGCAGTTTTGCATGGAAAGTCAAAATCCAACCTGAAATGTTGAAATCGCTTGAAAAATGCTTTTCTGAGCTGGAAATGCCTTTAAACGACATTTCTCATCATAAGAATGCTCCTGAAGGCATTTTAGGCCGAATTGGGCACTTTTGCATGAAAAGTCAAAATCCAACCTGAAATGTTGAAATCGCTTGAAAAATGCTTTTCTGAGCTGAAAATGCCTTTAAACGACATTTCTCATCATAAGAATGCTCCTGAAGGCATTTTAGGCCGATTTGGGCAGTTTTGCATGAAAAGTCAAAATCCAACCTGAAATGTTGAAATCGCTTGAAAAATGCTTTTCTGAGCTGGAAATGCCTTTAAACGACATTTCTCATCTTAAGAATGCTCCTGAAGGCATTTTAGGCCGAATTGGGCACTTTTGCATGAAAAGTCAAAATCCAACCTGAAATGTTGAATTCGCTTGAAAAATGCTTTTCTGAGCTGGAAATGACATTAAACGACATTTCTCATCATAAGAATACTCCTGAAGGCATTTTAGGCCGAATTGGGCACTTTTGCATGAAAAGTCACAATCCAACCTGAAATGTTGAATTCGCCTGAAAAATGCTTTTCTGAGCTGGAAATGCCTTTAAACGACATTTCTCATCATAAGAATGCTCCTGAAGGCATTTTAGGCCGAATTGGGCACTTTTGCATGAAAAGTCAAAATCCAACCTGAAATGTTGAATTCGCTTGAAAAATGCTTTTCTGAGCTGGAAATGACATTAAACGACATTTCTCATCATAAGAATGCTCCTGAAGGCATTTTAGGCCGAATTGGGCACTTTTGCATGAAAAGTCACAATCCAACCTGAAATGTTGAAATCGCCTGAAAAATGCTTTTCTGAGCTGGAAATGCCTTTAAACGACATTTCTCATCATAAGAATGCTCCTGAAGGCATTTTAGGCCGAATTGGGCACTTTTGCATGAAAAGTCAAAATCCAACCTGAAATGTTGAATTCGCTTGAAAAATGCTTTTCTGAGCTGGAAATGACATTAAACGACATTTCTCATCATAAGAATGCTCCTGAAGGCATTTTAGGCCGAATTGGGCACTTTTGCATGAAAAGTCACAATCCAACCTGAAATGTTGAAATCGCCTGAAAAATGCTTTTCTGAGCTGGAAATGCCTTTAAACGACATTTCTCATCATAAGAATGCTCCTGAAGGCATTTTAGGCCGAATTGGGCACTTTTGCATGAAAAGTCACAATCCAACCTGAAATGTTGAAATCGCTTGAAAAATGCTTTTCTGAGCTGGAAATGCCTTTAAACGACATTTCTCATCATAAGAATGCTCCTGAAGGCATTTTAGGCCGATTTGGGCAGTTCTGCATGAAAAGTCAAAATCCAACCTGAAATGTTGAAATCGCTTGAAAAATGCTTTTCTGAGCTGGAAATGCCTTTAAACGACATTTCTCATCATAAGAATGCTCTTGAAGGCATTTTAGGCCGAATTGGGCACTTTTGCATGAAAAGTCAATATCAATCCTGAAATGTTGAAATCGCTTAAAAATGCTTTTCTGAGCTGGAAATGCCTTTAAACGACATTTCTCATCATAAGAATGCTCCGGAAGGCATTTTAGGCCGAATTGGGCACTTTTGCATGAAAAGTCAAAATCCAACCTGAAATGTTGAATTCGCTTGAAAAATGCTTTTCTGAGCTGGAAATGACATTAAACGACATTTCTCATCATAAGAATGCTCCTGAAGGCATTTTAGGCCGAATTGGGCACTTTTGCATGAAAAGTCACAATCCAATCTGAAATGTTGAAATCGCCTGAAAAATGCTTTTCTGAGCTGGAAATGCTTTTAAACGACATTTCTCATCATAAGAATGCTCCTGAAGGCATTTTAGGCCGAATTGGGCACTTTTGCATGAAAAGTCAAAATCCAACCTGAAATGTTGAAATCGCTTGAAAAATGCTTTTCTGAGCTGGAAATGCCTTTAAACGACATTTCTCATCATAAGAATGCTCCTGAAGGCATTTTAGGCCGATTTGGGCAGTTTTGCATGAAAAGTCAAAATCCAACCTGAAATGTTGAAATCGCTTGAAAAATGCTTTTCTGAGCTGGAAATGCCTTTTAAACGACATTTCTCATCATAAGAATGCTCCTGAAGGCATTTTAGGCCGAATTGGGCACTTTTGCATGAAAAGTAAAAATCCAACCTGAAATGTTGAATTCGCTTGAAAAATGCTTTTCTAGGGGGGTATTACAGAAAAATCCTAACTTTAAAATCTTATCTTAACTGTTTGGTTACCATGGTAATTTCAGTTAGTAAGTTAAGACAAAAGCTATTACAGAATGATGTTCCTAAATGCATTATCTTATCTTAACTTCAGATAGGAAAGTGGTATTACAGAAGCATCCTAACTTGACAAAACATCCTAAAAACGGTCTTAACTTTAGGGTAACCTCACAGGTGTCCTAACTTAAAACTTTAATGAGAGCCAGCTGAAACAATCACATTATGATAGAGCTGCGGGAGAATTACATTACATTTTTAACAAAGTGGAGGATGAAAAATATCAATATTTGTTTTTGGATTACTCTTCGAATGTTTTTTACCTTCACACATTCACATAATCACAATGTTTCTCACTACTGGAGCAATCTTTCAATTTCTGTTATCCCTCATTATTAAAAAACTGTTATCTTATCCGTGAACACTTGATGGGATTATAGTGAATACAGTACACACTTGACTCAGCATCTATTTCTTCTCATGTCTCTATCAAATGTTGAAATGTACAATAGTATCCTAGCACTTAGGAAGAATCATTTTTTTTAATTTTTGTAAGTCACATTTGCTGAATGTTTAAATTGAATGGTAACTGATAGATGATGGGCTAAAACACTAATA
Source organism: Paramisgurnus dabryanus (assembly GCF_030506205.2). Taxonomy (NCBI): domain Eukaryota; kingdom Metazoa; phylum Chordata; class Actinopteri; order Cypriniformes; family Cobitidae; genus Paramisgurnus; species Paramisgurnus dabryanus. The sequence goes on from NC_133345.1 coordinate 12,492,869, forward strand.
CACAAAACACAGACTATGATTTCTATGAATTTAATAAAATGTATTTTTCTGGCCCATTGAAATTAAAAGGACAATTCTTTTGTTTACTGTAGCAGCAGCTCACGCATTGCTGGTTGCTTGGTAACAGACCTGACAGTTGATAGCCGAACATGATTAAGCGATTTGGGATTTCCTAACTAGAGATGAGATAAGATTTGGTGAAATAAGATGAGAATCCTAAATCAATTTAAGATTTGCTTCTGTAATATGAATTTGTGAAAAATCTTAACTTAACACATCATATCTTAAGTTAAGACCTAAGATAGAAAGTTTCTGTAATACGCCCCCTGAGCTGGAAATGACATTAAACGACATTTCTCATCATAAGAATGCTCCTGAAGGCATTTTAGGCCGAATTGGGCACTTTTGCATGAAAAGTCACAATCCAATCTGAAATGTTGAAATCGCCTGAAAAATGCTTTTCTGAGCTGGAAATGCCTTTAAACGACATTTCTCATCATAAGAATGCTCCTGAAGGCATGTTAGGCCGAATTGGTCAGTTTTGCATGAAAAGTCAAAATCCAACCTGAAATGTTGAAATCGCTTGAAAAATGCTTTTCTGAGCTGGAAATGCCTTTAAACGACATTTCTCATCATAAGAATGCTCCTGAAGGCATTTTAGGCCGAATTGGGCACTTTTGCATGAAAAGTCAATATCCAACCTGAAATGTTGAAATCGCTTGAAAAATGCTTTTCTGAGCTGGAAATGCCTTTAAACGACATTTCTCATCATAAGAATGCTCCTGAAGGCATTTTAGGCCGAATTGGGCACTTTTGCATGAAAAGTCACAATCCAACCTGAAATGTTGAAATCGCTTGAAAAATGCTTTTCTGAGCTGGAAATGCCTTTAAACGACATTTCTCATCATAAGAATGCCCCTGAAGGCATTTTAGGCCGAATTGGGCACTTTTGCATGAAAGTCAGAGTCCAACCTGAAATGTTGAAATCGCTTGAAAAATGCTTTTCTGAGCTGGAAATGCCTTTAACGACATTTCTCATCATAAGAATGCCCCTGAAGGCATTTTAGGCCGAATTGGGCACTTTTGCATGAAAAGTCAGAGTCCAACCTGAAATGTTGAAATCGCTTGAAAAATGCTTTTCTGAGCTGGAAATGCCTTTAAACGACATTTCTCATCATAAGAATGCCCCTGAAGGCATTTTAAGCCGAATTGGGCACTTTTGCATGAAAAGTCAGAGTCCAACCTGAAATGTTGAAATCGCTTGAAAAATGCTTTTCTGAGCTGGAAATGCTTTTAAACGACATTTCTCATCATAAGAATGCCCCTGAAGGCATTTTAGGCCGAATTGGGCACTTTTGCATGAAAAGTCAGAGTCCAACCTGAGCCCCTGAAGGCATTTTAGGCCGAATTGGGCACTTTTGCATGAAAAGTCACAGTCCAACCTGAAATGTTGAAATCGCTTGAAAAATGCTTTTCTGAGCTGGAAATGCCTTTAAACGACATTTCTCATCATAAGAATGCCCCTGAAGGCATTTTAGGCCGAATTGGGCACTTTTGCATGAAAAGTCACAGTCCAACCTGAAATGTTGAAATCGCTTGAAAAATGCTTTTCTGAGCTGGAAATGCCTTTAAACAACATTTCTCATCGTAAGATTGCCACTGAAGGCATTTTAGGCCGAATTGGGCACTTTTGCATGAAAAGTCAGAGTCCAACCTGAAATGTTGAAATCGCTTGAAAAATGCTTTTCTGAGCTGGAAATGCCTTTAAACGACATTTCTCATCATACGAATGCCCCTGAAGGCATTTTAGGCCGAATTGGGCACTTTTGCATGAAAAGTCAGAGTCCAACCTGAAATGTTGAAATCGCTTGAAAAATGCTTTTCTGAGCTGGAAATGCCTTTAAACGACATTTCTCATCATAAGAATGCCCCTGAAGGCATTTTAGGCCGAATTGGGCACTTTTGCATGAAAAGTCAGAGTCCAACATGAAATGTTGAAATCGCTTGAAAAATGCTTTTCTGAGCTGGAAATGCCTTTAAACGACATTTCTCATCATAAGAATGCTCCTGAAGGCATTTTAGGCCGAATTGGGCACTTTTGCATGAAAAGTCAAAATCCAACCTGAAATGTTGAATTCGCTTGAAAAATGCTTTTCTGAGCTGGAAATGACATTAAACGACATTTCTCATCATAAGAATGCTCCTGAAGGCATTTTAGGCCGAATTGGGCACTTTTGCATGAAAAGTCAAAATCCAACCTGAAATGTTGAAATCGCCTGAAAATGCTTTTCTGAGCTGGAAATGCCTTTAAACGACATTTCTCATCATAAGAATGCTCCTGAAGGCATTTTAGGCCGAATTGGGCACTTTTGCATGAAAAGTCAGAGTCCAACCTGAAATGTTGAAATCGCTTGAAAAATGCTTTTCTGAGCTGGAAATGCCTTTAAACAACATTTCTCATCGTAAGATTGCCACTGAAGGCATTTTAGGCCGAATTGGGCACTTTTGCATGAAAAGTCAGAGTCCAACCTGAAATGTTGAAATCGCTTGAAAAATGCTTTTCTGAGCTGGAAATGCCTTTAAACAACATTTCTCATCGTAAGATTGCCACTGAAGGCATTTTAGGCCGAATTGGGCACTTTTGCATGAAAAGTCAGAGTCCAACCTGAAATGTTGAAATCGCTTGAAAAATGCTTTTCTGAGCTGGAAATGCCTTTAAACGACATTTCTCATCATACGAATGCCCCTGAAGGCATTTTAGGCCGAATTGGGCACTTTTGCATGAAAAGTCAGAGTCCAACCTGAAATGTTGAAATCGCTTGAAAAATGCTTTTCTGAGCTGGAAATGCCTTTAAACGACATTTCTCATCATAAGAATGCCCCTGAAGGCATTTTAGGCCGAATTGGGCACTTTTGCATGAAAAGTCAGAGTCCAACATGAAATGTTGAAATCGCTTGAAAAATGCTTTTCTGAGCTGGAAATGCCTTTAAACGACATTTCTCATCATAAGAATGCTCCTGAAGGCATTTTAGGCCGAATTGGGCACTTTTGCATGAAAAGTCAAAATCCAACCTGAAATGTTGAATTCGCTTGAAAAATGCTTTTCTGAGCTGGAAATGCCTTTAAACGACATTTCTCATCATAAGAATGCTCCTGAAGGCATTTTAGGCCGAATTGGGCACTTTTGCATGAAAAGTCAAAATCCAACCTGAAATGTTGAAATCGCCTGAAAATGCTTTTCTGAGCTGGAAATGCCTTTAAACGACATTTCTCATCATAAGAATGCTCCTGAAGGCATTTTAGGCCGAATTGGGCACTTTTGCATGAAAAGTCAGAGTCCAACCTGAAATGTTGAAATCGCTTGAAAAATGCTTTTCTGAGCTGGAAATGCCTTTAAACAACATTTCTCATCGTAAGATTGCCACTGAAGGCATTTTAGGCCGAATTGGGCACTTTTGCATGAAAAGTCAGAGTCCAACCTGAAATGTTGAAATCGCTTGAAAAATGCTTTTCTGAGCTGGAAATGCCTTTAAACGACATTTCTCATCATACGAATGCCCCTGAAGGCATTTTAGGCCGAATTGGGCACTTTTGCATGAAAAGTCAGAGTCCAACCTGAAATGTTGAAATCGCTTGAAAAATGCTTTTCTGAGCTGGAAATGCCTTTAAACGACATTTCTCATCATAAGAATGCCCCTGAAGGCATTTTAGGCCGAATTGGGCACTTTTGCATGAAAAGTCAGAGTCCAACATGAAATGTTGAAATCGCTTGAAAAATGCTTTTCTGAGCTGGAAATGCCTTTAAACGACATTTCTCATCATAAGAATGCTCCTGAAGGCATTTTAGGCCGAATTGGGCACTTTTGCATGAAAAGTCAAAATCCAACCTGAAATGTTGAATTCGCTTGAAAAATGCTTTTCTGAGCTGGAAATGACATTAAACGACATTTCTCATCATAAGAATGCTCCTGAAGGCATTTTAGGCCGAATTGGGCACTTTTGCATGAAAAGTCAAAATCCAACCTGAAATGTTGAAATCGCCTGAAAATGCTTTTCTGAGCTGGAAATGCCTTTAAACGACATTTCTCATCATAAGAATGCTCCTGAAGGCATTTTAGGCCGAATTGGGCACTTTTGCATGAAAAGTCAGAGTCCAACCTGAAATGTTGAAATCGCTTGAAAAATGCTTTTCTGAGCTGGAAATGCCTTTAAACGACATTTCTCATCATAAGAATGCTCCTGAAGGCATTTTAGGCCGAATTGGGCACTTTTGCATGAAAAGTCACAATCCAACCTGAAATGTTGAAATCGCTTGAAAAATGCTTTTCTGAGCTGGAAATGCCTTTAAACGACATTTCTCATCATAAGAATGCTCCTGAAGGCATTTTAGGCCGATTTGGGCAGTTTTGCATGGAAAGTCAAAATCCAACCTGAAATGTTGAAATCGCTTGAAAAATGCTTTTCTGAGCTGGAAATGCCTTTAAACGACATTTCTCATCATAAGAATGCTCCTGAAGGCATTTTAGGCCGAATTGGGCACTTTTGCATGAAAAGTCACAATCCAACCTGAAATGTTGAAATCGCTTGAAAAATGCTTTTCTGAGCTGGAAATGCCTTTAAACGACATTTCTCATCATAAGAATGCTCCTGAAGGCATTTTAGGCCGATTTGGGCAGTTTTGCATGGAAAGTCAAAATCCAACCTGAAATGTTGAAATCGCTTGAAAAATGCTTTTCTGAGCTGGAAATGCCTTTAAACGACATTTCTCATCATAAGAATGCTCCTGAAGGCATTTTAGGCCGAATTGGGCACTTTTGCATGAAAAGTCAAAATCCAACCTGAAATGTTGAAATCGCTTGAAAAATGCTTTTCTGAGCTGAAAATGCCTTTAAACGACATTTCTCATCATAAGAATGCTCCTGAAGGCATTTTAGGCCGATTTGGGCAGTTTTGCATGAAAAGTCAAAATCCAACCTGAAATGTTGAAATCGCTTGAAAAATGCTTTTCTGAGCTGGAAATGCCTTTAAACGACATTTCTCATCTTAAGAATGCTCCTGAAGGCATTTTAGGCCGAATTGGGCACTTTTGCATGAAAAGTCAAAATCCAACCTGAAATGTTGAATTCGCTTGAAAAATGCTTTTCTGAGCTGGAAATGACATTAAACGACATTTCTCATCATAAGAATACTCCTGAAGGCATTTTAGGCCGAATTGGGCACTTTTGCATGAAAAGTCACAATCCAACCTGAAATGTTGAATTCGCCTGAAAAATGCTTTTCTGAGCTGGAAATGCCTTTAAACGACATTTCTCATCATAAGAATGCTCCTGAAGGCATTTTAGGCCGAATTGGGCACTTTTGCATGAAAAGTCAAAATCCAACCTGAAATGTTGAATTCGCTTGAAAAATGCTTTTCTGAGCTGGAAATGACATTAAACGACATTTCTCATCATAAGAATGCTCCTGAAGGCATTTTAGGCCGAATTGGGCACTTTTGCATGAAAAGTCACAATCCAACCTGAAATGTTGAAATCGCCTGAAAAATGCTTTTCTGAGCTGGAAATGCCTTTAAACGACATTTCTCATCATAAGAATGCTCCTGAAGGCATTTTAGGCCGAATTGGGCACTTTTGCATGAAAAGTCAAAATCCAACCTGAAATGTTGAATTCGCTTGAAAAATGCTTTTCTGAGCTGGAAATGACATTAAACGACATTTCTCATCATAAGAATGCTCCTGAAGGCATTTTAGGCCGAATTGGGCACTTTTGCATGAAAAGTCACAATCCAACCTGAAATGTTGAAATCGCCTGAAAAATGCTTTTCTGAGCTGGAAATGCCTTTAAACGACATTTCTCATCATAAGAATGCTCCTGAAGGCATTTTAGGCCGAATTGGGCACTTTTGCATGAAAAGTCACAATCCAACCTGAAATGTTGAAATCGCTTGAAAAATGCTTTTCTGAGCTGGAAATGCCTTTAAACGACATTTCTCATCATAAGAATGCTCCTGAAGGCATTTTAGGCCGATTTGGGCAGTTCTGCATGAAAAGTCAAAATCCAACCTGAAATGTTGAAATCGCTTGAAAAATGCTTTTCTGAGCTGGAAATGCCTTTAAACGACATTTCTCATCATAAGAATGCTCCTGAAGGCATTTTAGGCCGAATTGGGCACTTTTGCATGAAAAGTCAAAATCCAACCTGAAATGTTGAAATCGCTTGAAAAATGCTTTTCTGAGCTGGAAATGCCTTTAAACGACATTTCTCATCATAAGAATGCTCTTGAAGGCATTTTAGGCCGAATTGGGCACTTTTGCATGAAAAGTCAATATCAATCCTGAAATGTTGAAATCGCTTAAAAATGCTTTTCTGAGCTGGAAATGCCTTTAAACGACATTTCTCATCATAAGAATGCTCCGGAAGGCATTTTAGGCCGAATTGGGCACTTTTGCATGAAAAGTCAAAATCCAACCTGAAATGTTGAATTCGCTTGAAAAATGCTTTTCTGAGCTGGAAATGACATTAAACGACATTTCTCATCATAAGAATGCTCCTGAAGGCATTTTAGGCCGAATTGGGCACTTTTGCATGAAAAGTCACAATCCAATCTGAAATGTTGAAATCGCCTGAAAAATGCTTTTCTGAGCTGGAAATGCCTTTAAACGACATTTCTCATCATAAGAATGCTCCTGAAGGCATTTTAGGCCGAATTGGGCACTTTTGCATGAAAAGTCAAAATCCAACCTGAAATGTTGAAATCGCTTGAAAAATGCTTTTCTGAGCTGGAAATGCCTTTAAACGACATTTCTCATCATAAGAATGCTCCTGAAGGCATTTTAGGCCGATTTGGGCAGTTTTGCATGAAAAGTCAAAATCCAACCTGAAATGTTGAAATCGCTTGAAAAATGCTTTTCTGAGCTGGAAATGCCTTTAAACGACATTTCTCATCATAAGAATGCTCCTGAAGGCATTTTAGGCCGAATTGGGCACTTTTGCATGAAAAGTAAAAATCCAACCTGAAATGTTGAATTCGCTTGAAAAATGCTTTTCTAGGGGGGTATTACAGAAAAATCCTAACTTTAAAATCTTATCTTAACTGTTTGGTTACCATGGTAATTTCAGTTAGTAAGTTAAGACAAAAGCTATTACAGAATGATGTTCCTAAATGCATTATCTTATCTTAACTTCAGATAGGAAAGTGGTATTACAGAAGCATCCTAACTTGACAAAACATCCTAAAAACGGTCTTAACTTTAGGGTAACCTCACAGGTGTCCTAACTTAAAACTTTAATGAGAGCCAGCTGAAACAATCACATTATGATAGAGCTGCGGGAGAATTACATTACATTTTTAACAAAGTGGAGGATGAAAAATATCAATATTTGTTTTTGGATTACTCTTCGAATGTTTTTTACCTTCACACATTCACATAATCACAATGTTTCTCACTACTGGAGCAATCTTTCAATTTCTGTTATCCCTCATTATTAAAAAACTGTTATCTTATCCGTGAACACTTGATGGGATTATAGTGAATACAGTACACACTTGACTCAGCATCTATTTCTTCTCATGTCTCTATCAAATGTTGAAATGTACAATAGTATCCTAGCACTTAGGAAGAATCATTTTTTTTAATTTTTGTAAGTCACATTTGCTGAATGTTTAAATTGAATGGTAACTGATAGATGATGGGCTAAAACACTAATACACAAAACACAGACTATGATTTCTATGAATTTAATAAAATGTATTTTTCTGGCCCATTGAAATTAAAAGGACAATTCTTTTGTTTACTGTAGCAGCAGCTCACGCATTGCTGGTTGCTTGGTAACAGACCTGACAGTTGATAGCCGAACATGATTAAGCGATTTGGGATTTCCTAACTAGAGATGAGATAAGATTTGGTGAAATAAGATGAGAATCCTAAATCAATTTAAGATTTGCTTCTGTAATATGAATTTGTGAAAAATCTTAACTTAACACATCATATCTTAAGTTAAGACCTAAGATAGAAAGTTTCTGTAATACGCCCCCTGAGCTGGAAATGACATTAAACGACATTTCTCATCATAAGAATGCTCCTGAAGGCATTTTAGGCCGAATTGGGCACTTTTGCATGAAAAGTCACAATCCAATCTGAAATGTTGAAATCGCCTGAAAAATGCTTTTCTGAGCTGGAAATGCCTTTAAACGACATTTCTCATCATAAGAATGCTCCTGAAGGCATGTTAGGCCGAATTGGTCAGTTTTGCATGAAAAGTCAAAATCCAACCTGAAATGTTGAAATCGCTTGAAAAATGCTTTTCTGAGCTGGAAATGCCTTTAAACGACATTTCTCATCATAAGAATGCTCCTGAAGGCATTTTAGGCCGAATTGGGCACTTTTGCATGAAAAGTCAATATCCAACCTGAAATGTTGAAATCGCTTGAAAAATGCTTTTCTGAGCTGGAAATGCCTTTAAACGACATTTCTCATCATAAGAATGCTCCTGAAGGCATTTTAGGCCGAATTGGGCACTTTTGCATGAAAAGTCACAATCCAACCTGAAATGTTGAAATCGCTTGAAAAATGCTTTTCTGAGCTGGAAATGCCTTTAAACGACATTTCTCATCATAAGAATGCCCCTGAAGGCATTTTAGGCCGAATTGGGCACTTTTGCATGAAAGTCAGAGTCCAACCTGAAATGTTGAAATCGCTTGAAAAATGCTTTTCTGAGCTGGAAATGCCTTTAACGACATTTCTCATCATAAGAATGCCCCTGAAGGCATTTTAGGCCGAATTGGGCACTTTTGCATGAAAAGTCAGAGTCCAACCTGAAATGTTGAAATCGCTTGAAAAATGCTTTTCTGAGCTGGAAATGCCTTTAAACGACATTTCTCATCATAAGAATGCCCCTGAAGGCATTTTAGGCCGAATTGGGCACTTTTGCATGAAAAGTCAGAGTCCAACCTGAAATGTTGAAATCGCTTGAAAAATGCTTTTCTGAGCTGGAAATGCCTTTAAACGACATTTCTCATCATAAGAATGCCCCTGAAGGCATTTTAGGCCGAATTGGGCACTTTTGCATGAAAAGTCAATATCCAACCTGAAATGTTGAAATCGCTTGAAAAATGCTTTTCTGAGCTGGAAATGCCTTTAAACGACATTTCTCATCATAAGAATGCCCCTGAAGGCATTTTAGGCCGAATTGGGCACTTTTGCATGAAAAGTCAGAGTCCAACCTGAGCCCCTGAAGGCATTTTAGGCCGAATTGGGCACTTTTGCATGAAAAGTCACAGTCCAACCTGAAATGTTGAAATCGCTTGAAAAATGCTTTTCTGAGCTGGAAATGCCTTTAAACGACATTTCTCATCATAAGAATGCCCCTGAAGGCATTTTAGGCCGAATTGGGCACTTTTGCATGAAAAGTCACAGTCCAACCTGAAATGTTGAAATCGCTTGAAAAATGCTTTTCTGAGCTGGAAATGCCTTTAAACAACATTTCTCATCGTAAGATTGCCACTGAAGGCATTTTAGGCCGAATTGGGCACTTTTGCATGAAAAGTCAGAGTCCAACCTGAAATGTTGAAATCGCTTGAAAAATGCTTTTCTGAGCTGGAAATGCCTTTAAACGACATTTCTCATCATACGAATGCCCCTGAAGGCATTTTAGGCCGAATTGGGCACTTTTGCATGAAAAGTCAGAGTGCAACCTGAAATGTTGAAATCGCTTGAAAAATGCTTTTCTGAGCTGGAAATGCCTTTAAACGACATTTCTCATCATAAGAATGCCCCTGAAGGCATTTTAGGCCGAATTGGGCACTTTTGCATGAAAAGTCAGAGTCCAACATGAAATGTTGAAATCGCTTGAAAAATGCTTTTCTGAGCTGGAAATGCCTTTAAACGACATTTCTCATCATAAGAATGCTCCTGAAGGCATTTTAGGCCGAATTGGGCACTTTTGCATGAAAAGTCAAAATCCAACCTGAAATGTTGAATTCGCTTGAAAAATGCTTTTCTGAGCTGGAAATGACATTAAACGACATTTCTCATCATAAGAATGCTCCTGAAGGCATTTTAGGCCGAATTGGGCACTTTTGCATGAAAAGTCAAAATCCAACCTTAAATGTTGAAATCGCCTGAAAATGCTTTTCTGAGCTGGAAATGCCTTTAAACGACATTTCTCATCATAAGAATGCTCCTGAAGGCATTTTAGGCCGAATTGGGCACTTTTGCATGAAAAGTCAGAGTCCAACCTGAAATGTTGAAATCGCTTGAAAAATGCTTTTCTGAGCTGGAAATGCCTTTAAACGACATTTCTCATCATAAGAATGCTCCTGAAGGCATTTTAGGCCGAATTGGGCACTTTTGCATGAAAAGTCACAATCCAACCTGAAATGTTGAAATCGCTTGAAAAATGCTTTTCTGAGCTGGAAATGCCTTTAAACGACATTTCTCATCATAAGAATGCTCCTGAAGGCATTTTAGGCCGATTTGGGCAGTTTTGCATGGAAAGTCAAAATCCAACCTGAAATGTTGAAATCGCTTGAAAAATGCTTTTCTGAGCTGGAAATGCCTTTAAACGACATTTCTCATCATAAGAATGCTCCTGAAGGCATTTTAGGCCGAATTGGGCACTTTTGCATGAAAAGTCAAAATCCAACCTGAAATGTTGAAATCGCTTGAAAAATGCTTTTCTGAGCTGAAAATGCCTTTAAACGACATTTCTCATCATAAGAATGCTCCTGAAGGCATTTTAGGCCGATTTGGGCAGTTTTGCATGAAAAGTCAAAATCCAACCTGAAATGTTGAAATCGCTTGAAAAATGCTTTTCTGAGCTGGAAATGCCTTTAAACGACATTTCTCATCTTAAGAATGCTCCTGAAGGCATTTTAGGCCGAATTGGGCACTTTTGCATGAAAAGTCAAAATCCAACCTGAAATGTTGAATTCGCTTGAAAAATGCTTTTCTGAGCTGGAAATGACATTAAACGACATTTCTCATCATAAGAATACTCCTGAAGGCATTTTAGGCCGAATTGGGCACTTTTGCATGAAAAGTCACAATCCAACCTGAAATGTTGAATTCGCCTGAAAAATGCTTTTCTGAGCTGGAAATGCCTTTAAACGACATTTCTCATCATAAGAATGCTCCTGAAGGCATTTTAGGCCGAATTGGGCACTTTTGCATGAAAAGTCAAAATCCAACCTGAAATGTTGAATTCGCTTGAAAAATGCTTTTCTGAGCTGGAAATGACATTAAACGACATTTCTCATCATAAGAATGCTCCTGAAGGCATTTTAGGCCGAATTGGGCACTTTTGCATGAAAAGTCACAATCCAACCTGAAATGTTGAAATCGCCTGAAAAATGCTTTTCTGAGCTGGAAATGCCTTTAAACGACATTTCTCATCATAAGAATGCTCCTGAAGGCATTTTAGGCCGAATTGGGCACTTTTGCATGAAAAGTCAAAATCCAACCTGAAATTTTGAGTTCGCTTGAAAAATGCTTTTCTGAGCTGGAAATGACATTAAACGACATTTCTCATCATAAGAATGCTCCTGAAGGCATTTTAGGCCGAATTGGGCACTTTTGCATGAAAAGTCACAATCCAACCTGAAATGTTGAAATCGCCTGAAAAATGCTTTTCTGAGCTGGAAATGCCTTTAAACGACATTTCTCATCATAAGAATGCTCCTGAAGGCATTTTAGGCCGAATTGGGCACTTTTGCATGAAAAGTCACAATCCAACCTGAAATGTTGAAATCGCTTGAAAAATGCTTTTCTGAGCTGGAAATGCCTTTAAACGACATTTCTCATCATAAGAATGCTCCTAAAGGCATTTTAGGCCGATTTGGGCAGTTCTGCATGAAAAGTCAAAATCCAACCTGAAATGTTGAAATCGCTTGAAAAATGCTTTTCTGAGCTGGAAATGCCTTTAAACGACATTTCTCATCATAAGAATGCTCCTGAAGGCATTTTAGGCCGAATTGGGCACTTTTGCATGAAAAGTCAAAATCCAACCTGAAATGTTGAAATCGCTTGAAAAATGCTTTTCTGAGCTGGAAATGCCTTTAAACGACATTTCTCATCATAAGAATGCTCTTGAAGGCATTTTAGGCCGAATTGGGCACTTTTGCATGAAAAGTCAATATCAATCCTGAAATGTTGAAATCGCTTAAAAATGCTTTTCTGAGCTGGAAATGCCTTTAAACGACATTTCTCATCATAAGAATGCTCCGGAAGGCATTTTAGGCCGAATTGGGCACTTTTGCATGAAAAGTCAAAATCCAACCTGAAATGTTGAATTCGCTTGAAAAATGCTTTTCTGAGCTGGAAATGACATTAAACGACATTTCTCATCATAAGAATGCTCCTGAAGGCATTTTAGGCCGAATTGGGCACTTTTGCATGAAAAGTCACAATCCAATCTGAAATGTTGAAATCGCCTGAAAAATGCTTTTCTGAGCTGGAAATGCCTTTAAACGACATTTCTCATCATAAGAATGCTCCTGAAGGCATTTTAGGCCGAATTGGGCACTTTTGCATGAAAAGTCAAAATCCAACCTGAAATGTTGAAATCGCTTGAAAAATGCTTTTCTGAGCTGGAAATGCCTTTAAACGACATTTCTCATCATAAGAATGCTCCTGAAGGCATTTTAGGCCGATTTGGGCAGTTTTGCATGAAAAGTCAAAATCCAACCTGAAATGTTGAAATCGCTTGAAAAATGCTTTTCTGAGCTGGAAATGCCTTTAAACGACATTTCTCATCATAAGAATGCTCCTGAAGGCATTTTAGGCCGAATTGGGCACTTTTGCATGAAAAGTCAAAATCCAACCTGAAATGTTGAATTCGCTTGAAAAATGCTTTTCTAGGGGGGTATTACAGAAAAATCCTAACTTTAAAATCTTATCTTAACTGTTTGGTTACCATGGTAATTTCAGTTAGTAAGTTAAGACAAAAGCTATTACAGAATGATGTTCCTAAATGCATTATCTTATCTTAACTTCAGATAGGAAAGTGGTATTACAGAAGCATCCTAACTTGACAAAACATCCTAAAAACGGTCTTAACTTTAGGGTAACCTCACAGGTGTCCTAACTTAAAACTTTAATGAGAGCCAGCTGAAACAATCACATTATGATAGAGCTGCGGGAGAATTACATTACATTTTTAACAAAGTGGAGGATGAAAAATATCAATATTTGTTTTTGGATTACTCTTCGAATGTTTTTTACCTTCACACATTCACATAATCACAATGTTTCTCACTACTGGAGCGATCTTTCAATTTCTGTTATCCCTCATTATTAAAAAACTGTTATCTTATCCGTGAACACTTGATGGGATTATAGTGAATACAGTACACACTTGACTCAGCATCTATTTCTTCTCATGTCTCTATCAAATGTTGAAATGTACAATAGTATCCTAGCACTTAGGAAGAATCATTTTTTTAATTTTTGTAAGTCACATTTGCTGAATGTTTAAATTGAATGGTAACTGATAGATGATGGGCTAAAACACTAATACACAAAACACAGACTATGATTTCTATGAATTTAATAAAATGTATTTTTCTGGCCCATTGAAATTAAAAGGACAATTCTTTTGTTTACTGTAGCAGCAGCTCACGCATTGCTGGTTGCTTGGTAACAGACCTGACAGTTGATAGCCGAACATGATTAAGCGATTTGGGATTTCCTAACTAGAGATGAGATAAGATTTGGTGAAATAAGATGAGAATCCTAAATCAATTTAAGATTTGCTTCTGTAATATGAATTTGTGAAAAATCTTAACTTAACACATCATATCTTAAGTTAAGACCTAAGATAGAAAGTTTCTGTAATACGCCCCCTGAGCTGGAAATGCCTTTAAACGACATTTCTCATCATAAGAATGTTCCTGAAGGCACTTTAGGCCGAATTGGGCACTTTTGCATGAAAAGTCAAAATTCAACCTGAAATGTTGAAATCGCTTGAAAAATGCTTTTCTGAGCTGGAAATGCCTTTAAACGACATTTCTCATCATAAGAATGCTCCTGAAGGCATTTTAGGCCGAATTGGGCACTTTTGCATGAAAAGTCAATATCCAACCTGAAATGTTGAAATCGCTTGAAAAATGCTTTTCTGAGCTGGAAATGCCTTTAAACGACATTTCTCATCATAAGAATGCTCCTGAAGGCATTTTAGGCCGAATTGGGCACTTTTGCATGAAAAGTCACAATCTAACCTGAAATGTTGAAATCGCTTGAAAAATGCTTTTCTGAGCTGGAAATGCCTTTAAACGACATTTCTCATCATAAGAATGCCCCTGAAGGCATTTTAGGCCGAATTGGGCACTTTTGCATGAAAGTCAGAGTCCAACCTGAAATGTTGAAATCGCTTGAAAAATGCTTTTCTGAGCTGGAAATGCCTTTAACGACATTTCTCATCATAAGAATGCCCCTGAAGGCATTTTAGGCCGAATTGGGCACTTTTGCATGAAAAGTCAGAGTCCAACCTGAAATGTTGAAATCGCTTGAAAAATGCTTTTCTGAGCTGGAAATGCCTTTAAACGACATTTCTCATCATAAGAATGCCCCTGAAGGCATTTTAAGCCGAATTGGGCACTTTTGCATGAAAAGTCAGAGTCCAACCTGAAATGTTGAAATCGCTTGAAAAATGCTTTTCTGAGCTGGAAATGCTTTTAAACGACATTTCTCATCATAAGAATGCCCCTGAAGGCATTTTAGGCCGAATTGGGCACTTTTGCATGAAAAGTCAGAGTCCAACCTGAAATGTTGAAATCGCTTGAAAAATGCTTTTCTGAGCTGGAAATGCCTTTAAACGACATTTCTCATCATAAGAATGCCCCTGAAGGCATTTTAGGCCGAATTGGGCACTTTTGCATGAAAAGTCAGAGTCCAACCTGAAATGTTGAAATCGCTTGAAAAATGCTTTTCTGAGCTGGAAATGCCTTTAAACGACATTTCTCATCATAAGAATGCCCCTGAAGGCATTTTAGGCCGAATTGGGCACTTTTGCATGAAAAGTCAATATCCAACCTGAAATGTTGAAATCGCTTGAAAAATGCTTTTCTGAGCTGGAAATGCCTTTAAACGACATTTCTCATCATAAGAATGCCCCTGAAGGCATTTTAGGCCGAATTGGGCACTTTTGCATGAAAAGTCAGAGTCCAACCTGAGCCCCTGAAGGCATTTTAGGCCGAATTGGGCACTTTTGCATGAAAAGTCACAGTCCAACCTGAAATGTTGAAATCGCTTGAAAAATGCTTTTCTGAGCTGGAATTGCCTTTAAACGACATTTCTCATCATAAGAATGCCCCTGAAGGCATTTTAGGCCGAATTGGGCACTTTTGCATGAAAAGTCACAGTCCAACCTGAAATGTTGAAATCGCTTGAAAAATGCTTTTCTGAGCTGGAAATGCCTTTAAACAACATTTCTCATCGTAAGATTGCCACTGAAGGCATTTTAGGCCGAATTGGGCACTTTTGCATGAAAAGTCAGAGTCCAACCTGAAATGTTGAAATCGCTTGAAAAATGCTTTTCTGAGCTGGAAATGCCTTTAAACGACATTTCTCATCATACGAATGCCCCTGAAGGCATTTTAGGCCGAATTGGGCACTTTTGCATGAAAAGTCAGAGTCCAACCTGAAATGTTGAAATCGCTTGAAAAATGCTTTTCTGAGCTGGAAATGCCTTTAAACGACATTTCTCATCATAAGAATGCCCCTGAAGGCATTTTAGGCCGAATTGGGCACTTTTGCATGAAAAGTCAGAGTCCAACCTGAAATGTTGAAATCGCTTGAAAAATGCTTTTCTGAGCTGGAAATGCCTTTAAACGACATTTCTCATCATAAGAATGCCCCTGAAGGCATTTTAGGCCGAATTGGGCACTTTTGCATGAAAAGTCAGAGTCCAACCTGAAATGTTGAAATCGCTTGAAAAATGCTTTTCTGAGCTGGAAATGCCTTTAAACGACATTTCTCATCATAAGAATGCTCCTGAAGGCATTTTAGGCCGAATTGGGCACTTTTGCATGAAAAGTCAAAATCCAACCTGAAATGTTGAATTCGCTTGAAAAATGCTTTTCTGAGCTGGAAATGACATTAAACGACATTTCTCATCATAAGAATGCTCCTGAAGGCATTTTAGGCCGAATTGGGCACTTTTGCATGAAAAGTCAAAATCCAACCTGAAATGTTGAAATCGCCTGAAAATGCTTTTCTGAGCTGGAAATGCCTTTAAACGACATTTCTCATCATAAGAATGCTCCTGAAGGCATTTTAGGCCGAATTGGGCACTTTTGCATGAAAAGTCACAATCCAACCTGAAATGTTGAAATCGCTTGAAAAATGCTTTTCTGAGCTGGAAATGCCTTTAAACGACATTTCTCATCATAAGAATGCTCCTGAAGGCATTTTAGGCCGATTTGGGCAGTTTTGCATGGAAAGTCAAAATCCAACCTGAAATGTTGAAATCGCTTGAAAAATGCTTTTCTGAGCTGGAAATGCCTTTAAACGACATTTCTCATCATAAGAATGCTCCTGAAGGCATTTTAGGCCGAATTGGGCACTTTTGCATGAAAAGTCAAAATCCAACCTGAAATGTTGAAATCGCTTGAAAAATGCTTTTCTGAGCTGAAAATGCCTTTAAACGACATTTCTCATCATAAGAATGCTCCTGAAGGCATTTTAGGCCGATTTGGGCAGTTTTGCATGAAAAGTCAAAATCCAACCTGAAATGTTGAAATCGCTTGAAAAATGCTTTTCTGAGCTGGAAATGCCTTTAAACGACATTTCTCATCTTAAGAATGCTCCTGAAGGCATTTTAGGCCGAATTGGGCACTTTTGCATGAAAAGTCAAAATCCAACCTGAAATGTTGAATTCGCTTGAAAAATGCTTTTCTGAGCTGGAAATGACATTAAACGACATTTCTCATCATAAGAGTACTCCTGAAGGCATTTTAGGCCGAATTGGGCACTTTTGCATGAAAAGTCACAATCCAACCTGAAATGTTGAATTCGCCTGAAAAATGCTTTTCTGAGCTGGAAATGCCTTTAAACGACATTTCTCATCATAAGAATGCTCCTGAAGGCATTTTAGGCCGAATTGGGCACTTTTGCATGAAAAGTCAATATCCAACCTGAAATGTTGAATTCGCTTGAAAAATGCTTTTCTGAGCTGGAAATGACATTAAACGACATTTCTCATCATAAGAATGCTCCTGAAGGCATTTTAGGCCGAATTGGGCACTTTTGCATGAAAAGTCACAATCCAACCTGAAATGTTGAAATCGCCTGAAAAATGCTTTTCTGAGCTGGAAATGCCTTTAAACGACATTTCTCATCATAAGAATGCTCCTGAAGGCATTTTAGGCCGAATTGGGCACTTTTGCATGAAAAGTCAAAATCCAACCTGAAATGTTGAATTCGCTTGAAAAATGCTTTTCTGAGCTGGAAATGACATTAAACGACATTTCTCATCATAAGAATGCTCCTGAAGGCATTTTAGGCCGAATTGGGCACTTTTGCATGAAAAGTCACAATCCAACCTGAAATGTTGAAATCGCCTGAAAAATGCTTTTCTGAGCTGGAAATGCCTTTAAACGACATTTCTCATCATAAGAATGCTCCTGAAGGCATTTTAGGCCGAATTGGGCACTTTTGCATGAAAAGTCACAATCCAACCTGAAATGTTGAAATCGCTTGAAAAATGCTTTTCTGAGCTGGAAATGCCTTTAAACGACATTTCTCATCATAAGAATGCTCCTGAAGGCATTTTAGGCCGATTTGGGCAGTTCTGCATGAAAAGTCAAAATCCAACCTGAAATGTTGAAATCGCTTGAAAAATGCTTTTCTGAGCTGGAAATGCCTTTAAACGACATTTCTCATCATAAGAATGCTCTTGAAGGCATTTTAGGCGGAATTGGGCACTTTTGCATGAAAAGTCAATATCAATCCTGAAATGTTGAAATCGCTTAAAAATGCTTTTCTGAGCTGGAAATGCCTTTAAACGACATTTCTCATCATAAGAATGCTCCGGAAGGCATTTTAGGCCGAATTGGGCACTTTTGCATGAAAAGTCAAAATCCAACCTGAAATGTTGAATTCGCTTGAAAAATGCTTTTCTGAGCTGGAAATGACATTAAACGACATTTCTCATCATAAGAATGCTCCTGAAGGCATTTTAGGCCGAATTGGGCACTTTTGCATGAAAAGTCACAATCAAATCATAAATGTTGAAATCGCCTGAAAAATGCTTTTCTGAGCTGGAAATGCCTTTAAACGACATTTCTCATCATAAGAATGCTCCTGAAGGCATTTTAGGCCGAATTGGGCACTTTTGCATGAAAAGTCAAAATCCAACCTGAAATGTTGAAATCGCTTGAAAAATGCTTTTCTGAGCTGGAAATGCCTTTAAACGACATTTCTCATCATAAGAATGCTCCTGAAGGCATTTTAGGCCGATTTGGGCAGTTTTGCATGAAAAGTCAAAATCCAACCTGAAATGTTGAAATCGCTTGAAAAATGCTTTTCTGAGCTGGAAATGCCTTTAAACGACATTTCTCATCATAAGAATGCTCCTGAAGGCATTTTAGGCCGAATTGGGCACTTTTGCATGAAAAGTCAAAATCCAACCTGAAATGTTGAATTCGCTTGAAAAATGCTTTTCTAGGGGGGTATTACAGAAAAATCCTAACTTTAAAATCTTATCTTAACTGTTTGGTTACCATGGTAATTTCAGTTAGTAAGTTAAGACAAAAGCTATTACAGAATGATGTTCCTAAATGCATTATCTTATCTTAACTTCAGATAGGAAAGTGGTATTACAGAAGCATCCTAACTTGACAAAACATCCTAAAAACGGTCTTAACTTTAGGGTAACCTCACAGGTGTCTTAACTTAAAACTTTAATGAGAGCCAGCTGAAACAATCACATTATGATAGAGCTGCGGGAGAATTACATTACATTTTTAACAAAGTGGAGGATGAAAAATATCAATATTTGTTTTTGGATTACTCTTCGAATGTTTTTTACCTTCACACATTCACATAATCACAATGTTTCTCACTACTGGAGCGATCTTTCAATTTCTGTTATCCCTCATTATTAAAAAACTGTTATCTTATCCGTGAACACTTGATGGGATTATAGTGAATACAGTACACACTTGACTCAGCATCTATTTCTTCTCATGTCTCTATCAAATGTTGAAATGTACAATAGTATCCTAGCACTTAGGAAGAATAATTTTTTTAATTTTTGTAAGTCACATTTGCTGAATGTTAAATTGAATGGTAACTGATAGATGATGTGCTAAAACACTAATACACAAAACACAGACTATGATTTCTATGAATTTAATAAAATGTATTTTTCTGGCCCATTGAAATTAAAAGGACAATTCTTTTGTTTACTGTAGCAGCAGCTCACGCATTGCTGGTTGCTTGGTAACAGACATGACAGTTGATAGCCGAACAGGATTAAGCGATTTGGGATTTCCTAACTAGAGATGAAATTAAGATTTGGTGAAATAAGATGAGAATCCTAAATCAATTTAAGATTTGCTTCTGTAATATGAATTTGTGAAAAATCTTAACTTAACACATCATATCTTAAGTTAAGACCTAAGATAGAAAGTTTCTGTAATACGCCCCCTGAGCTGGAAATGACATTAAACGACATTTCTCATCATAAGAAAGCTCCTGAAGGCATTTTAGGCCGAATTGGGCACTTTTGCATGAAAAGTCACAATCCAATCTGAAATGTTGAAATCGCCTGAAAAATGCTTTTCTGAGCTGGAAATGCCTTTAAACGACATTTCTCATCATAAGAATGCTCCTGAAGGCATTTTAGGCCGAATTGGTCAGTTTTGCATGAAAGTCAAAATCCAACCTGAAATGTTGAAATCGCTTGAAAAATGCTTTTCTGAGCTGGAAATGCCTTTAAACGACATTTCTCATCATAAGAATGCTCCTGAAGGCATTTTAGGCCGAATTGGGCACTTTTGCATGAAAAGTCAATATCCAACCTGAAATGTTGAAATCGCTTTGAAAAATGCTTTTCTGAGCTGGAAATGCCTTTAAACGACATTTTCTCATCATAAGAATGCTCCTGAAGGCATTTTAGGCCGAATTGGGCACTTTTGCATGAAAAGTCACAATCCAACCTGAAATGTTGAAATCGCTTGAAAAATGCTTTTCTGAGCTGGAAATGCCTTAAAACGACATTTCTCATCATAAGAATGCCCCTGAAGGCATTTTAGGCCGAATTGGGCACTTTTGCATGAAAGTCAGAGTCCAACCTGAAATGTTGAAATCGCTTGAAAAATGCTTTTCTGAGCTGGAAATGCCTTTAACGACATTTCTCATCATAAGAATGCCCCTGAAGGCATTTTAGGCCGAATTGGGCACTTTTGCATGAAAAGTCAGAGTCCAACCTGAAATGTTGAAATCGCTTGAAAAATGCTTTTCTGAGCTGGAAATGCCTTTAAACGACATTTCTCATCATAAGAATGCCCCTGAAGGCATTTTAAGCCGAATTGGGCACTTTTGCATGAAAAGTCAGAGTCCAACCTGAAATGTTGAAATCGCTTGAAAAATGCTTTTCTGAGCTGGAAATGCTTTTAAACGACATTTCTCATCATAAGAATGCCCCTGAAGGCATTTTAGGCCGAATTGGGCACTTTTGCATGAAAAGTCAGAGTCCAACCTGAAATGTTGAAATCGCTTGAAAAATGCTTTTCTGAGCTGGAAATGCCTTTAAACGACATTTCTCATCATAAGAATGCCCCTGAAGGCATTTTAGGCCGAATTGGGCACTTTTGCATGAAAAGTCAATATCCAACCTGAAATGTTGAAATCGCTTGAAAAATGCTTTTCTGAGCTGGAAATGCCTTTAAACGACATTTCTCATCATAAGAATGCCCCTGAAGGCATTTTAGGCCGAATTGGGCACTTTTGCATGAAAAGTCAGAGTCCAACCTGAGCCCCTGAAGGCATTTTAGGCCGAATTGGGCACTTTTGCATGAAAAGTCACAGTCCAACCTGAAATGTTGAAATCGCTTGAAAAATGCTTTTCTGAGCTGGAAATGCCTTTAAACGACATTTCTCATCATAAGAATGCCCCTGAAGGCATTTTAGGCCGAATTGGGCACTTTTGCATGAAAAGTCACAGTCCAACCTGAAATGTTGAAATCGCTTGAAAAATGCTTTTCTGAGCTGGAAATGCCTTTAAACAACATTTCTCATCGTAAGATTGCCACTGAAGGCATTTTAGGCCGAATTGGGCACTTTTGCATGAAAAGTCAGAGTCCAACCTGAAATGTTGAAATCGCTTGAAAAATGCTTTTCTGAGCTGGAAATGCCTTTAAACGACATTTCTCATCATACGAATGCCCCTGAAGGCATTTTAGGCCGAATTGGGCACTTTTGCATGAAAAGTCAGAGTCCAACCTGAAATGTTGAAATCGCTTGAAAAATGCTTTTCTGAGCTGGAAATGCCTTTAAACGACATTTCTCATCATAAGAATGCCCCTGAAGGCATTTTAGGTCTAATTGGGCACTTTTGCATGAAAAGTCAGAGTCCAACCTGAAATGTTGAAATCGCTTGAAAAATGCTTTTCTGAGCTGGAAATGCCTTTAAACGACATTTCTCATCATAAGAATGCCCCTGAAGGCATTTTAGGCCGAATTGGGCACTTTTGCATGAAAAGTCAGAGTCCAACCTGAAATGTTGAAATCGCTTGAAAAATGCTTTTCTGAGCTGGAAATGCCTTTAAACGACATTTCTCATCATAAGAATGCTCCTGAAGGCATTTTAGGCCGAATTGGGCACTTTTGCATGAAAAGTCAAAATCCAACCTGAAATGTTGAATTCGCTTGAAAAATGCTTTTCTGAGCTGGAAATGACATTAAACGACATTTCTCATCATAAGAATGCTCCTGAAGACATTTTAGGCCGAATTGGGCACTTTTGCATGAAAAGTCACAATCCAACCTGAAATGTTGAAATCGCCTGAAAAATGCTTTTCTGAGCTGGAAATGCCTTTAAACGACATTTCTCATCATAAGAATGCTCCTGAAGGCATTTTAGGCCGAATTGGGCACTTTTGCATGAAAAGTCACAATCCAACCTGAAATGTTGAAATCGCTTGAAAAATGCTTTTCTGAGCTGGAAATCCCTTTAAACGACATTTCTCATCATAAGAATGCCCCTGAAGGCATTTTAGGCCGAATTGGGCACTTTTGCATGAAAAGTCACAGTCCAACCTGAAATGTTGAAATCGCTTGAAAAATGCTTTTCTGAGCTGGAAATGCCTTTAAACGACATTTCTCATCATAAGAATGCCCCTGAAGGCATTTTAGGCCGAATTGGGCACTTTTGCATGAAAAGTCAGAGTCCAACCTGAAATGTTGAAATCGCTTGAAAAATGCTTTTCTGAGCTGGAAATGCCTTTAAACGACATTTCTCATCATAAGAATGCCCCTGAAGGCATTTTAGGCCGAATTGGGCACTTTTGCATGAAAAGTCAGAGTCCAACCTGAAATTTTGAAATCGCTTGAAAAATGCTTTTCTGAGCTGGAAATGCCTTTAAACGACATTTCTCATCATAAGAATGCCCCTGAAGGCATTTTAGGCCGAATTGGGCACTTTTGCATGAAAAGTCAGAGTCCAACCTGAAATGTTGAAATCGCTTGAAAAATGCTTTTCTGAGCTGGAAATGCCTTTAAACGACATTTCTCATCATAAGAATGCCCCTGAAGGCATTTTAGGCCGAATTGGGCACTTTTGCATGAAAAGTCAGAGTCCAACCTGAAATGTTGAAATCGCTTGAAAAATGCTTTTCTGAGCTGGAAATGCCTTTAAACGACATTTCTCATCATAAGAATGCCCCTGAAGGCATTTTAGGCCGAATTGGGCACTTTTGCATGAAAAGTCAGAGTCCAACCTGAAATGTTGAAATCGCTTGAAAAATGCTTTTCTGAGCTGGAAATGCCTTTAAACGACATTTCTCATCATAAGAATGCCCCTGAAGGCATTTTAGGCCGAATTGGGCACTTTTGCATGAAAAGTCAGAGTCCAACCTGAAATGTTGAAATCGCTTGAAAAATGCTTTTCTGAGCTGGAAATGCCTTTAAACGACATTTCTCATCATAAGAATGCTCCTGAAGGCATTTTAGGCCGAATTGGTCACTTTTGCATGAAAAGTCAAAATCCAACCTGAAATGTTGAATTCGCTTGAAAAATGCTTTTCTGAGCTGGAAATGACATTAAACGACATTTCTCATCATAAGAATGCTCCTGAAGACATTTTAGGCCGAATTGGGCACTTTTGCATGAAAAGTCACAATCCAACCTGAAATGTTGAAATCGCCTGAAAAATGCTTTTCTGAGCTGGAAGTGCCTTTAAACGACATTTCTCATCATAAGAATGCTCCTGAAGGCATTTTAGGCCGATTTGGGCAGTTTTGCATGAAAAGTCAAAATCCAACCTGAAATGTTGAAATCGCTTGAAAAATGCTTTTCTGAGCTGGAAATGCCTTTAAACGACATTTCTCATCATAAGAATGCTCCTGAAGACATTTTAGGCAGAATTGGGCACTTTTGCATGAAAAGTCACAATCCAACCTGAAATGTTGAAATCGCCTGAAAAATGCTATTCTGAGCTGGAAACGACATTTCTCATCATAAGAATGCCCCTGATGGCATTTTAGGCCGAATTGGGCACTTTTGCATGAAAAGTCACAGTCCAACCTGAAATGTTGAAATCGCTTGAAAAATGCTTTTCTGAGCTGGAAATGCCTTTAAACGACATTTCTCATCATAAGAATGCCCCTGAAGGCATTTTAGGCCGAATTGGGCACTTTTGCATGAAAAGTCAGAGTCCAACCTGAAATGTTGAAATCGCTTGAAAAATGCTTTTCTGAGCTGGAAATGCCTTTAAACGACATTTCTCATCATAAGAATGCCCCTGAAGGCATTTTAGGCCGAATTGGGCACTTTTGCATGAAAAGTCAATATCCAACCTGAAATGTTGAAATCGCTTGAAAAATGCTTTTCTGAGCTGGAAATGCCTTTAAACGACATTTCTCATCATAAGAATGCCCCTGAAGGCATTTTAGGCCGAATTGGGCACTTTTGCATGAAAAGTCAGAGTCCAACCTGAGCCCCTGAAGGCATTTTAGGCCGAATTGGGCACTTTTGCATGAAAAGTCACAGTCCAACCTGAAATGTTGAAATCGCTTGAAAAATGCTTTTCTGAGCTGGAAATGCCTTTAAACGACATTTCTCATCATAAGAATGCCCCTGAAGGCATTTTAGGCCGAATTGGGCACTTTTGCATGAAAAGTCACAGTCCAACCTGAAATGTTGAAATCGCTTGAAAAATGCTTTTCTGAGCTGAAAATGCCTTTAAACGACATTTCTCATCATAAGAATGCCCCTGAAGGCATTTTAGGCCGAATTGGGCACTTTTGCATGAAAAGTCAGAGTCCAACCTGAAATGTTGAAATCGCTTGAAAAATGCTTTTCTGAGCTGGAAATGCCTTTAAACGACATTTCTCATCATAAGAATGCCCCTGAAGGCATTTTAGGCCGAATTGGGCACTTTTGCATGAAAAGTCAAAATCCAACCTGAAATGTTGAAATCGCTTGAAAAATGCTTTTCTGAGCTGGAAATGCCTTTAAACGACATTTCTCATCATAAGAATGCTCCTGAAGGCATTTTAGGCCGAATTGGGCACTTTTGCATGAAAAGTCAAAATCCAACCTGAAATGTTGAATTCGCTTGAAAAATGCTTTTCTGAGCTGGAAATGACATTAAACGACATTTCTCATCATAAGAATGCTCCTGAAGACATTTTAGGCAGAATTGGGCACTTTTGCATGAAAAGTCACAATCCAACCTGAAATGTTGAAATCGCCTGAAAAATGCTATTCTGAGCTGGAAACGACATTTCTCATCATAAGAATGCCCCTGATGGCATTTTAGGCCGAATTGGGCACTTTTGCATGAAAAGTCACAGTCCAACCTGAAATGTTGAAATCGCTTGAAAAATGCTTTTCTGAGCTGGAAATGCCTTTAAACGACATTTCTCATCATAAGAATGCCCCTGAAGGCATTTTAGGCCGAATTGGGCACTTTTGCATGAAAAGTCAGAGTCCAACCTGAGCCCCTGAAGGCATTTTAGGCCGAATTGGGCACTTTTGCATGAAAAGTCAATATCCAACCTGAAATGTTGAAATCGCTTGAAAAATGCTTTTCTGAGCTGGAAATGCCTTTAAATGACATTTCTCATCATAAGAATGCCCCTGAAGGCATTTTAGGCCGAATTGGGCACTTTTGCATGAAAAGTCAGAGTCCAACCTGAGCCCCTGAAGGCATTTTTGGCCGAATTGGGCACTTTTGCATGAAAAGTCACAGTCCAACCTGAAATGTTGAAATTGCTTGAAAAATGCTTTTCTGAGCTGGAAATGCCTTTAAACGACATTTCTCATCATAAGAATGCCCCTGAAGGCATTTTAGGCCGAATTGGCCACTTTTGCATGAAAAGTCACAGTCCAACCTGAAATGTTGAAATCGCTTGAAAAATGCTTTTCTGAGCTGGAAATGCCTTTAAACAACATTTCTCATCGTAAGATTGCCACGGAAGGCATTTTAGGGCGAATTGGGCACTTTTGCATGAAAAGTCAGAGTCCAACCTGAAATGTTGAAATCGCTTGAAAAATGCTTTTCTGAGCTGGAAATGCCTTTAAACGACATTTCGTATCATAAGAATGCCCCTGAAGGCATTTTAGGCCGAATTGGGCACTTTTGCATGAAAAGTCAGAGTCCAACCTGAAATGTTGAAATCGCTTGAAAAATGCTTTTCTGAGCTGGAAATGCCTTTAAACGACATTTCTCATCATAAGAATGCCCCTGAAGGCATTTTAGGCCGAATTGGGCACTTTTGCATGAAAAGTCAGAGTCCAACCTGAAATGTTGAAATCGCTTGAAAAATGCTTTTCTGAGCTGGAAATGCCTTTAAACGACATTTCTCATCATAAGAATGCCCCTGAAGGCATTTTAGGCCGAATTGGGCACTTTTGCATGAAAAGTCAGAGTCCAACCTGAAATGTTGAAATCGCTTGAAAAATGCTTTTCTGAGCTGGAAATGCCTTTAAACGACATTTCTCATCATAAGAATGCCCCTGAAGGCATTTTAGGCCGAATTGGGCACTTTTGCATGAAAAGTCAGAGTCCAACCTGAAATGTTGAAATCGCTTGAAAAATGCTTTTCTGAGCTGGAAATGCCTTTAAACGACATTTCTCATCATAAGAATGCCCCTGAAGGCATTTTAGGCCGAATTGGGCACTTTTGCATGAAAAGTCAGAGTCCAACCTGAAATGTTGAAATCGCTTGAAAAATGCTTTTCTGAGCTGGAAATGCCTTTAAACGACATTTCTCATCATAAGAATGCTCCTGAAGGCATTTTAGGCCGAATTGGGCATTTTTGCATGAAAAGTCAAAATCCAACCTGAAATGTTGAATTCGCTTGAAAAATGCTTTTCTGAGCTGGAAATGACATTAAACGACATTTCTCATCATAAGAATGCTCCTGAAGACATTTTAGGCCGAATTGGGCACTTTTGCATGAAAAGTCACAATCCAACCTGAAATGTTGAAATCGCCTGAAAAATGCTTTTCTGAGCTGGAAATGCCTTTAAACGACATTTCTCATCATAAGAATGCTCCTGAAGGCATTTTAGGCCGAATTGGGCACTTTTGCATGAAAAGTCACAATCCAACCTGAAATGTTGAAATCGCTTGAAAAATGCTTTTCTGAGCTGGAAATGCCTTTAAACGACATTTCTCATCATAAGAATGCCTCTGAAGGCATTTTAGGCCGAATTGGGCACTTTTGCATGAAAAGTCACAGTCCAACCTGAAATGTTGAAATCGCTTGAAAAATGCTTTTCTGAGCTGGAAATGCCTTTAAACGACATTTCTCATCATAAGAATGCCCCTGAAGGCATTTTAGGCCGAATTGGGCACTTTTGCATGAAAAGTCACAGTCCAACCTGAAATGTTGAAATCGCTTGAAAAATGCTTTTCTGAGCTGGAAATGCCTTTAAACGACATTTCTCATCATAAGAATGCCCCTGAAGGCATTTTAGGCCGAATTGGGCACTTTTGCATGAAAAGTCAGAGTCCAACCTGAAATTTTGAAATCGCTTGAAAAATGCTTTTCTGAGCTGGAAATGCCTTTAAACGACATTTCTCATCATAAGAATGCCCCTGAAGGCATTTTAGGCCGAATTGGGCACTTTTGCATGAAAAGTCAGAGTCCAACCTGAAATGTTGAAATCGCTTGAAAAATGCTTTTCTGAGCTGGAAATGCCTTTAAACGACATTTCTCATCATAAGAATGCCCCTGAAGGCATTTTAGGCCGAATTGGGCACTTTTGCATGAAAAGTCAGAGTCCAACCTGAAATGTTGAAATCGCTTGAAAAATGCTTTTCTGAGCTGGAAATGCCTTTAAACGACATTTCTCATCATAAGAATGCCCCTGAAGGCATTTTAGGCCGAATTGGGCACTTTTGCATGAAAAGTCAGAGTCCAACCTGAAATGTTGAAATCGCTTGAAAAATGCTTTTCTGAGCTGGAAATGCCTTTAAACGACATTTCTCATCATAAGAATGCTCCTGAAGGCATTTTAGGCCGAATTGGGCACTTTTGCATGAAAAGTCAAAATCCAACCTGAAATGTTGAATTCGCTTGAAAAATGCTTTTCTGAGCTGGAAATGACATTAAACGACATTTCTCATCATAAGAATGCTCCTGAAGACATTTTAGGCCGAATTGGGCACTTTTGCATGAAAAGTCACAATCCAACCTGAAATGTTGAAATCGCCTGAAAAATGCTTTTCTGAGCTGGAAGTGCCTTTAAACGACATTTCTCATCATAAGAATGCTCCTGAAGGCATTTTAGGCCGATTTGGGCAGTTTTGCATGAAAAGTCAAAATCCAACCTGAAATGTTGAAATCGCTTGAAAAATGCTTTTCTGAGCTGGAAATGCCTTTAAACGACATTTCTCATCATAAGAATGCTCCTGAAGGCATTTTAGGCCGAATTGGGCACTTTTGCATGAAAAGTCAAAATCCAACCTGAAATGTTGAAATCGCTTGAAAAATGCTTTTCTGAGCTGGAAATGCCTTTAAACGACATTTCTCATCATAAGAATGCTCCTGAAGGCATTTTAGGCCGATTTGGGCACTTTTGCATGAAAAGTCACAATCCAACCTGAAATGTTGAAATCGCTTGAAAAATGCTTTTCTGAGCTGGAAATGCCTTTAAACGACATTTCTCATCATAAGAATGCTCCTGAAGGCATTTTAGGCCGAATTGGGCACTTTTGCATGAAAAGTCACAATCCAACCTGAAATGTTGAAATCGCTTGAAAAATGCTTTTCTGAGCTGGAAATGCATCATAAGAATGCTCCTGAAGGCATTTTAGGCCGAATTGGGCAGTTTTGCATGAAAAGTCAAAATCCAACCTGAAATGTTGAAATCGCTTGAAAAATGCTTTTCTGAGCTGGAAATGCCTTTAAACGACATTTCTCATCATAAGAATGCTCCTGAAGGCATTTTAGGCCGAATTGGGCACTTTTGCATGAAAAGTCAATATCAAACCTGAAATGTTGAAATCGCTTGAAAAATGCTTTTCTGAGCTGGAAATGCCTTTAAACGACATTTCTCATCATAAGAATGCTCCTGAAGGCATTTTAGGCCGAATTGGGCACTTTTGCATGAAAAGTCAATATCCAACCTGAAATGTTGAAATCGCTTGAAAAATGCTTTTCTGAGCTGGAAATGCCTTTAAACGACATTTCTCATCATAAGAATGCTCCTGAAGGCATTTTAGGCCGAATTGGGCACTTTTGCATGAAAAGTCACAATCCAACCTGAAATGTTGAAATCGCCTGAAAAATGCTTTTCTGAGCTGGAAATGCCTTTAAACGACATTTCTCATCATAAGAATGCCCCTGAAGGCATTTTAGGCCGAATTGGGCACTTTTGCATGAAAAGTCAGAGTCCAACCTGAAATGTTGAAATCGCTTGAAAAATGCTTTTCTGAGCTGGAAATGCCTTTAACGACATTTCTCATCATAAGAATGCCCCTGAAGGCATTTTAGGCCGAATTGGGCACTTTTGCATGAAAAGTCAGAGTCCAACCTGAAATGTTGAAATCGCTTGAAAAATGCTTTTCTGAGCTGGAAATGCCTTTAAACGACATTTCTCATCATAAGAATGCTCCTGAAGGCATTTTAGGCCGATTTGGGCAGTTTTGCATGAAAAGTTAAAATCCAACCTGAAATGTTGAAATCGCTTGAAAAATGCTTTTCTGAGCTGGAAATGCCTTTAAACGACATTTCTCATCATAAGAATGCTCCTGAAGGCATTTTAGGCCGAATTGGGCACTTTTGCATGAAAAGTCACAATCCAACCTGAAATGTTGAAATCGCTTGAAAAATGCTTTTCTGAGCTGGAAATGCCTTTAAACGACATTTTTCATCATAAGAATGCTCCTGAAGGCATTTTAGGCCGAATTGGGCACTTTTGCATGAAAAGTCACAATCCAACCTGAAATGTTGAAATCGCTTGAAAAATGCTTTTCTGAGCTGGAAATGCCTTTAAACGACATTTCTCATCATAAGAATGCTCCTGAAGGCATTTTAGGCCGAATTGGGCACTTTTGCATGAAAAGTCAAAATCCAACCTGAAATGTTGAATTCGCTTGAAAAATGCTTTTCTGAGCTGGAAATGACATTAAACGTCATTTCTCATCATAAGAATGCTCCTGAAGGCATTTTAGGCCGAATTGGGCACTTTTGCATGAAAAGTCACAATTCAACCCGAAATGTTGAAATCGCCTGAAAAATGCTTTTCTGAGCTGGAAATGCCTTTAAACGACATTTCTCATCATAAGAATGCTCCTGAAGGCATTTTAGGCCGAATTGGGCACTTTTGCATGAAAAGTCACAATCCAACCTGAAATGTTGAAATCGCTTGAAAAATGCTTTTCTGAGCTGGAAATGCCTTTAAACGACATTTCTCATCATAAGAATGCTCCTGAAGGCATTTTAGGCCGATTTGGGCAGTTTTGCATGAAAAGTCAAAATCCAACCTGAAATGTTGAAATCGCTTGAAAAATGCTTTTCTGGGCTGGAAATGCCTTTAAACGACATTTCGTATCATAAGAATGCTCCTGAAGGCATTTTAGGCCGAGTTGGGCACTTTTGCATGAAAAGTCACAGTCCAACCTGAAATGTTGAAATCGCTTGAAAAATGCTTTTCTGAGCTGGAAATGCCTTTAAACGACATTTCTCATCATAAGAATGCCCCTGAAGGCATTTTAGGCCGAATTGGGCACTTTTGCATGAAAAGTCACAGTCCAACCTGAAATGTTGAAATCGCTTGAAAAATGCTTTTCTGAGCTGGAAATGCCTTTAAACGACATTTCTCTTCATAAGAATGCCCCTGAAGGCATTTTAGGCCGAATTGGGCACTTTTGCATGAAAAGTCACAGTCCAACCTGAAATGTTGAAATCGCTTGAAAAATGCTTTTCTGAGCTGGAAATGCCTTTAAACGACATTTCTCATCATAAGAATGCCCCTGAAGGCATTTTAGGCCGAATTGGGCACTTTTGCATGAATAGTCACAGTCCAACCTGAAATGTTGAAATCGCTTGAAAAATGCTTTTCTGAGCTGGAAATGCCTTTAAACGACATTTCTCATCATAAGAATGCCCCTGAAGGCATTTTAGGCCGAATTGGGCACTTTTGCATGAAAAGTCAGAGTCCAACCTGAAATGTTGAAATCGCTTGAAAAATGCTTTTCTGAGCTGGAAATGCCTTTAAACGACATTTCTCATCATAAGAGTGCCCCGAAGGCATTTTAGGCCGAATTGGGCACTTTTGCATGAAAAGTCACAGTTCAACCTGAAATGTTGAAATCGCTTGAAACATGCTTTTCTGAGCTGGAAATGCCTTTAAACGACATTTCTCATCATAAGAATGCCCCTGAAGGCATTTTAGGCCGAATTGGGCACTTTTGCATGAAAAGTCACAATCCAACCTGAAATGTTGAAATCGCTTGAAACATGCTTTTCTGAGCTGGAAATGCCTTTAAACGACATTTCTCATCATAAGAATGCCCCTGAAGGCATTTTAGGCCGAACTGGGCACTTTTGCATGAAAAGTCACAGTCCAACCTGAAATGTTGAAATCGCTTGAAAATGCTTTTCTGAGCTGGAAATGCATTTAAACGACATTTCTCGGTAACACTTTATTTTACGACCCGCAAAGTACCGCGTAATTAAACCGAATTTACAGCGTACCTATTTGTAACAACAGGGTAGGTAACCTGTAGGTATAAGGGAATAATATTTTAAGTTTGGGGTAATAAGGGGGTAAGAATATGAAGAATTATAAATTATTTATACTCTAAGTATTTTATAACAACAGGGTACCTATTGTAATATTACGTGGTATGTATGACTTAGTCAAGTCTATGGGGAAATTATGTTTTATTTATTTTTTATTGTGAATTTTTCATATTGACTACTGAATGTTGTATACAGTCAATGTCTACGAGCCACATCGGCAAATAAATATAACATAATATCACTTTTATTTTAGTAGCCTATATTACTTGCTTTTAATAACAAAAGTCCAGCTGATTTAATGTGGTTATCTTTTTTTAAGGTAAGTACAATAAAAATAGCAACTTATTCCCTATTTACCAGGAAACTCCTACATTTGCGGACATATTTGAAGTGGTGCTTTGCAATTTATTTACTGTAAACACAAGTATTTTAGCCAAATATAATTTATGCAATGGCAAACCAGAATGAAACAACAGCAGATATCAGCTCCCGCTAAAGCAAAAGACGACTACATGCGTAGGCATGGGCGTAGATTTAGGGTGGGACGCTAGGGACACGTCCCTACCAATATTCAGGGAAGACTGAATTGTCCCTTGCAATAATTTCGACCAAACAATTAATCTGTATTTATATATAACCACTGATGTCCGTCTTATTCTAGTGTTTTCTATTTTTTACTTATTATATATTTGTTCAGGAATCATTTAAATGAGATTAGAAATCTTTTGCAATCCCGTTCTGTAAAAATAACGCTCTATGTGGTACACAAACGGTTAACAGCTTTCGTTCTCTGCAATGCCCGCCTCCGTAACTCACATCGCTAATATGATTGGATTTGCATTTCTTTAGTCCCGCCTCTCTAACTCACAGTGCTAATATGATTGGTTTAGCATTTCTTGAGTCCCGCCTCTCTAACGCACATCACTTTATGATGGGCTTGTATTTACTCGCTACGTGTGATAGGATCGTTTCACTTTGTACAACGCGCCAAAGTTCACTCAAGACGCGCGTGATTATTCGGGCGACAGGTAAGTGAGGAAGAAAGTATTATTATACCCACTGTAACCGTTTCATGCACAAAAAAAGTGGTGTCACATAATGATTTAAGGACAGTGTTTTCACCAATACACAACAATCCCATGTTAACCTGAGGAGTTGCAAACTTGTGTCAACCTTTTATAAATGGGGTGGCAAGGTTATTTAGGGGGTCCCTAATACATGAAAGAAAAAACCCCAACATGGTAAAAACATGAATTCATGTCATGATTGCTGAATACTTTACATTACTGCACAAATGTAGACATAATGTAAGGTTGCATTTTAAACTTAAACTATGTTTTTCACACTGATTAACTGTCTGTTAATAAATAGAAGATTTAATGTGAACTACAGAAACGTTAATAAACGTTGTTCAGGAAACAGCATGATATACATACCTACTTCAACACTGGGTTTTTTCTGGCAAAATTAAATTAAGAATTAAATATTAATTGCATATTCTTCAATGTTATAAAGTAAATATGGATTCATATATGTTACAATGTGATTTTCTTTTTTTTGACAAAGACTTTAACAGTTACTGTTTATTAGGCTCTAGGACATAACAAATTGTTTATTATAGTACATTAAATTTGGGATGTCACCGGGGGTGGCGAGTCAGAGTAAAGTGCATACTGAGTTGTCTGTTGTTTATGTCAAGTAACCACCATTGGTGGTGGTTGAGGAGATTCCCCCATTCATATGTAAAGCGCTTTGAGTACTGAGAAAAGCGCTATATAAATGTAAGGAATTATTATTAATTAAGTAAACGGTGATAAACAGTTTTTGTAATGCGACCATTTTATTTATGTCCCCACCAATGCCAGAATCAAACCTATGCCCTTGTGCGTAGGCTACTGCGCAGGTGTAGAGCGCGCGGCCATCTGCAGGAGGTTTGCTGGAACGCGATCCTGAGGTGAAATTTCTTTCAAAGGTTTTAAAAACGTTCTACACTGTGGAGTACGGCTGCGAGTGATGTTAGCAGGATCTGCATGCTGGATAAGGTGACTGGTTTTGTTAATACACAGGGCCGGCCCGAGGCATAAGCGAACCAAGCGGCTGCTTAGGGCCCCGCCGGCCACCAGGGGGCCCCGCCCCAATCGTTTTTTATTTTTATTTTTTATACAATTAAATAACTTAAACAGGTAATATAAATGGATGAATGAATGAATGAATAAGAATTTATAAATGAATAATTAAAGACAAGAAAATTTTGATTTGCAGACAACTATGTGTCTGCAGTGCTAGCGTTTTAGTCAGGCGCAACATAGACACCTGCGCCACCTGCGCGTCGGCGGCGGCGCGCAAGTGCACAACGTCGTCACTCACTGTAAACAATGATGAGCCATTTGACATGTCAAAAAAAAGGATATATCCCTCTGGGGCCGAAAAGAGAACAAAGAAAAGGACCGAGGATGAGAAAAAAAGAGCAAGATAAAGGTATGTTTGCATGATTATATACAGTATGTTTAATTTGTGTTAGTGGTGTGACAGATCGACGTTAATCCGTGACCGTGATCGACCCACGGTTCGGCTCGCATGCGCTTAAATAGTGAAAGTTTATAATTTGCACGTGTTTCAAAGGCTTGCAAAAGTTAACATTTCAAGTGATTTTAAACAATTTATCCCGCAAAAAGGCGCTAAAGTGAGCAGTATTCTGCAAGCCCATGCGGGTTAAATTGTCCAGCCCAGCTCCCTTCAGAGGTCCATTAACATATATTTGAGGAATAGAGCACTGAAAAGAACATAACGTTTTTATGCTCCGCCGTCTGTATTTCCGTCTGTGTGAGCGCGCCGCGTATAAGTGCACTTAGTAGGGCACACATAAAATCTTTCTGTTCTTGACAGGGCGCATACAAACAAAATGATCTCCACAGTACTCTTTTCCAATAAAAACAGTTGTTTATGTCTTTAGACGGTTTATGTATAGATTAGGCAGAAACCAGGTCCGTGCTTCTCTTAAAGAGACAGTAACCTTAATTAACCTACTTAAGTCTGTGTCATTAATGTTAATCAAACCTTCCAAGACAAAGAGAAAATCACTTCTGTAGCTCTAAAAAAGAATAATTATATTTAATTCATACAATAAAGTGTTATGATTCATTTGATTTGATTTCTGTTCCTAATGCTAATTTTAGCCCTTACTTAATGTGCAACTTTGTTCTTTTTATAAATGTTTGTAAGTAATTTCTTCATTTTTTTATTAGTTTTTCCAACCCCTTATTCTGCTGATCCGAAAAATGATCAGATCTGTGCCTCAAAAACCATAATGTGATCCGAACCGTGAGTTTTGTGATATATCACACCCCTAGCTAGCATTGCTGTATGTGTTGAAGTGAACGTTCCAACATCGGTAATGTTCCAGCTTCATAGGCAAAGCACATGCGCTCTCTGTCTAAGATCTTTGGTAAGAGATGGTATTGGACTTTATGAGAATATATACCAATACCATGTTGGGTAGGGAGATTTCTGTGATGAAAATGGACTTCAATCTTATTTATATGGTGGGTAGTGATGTAACAGTGCTATCCTATATTTATTTATTTATTGCTTGTTGTGTAAGTAATGAAAAATAAGCAAAATAAACTCATTCTGCTCGATCAACTATGCACTTATCCAATGCTATTTTTTTCAGGAACACTGTTGAAGTACTTTGTAGCACAACCAACTCCACCCGCCCCTGATGTTTCATCAAGTGTCAGTGTCTCCACAGCTGATGATGCAGCAGATGAGGTTTTTCTTGTTGGCCAATGTTAACATTCCATAGCCTGTTAATATGACATGACACATTGAAGAATAAAGTATTTTATTTAAGTATAGATTTTTTTCATTATTTAAATTATTATTCATTTATAATGTAACATTAGAGCGTGACATTTGTGTCCGCGTGGTGGGAGGGGGGCCCCCAAACACATTCTGCTTAGGGCCCCCAAGAGGCTCAGGCCGGCACTGTTAATACATGACTCACGCATTTCAAACAATGCTTTTCAAGAAAGTTGCTAGCTAACGGTAGCAGGTTAGCTAGCACATAAGTAAGCCTAAAGTTATTAACGTAACTGGCTCAGAAAACTCTGTTTCTGTCAAGGCACAGTGAAGAAACATTTACTGAAGGCTTTCATTTATGTTTTTTATATGTAATGCAGAACAGCATTTGTGAGATGACATCAACTCATCATCCGAGTGGACAAGAACACCAACAGAGGAAGCCAAGCCGCAAAAACAATGAAAAATTGTCATGACTTTTTATTTTAAATAAAAGTTATGTGATAATAAACATTACAGTTTTTTACGATTGTTTACACACTAAAATGTAAATTTCCACACCGTTTGCAAAATTCTACTCCAATGAGCAAAACACCTCCACAGATTTGCACAACATTACACACAATGTTTGCTTCACCCTTTTTGCAAAACATTACACACAGTGATTTGTAAAACTCCACACACATTTTCACACCTTATACACAGATAAGGATTGTAAGGTTACTTCCTTGTCATTACAAAGCCCTGGATTGCCAATTACAACACCAATGAATGAATTGGATAGTCAGATCCACCAAGTTTGGAAGCACATATGTGCAAATTTGAAAACGCAGCACTCAGTTGTGCTATAAAAGGAAACTTTAATAAAAATGGAAAGACTAAAGAAGAAAAGAAAGAAATGTAATTGGACACAGGGCAATCACCAATGTGCCAGGGCAGCGAGGGGGTAACATCATCCTTTGCGCTGCTACCACACAAAATGGGGTCCTCCACCACCATGCAAATATGGGATCCTATAATGCAATCTAGTACTTGCATTTCTTGACAGATTGCACAAGATTGTCACAGCATTAAACCAAGTAGACCAGATGTGGTACATTGTCATTTGGAACATCAGGCTGCTCTGGTCCATAATTGGTTCCATGAGCACCCTGAATTTGAAGTTTTATACCTTCCCCCTACTCTCCCTTCCTGAATCCAATAAAAGAGGTTTTTTTCAGCATGGCGTGGAAGGTATATGACCTGTGGCCCTATTACCGAGTGCCCTTCATTCAGGCCATGGAGGAGGCTTGTGATCATATAGAAGCAGCTTCTGTGCAGGGGTGGATTCGTCACATGAGGCGATTCTTCCAAAGGTGCGTTCAAGACATAGCCTGTGATGTGGATGAAATCTTATGGCCTGATGCAGCCAGACTGAGAGATGATGAGTAGTTACAGTATACTTGTTGCTTTTACAGTAGTTTTTCTTCATAGTCAAAGTGTATGTACTTCATGCATTATTTTTTATTTCTCTATAGATGTTATTTGTTTCAATGATTACTGTTGGTTGATTACTGATTATGGTAAGAAATACTGCAAGTATTGAAATAATTACTTGAAATAATCAGTCTGCAGCATCAGTGTTGTGCAGTGCTTGGAAAGTTTATAGTAGGCATATTTACTTTCTCCCCATATCTCAAACTAATCATGAAGATTGTTTTCGGTTTGTCACAATTTTTATAAATCTAAATGATCCCTTACATAACAATGTCTGGACAAAAATCTAGCACATGCTATTTCCTAAAATAATTTTTTTACAAATGTGTTTTTTATTTATCACAGCAGTGTGAAACTGGCTGCAATAGTGTCTGATCATTGAGGACTGTGTTGGTTAAATGAAAACTAATAGCATTTTCACAAATATGTGTATATGTTTTGACTGAAGTGTGTATGTTTTGACTGAAATGTGTCAATTTGCAAAAAATCTAGGAATTATGCAAATTGAGTGTGGTGTTTGGATAACTGTGATTATATTTTGAAAAAAAGAACCTGGTTTTCAAAATTGCGTGTAAACAATTGAAAAAAACTGTAAGTGTTGGCTTAATTATAGTGTTTTAAAGATGTTTTGAAATAAGTTGTTTTAAAATAAAAATAACAATATTCTCTATGTTTATAGTATTTACCCTATAACATTTATAACAAGAGGTGAACAAAGCACCACTTTAGTTTACAGCCCGCAAATATGTGAGTTACCTGGTACATACACAGAACAATCGGGGAATAAGCCCCACTTTAATTTACAGCCCGCAAATATAAGAGTTACCTGGTAACTCCTGTATACATATACAGATCAAAGAGGTACAAGTTGCTATTATTTTTATTGTGTGTTATATTTTCTTTGCCGACGTGGCTTGTAGACATCAACTGTAGGCTATACAAAACACTTCATCAGGTAAGTAGCAAATATGAAAAAAAAAACATATTACACATAGACCATATTACCCATAGACGTAAGTCATACATATCACGTAATATTACAATAGGTACCGTGTAGTTATGAAATACTTAAAGAATAATTTTCCATATATTCTTACCCCCTTATTACCCCAAACTTAAAATATTGTTCCCTTATAACTACAAGTACGTACTGTAGAGGTACTCTGTTGTTACAAATAGGTACGCTGTAAATTCGGTTTAATTACGCGGTACTTTGCGGGTTGTAAAATAAAGTGTTACCCATTTACTAATCCTCATGTTGTTCTAAACCTGTATGAATTTCTTTTTTTCTGATGAACGCAAAAGAAGATATTTTGAGAAATG
The DNA here is from genome assembly GCF_030506205.2 of Paramisgurnus dabryanus. Taxonomy (NCBI): domain Eukaryota; kingdom Metazoa; phylum Chordata; class Actinopteri; order Cypriniformes; family Cobitidae; genus Paramisgurnus; species Paramisgurnus dabryanus. The sequence continues at coordinate 12,530,892 of NC_133345.1, forward strand.
ATGGTAAACACACAGCAGTAAGTGACCATCGACTTCCATAGTAGGAATAAAATATTTTGGAAGTTTTATGATAAATGACTAAGAAAATGTTTTGATAAATGATGGTAAGTTGACGATGCCCATTAAATTCATTCATATTTTTTTATTCCTACTATGGAAGTCTATGGTCACTTACTGCTGTGTGCTACCTTTCCCCATACTCCCCCTTCCTGAATCCAATAAAAGAGGTTTTTTTCAGCATGGTGGTGGAAGGTTTATGACCTGTGGCCCTATTACCGTGTGCCCTTCATTCAGGCCATTCAGGCCTGTGATCATATAGAAGCAGCTTCTGTGCAGGGTTGAATTCGTCACATGAGGCGATTCTTCCAAAGGTGCCTTGCCAAGAAGACATAGCCTGTGATGAAATCTTATGGCATGATGCAGCCAGACTGAGAGATGATGAGTAGTTGTATACTTGTTGCTTTTACAGTAGTTTTTCTTCATAGTCAAAGTGTATGTACTTCATGCATTATTTTTTATTTGTCTACAGATGTTATTTGTTTCAATGATTACTGTTGGTTGATTACGGATTATGGTAAGAAATACTGTAAGTATTGAAATAAATACTTGAAATAATCAGTCTGCAGCATCAGTGTTGTGCAGTGCTTGGTAAGTTTATAGTAGGCATATTTGTGTACTTTATCCCCATATCTCAAACTAATCATGAAGATTGTTGTGGGTTTGTCACAATTTTTTAAAATCTAAATTATCCCTTACATAACAATGTCTGGACAAAAATCTAGCACATGCTATTTCCTAAAATTATTTTTTTACAAATGTGTTTTTTATTTATCACAGCAGTGTGAAACTGGCTTCAATAGTGTCTGATCATTGAGGACTGTGTTGGTTAAATGAAAACTAATAGCATTTTCACAAATATGTGTATATGTTTTGACTGAAGTGTGTATGTTTTGACTAAAATGTGTCATTTTGAAAACAATCTAGGAATTATGCAAACTGAGTGTGGTGTTTGGATAACTGTGATTATATTTTGAAAAAAAGAACCTGGTTTTCAAAATTGCGTGTAAACAATTGAAAAAAAACTGTAAAGTGAACTATCCCTTTAACTCAAATCTGCTAAAGTGCACATTCACATAACTACATATAGGACATATCCTCTCTAATCATTGAAGTAACAAGTAGTAATGAAAACACATTTTATTAAACCATAAGTGGCTGTAGGTCAACAAGTCATTGCACTTTTTTTCTTCCTGACATATATAACTACTTTCTAATAACCATAGGGACCAGCCGTGTGGTCCGTCAGATTGTCACCACATCCTGTAGACTTTTTGTGCAGCCACCAATCAAAATTTGACAGACTATGACTCTTCTGACCAGCAAACATTTTGTTGACTTATAGGGGCTGCCCTAATAAAAATAAACTTTATGTTTATTAAGTTTTTTATTAAAGTTATTGTGTTCCTCTTTTAAGATTCAATAAGAAAAAAAGGCATCCGCACACTGAACTCACAAAAAATATATAGATTTATTAAATAGAAGTAACGTTTCGAGCTACCGCCCTTCTTCAGACTTGGAAGTCTCAGTTCAGTGTGCGGATGCCTTTTTTTTCTTATTTAGTTCTATTTTTGGGTTCCGGCACCTGCTAGTGTTTGGATGTGCGTGTCTCCCGCTTCAGCCTCTTTTAAGATTCACCATGTGGCCTAAGTGAAGAGGGTCTTCTGAGCACCATTCTCAGAAAGCAACATAAAATCAGAAAAATTTGCAAGCAAGAGACTGTTACCTACAAGTTTTGTCTGGAGCAGAGAACATCAACTTCTTTTACAGTGCTTCAGCTGATGAGTACGACAGTGAAAATCCACAAGACTGTCACCTTCCATCATTCTGGACACAGACTTCTAACTGTCAATATACAGCATTTAATAAAATTTACTTTTCATAACCTTATGTAGCCTCTTTATTCACACAATACACATACTTGTATACATGTACAATATGCTTCTACAACTACTCAGTGGTGGAAATTAAGTGAATAATTAAAGTAGGGGTGAGCGGGGCACAAATTAACATGTGGTTGATTGTAAGACGGTTACATATTTTTTATAAAGGGCCAAGCAATCTGTGCTTTTGGTCTTTTTTCTGACGGTCAGAAGATGAATTTGTGTAATGTGTTTTGGTTAAGATATTGAACAGAGAGTGTTTTAGAGGCATGGAAGTAAATTTCTTTGTCTTATGTTTTTTTTTCTATTTTTGAGTTGGGTGTGTAAGTCACCAAATCCAACCGTGCATTATTTTGATCACTGTCTTGTTACCTTAAACATAACAGGTTTTTAAAACATGTCAGCATATAGCTGATAGCTGGGATTGAAATCATTTTTACACAGCGGGGTTAGTTTTAACAGTCGGGTATACAATGACACAATTGTGATTTTTTTTTTTTGTCTTAATTGTGCGGCCCTATAAAAAATCTATTTATATGCATTGATGCATAATACAAGGATGTAAGATGAAGGATGGATAGATATTCACACATTCATCTAGGCACATATATGAACAACATCCACCTTTATTATATAGACAGAATTGAATTGAATTATTTGTCTTTTAACCAAATTTTCAACCCTCATTTTGTTACAATGAACCCCACCTATGGGGTAAGTTGTAATGTTTGCACTCCAGTCACTTTCAGTGTAATTGTACAATAGTCACACAAACGAACTATAAGTGTTCATTTGTAGCAGAGAGGTGTGTGTTGATTGTGTAAAAAAGTATTAATCTAACTTAAATATCTTTTAAATAATAGAGCCAAAGTCAAAGTGCAAAACTCCGAACAAACACCCACTGTATTGTAGTAGAGATTTGAGGTATTTCTTCTCATCCGACCTTCTATTTTTATTCCACTGCCAGATTGAAAAAATGAACTAATGTTGTTGTAAGCAAAACATCAAAAAATTGATTGGCAACTGTGTGGAAGCCTTCCCACATCTAGTTTAATTCGCTGTTCTCATAGTGGATAAATAAGGATAAAGATTCCTGTTAGAGAATCAGTCAATGGAGAAGTAATTCCTCAAACTTCTATTTATTATAATTAAGCAGCCAAGCAATGATAGCCATATACATTGGTAGGAGTATGGAGAGTAATGATGTATTACGTTGTGGTATATTTGACATGAACGCACAACATGAACGATATCAGAGAGCTCAGCTGTCTGTCACAGCTCTCAGGTCAGTGGCAACTGTTCAATGGTCCGCCGGAAACAAACTATAAAGGCAATAAAGTTCCCTTCCGTGAACGGACTTTATGACATAGCCGCCCGCTCCCAATTATCTGTCAGGATAATTGATTCCCTTAAGAAAGTCCGTTTGACTAATCATCTATAACTTGGGGAATCTGAATGAGTTTTACAACTGGGCGAATGTACATTTTATTTCTGACTTGGATTTTAGCTGTTCTAATCCTTCCATCAGCCCCTGCATATGTCTCCACCACAGTACCCACAGGCCACAGAGCTCGTGGAAGTTGATGATCAATTAAAAGTACAACTTGCCCCACTGCCAGCTCTTTCCCATCTGATCTCTATTTCTGTCTACCCTGTAGTTCTGGTAAGTAGTAGCGGATGGAAGCAGTCCAGAAATGGTCGGCCAATACCTGACTATGTCTCCACCTACGTTTCCCCAAGAGTTGGTTGGAGTCAAAGAGGACTTGCGGTAGAGAAGCATCATGGCGCCCCATGAGCAGCATATTGGGGGTCACAGGATCTGGATCTGCAATATCTGATGAGACATAGCCGAGTGGCTTTGAATTGAGCATTCCTTCGACCTCCACTAATAATGTTTGCAAGACAGACTCGGGTACAGACTGCTCTCTCAGAACCACTCGCAAGGCTGACTTGACGGATTTAACCTCTCGCTCCCATGTTCCGCCGAAGTGTGGCGCAATCTGCTGTTCAGCCAACTGTCCTTGAAGCTCCTGGGACATTTGGTTAAATGTGTCTCTAAGCTCTCGGTCCCCTCCTACAAAGTTGGTACCGTTGTCACACAATATTTCAAAGGGTTTCCCTTTTCGAGCTATGAAACGTCGCAAGGAAAGAAGAAAGGCATCTGTGTCCAAGTGTTCAAGGAGATCTAGATGCAAACATCTTGTTGTTAGGCACTTGTACAAAATACCCCATCTTTTCTCTTGACGGCGTCCTATCTTTACATGAAAGGGGCCGAAGCAGTCTATGCCGGTAGAGTAAAATGGTGGTTTGAACAGACGTAGCCTAGCGGGAGGAAGATCTGCCATCTGTGGGGTTTGTGGTTTGGCACGCCAAAACTGACAATTGTAACAGGAACGTTGGTGCTTACGTACTGCTTCGCGACCTCTAATCACCCAGTATTTGCGTCGTAGCTCTGCGAGAACTCGTTCTGCACCAGGATGATGAAGCCGTTGGTCTGTATCCTGAATAAGTAGCTTTGTAACATGATGTTTAGGGTCTAGAACTATAGGATGGATAATGTCTGGAGACAAAGCTTCTGCCCGACGGAGTCGTCCACCTACTCTTATAAGACCTGTATCTTTATCATACTCTGGGGCGAGGGAACTTAAGCGACTATCTGTAGGAATGGGGTGTACAGCTGTCAAAGCTTTGAATTCCTCAGGAAAAGAGTCGAACTGTGCACGTGCCAAAAGAAGCTTTTCTGCCTGAATGTAGTCTGAGGCTTTAGGAGTGTCAGTGTGGGCAGCCGCCCCATCACAGGCCCTAACAGTGGCTTGAACTAGTTCTTTCCAGGTTTTGAACTGACCAAGGTCTGGTGGGATTGAGTCAGAAGCTATTGTGACTACTCCAAGAAAGGATGCTTTTTTCAGTTCAGTAGGTTCAGGTTCAATCTCTGGTGTGGGTGCCGATGGCCACATATCTAAGGTTTGAGTCAAGAAACTTGGTCCAGATCTCCATTGGTGAGGACCTGCTAATTCCTTTAAGGTAAGACCTCGGGTGATATGGTCAGCTGGGTTTTAATTTGAGTCAACATATCTCCACCTAGTTACATCTGTCAATCTCTGAATCTCAGATACTCGAGCCCCCACAAACACCTTGTATCTGCATGACTCGGACTTCAACCAATGCAGCACAGTAGTGGAATCAGACCAGTATGTGATTTGCTGTATCGGAAGAGTCAGTTCAGCCTGTATTACGTTGGCCATTTGGGCTCCAGAAAGTGCGGCGCACAGTTCTAAACGTGGCATGGATAAGCATTTGCGGGGAGCCACTCTGGATCGAGCTAAGATGTAAGCAACATGAACTTCACCTAGTTCATCTGTGGCCCGAAGATAGGCTACTGCACCGTATGCTCTTTCTGAGGCATCACAAAAGACATGTAATTCCCTGACAGTGGAAGGAGTGTCTGCTTAGGCCGGAACATAAGAACGTGGCAGTTGTAGTGTAGTGATGTCAGAAATCTCTGCAACCCATGTATGCCATTTTTCCCGCAAATGAAGAGGTTCAATTGGGTCATCCCAGCCTAGGTTATGTTTCCAAAGGTCTTGAATGAGTGTCTTAGCCCGTGTGGTAAATGGTATGATAAACCCCAGGGGATCAAACTGGCTTGCCAAAGTCTTGTACAAGTTTCTCATTGTGAGTTGGACAGTCTCTGCCGATCGGTTCTTATACCCAAGAGTGTCATCAAGGCAGTTCCATTGAAGGCCGAGGGCAAGTTCTTGCATGTCATGACTAGTTTGAGACAACCAGCGCTCGCTGCTATCAGATCTGGCCTCTGGTGCCAGATGCTTGAGAACTGCAGGTACATTACATGCCCACTGCCTTATTTCGAAGCCTCCTTTCATCAGAGACTGACGCAGTCCATCTATTATACCTTTGGCATCACCCTGGTCTGGAGTGCTGTGCAGGCAGTTGTCTACATAAAATGAGTGCTCCACTATGTTAGCTAAGCCAGTCATGGTGTCTTTGTGCTCTTGGGCATGATGCTGGAGGGCGTAAATGGCACAACAGGGACTGCATGTTGTGCCAAAAGGAAGGACCTGCCACTCATAGATGTCTGGGTTAGCTACCCTATTCATGTCCCTCCATATGAATCGTAGCACTGACTTGTCCTCCGGTAACAGACGCACCTGGTGAAACATGCCCTTGATGTCACCACTGACTGCAATGGCACGCTGTCGGAACCTCATTATTACTCCAAGCAGAGATGGACCCAGTGCCGGTCCAGGAAGCAGTTGCTCATTTAAACTTTGTCCTTGGTGCTGAAATGAACAGTTAAATACTACTCGGTCCTTCTCATTATGACAAACCATATGATGCGGAATAAACCAGGACTCCTTTGTCTTGTTTGCTTTCTCTGCTGATATCTTGGCAATGTATCCTGCCGATTCCAGCTTCTGAATTTCGGAGCAGTAGGATTCAGCTCGCTTAGGATCCTTTGCCAACCTCCTCTCAATATTTCGTAGACTGGGAATCACAGCATTTTTGTCTGCATGAAGCAAGGTGATAGGTGTACGTCTTAACAATGGTGTAGCATAGCGAAATACACCATTCACATTTACTCTGACAGTAGCTGACTGTAAAAGGTCATAAGACTGTTGGTCCTGTTTAGACCTAACGATCACCTTTTCATTGTATGGCAAAACATCGATTTGCCATAAGCGCTCTACATGCTGATACAGCTCATCACGGGGTGGAGTTGTGAGAATGTGCAAACATTGTTGTTGACCTCTAGGGGGCTGAATTGGATTCATTGGGCCTTGCAACACCCAACCAAGCCTGGTACATATAGCAATGGGGCCACCTGGTGGTCCTTTACATACGGGCTGAGTGGGAATCAAGAGATCTGGCATATCAGACCCTATGAGGAGTAAGGGTTGTACCCTATCTACAGGTAGTAGTGGTAGACCTTTTAGATGGCGATATGCCTTCTGCAGTGCTGTCACTGGATAATCATGCTCAGCTAGACTTAATCCCGGAGCAGTAAAGGCATTTCGGATGACATACCTCTCTGTGGGTCTGTCAATTGGAGATATTTCAAAGGTTATTGATGCTCCTTTGACTGCAGTATGACTTTGTTGGATTGTCTGTAAAGGAAGAACCTCTGGAACTCCATGTAGTTTCAGCTGCTGAACGACAGGAGGAAGAACAATGGTTCTTTCAGAGCCATCATCGAGAACAGCATGGGCTTCAATCATCTGGCCACCATTGTGCAGAAGTATTTTGGCAACTTTAAGCATAACTTTCTGTGAGCGGTTAGGCCTGTCCAGGTAGATTGGCGTAGATGGTGAACTCACCAGCAGCACAGCTTTTGAAGTGTCCTTTACAGAGTCATGTAATACAGTAAGATGCAGTTCTTTGCAGACTTTACATGGCCGTTTGAGGTTACAGGAGTCCACTGAATGATTTCTACCACATTTCCAACAACGTTTACCTTCTGTGATCCATGTGACAATCTGGGTAGTGTTCAACCTTTTGAATTTATCACAGGAGTTGAGATAATGTTCTCTGTTGTCGCAATGAGGACAGTAGGGCTTTGGTTTGGAGGCAACTTTAGCCTGTGTATGGTCAATGGGTTTGGCAGCCTTTTCAGAGGTCAAAAGTATAGGTGTCGATCGCTCTCTATAAGGTGTGGTTCCCTTACTCTTCCCATATGATTTTGTATTATCAGGCTGGAACATAGCAGCTGCTCGGCTTGAGATACGTTTTGCTTGTGACTTTGTCTGTAACCAAACTGCCAGGTCAGGAAGAGTATAGGTTCGATCAGTACCAGTTTGGAGAATGCCATGGCTTAGGCAGTATTCCACAAAGCTGTCTCGATTAGCTGGTGGCATTTTTCCCAGAAGACGATCTACGTGCGAACCACACATAAGCTCATACCCATTTTGTCCTTCCAAAGTTCTTAACATGCCCACTAGATATTGGACGGATAAGGCAAATGAGTCAAAGGCATTGGAATCGCCCATTCTGAGGGGGGGAGTGCTCATTATAGCTCCTAACTCAGACTGTACGAGCTGCCTAGGCTGGCCGTATTTTTCCTGTAAGGCTTGTAAAGCAGCAGTATATGGTTGTGGATGGTGCATATATGCCTTAGCCAGCTGCTGGGCACTAGGGAATTTTAGATGGCTCAACAACACTTGATATTTGTACTGCTCACTAATGTGAGTATGGTAGCTTAAGACTACTGTAATGCTCTTTTTTCCGGACTACCAGCACACTCTATATCACGTCTGCAATATATTCAAAACTCTGCCGCTAGATTGCTAACTCACACTAAGCGATCCGCTCATATCACTCCAATTCTGTTCGACCTCCACTGGCTACCTTTGTCCTCTCGTATTTCCTACAAAATTCTCCTGCTTACCTTTAAGTCACTAAATGGTCTTGCTCCTTCCTATCTCTCTGACTTACTTTCCCAGTATACTACCCCTCGAACCCTCCGATCTTCTGACTGTAAACTCCTCTGTGAACCAAGATTTCGCCTTTCATCTATGGGTGGTAGGTCTTTCTCAGTTATAGCCCCTAAGCTATGGAACTCTCTTCCCTTGTCTCTGAGGGCTGCAACAACACTGCATGAATTTAAGTCTAAACTCAAAACCCATTTGTTAAACAAATACTATCTGTCATGACATGTCTTTCATAATCAGGTTCCTTACACTCGATTATCCTGTTGCTTAGATTCTTGACTTACCAACCGATTTCCATGTTGTCCTGATTTGACCCTGCTTGTTTTTGCTTCTGTTTTATGTTATTTTTGTTTTCTGTTTTTTGTTTATTATGTTGGCTTGAGAAAGCCAACATACTGTTGTTGCACTTAAACTTATTATTATTATTATTATTATTATTATTATTCTTTTTCTTCTGAGACTAAAATGTCTAACTCTAACTCGTCCTAGAGCTTTCAAGCTACAGCCATCAAACTTTGGACAGACTTTCGGTCTGATCTGACGAGGTGTGCTATATCTTTTCTAACTGATGGGACCTTCCGAATTCCTAAACGGGGCGCTGAAACACCCCAAAATTTCCATTGACTTAACATTGAGACAAACTTTGACGGGTCAAAGCTGCGAGTGAGAAACTTGTAGAAACTTGTGGCTTACCACATTTAAGGAGGCTGACAGGCTGTGTAAGAACATACCTCACAATGGGGTGTAAGCTGTACCCCTGGGGTGTAAGAGGCCCCCAAATTTTCCCATTGACTTATAATGGGGCAGGAAATATGCCCATAAAAGGGAAAAAAAGCGTCCCAGATGGAATATCTTCACTTTAGAGTGTCTTAGAGACATGGGGGTGGGCTCATTTTACTCAAGCATCCAATCAGTCTCTTAGGATCACCCCAGAGATATTAAGCCACGCCCCTAGCAACAATTTTGGGTACCCTAGCAACATCTCCCATAGACTACCATTATAAAAAGCCCAGATGGATATCTTTGCACCAGAGTGTCATAGAGACATAGGGGTGGGCTCATTTTACTCAGGCATCCAATCAGTCTCTTAGGATTCTTATTGAGGTATTAAGCCACGCCCCTAGCAACAAAATATGAAGACCCTAGCAACATAATAAACAAAGCCTTATATCTCTGGATCTGAACATCGTAGAGACACAGGGGTTGGACCGTTTTTCTTGTGGCTTGAAGTGTAATCATTATGGGATGCCAATTTTTTCCCTAGCAACCAAACTTAGTACCCTAGCAACGGAATAAACAAAGCCTTATATCTCCGCTTCAGAACATCATAGAGACACGGGGGTTGGACCGTTTTACTTGTGGCTTGAAGGGTGATCATTATGGGATGCCAATTTTCTCCCTAGCAACCAAACTTAGTACCCTAGCAACGGAATAAACAAAGCCTTATATCTCCGCATCAGAACATTGTAGAGACACGGGGGTTGGACCGTTTAACTTGTGGCTTGAAGGGTGATCATTATGGGATGCCAATTTTCTCCCTAGCAACCAAACTTAGTACCCTAGCAACGCAATAAATGTTAGCTTCATGCTAGCTTCTTGCTAATCATGCTAGCTTCATGCTAGCTTCATGCTAATCATGCTAACATCATGCTAGCTTCATGCTAATCATGCTAACTTCATGCTAGCTTCATGCTAATCATGCTAACTTCATGCTAGCTTCATGCTAATCATGCTAACATCATGCTAGCTTCATGTTAATCATGCTAGCATCATGCTAGCATCATGCTAGCTTCATGCTAATCATGCTAGCATCATGCTAGCTTCATGCTAATCATGCTAGCATCATGCTAGCTTCATGCTAATCATGCTAGCATCATGCTAGCTTCATGCTAATCATGCTAGCATCATGCTAGCTTCATGCTAATCATGCTAACATCATGCTAGCATCATACTAGCTTCATGCTAATCATGCTAGCTTCATGCTAATCATGCTAGCATCATGCTAGCTTCATGCTTATCATGCTAGCTTCATGCTAATCATGCTAGCATCAAGCTAGCTTCATTCTAATCATGCTAGCATCATGCTAGCTTCATGCTAATCATGCTAACATCATGCTAGCTTCATGGTAAATCATGCTACCTTCATACTTAAACATACTAACAGCCAGATAGCCTACTAAACTAAACTTATGTCAAACCGTTTTAAACGTTCAGGCTACGCTTTCTCAAGCCAACATAAAGTTTGTCTTCAAACTTTACTATCTAGTTTCATTTGCAATGCGAAACGCAACTGTGATCGCTTGGACTGGGCAATTGTCCATTGTCTGCTGCTGTATGTATTTACTGTTAGCTGTTATTGTGAAGCGTCCTTGAGCTATGGAAAGGCGCTATATAAATTAAAATTATTATTAAGAGATTGTCCAAGGCCAATTTCAACAGAGCAAAGTCACTTTCAGTGCCACTTTCGAAGATGGGTAACGTAGGACGAGGGATGCCATAGGCTGCTGCCATTAAAAGATCTGTTCCGGGTTGAGGCATGTATCCTGTGCTGGGAACAGACAGAGGTGGATAAGGCAGAGGGTTGAATGTAGGGCTGAATAGGTTAGTCCCTATTTTCCTAGTAGCGGTAGAAGGCTGGGCCTGACTGACAGGTTGAGCTGCTCCATATTGTGTTAAGCTATTTGCATTTAAGGCAGATGTAACGGTTGCTACAGGATGTATAGCTTGTGAGGTCAGAACACTGTCTGTGGTGTGATAAACTGGGTTACTGCTGATTTCAGGGGTGTGAAGTGTTGTAATGGCTTAGGGACTAAAGGGGGCTGATTAACCGTTGGTATGCTCTGACTAGAATAAGCAACATGAGACCCCTTTAAATCTTGACTGACGACATACAAGGGCAATGACGTGGATGAAGCTGAGGCTTGTGAGGGCATGGAATCATGTAATGACTGAGGAGCTTTGGGCGTTGACTGAATTATAGGCGTGGCCCTGAATGCACTCTGTGCCTCTGGAACAGTCTGCTTTACTGATTTTGTTGAGGATACTGGAAAGGGTGACTGTTGTAACATAGCTGGTTGGACTGACCAGGGGCCTCATTTATAAAATGCTGCGTAAAAACCATCCTAAATTTGATCTTACGATCATTTAACAAAAATGCGTACGTGTGATTCATAAACCGAACGTACGCGCAGAAAACGCGCGTACCCCTTTCAAATCTATAAATCAGAAATGAACTTGAACTTGTGCGCGCAGCCGAGCAGTTTCAGATCTCCGCCTTTAAACGATGCGTAATTAATGTCAGACATATAAAAAGCGCTTGTCAATGTTTAAACCAAATTTCAAACAGCAAGAATGGCTTATATTTCCAAAAACCTGCAGCAATCAGACAAGCAAAAGTGCATACGTCTGCTCAGACCCTGACGTGGCGCTAAGCACTTTTCCACGTCAAAGACGGTTTTTATAAATATTGACTTTGCGGTGGATTTTCGCCTACGCACACTTTACGATCAAATCTGTGCGTACGCAGGCTTTATAAATGAGGCCCCTGGTGTGTAGAAACTGAGGTTGCGGCTGGGTTGAGTCTGGTGATGGTTGAGTTTCTGGATCAACTTGACTCGTATCAATGCTAAGCAGAGAACTCACCATCTTGGCCACCTCCAGTTCGGTTTCCGCCTTCTTTAATTTCCGCCATCTTTCCAGCTGGTTAGTTAAAGCCTCCTTTGCCATGAGAGCCTCTTCCTGAGCACGTTGGGCATCTTTAGTTTGAGTTTGTAGTCGCTGAAACTCCACCTCTGCCAACCTGTCCTCCTCCATTTGTTGAACAAGGTCATTGTACTGGCGCTGCTTTATTCTCTCCCCTAGTATGGCTGCTTGGCTGCTTGTAAGTGCAGATGTAGCATGAGTATCAACAATACTGGATTGGCTACTGGATTTAGAATGAGAGCTGGCTCTACTATGGGACGGTTTCCTCGATGAGCTTTTATGCTGGCTGTGAGCATGGGAGGTAGCGATTAGAGGAGGGTCCACAATAGGTGAGTAACCAATTTCATAGTCACCCAGGTAAGCAGGCAATTGATTCTGTCTTTTAGGCCGATCCATTGTATCTATTACATTGCTAGCTGCAGTATCCATATTATTTACTTTTGCTACATCCGGCTCGAAGGACCATCTTATTGTGGAAGCCTTCCCACATCTAGTTTAATTCGCTGTTCTCATAGTGGATAAATAAGGATAAAGATTCCTGTTAGAGAATCAGTCAATGGAGAAGTAATTCCTCAAACTTCTATTTATTATAATTAAGCAGCCAAGCAATGATAGCCATATACATTGGTAGGAGTATGGAGAGTAATGATGTATTACGTTGTGGTATATTTGACATGAACGCACAACATGAACGATATCAGAGAGCTCAGCTGTCTGTCACAGCTCTCAGGTCAGTGGCAACTGTTCAATGGTCCGCCGGAAACAAACTATAAAGGCAAAAAAGTTCCCTTCCGTGAACGGACTTTATGACAGCAACTAATATTTACACAACCTCAGCTAATCACCTCAACTACACCAACAAATAATCTCGGATGAGTAATAATAATCAAAGAATGATTGACAGGGAGAAATGGGATGTTTGAACATCAGCTGGTGGCTGAGAATGAAATATTCTTTAGTTGAATTGTAGTTTGCTGTATAACAATGTAATCCTGAAAATCATTATCATACAGAGTCATTATTTTCAAAAATATTATTTTTCTGTGTAATTTATTAAAAGTATCTTAGTCACATTATGTAATGACATTTTTGACAATAATGCTCTATTATTGTCTTTTATATTGTGATGGTTTGCATTGCATGATTTTTATGACTTACTTTTTGAGTAATCTGTTGTCTTTGTTACTGTATTTCTGTATTCTGATTTTCTCACAATATCAGCAAAACCTAACACAATGAATTTGGAAAAGACGGGAAATAAAAATATTGTTCAGATAAAAATGTCACTTAGCACAGATTGTTATCCATGATGAAGAGGGTACATCTGTGTAGGTTTCACTGTCCTCCCTCTCCCAGGGGCTCAGTAACAGCCCATGGAAATGCAAAAATAATGCACATTTCAAATGGCTGTTTAAGTCTGATTAGTTTATTAAAGAGAAAATTGTTAGGACAACTATTTATGATATGTTTACTAAATAATGTTGGACAGAGATTTGTGACATGCATGGAAAGCTGTTAAAAAAGCATTTAAAAAATGTAATCACAATAAAATACAACATTTAATTCTAACTCTTAAATATGTTATAGAGGTTTGTACAATGAACATATTTACATGCCATTTTGTTCATTAAAGATTGTATTTATTTAATTCCATTACTAAACGTTTTTAAACTACATTGCCCATAAGCCATTGTCATTCTATCGATGGGACGGGAAAACATGGCGTTGTAAATTGTAGTTCATTGAAGCGTGTAGTTACACTATAGGGTTAGGGCTAGGATCTCGATAACTGGGTAATTTCTTTTAACATAGCAATACCTAACAATAACTGACAGTATTACTAACGTCATAACAACAGCAAAACATAGTTTGCAAAACGGATCACTTATTATTTTTGAATTAAAGTTAGTCCAACCAAAGCGTGTACTGTAACGCCAAGGAAACGTCACACATGTCTATATATGGTAATCACGTGCACGTCCTTCCTGAATGTAATGATCAGCACGGCTGTAAATCGCTGTAGGTACGATTATAATGTTTATTTATTACACACGCACAAACACACACTTAAATTAAATGGGGAAAAAAAGGTTTTCTCAGTTATCTAAGCAAATACCTATTGGTTTCAATAGTATAAACCTGAAGGTTACTAATATTATATACTTGTTGCAGATCGACACAGTCGAGCAATATAAATCTAAACTTAAGACATTCTTCTTTAACAAAGCATTCACATAGAATGTCCAGTAAATGTACTTTTCCCGCAGTAGTTATTTTGTCTAGAGCAAAGCACTCACATACCTCATATGGGTAATTTACTCTTGCCGCAATAGTTAGCCTGTCTGGAACCGAGCTGAATTAAAGCACTATAATGTATGACACTTGCATTACATGCGAATGGCCCCTACGCTAATAGAATTCTGTTTTTGTCTCCCTGTCTCGTCCTCGACCCCGAGGACAATGAGACAAACAGACCCAGTTCCTGTTGCTGTGAAGGTCATCGCACCACTGATCTACTGGCTGTCCTTCAACGTGATGCCCAACCGATGCGCGACCAACGGCCACCGGCTGAACCAGTTTAATCCGCTTACCCGATTCCTATCCCTACCATGTCTATATATTATAAATATAAATATTAATTTCTCCCTAGGGTTTTTTGTCCTTCTAGGATTTTCCCCATTGGGTTTTCTCCTAGGGGGTTTTTTAGTCCCAGGGAAAGTCAGCCAACTTTGGCTTAACTTAGCACTTTACTGTTTCGTTACATTATTAATATGCTCGCTTACACGGTTTTTTATCCTTAGCCGCTATATTCTACTTTTTATACTATGTATTGATTTTCAATGTTCTGCTCTACATCTACTCATGTAAAGTTGCTTTGCAACAATTAACAATTGTGAAAAGCGCTATATAAATAAAATTGAATTGAATTGAATTGAATAGATGTATACTGTATGTGAAATAAATAATAGGCTACAATATTTCAAAATGTTTCATTTTTGCTTACAAAATAAAATAAAGTTATTGTAGCATGCAGACTGCTATCAAAAAAGATATTATCTGTCCTTTAAAGAAATAGCCAAAAATAAAATATGTTTGCATTACTGTTTTAAATTTAGAATGACTAAACTTTTTGTGTTTTACTCTGAATAAATGTAAGTAAATTACAAATTGTTAATAACAATTATAAATGTTAAAGTAACTCTTATTTAATATTGTAATTGAACATTTCAATCAGGACTACAAAATTTAAGTGAGATTTAAGTAGCTTTGGGATTATTTTTGGTACTTATTCATGGCTGGCATACTGTACCACACAAAAAGTTCAAGTAGACTTACCTTAACTGTACTACCCATGATGTGCTTCAAAAATCTTTAATTATAATGCCTTTGGGAATTTCATTATGACAAACAAATCTCTACCTTATGATCTTGCATGGGACACTTCTTGTCTGCTGTGTAGTTCATGACAAATAAAGAGTTTTTAAAATGAAAAAATTGAAGAAAAAAAACTAGAAGAGACTGGGTACTGTGCAAAAACTTTAATAAAGAACAGCAAGCAAAGACACTCAAAAATAAACAGTTGAAGGGTGCTTGATAATGTACAGGTGTAGGCTGTCATGCTGAAATGGGATGTGGGGACTTGTGTTGGAATTCGCTGGCAGGCTCCTATGTGTCATCCCAAGTTTTGCCACTGTAATATAAGTGCAGATAATGTCATTATAACACATAGTACAAATGTGAGGTACTTGTACTTAGCTGGCATATTTTTCTCAACATTTTCTGGTGACTGTAGTTAAAATAAATATCCATACAGTTCCTGTATATTGAAAGCCATCCCTGCAAAAAAAACAGCATAGACCAGCATAATTCCCATGCTTGTGGTCACCAGCATACCAGCCCCAAAACACAACATTCCCATCTGGCTGGTGTGCTGTTTTTTCCAGCAGGGATGTACCTTCAAATGTAGTGATTTCAAAATGTATTTATTAAAATTAATTATTAAGTTGTCATTAGTGAGTTAAGGATATTCTCCTATTTGTTAAGGTAACTAAGCTATTTTATATAAGCGGAATAAGTTAAACAATTTCTGCATGTTTTCATGTGTTCCAGATCTGGCACGTTAAAATAGGATAGTGTCTGCATCACTTCCACTCATCATTGCTCTCCTCTTCCTCACATTTATTATTACTATAATACTGCAAGAAACCATTACACCAAATTCCAGCATCATCCTAACATGATGCATTCTGACAAAACAGAGGTATTAATTATTGGTAAAAAAAAATCCCAAAATAAGATGAAATGTTATTAATTTGACTCTTTATGGATGTATTGTTACAATATGTAGTATACAACCGTTTTATTACAGTTTTTTCCAATTGCTAACACACTAAAATTACATGCACAGCACAACTATTTAAACTGACACATGAAGAGCAAAACCTATTTTCAAGTCTCCAAAAGTTTAAACACATTTTCTGCTTTACACACATTTTGCAATTCCAAATGGCACTTTTTAAATGCACTGAACACGGTTCTCTGCATAAGACACAACAATCTGACATAAAGTCACATGTTTGCCTTTTCAAAACACTGCCATTCAAAATGAAACTATGAGCTAATTGGCCAATATATGTGCCACCTGCCCAAACACCTGAATGGTTAATTGTTAACACTTTAATCAGGATGTAAGCACTAGAAAAGACCACAGGTGAGCACCTTCTTTTTTACAAGAACAATGGAAGACGTTGCAGAGAGAGGAAGAGGAAGAGGAAGGGTGAGAGTGAGAGGGGGAGGAATAGTGAGAGGTAGGGGTAGAGCTGGTAGAGGAGTTCATGGCCAAAGAAGACAACAACTTTCAAATGAAATCAGAGCAACCCTAGTAGATCATGTCATCAACCATGGGCTGACAATGCGAGAGGCTGGACAGAGAGTGCAGCCCAACCTGAGCCGTTTTACAGTCGCCTCTGTCATCCGGACATTTAGACTGGAGAACAGGTAAGTCACCAAAATTTCATGTAGTACATATGTAGTACACCCCATCTCATAGTGTATCAGTTATGTGACACCGATTTACTTCAATGGCTGATGTCATACACAAACTGTACAAGTTTCCTGAACAATGTACTCTACTGTGGAGGAACAATATTTGGGCTGCATTGTAAAAGTCCTGTATTTTTGTTTTTGTTTGTTTTTCTGAAGAACCGAGAGACGCAACCATGGTGGAGGAAGGGGACAAATGTTCACAGCAGTGCAGGAAGCTGGCATTGTACACTTGGTTTTGGAAAATAATGAAATCAGATTACGAGAAATTCAAAGCCACATCATCCAAGACAACACCATATTCAACAACATTCAACAAGTCAGTCTGTCCACATTGGCTCGCATTCTCAAGCGAAATCAAATCAGAATGAAACAACTTTATAAGGTGCCGTTTGAGAGAAACTCTCAAAGAAACAAAGAGCTCAGACGAGCATATGTGGATAAGATACAAAATTGAGTGCAGTACCCTACACACGACATTGTTTCCCAGAGTACTGGTAACACCATATTCACAGCTTTTGTTCTATGTTTCCAGAGAGTACTGGAAATGGATGCTAATGCAATCCCACACGAGTTCATCTTTATAGATGAGGCTGGGTTCAACCTAGCAAAGACTAGAAGAAGGGGGAGAAACATAATTGGGCACAGAGCCATTATAGATGTTCCTGGCCAACGTGGTGGGAACATCACAATGTGTGCTGCTATCTCCAATATGCATGGTGTCCTCCACCGTCATGCCCACCTTGGACCATACAACACAGCCCATATTCTCAGATTTCTGGACAGACTCCACAACATTCTCATACCACCAGAGAATGATGCAGACCAAAGAAACCAGTACGTTGTAGTATGGGACAACGTGAGCTTTCATCGTGCAGCCCCAGTCCAAAACTGGTTTGCTGACCACCCAACATTTATTGTGCAATACCTCCCACCATACTCACCATTTCTGAACCCCATAGAAGAGTTATTTTGGGCATGGCGGTGGAAGGTATACGACCAGCAGCCTTTTGTGCGCATGCCTCTTTTGCAGGCTATGGAAGAGGCATGTGATGACATTGATGTGGGTGCGATTCAGGGATGGATAAGGCACTCAAGGCGCTTCTTCCCTCGATGTCTGGCAAGGGAAGATATTGCCTGTGATGTGGACGAGGCATTGTGGCCAAACCCAGCTGTGGCAAGATGCTGCCTAATTATTTTTCTTGCCTCTTTTGTGTTTTTCTGAAATTTTCATTTTCAGTGTACAGATTTTTGTTCAGGCCAATGTAAATTTATCTGCTGTGCATATGTTGCACTGACTTGTTTGGTGAAAAATAAAAAAAATGTTTCAACAGCATGAGTGTGTATCTGCAAATATTTCTGTGCATGTGAACATATTTTGATCTGATACATATTTTAGTTTCAGGGCAAAGCATACTAAAGAAGAGTGTGCTTTTCATTATGCCCAACAGTGTGTAGGTGGTTAGACAAAAATCTGGTAATATAAATGAAGTGTGTGCCATTTCGTGCCAAAGTTTGATTTTGATAATTCTATATGTAGTTTAGGTCGCAGTGCTTCATTTTGCAGGATATATGTGGTATTTTGCTGTTTGGGTGTGTGGTTTTGTAAATTGTGTTCAGTTTTTTGATAAAACCACACTAGTTTGCAAAATTGTGTGTTAGCAATTGGAAAAAACTGTAAATCACATTTCCAGCATAAGTAAAACCAGATCTCCTATCAGAAATAGTACTAAATTATCACATGCTTAGTGTTTCAGATAACATTTTGATTTATTTGTGCATAAATCACTCCTACTATTGTAATACAAGTTAACAAGCTGAATTAATGTTCATAAATGGAAACTAAAAAATAAAGCAACAAACAAAAATCCCTGATATTCCATGATTGACTATTAATGTCTGTAAAAAACCTTTAAAATTCCATGATATTCCAGAAATTCCATGCTCCGTGGGAACCCTGACTGTATCCACTTCACAAAATTCCAAGATGTTAATAGATTATTCTACATACAGATAAGAGAGATGTCACCAGGTGACTATGGGAGGGCGGGAACCAAAAGTGGCGGAGAAAGGTTCCGCGAAGATGGTTTCCGCCCGGGCCCGATTTTTAACTGCACCAGTTTACTTCCTGGTCTCCCTGACGACGGAAATCATGAGGAGACGAGCAACAGGTGTGGCGACTCAGTGAAGCAACACATGATTGGAGGAGAGAGTAAAGACAAGCCTTATAAAAAGGTCCAAGAAGCACAAAGGGAGGAGAGCTGTTTTCGGGCGTGAGTCCCTTTATGCCTTGGGCAAACCGAACCACATGCCCCGTCCCTGGAGGAGCCACAGGGCGCCGTTGATCCGTGAGTCACCTATGGTGGAAGGAAAGAGTGCGGCCGCCAGAAGAGGCGAAAAGGACGGGGCTGTGACGAAATTAAAGGGACACCACACCTGGGTGCTTGTGGTGTACTTGTCTACGCTGTGTTGCTGCTTTGCAGACGGACCAGGCTGGTTGGATCGTGCTATTGGGGAAGAGAGAAGAAAAGGGACAGTCAGTTGACGAAGGAGTATTGAGGAGTTCCATCAGAGAAGGAGTGAACACAGAGCCATCAAGAGTGTAGCGAATAACAGTTGTGGACAACTAAGCGTGAGTAACAGATGCGGTACT
This sequence comes from Paramisgurnus dabryanus, assembly GCF_030506205.2. Lineage (NCBI taxonomy): Eukaryota > Metazoa > Chordata > Actinopteri > Cypriniformes > Cobitidae > Paramisgurnus > Paramisgurnus dabryanus. The sequence goes on from NC_133345.1 coordinate 12,550,676, forward strand.
TATCTGAGCCATACTTGTACGAAGAGTTGTTTTGGTGTGTTCCTTTGTGTTTTTGAGGTCCCTGGCCCCACTGGAGAGGACAGCGTGGGTGAGCCGCGGGTTGACCGGAAGTACGGACGAAGGACCTGATGGGAAGCACCGTTCGCTAGTAGAGCAGTGGCCCTGTGGGGAAACAGAAACACAGGTGAGCCAGGGGAGAGAAATCAACACGCCGGGCCTGTGAATACACACATCTTACTCTCATTGGCGGTCCAGTTACTGCCCAACCATCCTCTCGAGGTCGTCGTAGCCAGGTGGCAAGGGCGATTTAAAAACCACGTGAAGTTTATAAGAGTGCTGTGGGTGAGTTTCACTGATTGATGGTGTTTACGCTTTACTTGCTGTGTGTATGCTGTGCTTGTAGCGTTCAAACTGCCTAGCCTCAGACGAGTCGCGAGACGACGACATCCGTTGTGGCCTGGGCCCTAAGGAGAGCGAGAATATTTAGCCCTGTGCCCGGGGTGTGTCCACGAGAGCTTCGTTTATCCCTAGAGCAGACAGTGGTGAAGCCCAGTGAGTATTACCAAGAGTGTACTGTGCGGACTGTGGGTTGTAGCAGTGTATGTACTGACCTTTCCACCAGAAGCTCGTGGTGAGCGGAGCCCCGACGAAAGTTCGCCCCAACTCGTGACCCCGGTTGGTGAAGAAGGAGGGGGAGTTCGGGAAGCGTTCGGCTCCGTGTCATCAGCCCCACTAGTCCCTACGACGCCCGGACAGTTTGAGTGGATGGGCGAAGGAATACGGTGTACCAGCACTGTAGCGAAAGCCCACTGTTTGTAAGGGAAGCTCTGTGTACGAAGATCCCCAGTACTGTGAGTAACGTGACCTGTAAAGTAAACCTGTTCTGTGCTTATAGCAAATACCTACCTGTACAAGTGAAGCTCTGTGTGTGTACGAAGATCCCCAGTGCTGTGAGTAACGTGACCTGTGAAGTAAACCTGTTCTGTGCTTATAGCAAATACCTACCTGTACAAGTGACGCTCTGTGTGTGTACGAAGATCCCCAGTGCTCAAATACCTGCCTGTACAAGTGAAGCTCTGTGTGTGTACGAAGATCCCCAGTACTGTGAGTAACGTGACCTGTGAAGTAAACCTGTTCTGTGCTTATAGCAAATACCTACCTGTACAAGTGAAGCTCTGTGTGTGTACGAAGATCCCCAGTGCTGTGAGTAACGTGACCTGTGAAGTAAACCTGTTCTGTGTTTATAGCAAATACCTACCTGTACAAGTGAAGCTCTGTGTGTGTACGACGATCCCCAGTGCTGTGAGTAACGTGACCTGTAAAGTAAACCTGTTCTGTGCTTATAGCCAATACCTACCTGTACAAGTGAAGCTTTGTGTGTGTACGAAGATCCCCAGTGCTGTGAATAACGTAACCTGTGGAGTAAACTTGACCTGTGTATAAGCCCTTACTTACCTGTTCCCCTTCAACATCAAGAGTGGCGTCAAACAGGGATGTGTCCTTGCCCCAACCTTGTTTGGCATCTTCTTCTCCATGCTGTTAACATTTGCCTTTAGACACTCCACAGAAGGTGTTCATCTACACACCAGAAGTGACGGAAGGTTGTTCAATCTGGCCCGCCTGAAAGCCAAGACTAAAGTCCGCTCAGTACTGATTAGAGAGATGCTGTTTGCAGACGATGCAGCCCTGGTGGCGCACACTGAAGAAGAACTACAGCAGCTGCTCAGTCAATTTTCCCATGCCTGCAAAGAGTTTGGGCTCACGATCAGCGTTAAAAAGACCAATGTCATGAGCCAAAACGTCCCTTCACCACCATCAATCAAAATTGACAACAATGTGCTGGAAAACACTGATAAGTTCACGTATTTGGGCTCCACCATCACCAATCACTTGTCGCTTGATAAAGAAATAGACATGCGTATTGCAAAAGCTGCTATAATTTTGTCCAAACTCAGCAAGAAAGTGTGGGACAACAATAACATCTCATTGAATACCAAACTCAAAGTATACCAAGCATGTGCCATTCAGGAAAACCGCTTGGAAAGTTTCCATCTCCGCTGCCTGCGACGAATCCTTGGTATAACCTGGGAAGACAAGATCACAAACACATCTGTCCTGGAACAGACAAATTCCCACAGCATGCACACTTTGCTCACTCAACGGCGGCTCCGATGGATAGGTCATGTGCGCCGTATGAAGGATGGCCGTATTCCCAAGGATATACTATATGGTGAACTAGCAACAGGACACCGTCCTGTAGGCCGACCAGCACTGCGTTACAAGGATGTTTTCAAGCGTGATTTGAAAGCCACTGGTATAAACCCTGATACCTGGGAGTCACTTGCAGAAAAACGCAGTGCATGGAAAACCATAGTAAGTGATGGAATCCAAAGGGGAGAAATGAAGAGACTCCAGCAGTTGAAGGACAAAAGAAGTCGCAGGAAGGAGAGGAAATCAAGCCATGACTCCAACCTGCCATCCAGCTTTGTCTGCCTAAATTGTGGCAGAGACTGCTATGCACGAATAGGACTACTGAGCCACTGCAGATGTTGCCAACAAAAAAAAAAATAATAATTGACTGAAAATAAAGGCGCAGCCATTGTCTTTCGAGGCAGAAGGGGCCTACTACCTGTTCTGCCGAAGGTCCCGGGTGGACGGACAGCGTTTGACATCGAAGTACTTTACCTTGTCTGACTTTTGTTTGATTCTGCCTCCAGGAGAAGCGGAGCGCGCCACGGATTGTTGGGCCAGAGCCCCTACGGAGCCCCTGTCCCCAGTCTTTCCCTCAAGTGGCCCTGGAGGCGAAGAAGAGACACATTAGTTTTAAATTGCCCTTTCCCCCCTTTTCCTTTTAAATATTTAATAAAGTTTATTTTAATTATAGTATACTCGTCTGTCTGGTCATTGGGGTGGTCTTGGGAAACTCCTCGAGGTGGAAGAGTTGAGAGGGGTGTGACCCTTAGCATAGTTGGGTCCGCCCTTGGGGTGTGACATAGATCAATCTCCCATTCCACATTCAGGATCACCCTCTGTTTAAATCCAGACTAACTCTTTAAATACTACAACTCAGAGATTTATTTTTGCTGCCAGGATCAACATGTCCAGGGAACTTTATCTTACAACAGACATCACTGCCTACATTGTATTGGTTATGGAATGGACTAATTTGCATTGCAATGGAATAAACATAATAAGGTAATAAAACATGACTTACCATACAGAGCACGTAACCAGTGAACTTTCAATTCGGCTTTCCTCTACACAAACACACACGCATGCGCACACACACACACACACACACACACACACACACACACACAAACACACAGACACACGCACGCACGCACACAAACAAAACACAAGTAATAATTATTTACCTGTTGAAGCAATTACTGGATATTATCTTTGAAAGGTCAGAATCAGTCACTAAGACAAGCACTCAGCTTAGTAAATAACATTTTACCTCATTTATCTGTTCCCCAGTTATTTGACAAAATGATATTACGCAGTGCCCAAAAAATGTCCCCTGCTATTGAAAGATACTAAGGGGACAATTTTCGGGCACTGCAATATATCATTACGCCTTCTGCAGCCATGTTACGACAGCAAAGTTTGATTGTTACGCCAGAATAAGAGTATAGTTCCTAGCAATATCAGCCGAGAAAATCACAACTTTTAATTTTCCGTCGGTCTCAGTACACAATGTAACTAATTTACATTGACCACAGTCCTTGGACATTGGGCTCTAAAACACTGTGAACTGGCTAACAAATACCTGGTTAGCTAAATGAATTCAGTTTACATGAAGACATAATTTACTAGGAGTAAATTGTGGAGTAAGATATAACAGGAAAAGTTATCCTTTATTCTGTTCTTCACCAGTGGCCCCTTCTGAGATTTAGAACTGGAAGAGACAGATGCAAATTGAAGAGAGACAAGTGTGGTATAGTGTGAAGAGGTAGATTTCTTTATCTTCCTCTTCCTCTGTGGCAAAAACTTAGAGCATGGCAGTGGAGGTGGGGAAAAAAGTGGAGAGAAAATTGTTGTAAAAGCAGTAGAGGTAATAGGAGCAAGAGAGGTTGGAGAGAGTCTAGAAGACAGAAGAACAAGATTTGGTACAAATATAGCCTCAGACTTCTTGGTGAGGTTCTCCGGCCGTTCCACAGCAGGGCTCTCAGGCCGCTTCATGACGAAGCTCTCTGGCCACTCCATTGCGAGGCTCTCAGGCTGCTGTCCAGTGGAGGTTGCTATAATACAAGTTTACTTTCATACTCTCATCATAAAATCTGTACATATCAACAAAGGAATATACATGTATTTTAAATCCTAAATTTCTAAACATAAACATTACTCTGACCCTTTGTCAAGATAAAGCACTCCGCATCTTCTCCAAAAAAATTGTAGTGACAGGAGTGGGGTGCCAATGGGTAATAATATATGCAACCCACTTATTCGAAGCCTTTTTATCCTTTTTCCCAATAAATAAAATTGGCTTGGCCTTGGCTCGCACCTGAAATGAACAAGTAAATGAGGTGTTACCATAAAAGATTAAAAGAAATATTAGTCTTGAACTGTATCCACCTTATTTTTGAATGTGGACGTAAGTGATGTGACGTATATCCCTTCTTTGTGCAAGACGTCCGTTTCAATAACCAGCCGGTAGAAAACAGTATCGTGGAAGTACGCATAAAACATGATTTTAACAGTAATGGTAAATATTTACTACCTGCCATGTATGAACCAGTGTGAGGATGAAATTAAGAAGTGTTAAGATATATCATATGAAGATATATTCAGTGATTTCGTCGTGTTGTTGATCGGGGGTGATGGGTTTTCATTGTGCAACTATAAAAGCACAGAGACATACCAGTATCTTTACAATGGGAAAGCCAGTCGAGAGTTTGTATGGAATATATGCAGAAGACTTCGTGTTTTTAACTTTTTCAGGCGATGGTCTAAATTGTCCCTCTGGTGATATTTTTTTTTTAAACAACAATTTTTAATTAAAAATGTTAGTTTTTATGACGATACATCAAGCTTCATGTGGTCTGACAGTCAGCAGCATCTTTCTCATCCAACACATTGTAAGTTATTTGATCAAACCATAATAAACATAATAAACTATTACATGTATTGAGTATTGTTTTCGTTTTATGAAAATATGATTACATTTTTTCTTACGGACTAGATAGTACCAAGGAGGTAAGATGGAGATAGGAGTTGGAATTATTTGCTTATTTTAAAATTATTTGCTTTTTAATTTAAAACATAACAAAAGTACGCACAAACACAATTATGAACTGTTATGAACATTAAAGCTCCCGTTCTTTCTGTGTTTTTAAAGCTTTGATTGTGTTTACAGTGTGCAATATAACATGTGTTCATGTTTCACGTAATTTACTTATCTCTATAGCGCTGTTTTCACTGTCCTAAAAATGGGCTGAAGTCTTCCTTGTTATGTGAAGTACCTCCTTCAGAAATAAGTAACGAGTTCTGATAGTGTAGTTTGTTTAGTGTGTTTTGATTTGATGGCAGCTTAGCTTGCCGTTAGCTTAGCTGGTGAGTGACGTATTCCTGTGGGCGGGTTCTAGTCAAAAAACTGTTATACTGACGTCATTAAAGCAGGAAGTAGAGGGCTGTAGTTCAAACCAGCCGTTCGCTGTAGGCTTTGAAAGGCGAATTCTGTTAAAGAAAATAAATCGCCTGGCAGTGAACTTTCAGCTTTATCATTTTACAGGTATTATTTATGATATTATAGCAATATTACACACTACCTAGGGTTTAAAAAGTGGGATCAGAAAGAACGTGATCTTTAACTAATAAGCAGTTTATGTCTTATATATTCTGTAATGTAATCACATTTTTGTAATAATATAATAGCAGAATAAATAAAACAGCTAAATCAGCATATTTTTATGAGCATAATATTATTTGTTCATAAACAATTATTGTATTTATTGTTTACTGGCAGTTTCTATGAAAGGTTTTACTGGATATATGTGTGGATACAGATCATACGCCCAGCATTTGCTTTTAAGGACAGATTTCCCCCAGTGTGTGTGTGTGTGTGTGTGTGTGTGTGTGTGTGTGTGTGTGTGTGTGTGTGTGTGTGTGTGTGTGTACTGTAGGAGATAAAGAGCAAGCAAATTTGAAGGACCTGATGAGAGAGAAAAAAAACTTTACAGAATTATACGTAAAATTTTCACCAGTATTCTTCATCAGTCTTGTCAGGCAGAATGTTTTCCACCCATTTAGTTGGTTCTGGGTTGTACTATGTGTATTAAAATGGGCTTGGGCAGGTGGAATTTTCTATTTTAAGGGAAAATACAGAAATGGAAAATAATTTTACATTCGCAATGTCTATCGTAGGCTCCTATATAATCTCTGAAAGAGCATTTAAATTATTCATTATTTCATATTAAAACATGACAAACAAAAGTAGTGCTGTTATGAATTAAGCTGTATTGTTTATTATAGATCATATCTGGGGAGTTTATTGTATAATTTTGTGTCGATTTTAAGTAATTACTGGGCTGGAACACAAACCAATCTGGCATCACTGTTCTTCATCTGAACATGTTGGCTAAAAGAGGCTTAATTGTTGCGAGCTACTGTAATATAGGTAACATATCGCTACTGAAAATCTTGGATTTCCCTGTATCTTGCATGATCAACTTATTTGCGACAAAAAATTGTTTAATTAGCTAATTTTGCTATTAGCCTACTGCATATGTGGTGCAACAAAGTTATTTGTTTAATGACTTATATTTTTTACCATCCTAAGATTGCTACCTTATACATAAGAATGTTCCAAACACAACTTATTGTCACGATTAAACATTTCTTTGCTGTGTAAATGTAAGAATTATCTTCATCAACTTACCGAGTGGAAATCACAATGGACCTTGGTATCGTCGCATTCGATGACATCAGAGTTTTTAAATTACAGGATTTTAAATAAACAAATTAATAATTAAGCAACCCATTAATTAATCGAACACAATCATAGTTTAGTAAAATGTATATTTATATCTATATTTATTACCATCAACGAGCCTTTGATAAAAAAAATATTTAGCACCCAGCGCATCACGTCTAAAGTTAATCAAAGGCGCACATACCTACATGATCAGAAAATGCTTAAAATGCTATTCGCACGCGCCATGGAGCGTTTTTAAAGTCACCTCTGAATGTTGTTTTACCTGCAGTTGAAAGCGGTTTTAATAAAACTTCCCTCTGTTGCCTATTTGAGTTCAGACTGCGAGGGATTTTTTGAATTAAAAACCAGTTGAATGGCCAGATAAATATTGACTTGCGCTGGCACAGATCATTTATTGTTGCCTCTTCGTATTTATTCTTATTTATTGCAGTCTGTAGAAGACGTCATGTGACGAGCCCTGGCAGCGTCCATAGCAACCAAAACGTATCAGTTTTACATTATTCTGGCAAGATCTGAAAAATCTGCGTAACATCGAGCAAGCGAGTGATTATGTAAATTCAAACCGACTGCCGCATGACGTCAAAGTTCCGCGAGAGCAGTTTAAAAGCAAACTCCTCCGTCTGATTTCGTGAATCGCTCTCGCGGTACTTTGACGTAATGCAGCTGTCTAGCCGCATGACGTCGAATAAGCCTATTGGTTAAGCTGACACGCAGCTCCTTCGTGCTCCAAAACATAACGCGCCAGCACACACAGGATCGATGAAGAGCGTTTTGCTGGTATGTACGGCTATTATTGGTATTAAATTAAACGAAGTACTGTTTTAACGGGAAGTAAGGAAGACATTGCACTGTAGTGCTTAGCATTAATACTTCAATGAGCATTACTAGTCTTGTGAAACTGACTAATACTGTCAAGCCTGCGTGAAGTGTTGGACTTTAAGGCGTCCATTGCATGTTCATAATTTAGAGGAAAGGCACAAGATACGAATATCTAAGTTCAAATATTTATTGATCAGATATGAAAAAGTTTAACAGCGCGCTGGATCTTCTCATGACCACATCTGGTAAGCGAAGACACACAGCCTCTTTTTTGACAATTATTTATATATTATGTGACGTCGATCTTTCTTCAGAAAATCTCCACCCACAAAGGCTGCTTTTCCTCGTGAATCTGACTCCCTCACCACACCCAATTTTAGCCTGTAGGCAAAAATGGACACACATAGACAAAGAAAAACAAACTGTTCTCCTCTCATCCCTGGGAGCCCTGCAGTTCCTCTCTAGTACTCCTCCACTTCACATATGGTTGACTTCACATAGCATGTTATAATGCTTTCTTAAAAACAAATCATTAATAAAACATTCATTTATAAAAAACATAAGCTGTAAGATGAAAGTGATTATTATGTAAAACATATTTCAATATCATGACATCATTTCATTATTCGTAAAATTGGTTATATGAATAAGGCACACATTAACTTCTTTAGATAGATAAACACATATTAAATCTTTTACTGCAATACTACTTCTAAGGAAACACTTTAATCATTATTAAAAACCATCTGTTAGGAAAGAAAACACACACACACACACACACACACACACACACACACACACACACACACACACACACACACACACACACACACACACACACACACACACACACACACACACACACACACACACACACAGGAGATTCTGTTCTTCAAGGTTGAGCTGCCCTGCCCCCATTAGGTTATTCTGTATGCAACCTTCATTTCATTGGTTAATACACATTTATCAAAGACAACATCTTATATTTATTACATCAATTATTCAATGATTAATACTGATTAAGTAAGAAATACATTGCATATTTTATCCTGTGAATATTAAAGCATTAGTTAATAACATGGTTCCCTGTTTGCTTTTCTCCCTCAGGCCTCTCTCTTATCTTAACAATTTCCAGACGTACATTCCTCAGCATATGCTGTTTCTCCCCCAACCGAAACCACACAGACAACTTTCTTGTATTCAGCACAGAAATCTTTGTTGTAACAATACACATAATTAAGATTATAAACAGCACGATTAGTAAAACAAAATCAAATCCCACAGAAGATGCTTAAAACAATAAAAAACTTGTCGTCAGCAAATGTTCAGCAACAATCACAGACATTAGGTAGGCTTATTCATATTGGCACGTGTAATGCAGCATATTGAACTTTTGAAAAACGACCGTGGATATAGTACAGGGATGTAAACAGCGCGCTTTTTAAATGTCAGTTTGGGTGACTTGGGTCTGAGAGCAGGGGCGGCGTTTGCGTATGGCAGTTGCCATACCCTAGCATTCAGACAAAACACCAGAAATCAACAGGCTATAATGAAGCTCATTAAAAATAATGTTAAATATTTTCAGTAGAACATATCTGAACATTGGTAAATCACTAATATGGATAATTTACGCGTGTGCTCGACTTCATGCTATAATACAGGAACCGACATGTGGATGACATCAACGTGCCGCAAGAGCGGTTTGCAAGCAAACTCTTCCGATGATTTCTGCCTCACCCTCGCGGTACTTTGATGTCATCAACCTGTCGTTCTTGCAGCGCAGCTTGAATTGTGCAGGAGGTTTCATGATGACCGCTGTTGTTATAATCTTTATTTTCGCAAGTAAACTCCTTTTTTGTTTTAACATTCAAACAGACTCACGGTTCTCCCCCACACTCGCGCAATGCATATTGCATACATTATTTCAGAAGTAAAATGATTTGTTCTCTGTGGATAAATAAACATGTTCTACACTGGGAAATTGTAGCGCAGTCGAAGTGAATTGTATTAATTATTTGCGCACGTTTTTGAATATTTCGACTTGTGGAATAAAAACTGCACGACGACAAAAGGTAAGACTTGTTTTTGCATTTAGCCCTGTTTTACTAAGAGTTTTATTTAGTATTTAAGTCATAGTTGGTTAGCTGGCTGGGTTAACTACGTGTGCTCTATCACATTAAGTCTTTATCATAGTATGATTTTATACAGGTTGGTGGAGTATGTACACATATGGATATAATGTGGTTTCATAGATTCGTTATTTGAATGGCCTTCTTGTACGAATAATTTTTTGCCATACCCTAGGTTTTCGTGAAACGCCGCCACTGTCTGAGAGGGTTGGATTATAATTTCACAAAGTCATCTGAAGCCATTCCATTGCTTAATGTATGTGAGGGACAGAAGTCTATTTACATCATTACATTAAAGTTAAGGGAAACTAGTTCCCTCCTCCCTTAACATAACATGTCTAGACGTCTGTAAGCAATTTTCCTTGTGTTGTCAAATAGGCTAGACCTCAATATACTCCGATTTTGTCGTAGTGTATTATTTTAATATTTGTATTATTAGTAACGGTGTACTTATGGTAAATAATAACAAGCAAATTGTTCAAAATTTTGGTTTCTTCATGAGGTGTGTAACTATAGGGACGATATTACCAACTTCTTTCTAAAGAAGCAAAAGTCAGGTGCAGATCAGGGCCAAACAGATCCCAGTTGTTCTATTTTTGCTATATACTTAATACATATATAATTGTGTACATTTTGGAAAATAAACAACTTTAATTTAATCTATATACATTTTGTGGAAAATAATTTATTTTTAGTGTAATTGAACACTTTGTATATTGACCCCCCAAAATAATACCTTGCCACCCCTTTTTCAAAAGTCTAGCTGATGTGTATATATATATATATATATATATATATATATATATATATATATATATATATATATATATATATATATATATATATATATTTATATATATATATTTGTGTGTGTGTGTGTGTGTGTGTGTATGTATATATATATATGTGTGTGTGTATGTGTATGTATATATATATATGCATGTATGTATGTACGTATATGTTTATGCAGTTATTGTTTATGTTTAATTTTGTTGGGTAGATGTTGTTTTGTAAATAGGGAAGGGCACAATAAGCCGCTGCTTCAGCCTACACCTGTTCGGTTACCATCTTTGTCTGTCTGTAATTAATTTTCTGTACATATATTTTATTTTATGTTTAGTAACCAAATAAACAAACATTCATTCATTCAAGTCTTTGTTTTAGCAAAAAAAGGGTGTCTAAAACACATATTGAGTAGGAGTTACATGGCATAGGCTATATCGTTTACATCTCTGGTTCACCCCACACAAACATAAAACCTTACAGTAATCTCACAAAATCATGTATTCCATAATAAAACATCTACATATCGGGGTACTTCAAGCCTCAGTGCTCTTTTATATGACATTGACATGACATTCCAGGGTTCTATCATTCGTAATCATGTCAGTGCAATTTAGTCATAGACCCATAAATCATGGGGTTAGACACCAAGATTACTTGGCTAGGTCAAATAATGAAGGAGTTATGATATTTTAAGGGCTTCCTGCCTGTCTTGGACACCATCTTGAAAATGACACCTTTCTTGTAGTCAAACTTTGGTAAACTTTTAAAAGGGACACATAATACAACAAAAAACAGCTGAGAAACCTTTTGTTAGAATTTTTTAGGGTTAGGTGTTTTTTTCATATATGCAGCTGCCTAAAACAGTTAATCTCACCTCCTAAACTCACTCATACCAACATAACACTGGAACAATTCTCATTCAGAAAACACACATTTCATTCACAACACACTGGCTGAGTCCGATCGCATACTCACTCAGTAGGTACTTCTTTCAATGATTTTGTATGTTTGTGTCAGTATGGACATCATCTGCCATGTTGACATTATCATGTGACCTATGACGTAGTAGCCTTGTTTGAGTTCATGCGGCACCACAAGAACCAACAGGAGAATGACATCACAATACCTTGAGAGCGACTCGAAATCAGACTTCTCCGTTTGATTTCTGGAATCGCATGTCATCCGCCTTTTGGTTCTTGCAGCAGTGCGTGAACTCAAAACATAATATCAGACATGAAAAAGTATGCATTTGTATAAGGGACAGGTGCACTAACACCTGATTGCATCAGTAACGTGACAACTATACTTTGTCTCTGTCAGTGTTTGCATTGGTTAAAATGTTTGGACAAAGGAGAGGTCGGGCAGCTGCTCAAAGATCTCTTTTATTTACTTAAAACTGGATATATGAATATAAAAAAGTAGTAAATAAAACCATCACAATAAATGAAATATAGAAGTGAATACCACATGAAACAAAAACTTTATTAAAATGTATTTTTCTAACAAACTTTTAGATTTACTGCCATCTCAACACAGCTGGGGCAATTCTGCAGCTTTATTTTTATGAATCAGCGGAGCACTTTGTAGTATATTCTGGGTCTGTGTGTGAAGTCAGGGTGCTGAGGAACAGCCATATATCGAAATAACTCGATTGGCTGGTCTCCGGTCGATATGATGATTGCTTTGCTTTCTCGTGGCATCCTGGGAAAGCTAGAATAGATAAGTGTCCATCGAAGCTTGCTTCAGAATCTGGGCAGACTCAGTATGGCATCCAGGGATTTCTTGCCTACTGATTTTATAAATACGGAGGATTCAGACATACTACAGAGAATGATTCTGTATAATTTTGAATCCGACAATTAAACCAAGAATTTTTGTCTTATGCCAAACTGCAACAGCTGAATTATAACAATTTATGTTAAGCAGTTAAAAAAGTCTGGTTTATGTGTGTCTACGTTAATTCTATATAATCAATATTACTGTTGTGCAATGAAAATGAAAAACCTTAGGCAATGTAGGGGCATGGGGTCACACTTTGCTTAGGGTCCCCAAGTTGGTAAACACGCTACTGCATTCGTACTCCACAACATGCAAAATACTATGTATTTTCAGCACATTTTTCTAATGCTAGCACACTGCATATATAAGCATTTTTTAATTCTTGTTTATGTCATAACAGTAATTGATGTTAGTTTGTAGTGCATTAACTAAAGTTAACCATTTCAAATTTGATTTAAATAAATGTATTAGTAAATTAATTGAATTTACAATAAACAATGAATAAAATGATAAAATTTTGCAGAAAAATTGCCATTTTTCAAATCTCATGACAACTACACGGCGCTGTGACGAAACTCAGCATGCACCCTCAGTTCATGACTGTTATGACATATACCAAGTCTCACGTTAATACGCAAAAGTTTTGTGAAGATATAGCCTCAATTTCTTTACATCTCTTGACCACTAGGTGGCGCCATACCACGTTTCGTAGCGATACACCATTGCATTTGTGAAATACTGAACAAATATAGCTGCAAGCAGCAATTACCGGGGCCAAGCCAAAAAGAGCACAGAAGGAAGAAAAATCGAGTTTCGAGAGCAGATTAAAGAACCTAGAAAAACCTCTTGATTTCAGACAAAATAAAATGAAAGCCATCAGCAAAACAGCTGTGTTCTCATTCAGTGAAACATCTCCCTCTCTTCTCGAGGAGCATTGTAAGCTAAAACACTGAAGGAAGTGGGAGTGATGCTTGCAGTGGTAAACCTCAGGTCAAATGTTACAGTGGAGTCAATAGAGCTCATCCCCATGTCTCTACGATGCTCTGATGCAGAGATATAGGCAAAAACGGTTGATAAGATATTCTCATTGGTTGCTAGGGCGTGAATTGACATCCACCAATGATTATACTCCAAGCCATGAAAGGAATAATCAATGATGACTCATTGTTTTATGTATTAAAAAAATCATTATGCTTTCGTTGTTTCTTGATTGGTCTGCACTTTTTCTTTCTTTCCATTCCACGTAAAGCTGCTTTGTAACAATGACCAATTGTGAAAAGCGATACATTATAAACTTGAAACTACAAAATAAAGTGTTACCAGCAAGTCATAAAATTACCTGCGTATCAATAAATAATGCTAACTGCTACATTGTGTGTTAGCTCCAAATTTGCTAATGCTTTGTTCTTTTGGTGGCAGTGGCACCAAATGAAACAAAACAACCTTGGCATCTTTATGGAATCTGACAAGCAGAATATCAACTGATAATTAAGATTGTTTATGAAGACTTAATTATTTTATTGGCAGTGGAAAATATGTTTCAGTATTTTATTGAAATGAAAGCAATAAATAATACTGTGATAAAAATAGTTCATAAGTACTTAGACTGTACATTATTTCTATTACAGGACCAAGGGATTTATTTAAATAAAAGACACTAAATAACAGTGACTAAAGAATAATGAATTACAAACAATGAAAAACTGGGATATGATTCAAGTCTACGCTATTTAAATATGACAACAACTACACAAAGTCTGGATACATACAACATCAAAACGACATTAAAAACAAAAGCCAAAAAAAGGAAAAGAAATTTAAGGTTTCATTACAGTATGATGGTAGCTGAAGATTTGGAAACAGAAAGTTTAAGCTGAGGCCACAGGAGGATTGGTCCAAATATTCCCTACATACACAGACCTTTACTGTGGCACTAAGGAATGCTTGATGATTTTCAGTCAGTACCAGGAAAACTTGACAATGAAGACATCATGTTTTTAGAAAGATGTCATCAAAATAGCCCTCATAATTGTTATGGCTTATCCAAGGGTTTGGTTTTGGTATCACAGGTAAGAATACAAAAATCTTCTCACAGGTGAAAGAACGGAAACAACTTCTAAAACATGTACCAACTCTGACATTCACACAATACCAATGAATGACTCAGTCACACGTGGGAAAACAACAAATGAAAGTTAAAGCAATATTTTTTGAATGGAAAAAATAAGTAAGTTAGATGCAAATGTACAAACCTTGGACATGTAATACATTAAAATATTTCTAAAAGAGTTCAACAGGATTAACAAATGACAAAAAAAGCTGACAAAATTAAAAGCAAAAATTATGCTGGAAATTATTGTGAAATTATTGAAATGTCTCTGTGGCTTACATAAATAGAAGAATACTTAAATCTAAAATATATACTCTTGGGTTTAAAGATTTTTCTGCTGATGACATTACGGATCTTCTGCGAGAGGGAAAATCCCAAATTGATGAAAGTTCCAGCTTGACGGGAGCTCGTCGTCTTGTAAGCCATCACCTATAGAAGTAATGCATATATACTGAGAGAAAAGTATAACATCATTAGCCAGGATAGAAACAAACACACACACACACACACACACACACACACACACACACACACACACATAGATAGACGAGACAAAGCCGTGCCATAGCCGGTCCTACCCTTTGGAATAAGTTACCCTTAGCAGTTAAAACCGCTTCCACCATATCTGAATTCAAAAAGAGGCTTAAAACTTTCCTTTTTAATCGTGCTTTTAACTGATCCTGAAGTGTTTTTATGTTTTATTACTGCATTATTTTACTAGGCATGGCTATCTTGCCTTTTAACTTGTGTTGTTATGTGTTTTAAGTCCTGTGTCTTAATATTATGTCTTTACTGTATCCCTGACAATGTAAAGCACTTTGGTAGGTCTTGACCTTTTTTAAAGCGCTTAACAAATAAATTAAACTTGAACAGACAGACAGATATTTATTTAAAAAAAATATTAATCAAATCAGTTATTTGAAATATTGTAGGAGTGAATCCGCATGATTAAGTAAGTTGTTACTATAATATAATGTTAATATATAATATTAATGCATGCTGCATTTTTATAAATACCCCAGTATTCGCCTATGTAGTTATAAATCAGTGTATAGTGGATTATGAGCATACCCATTGAAATGCAAATGCATCCCTTATAAGCAGTGATGGCTGATGCTAAAAGTTGGAGGGGGGGCACAAACAAACTTAAAATCAAACTTTTACTGTAGTAATGCAGGACTGTAAATAGCCATTTATCAGGTGATGAATATCATTACTGCTTAGCTAAAATGCTGAAAATTTTACTGTTGAAGTCAACTGTTAAAGCATGAAATGTACTATGAATCTGGGAATTTGTGTATAATATGGGTTTATTATCAGTAATGAACTAATCAAGGTAATCATTCACAAACTCACAAACACACACACACACACCAGAGGTTGTGTTAGACTTTTTCACAAATCCTGCCATCAATTATTATCCATCACATCATGTTTAATGATAATAATTGTTTTTGTTAACATAAAATTATTCAGAAATGTTTTACATGTCCATTTACAATCCTAGGATTTGTCATTTGAATGAACTGGTCTATTTTTGCCCTATTTAGAAAGGTCATGAATAATAATGTTGAGCTCTGCCTGGATTGCTCTGTGGCTCGTGTCAGTAGCTCACATTAGTAAACATTTCAACAACTTTGTATTTAATTTAATGTGTAATTTATAAAAAATTATAAAACACAGAAGCATCCTCTAAGGCCAAAACAGTTAAACTCTGTGTATATTTTGATCATCGCTGATCTCTAACAAAAGTCCTTTTACAAAAATGCCATTATCTCAGCTTCTTGCTAAAATGTGATATTTTTGCAGAAACCTACCCATATTTGATAAGTAAAGAAAACAAATTAAAGCAGAGGGTGTGATCTTTTACTTGATATATTTTATGTTTATATATTAAAAGAAGAAAAGTTTCTGGAAGGCATTAAACTTTTGTGAAAATCATAAAAAACGCTGGCGGGGGAAAGAGGCATGACAAAGCTTGAATTGGTGCGGATACAAGAGCAAAGCTGCAGACATCAGAGGATCCAAACAAGATATTGACTCTTCATATACTGTAGGTCCAAGTTACACACTTAATCATATTACAAAACTCTACACACCGAGGAGTTCAGAGGTCAGATTTCAATGTTTTTAATAAATATGGCATACTTGATTACATTTAATAAGGCTTCTGTCTGTAAAACAAGATAACTGCAGAAACAAAATGAATATTTAATGAGGATGATGTTGGAGACTCACCTCAGACAGCATTAACAGGAGTAAGTTCTAACTGTGGCAGAGTCCAACCGCTGAACTCCACTCACACTCCCCCCTACAGTCCCCCCCACACACATAGATTAGCCAAACAAATAACTCAATTAATCATTCATTAAAAGCACAAGATGCAAAAACATAGCACTGATATTTGACTACAGGCAAGTTCAAACATTTTAATCAGGAGCTATGAAGCAAATTGCAGTATGTATCATCCTTGTCGGCACACATACCATCAAGCTGTGGCTTCTTTGACAGCAGGCCAGCAGATGAAGGTCCAGCGCTGGTCACTCTGAAGCTTGCAGGTAGCGTGTCAGCAGAGCCCACACTCATTCCTCGCACATCTTTGGGACGGAATTTCTTTCTCCAAGAGGGTGCGCGCCGGAAGTTCTTGTCGTCATCCTGCGTGTAGTGTAAAACATTTTTTTGGACATTTTAATAACACTGCTATATCCATGAGATTTTCCTTCTATTTCTAATCGGATAATCCCCCTGCGCCTTCACTCCCTCTTGCGCATTTCGCACACACACCTTCCTTAAGTATAAACTCATTCCTGTCAGCTTTTTCAGAATCATGTAATAATATTAGCTAACATTGAAAAATTAAAAAAAGTGAATAATTTAGAAACGGTAGAAGATGGAATTGCCTTTCTGCCCTCACATACTAAGTACAGAAATCATATTAGAAGCATCAAACAGAAGTGAAAATAGTGGCTCTGCTGTAGCCAAACAGAAGCCCTCTTGCTCACCTCTTCTAGTTTCCTTTCAGTCCCTGCAGCCAGCAGGTTACTGTACTCTCGCTCCAGCAATGTCCTCGCCTGAAGAGACACAAAAGTTAATGTAAACACGTCAAAAAAAACATGCAGACACAGATTAAGCAACACCAACATGTATATTACCTGTGTGCACTGTGTAGGGATCTGCAGAAGCAGAGCCAAGGCATTATGGTCAAAGGATTCATCTAAGGCAATAAGTGCTCCATGGACACCACTCTCCTGAAGGTTGCCAGCATACTCCTTCAGCCCAATAGACTGCACCCAACAAATAACACGCTCATTCGTCCACACCAGCACATCTGCAATGAGACAATTATTATACAGCACTTTCAACAATTTTATTTGACTTCAACAAGACAATCGAATCCTGGACATTGTTGGGCTGTAGCTGGGAGTCTGTCAGTGTAGTTATTTGCACAATTTTTCAGCCAATTGAACAGATCACTCTAATTGGCTGTTTACCCTATGAAGCTGTAGAAATGGTGAGCGAGATTTGTTTAAAATGGTAAGCAGCTCCAGCTTTGACAACATCTGCTCGTCTGGTTTCCCTTTGAATAACCAAAACAGACTAGTGCTAAGGATCAAGTCACATATTTGTTGTTTCATTACTACTGTTTAGCAAAATAGAAAAAAACAAAAATGTAGAGTGCAGTATTAAGGGCCCATATTTTGTGGCTAAAAGCTCATTACTTTGTGTATTTGGTGTAATACAATGTGTTCGCATGATTTATGATAAAAAACATTATTTTCCACATACTGTACATTTTTGTACGGCAGCTCTAAGTCCCGCCCATCTGTAACAGGTCGTTTTGTACAAAGCTCATCGCTGTGATAAAGCGCAGTCTAACCAGGTGTGAATCGATAGGCCAGCTATGCAGTGCATTGTGATTGGACGAATTAGGTAAACAGAAATGTTTAAGCTAATCGATCAACTTTACCAGTGCGATGTGAGCAGAACATAACATATTGGTAGGTAAGGATACTAAAACAAAACCAATTGTCAGTAGGAAATTCATTAAATATAAAAACATCGGCTACATACAGGATGTCAGTCAGCAGAACCAGAGTGTAGTTGGAATTGTTCCACTTTTTAGAAGAAGCCTTTGTGTACAGCATTGTACTTCCCTCGTGTTAAAAAAGTAGTACATTCATCAAAAGTGCAGCACACAATCAAACATTTTAGTTGTACTGTTCTGAAACAGTGTTGTAAATAAAACCTTACCACTGGTTTCTTAATGTTTACTCAATCGGAACGCACAACAAAGCCGTTTGCCTTTCACAGGGGAAAACACAGCTTCTCCATGACATGGCGGAAGCAACAATACTACAGTGTGATTAAAAGTTACACCCTCTATCTTTGTGTGTGCATTAGGGCGGTGTTATTCAAATGGTCAAAGCAGTATGACATCTAACTTAATGGGTGTGTGTTAGAATGGCGTGAAGATTTCTTTGGATTTAAAACATGGCCGTAGCCAGCTATTAGGTCACCGAGGTCCGGACCCCGGTAGACTTTTCATATTAAAAAATTAAATTTGAAGTTCTCTTGATGACTAATTCGTTTTTCAAAACAAATCCGAGTACATAATTCAGTTTTGGACAGTTTACTGTATAGTTTAGTGTAAAATGACGAAGATTGGCTTAAGCTGCGAGGGCGGGTACATAATTGCCAGATCCCATTGTTAAAAATCCTCTTTAGACGTAGTGTTTTAGCAATTAATGTGACACTTTGACACCATCTATATAGTGATTGTTAGTTGTAGGTAAATATGAGTGATTTCTCTGATTTATTTCTGAAATACAAGGTTTGAACGAATTTTGTTCTTTAAGCCCAATTGCTTGTTTTTTAAGTACTAATATCTGGCAACACGGAAACTGAAAGTTATCAAATAAGAAGCATCATTCAGCGTGAGCAGCAGAGGTGGGTAGAGTACCCAGTAAAAGTACAAGTACTTATACAAAAATGTACTCCAGTAAAAGTAAAAGTATCAAATCTAATTATTTACTTGAGTAAGAGTAAAAAAGTATTACATGAAAAAAGTACTCAAGTAGTTAGTTACTCATTACTTCCGATCTGATAAAGAAGTAGCGCAAAAGCACTGAATTTCAGACTACTTGGAGGGTTTTCACAAACCTCTCCTTAAAAGTCTCATTGTTCTGCTTATATAAGTAAAGCAGCCTATCTCAGTCCTGCAATGGGTACATTAAGATCACATAACGTGTCATTTGAGAAAAAATCTCAAACACACACACAAATGTTTTCTGACGGTTAACTCTGTATTTATTTTCATGTTCACAACACAAACTTGTCAGCGTCTGCCTTTAAACATGCAAACAGTAAACAAAAAATAATGTGTGTGTCTGTTTGTTATCATGTTTTTATATGAATAGGTTATTTTCATTGCCATTAAAGTGCAATTACTGAACATAAACAGGAGCTTAATAAAAATGATAATTTTTAGAATTTCATATGGAACTCATCTGTTTGTGCAAATCAACACTACATTTATTATAATATATAATACATGTTTCTTTAAAATCAAACTTCATTCATTTATTTTTATTCATTCATTCTTTAGGAAGGCTTTAAATAAAATACAATCCCGTTTTTATTTGAATGTATTTTCTACACATTAGTGAGGTGTCCAGATTTGTGTATAAATGCAAGACGTCCTTACATTATGCTGTTTAGTCTGTTTAGTTGTGGGGTAATGATATGGAAATGTGCAGATGTCAACGTGCTGTTTGTATGGTTTAACTTACACTAGGTTTTGTCATCGCTTGCACAAGAGTGCATATGGTAAAAGAACTCGGACAGTGTGTGAAATGACCATTAATAGTGTTCAAATAGACAATACTGTGACACTTAATTCAGGTTGGATCTTGAATTCCTGTACGCTGAGATGTCAGCTCGTTTATTGAACAAAGCATGCATCGCATTATGAAACTATACTTTTTGACCTCTTGGAGTGAAAATATAGACCGAACTTGAAGCCACGCATGATCTGCCTCCGATATCTTGCACAACGCACACGTGCCCTCAACTGCTTCTCCAATTATTTACGTGCGATTGCGCGTGCTAAAGGGTGACCGCGCGGTCGCGCCCTAAAGGGTGACGCAGCCTGTCTCGCGAAACTTTCAAACATGCCCTATAAAGTTTAAAATATATATATATATATATATATATATATATATATATTTATATTCATTAATTATTACCATTTAAAAGTAGTGCTGTAACGCCACCAAATGTAGCAAAGTAAAAGTACAGTTTTTTCACTAGAAATGTACTTGAGTACATTTGATATCAACACTATCGAAAAACAGAAAATAACTACAAAGATGTAGAAGAATTGGTTTAAATAAAATATGCCAAATATGTTAACACCCCTAGCGTAAAACGGTAAAGCTACAAAACATAAGCATTAAAGTGCCCATATTATGAAAAACTCAGTTTTTCTGGTTTTGGGGTGTTATTTTGTGTCTCTGGTGCTTCCACACGCATACAAACTTGAAAAAAATCCATCCATGCTGTTTTGAGTGAGATACGGGTTTCTGAATGTCCTCTGCCTTGAGTCTCAGATTGCACAGTTTCAAAATCAGCTCCGTTGTGACGTAACTAGCCTTGTCGTCACATTGCGTTTGAATTTTCCCGCCCACCACCCCACTCGCAGGTCTCCACCCACCAGGTAGCTAGAGAGCAGTCACTTTGCTGATATCCTCTATACTGTTATCATGTCTCATGGAAATAATAGCGCTATTTGGGTATTATAGATTATACGCCTACTTTTAAAAACAAAGTTTTAACTCGTGTCTATGTGTTTACAGGAACCATAAGTGTAATCTCATATACAGTGTGTTACGACGCAAATAATCCTCAGATTGTAGGTGAAATCATATTCTATTACAAGACGTTCATGCGAAATCTGATGCAAACAACAGACTATCTATCTATATTATATGGATTATACGCATTTTTGGACAAAAATGGTCATGGGATATATTTTATTGGACAGTTCTCATTGCTTATTCACACATCTGAAACAGACTGAATTCGATTAACGATCGTTATATCAACACAAAGGTAAGAAGTCACGTTTATATTCTGCATATTGGACATCTGGACTTCTGTCACAAAGTACAACATTTATGATGCTAGAGCATCTGTATCTCAAAACAGAGACCATACACTGATGCTAAACCCGTAAGTTATACCTTTTAAACAATGTACAGTAACGCTAATATTATTCATGTTTGTAGACAGTAGGCTATATAGATATTGTTAGCAGAAAAAAACTGACATCATCCCGCCCACAAATTGGTGCACTTCAAGTGGGTGAACTTGTGTGTTTTAGCAGTCATTTGCCATTGAGAACGACGAGGTGGCTATCCGCTATGCTAGTTAGTTTGCAGCGTGGTTTCTCCTGCAAAGCCAGTGACCAGCTACCATACTTTTCGAAAGTTAAAAGAAATATTTAACTGCTTTGTTTTACAATTCTACATGAACTTACGAAGTAATAGTGTTTTGCCAAACTAACCAAGACCAGGAATATGTTAGTGTTGTCCAGGGCAAAACGAGTGTATTGTTGAGACTGCTACATCAAAATTAACTCTGGAATCATTATGTGTCATGAGACTCTTCTCCTGGAGTGTACTTATTAGTGATACTTTTTTGCTTGATTTGTCTATTGGCCATACATAAACCATTAATAATAATATATAATTTATAAAATAATAGTACAGTCTGCACTGCTCGCGATAACATTGCGCATGCGCACATGACGTTAGTAGTGGGGCGTGATCAAAGAGCAGCAGCTCATAAATATGTAATGACCACCTCAAAACAGTACATCTGAAATGCACTGAAACAGAGGCTACTAGAGATGGGTAACAATCCTTTCCTACAAGCTATTTCGAGCAAACAACTTCTGAAACATGTTTTATGGAACTCATATACCCATTTAACTTGTGGAAAAGCAGTCATAAGATGGGCACTTTAAGAATTCTGTTATTTCATTCAATTTAGAAGTTAACCTTTAACAAATTCAAGCTGAAAACATTCATAAGAGCGCAAAACAAGTTCTTGTTTTGTATCTTGTAACGTTTTTGTTATATAATATTGCTTATTAAAATTATAACAAAAATAAACTTTGCATTAAAAAGTAATAAATAATCCACTCTTGGTCAGCAGTTCCAGTCCATCTCCCTAAACAGAGAGTGTGTTCACAAAGTGTAAAAAAGGTTAAGACAGAATATATTAGATCCCAGGTAAAAATAAAGCATGCTTCAATGTGCTGAAACCACTTAAACACTAGCAAGTATACATTTGTAAGGTATGTAAAGTTATGCTACAAATATACTTATTAAAATTAAAGTTCTACTTGAGCAGTTCGAAAGAATACCAGTTACACTTAGGGTGTACTCACACTATCCAAACCAAACCACGCTTGGGCGCGTTTGACCCACAAAGCCTGGTTCGTTTGACTAGTGTGATTGCTCTGTACCGCACCCGAGCGCGGATTGGTTAATCGCCCCACGGCCGGGTTGCAGAGGTGGGCTGGAGCGCGGTTCACTTGGGCTCAGAAGCGGTAGGCTGTGGTGTGAGCGCGATTCAAAAGTTGAAAACTTCAGTTGCGCGAACACTCACCTTCATCTGCCTCCGTAAAAACATTTTGATGCGCACAGCGGGGTTACATGAATGTCCTAGCTGCACACGTGACAGATCAACTAAGCAATATGATGACATGTGAGAGGCTGTCTGTAATCGCGCACCAAACGAGTCCGGATAAAAAACCCAGACTTAACATTATGATGGGTTCCAGTGTTAAGAGAGCGTTTTACTTCCTGCTTTTTTCAAAACAATCTCATCTTAATGATGAAAGCGCACCCAGGCTTGGATCAATAAATGTACAGTGTGAGTGCGTGCATCGGGGGTAGTAGGGAGGGGTGACAATCTCGCTGGGGCTTGGCAGGGAACTACACTGCGACCATTTTGGTCGCATATGCGACCTTTTGAAATGTGATTGCGACCCTAAATTTTAATGACACCAGACTCTGCCAGTCGGAGATCACCAAAGATACTATTAAAGAGGTGTGTGAAATTGCAAAAACAATGTCAGACAATGTAATTTGCTCTGGTCCCCTCCCCGCCTACCGGGGGATGAAACTTACAGTAGATTAGTGTCTCTTCATGGCTGGATGTCAAAGTGGTGCCCTCAGCATAACGTAGGGTTTATAGACAATTGGAAGCATTTCCAGGGAAGACCTGACCTGCTAAAGAGAGATGGCCTCCATCCGTCTCCGGAAGGAAGTGCTATACTCTCTAGAAATCTGACCAAAAGTCTTACTTTTGATATTGTCTGACTATCCAGGGCCCAGGTCAGGGAACAGACAGATCGGCTTACCCATCAGTCTGTTAGCTGCCTTGACATGTCAAGATCACATATATCCCAGCACATAGAGCCTTTTTTACAAAAGTACCAACACATCTCGACTGTGTCTGTTCCTCGAACAAATAAATACAGAGCACCGTTTACCTCGTCTCGTACAAATCTTATTAACATAAAATTAGAACACAATACATTAACAGATGAAACTCAAATGTTAAAATTCTGCCTTCTTAACAGTAGATCGCTTACCAATAAAGAACCTATTATTAATGAAATAATTACTCACCAAAACTTAGATGCACTCTGTTTAACAGAGACCTGGCTTAAAGCAGACGATTACATCAGTTTAAACAAATCCACACCACAAGATTATTATTATAAACGCGTTCCTCGTCTAAAAGGGAGAGGGGGTGGTGTAGCTACAATATACAACAAAATGTTCAAAGTAAACCATAAATCCGAACTAAAATTTAATTTGTTTGAAATATTACTGTTAAATATGGAAATAACTGATCGTAACAACAAACAACTTTCGTTCATTTAAGCTACCATATATAGGCCTCCGGGCCACCACACAGATTTTCTTAAAGAAATAGCAGACTTCCTATCTGAGCTTACAGTCACTGTAGATAAAGCTCTTATCGTTGGTGATTTTAATATCCATAAGGATAAGCCAAAAGATGCATTAGGACGTGCGTTTATCTATGTTCTAAATTCTCTCGGTATTAAACAAAACGTGTCAGGGCCCACGCATACTCGTAAGCACACATTAGACTTAATTCTGTCACTCAGACTCAATATTAATGACATCGAAATATCACCCCAGAGCGATGCCGTTTCAGACCATTGCCTTGTGTCATACACAATACTTCTAGATAGGACGGCTAAGTCTACAACATGCTACAGATTAGCCAGAACAATCATTTCCACCACTAAAAATAGCTTTATTAGCACTCTTCCAGACCTGTCTCAAATGAAACATGTAGCAGATAACCGTGAAGATCTGGATATTAAAATAGAAAACCTGAACAACCTTGACCAGGGAGATCTTAATAACTTTAGACCAATCTCAAATCTAGCTTTTCTTTCTAAAATATTAGAAAAAGTAGTGGCAAGCCAGCTACGCACATTCATAGCGAATAATAATACATATGAAAAGTTCCAATCAGGATTCAGGCCCTACCATAGCACAGAAACAGTGCTGCTTAGAGTTACAAATGACCTCCTATTAACATCCGATCGTGGTGAAATCTCAATCCTTATATTACTAGACCTTAGAGCAGCCTTTGACACAATAGATCACATAATCCTACTCAATAGACTAGAAAACTATGTTGGCATCAGTGGTCAGGCGTTAGCCTGGTTTAAATTGTACAGCTAACAGTTAAATATCGCATACAATTTAAAATATTACTAATCACCTACTAAGCCTAACATGGCCTAGCGCCCTCGTATATTAAAGATCTACTATCAGAATACAATCCACCACGTAAACTGCGATCACAAAATTCTGGTTACTTAATTATCCCTAGAATATCAAAAGTGTCTAAAGGTGGTAGATCCTTTTCCTACGTGGCCGCTAAGCTCTGGAATTATTTACCAAAAAATGTTCGAGTATCAGACACAGTCGAGCAATTTAAATCTAAACTTAAGACATTCTTCTTTAACAAAGCATTCACATAGAATGTCCAGTAAATGTACTTTTCCCGCAGTAGTTATTTTGTCTAGAACAAAGCACTCACATACCTCATATGGGTAATTTACTCTTGCCGCAATAGTTAGCCTGTCTGGAACCGAGCTGAATTAAAACACTATAATGTATGACATTTGCATTACATGCGAATGGCCCCTACGCTAATAGAATTCTGTTTTTGTCTCCTTGTCTCGTCCTCGACCCCGAGGACAATGAGACAAACAGACCCAGTTCCTGCTGTGAAGGTCATCGCACCACTGATCTACTGGCTGTCCTTCAACGTGATGCCCAGCCGATGCGCGACCAACAACCACCGGCTGAACCAGTTTAATCCGCTTACCCGCTTCCTATCCCTACCGTGTCTATATATATATAAATATATATTAATTTCTCCCTGGGGTTTTTTGTTCTTCTAGGAGTTTTTTCCCACCGGGTTTTCTCCTAAGGGGTTTTTTTAGTCCCAGGGAGAGTCAGCCAACTTTGGCTTAACTTAGTACAGTATACGTTACATTATTAATACGCTCGCTTGTACGGTTTATCCTTAGCCGCTATATGCTACTTATACTATCTATTGATTTTCAGTGTTCTCCTCTACATCTACTCATGTAAAGCTGCTTTGCAACAATTAACAATTGTGAAAAGCGCTATATAAATAAAATTGAATTGATTATTTTTTCAATGAATTGGGTCGGTGCAACGGGAAGCTTGTGTCACATTGTATCCTTCCATGTGTCTGAACTTGAGCAGAGTTTTACCATTAGAGGTCTTCACAGAATACCCGAGACCCGTGCAGTTCCGGGTTTATATTTTAAATGGTCAGTCGCGTCGAGGTCGGTCCTAGTTTAATTACTTCGGGTCCCAAGTGATTAATATTTTGTGTAAAACCTGAGTCGATCGGAGAACGGCCCGATCGCTACCGTGCTAAATCTCGAGGGCAGTTTTAGCGTGCCTTTGCTTTCTATGGCGATCACAACTGGGTCTTGTTACGACCACAAGCTGCATTTTCTTTAATATAATGTGAAATTAATATTAATGTTCAATAAATCAAAGTATTGTGTTGTGTCACACATTATTAGTTCTTTGTCACATGTATAGTAGACCATTTTTTGTCAGTGGGTAATGATTGCCCTTTTCACAGGCTACCACCAAAAGTAAATTTCAGATCTGTGGGAAACACTGCAATGTTTAAAAGATGGCAAGTAAAATTAAAAGCACATCTGTATGCAATACAGTTTCATTATTGTTCATTATTATCCATTATATAATATAACTAATTTGTGCGACCAAATCATGTTTTGCGCCAGTAACTGAAAAAGTTAGTAGCGCAAGTGCCACCAGTGGAAAAGGTTAGTGTAGTTCCCTGCTTGGTTTGGATAATGTGAGTGCGGCCTTAAAGGCACAAAAGAGGATGTTTTGTTTTATACATTTGTGCAATATTACTTGAAACTGTCTTTTACTAACTGATAAAATACTATTTATTAGGTGCACTGAAAGTAATAATATTAATATACGTCATCTGTGCACAAAGTAGGGCCTTAAAAACATCAGCCAATCGCTGATGCGGTCTGTCATCACATCAGCGATTTGGCCCTCTGGCTTGTCAATCACTGCCAATTACGATCCTTGTGAGAGACGTGCGCGCTCCAGTAACTTTACACAGGCGACGCATGCGCATGAAACTCCGTCTTTAGTTTCGGTTTGTTTTCATTGTCGATCCTGCTTTCCTCCTCGAATTTGCACCATGGTAGAGAAGAAACGCAAAGGAGGATGCAAAAGAAAGACTTTTTTGAAGTCGCTGAGAAAAGGAGATAATTGTCGGAAGAACGTACTGTAACCAGAGTCTTTATTGGAGAACATTTCAACGCTGGAGAGCAATGAAGGAACAGAGAGATGTCAAGACAGACGCGCAGTTCTCAAAAATTCTTCTCGACAGGTAACACTCATTATTTTTTCTTTGGGGAATAATTATTGTTATACTGTTATTCAGGTATATTGACGTTGTTCTTGTACTGTAGTTGTAAGGCAGTCTGCTACATGCTAGTTGAAATGGGAGTAGTGTCGACTGATCTAACTGTTACGTCTTATGTGTTTATTATCATATAATTTCACATAATGAATCCACAGATGCGACACAGCATATGCCAGTGCTAAACAAACACTCGTGTTCAAATACTCGTGCACGAGTTTTGGAAGTCGTTCCCTAGAAAGCAACTGTGAAGTAGGGGGTCTGTTCTTACGCATGCGCTCATTTCAAAAACTCAGTAACGGTCTTTGGATTCTCAGTCGGCAAAAACATCCTCTTTTGCACATTAAACTAGATTTTTTTTTAAATAAATGATGTCTCAAAACAAAACTTACATGTTCTTAATTTTAAGAAGTACTTAAGACAAATGTGTTATATTAGCCACAAAATTAGGGCGCGAATATAGTACATTTACTAAGTGTACTTAAAAAAAGTGTATTCTATTTAAGTGCACTTTTTTCACATGGGATAGCATTTGTTAACTCTTAACACCCCACCCTGGACCTCACTAATTTTCAAACTCTGGCTACGGCCATGATTTAAAACTAAAATTTTTGCAACTCTACAGATCTTTTTTGTGCACAGACATCATTTAACACTCTAAAAACAAAGAAAAACATGAAATCAGCTCATATGACTCATCATCAACGTACCGTAAAACTTCAAATAATAGCCCGGGCTTTTATTTTCCCAAACCTATCATCACACCAGGCGTCTAAAAGAGACAGGCGTCTATAAGAGACAGGCTTTTAATTTAATTGTTCCAGCATGACATCAGGAGGTTACCACATATTACGTTTTATTTTTAATTTGAATGTGTTTAACAAATTAGTTTGTGTAATAACAACAGTCTTAAATTATTGGCAGTATAAATATAGCAAACAAGGATATGTTTTTTTTATTGGTTGTTGCGTGAAATCTTACCCAGATACAACAGTGCTATTTTCTGATTGGCTATTGTGTAGCCTCTTTCTCTTTTTTTTGTATTGGCTCGCTCGACTAGAACTCTAGGGAAGACGAGCTTGATAGAGAGAGAGAGAGCAGTGCGGCCAGATACATTTTGGCGCTGCAGCATATTAAATATGATAAATAGTGTTTCCGCGCGAGAAATACAATGTGTGGCGGGAGTGCATGCATGACAAAAGACTGAAAGCCTGGCTATTATCAGCGGCCTCAAAACACTACTGGCCCAAAGGGAAAAGTCCCGACTCCCGATTGCCTCTTCGCTACTGTCATCATCACCTCAATCCTGGCGACGAAGCTCGTTGTGTTGTCATAGTGATGAGTAACGGAACGACTGCGTCTGTCACGTGACATCTACAGGTAATCAAAACTTTAGCGTGTGTAATCTGCACCATAGAACTGTCTTAAACAGACTATCTGACGGGTTTTAGAAGATTAAATACAACCCGAAACTAAAAAACAGACCAGGCCTTTATTTGAGACAGGCGTTTATTTACCCAAACCTATCGTCACACCAGGCGTCTAAAAGAGACAGGCGTCTATTTGGGACCCGGCTATTATTTGAAGTTTTACGGTACGTTACATGTTTTATTCTGACATGACACTTAGTGGAGTCATTAAAACTTTTAAGCCTTCCACTTCAAATCGAATGAAATTCCCTTTCACACACCAAATCATGTATTTTTGACATGCTCACCTTTGACTTCAATCTGAGATTCATCACGCCTATGTTCAAGTTCCTTTCTGTCGTAGTTCAGTCTTCTTAAGCACATGACACCACACTGAAAGCTGTTCCTATAGGGAAAAACATCACACATATACAATGAGCTTCAGCTTACAGAGGGTCCATGACAATAGCCCAGGAGCATAACAGAGTCAGGTAAAAATCACAGTTTTTTGCACTTTTACGTCTTCGGCTTTATACAACTTACACTTTAAGACTCAAAAACACTATATGGATTTTCTTGTTGATCGTCACAATCACTGTTAGTTTGCTCACATGGGCTTAAAGATTAAAGTATTTCTGCATAATGTTCCTAGAGCTGCTGGGCAGCAGCGCCTGCTGGGGAGCAGCGCCAAAGAAATAAATTTTTTTTTGCTGATTCAATTATTTCCAAGACTATAAAATGTCACAGTACCTATCCTACAATAGCTAGTTTGTCCAGAACAAAGCATTCACATAACTCATCTGGGAAATATACTTATGCCGCAATAGGTAGCCTGTCTGGAACCAAGCGGATTTTAAGCCACAATATTGTATGACACTTGCATTACATGCGAACGGCCCCTACGCTAAATAGGATTCTGTTTTCTCTCGCTGTCTCATCCTCGACCCCGAGGACAATGAGACAAACAGACCCAGTTCTTGCTGCTGTGCAGGTCATCACACCACTGATCTACTGGCTGTCCTTCAACGTGATGCCCAGCCGATATGCGACCAACAACCACTGAACCACTTTAATCCGCTTACCTGTTTCCTATCCCTATCGTGTTTATATATATATATATATATATATATATATATATATATATATATATATATATATATATATATATATTAGTGATGCAGCAATACTCTTAGTTCACGGTTCAATACATATTTCAGTTCTTGTCCACGGTTTTCGGTTCGGTTTCGGTTCTGATGCCTTGGCCTATTAAATTGTTTTTAATTATTCTATGCTTAGGTAACAGGAACAGTGAGATGTTCAGAATAAAAAATACTGGTTTTAATTACAGTTCTCTTTATTCATTAACAAGCCCAATTTGCGTCATTCCCATTGCCCCACGCGAATTTGCATCTTTACATTGATGTTGTATGTAATCTACACGCGCAAATAATTAATCCACACCTCAGATTTAAAAGACATTCGTGCTGTTTCTTTTTGTTGTCGTACTTCTGTTGGGTGTGTGCACGCGAATGAAATCTGACACCAGCATTGCAAGCAGAGTTCAAGCAGAGTTAAAGCAGCTAGCGCACAGTGACTGGATATCAACTCGCTGTGGCGTTTATAAGCGTGCAGATCACGCGGATGCTCACATTAACAAAAGTGCAGGGAATATAAAACTGAGAGATTTGGATGGATAAACCGAAAAAACGCAATTCACATGCGCGTATTGGACGTGGGGGTCGAACCGAACGGTTCAATAATGTATTGAGAATTGTGGCATTCCTAATATATATATATATCTCAGGGTTTTTGTCCTTCTAGGAGTTTTCCCACAGGGTTTTTCTTCCCGAGTTAGCCAACATTGGCTTAACTTAGCACTTTACTGTATACGTTACATTATTACTACGCTCGCTTGTATGGTTTATTCTTAGCTGCTGTATTCTTCTTCTTATATTATCTATAGATTATTGTGTGTTTTCCCCTACATCTGTTCATGTAAAGCTGCTTTGAAACAATTAACAAGATCAACAAATAAATTGAATTAAACAGTTGAACATGACTGACCTGTGTAAACTGTCCACCATTTTGAGCTGACCACGGAGGTCTTTCTTGGTCAGATGATCCAGCATACGGGCGTCTACCAGTGACTCCATGAAGTAACTGCGATACTGAGGCAATCCGAGACTTGGCAGCCAGTCATTACCGATCCACTCGTGGTTCATGTCACCATAGGCTAGAGTCTGAGCACAAACACAACATACATACGCACATAAAACAGATGTGGCCTCATACAGCTGGATACCCAACATGAATCTGAAATATAATAAGAGAGTTTCACATTTGGAAAAGCTGTTCAGACACTTCAGGGCAACAAAGTAGGTTTTTCTGGGATTACATCAAAGAAGTGAAAACCAGGGGAATTCTCATACTTGATCTTTAACCAATATGGATATTACTCTGGCTCTTGTATGATTCAATAGCATGAAATGTTTAACTTTCTCAAGCACCTGCTGATTGACTAAATATACATGTAATAAACACAAATAATATCAGTTGGTGTGATAAAAATGTAGTTAAAAAAATGTGCAGCAAATAACATTATCAAAGATCAAATACACAAGAAGAAACGTTATGTTTACTAAAGAAAGAGATTGTTGAGAGAATGTTCATGTGTGTGGTGAAATGGTTCAGACCTGGGCCCAGCTGCCCTCCTCATCCTCCTGGTGTTAGAGCAGGTTAGCATGCAGAGTGAGCGGAAGTGAGAGATCTTTTGTGAATTATTAGTTTAAAGTTCAAGATGTACTACTATTAAATTCAGCAAAACAACTGCTGACAAATAAATAAAGAAAAACCTACAGTATATATTATGAAGGCTTATATTTCACCCTTAAATTATAAATGTTGAACAAGATTTGTAGCTCTGTTAATGGCTCAGCATGCCACACCAACATTGAACTATTTTATATGCATATACACTATATGGACAAAAGTGTTGGGACGCCTGACCATTATATCAGCAGAGATTTTGACACTGCGAATAAATTCTCCCCCCTCAGTTGTACACCAGCTGAGACACCTGTTAAAAGTGCCCTTGTTATAGGTGATTCTATTCTTAGGAATGTGTAAATAAAGGCACCAGGAGCCAGAGTGTCTGACATTAGATCCAAACTTAAAGTGCAGGCAATGCTAAGCACAAGGTCTCTAAGATTGTTATTTACATCGGCACTATTGACACCAGACTCTAAAATATTAAAGAAGTGTATGAAATTGAAAAACAATGTCAGACAAAGTAATATGCTCTTGTCCCCTCCCCGCCTACGGGTGATGAGACGTATAGTAGATTAGTGTTACTTCACAGCTGGATGTCAAGGTGGTGCCCACAGGATAATAGACAATTGGAAGCATTTCTGGAGGAGACCTGTCCTGCTAAAGAGAGATGGCCTACATCCGTCCCAGGAAGGAGTTGCTGTATTCCTGACTATCCAGGGCCCAGGTCAGGAAACAGACAGATCAGCTTAACAGTCCGTCTGTTAGCTGCCTTGACATGTTAAGAACACACATATACCAGCACACAGAGTTTATATTACTAAAGTAACATCATCATTTCGACTGTGTCTGTTCCTCTTTCAAACCAATACAGAGCACAGAGCACTCATACAAATCTTGTTAATATAAAAGTAGAAAACAATACATCAACAGACGAAAATCAAATGTTAAAATTTGTCCTTCTTAACATTAGATCACTTACCATTAAAGAACCTATTATCAATGAAATAATTACAGACCTAAACTTAAATGCACTCTGCTTGATAAAAACCTGGCTTAAAACGGACAATTACATTAGTTAAAATGAATCCACCCCACAAGACCTCTTTCATCCTAACTACTATCTACAGAAATTGCAGATTTCCTGTCTGAGCTAGTAGTCACTGTTGACAAAGCTCTTATTGTTTGGTGACTTTAATATCCACATTGATAACCCAAAAGATATGTTAGGACTAGTGTTTATGGATGTTCTCAATTAAAACAGGTTTTAGACTACTTCTAGATAGGATCGCTCGGTCCACACCAAGCTACAATTAGGCAAAACAATAATTTCCACTACTAATGGCGCTTTTCCATTGCATAGTACCCCACGGTTTAGTTTAGTTTGGGTCAGGTCAGCTCACCTCACTTTGGCGTGGTTAGCTTTTCCATCGAGTTTAGTATCACTTCGTAGTGGGAGGGATTATAGGCGTGTCGTTATATTTACGCTGCCTACTGCTGTGACATCATACACGTGAGAGCTGTTGTTGTACATTCCCATACATTCATTTATTTCTCAGTCTGCCACAAAATTAAAATTGGCCACCACAAATAGATGTTTGCTCATCGCGTTTATCCCTACCTCTGTCTCACATGACAGTTTCTGTTCAAACACCCGACCCGTGGCGTCAGTCGACGGCGCTCCGCTGAGCCTCATTCAAGTTGCATTTAAGCATATACAGTATAATGCGGACGTGCACGTCGCGAATGTGCCGCCACAAACTGCAAGTCTGGAAAAAACTGTAATGGTGTCCCGGATTCTCAACCTGCGGATGTTTTTCATCGCTAAAAGGGTGTTTGGAAACTTATAGCAGAACACAGATAACAACATGTTTGCTTGAGACAGCGCAAGCTAGCAGTAAGCTAAAGCTAATATTTACATTATAGCGATGACGTGACGATTCTCTCAGACCAATCAGTGATCTACAGTGTTTTCGCGTCACGTTTGGTATCAGCTCGGGTCGCTTGGAACCCCAACCGAGGTGGTACGAAAAAAAGGATCTGGTACTACGTACTGCACCCAATGGAAAAGCTCCCAAAAGTAAGCTGACCCGACCCAAACTAAACTAAACCGTGGGGTACTATGCAATGGAAAAGCGCCATAAGAAAGCTTAATTAGTACTCTCCCAGACCTGTCCCAAATGAAACATGTAGCAGATAACCGTGAGGATCTTGATACTGTAATAGAAACCCGAATAACCTCTGTTCTAGCACGTTGGAACTTGTTGCTTTCATTAGATCAAAGAGAATCAAGGAAAAAACGCCAGCACCATGGTATGACCATCATACCGCAACCCTTAAACCCCTAAAACCATCCAAATCATCATTGTTTATATTAGACCCTGTTCCCACAAAATTACTTAGAGGTATTCTCTGTCAGAACCAGTACTAAATATCTCTAACTAACGCTAGAACTAGGATACGTTTCAAAAGCTTTCAAACTGGCAGTTATAAGACTGCTCATAAAAAAGCCACACCTCAAACAGGGAAATCTTAATAATTTAATCCCAATCTCAAATCTCCCATTTTCTTCCTAAAATATTAGAAAAAGCAATGAAAAGCCAGCTATGCACCTTCTGAGTGAATAATAGTACATATGAAAAGTTCCAATCAGGATTCAGGCCCCACCATAGCACAGAGACAGCACTGCTTAGAGTTACAAATTACACCCCTTAAATTGTGGCGAAATCTCAATTCTTATATTACTAGACCTAAGTGCAAGCCTTTGACACAATAGATCACACAATCTTACTCAATAGACTAGAAAACTCTGTTGGTATCAGTGGTCAGGTGTTAGCCTGGTTTAGATTGCATCTAACCAACCGCTATCACTTTGTTTATGTAAATGTTTATCAATTCCCTGTTAAATACGGATTTAAAAGATTTGCATGCACAGAATAAAATTTGTAAGAATGTACTTGACATTGCAAGCATAAAATAAATTTGCATGTGCAAAAACAGTTTTGTAAAGGTGTAAATCAAGTTGTAAGCGTAAGAAAACAAGTTTTGCAACATTCTACTGTTAATCGTAATTGTAATTCATGTCTTGTAAAACTGAAACTTCATATTTACGCAAATAAGTATGAACTGTATGCATCTGACCTCAGTTTTTCCACGCTTACACTTTTGGCACAGTTTTTGCGCTGAAATACTGCCAAAACCATTGCAAGTCTGCAAACAGTGGTGTGCAATCAAAAACACAGTTGCATGAACGGCAAATATGAATTAATCACGCAAAATCTGTCTCTGTGTGTAAAATAAGCCAGTTGTAAATGACTTGTTGCATACGGAGGGAAAACTATTTCCTGAAATAACCCGATATCTACTGGTCCCTCTGCGCTTGCAGTTTTGTCACTATTCTCCCACTGATTTGAGTTTGCAAGCGCGGGTGGGAAGGTGGGGTTATGAAATGAGGCTCCTGATGACTCATTGTTTTCTCTTTTCTGATTGGTTCAATATAACGCCAGGACTTTTCTCAACCACTTGACCGTAGCCTGCCTGTAGTCTTGCTTACTAGAAGACTGCTGCTTGTTTTTACTTAAAACTTTCGTTTATACATTACAGTAAAACTGCTCTCATTAATAGCTTCATTCATAAACATAATTTTGTTACTTCTGTTGTTGTTTGATTTTTCTGTGATAGTAGACCTACTTACAGTAACTTGTTTAGTAAATACGTTAAATAGAATATAGCTTTGAATTGGAATTATATGCTACACTGTTCTACTAACAATAAGGAATACATCCATGTGCTCCATCATAGACCATAATAATATGTCAAGGAATGGAGTAGCCTACTATTTATAAAATTACTTAATAAGAAATGACTAAATGTAGAACCAAATACTCCATCCTAGTCTATTAAAGGAGCTGTCTGCAGTGTTCCTACTTAAACTAATCCCTTTTCAATTGCCTTTGTGTGAAGGGGTTGTAATCTCACATTAAAATGATCCACTTTGCGGGTTTTGCTATTACCTCTGAAAAAAACTATTATAATTTTTATGTGAAAGTACCGGGCCGGATTTGGCGCGAAATCCAGTGACGTCACCTGTATGCGCGCTCCCGAGCCTCTCGCCTCGTCTACCCAACAGCGACGACACTGTCTGATAACAGACTGAAACGACCATAACACAGACTCCAACACAAACTCCACATATTGTGAAGAAAAAAAGTTATCTGCTGAAGCTCGTATAAGGCCAAACGTGAATCGGATCAACTTAGGACAAAAACACGGATTAACATTGGCAGGGCATTTGAATTATGGAGAATCCTCTGCTTTGTTTTGGGTATAAAAACGGATCCGGAGTTGGCTTTCATCCCTTTGGACAGGTAAGCTAACATTACTACAAAGCATGTCAAATAAATTTCGATTATGTGCTTTAGTTTTTTAGATGTTGTTTCGGTTTGCTAGCCTTCGCTTTAGCGTGTTTGCCCAGCCGTGGTCGATCGATGACGTAAAACTGCGGACGCGTTTATTTGCGTGCGTCCGCTTTTTAAAAGTCTTTAAACTCGTACAGTCTGACATTGATGGATACAGTGTGACATGGACTTAACTACGATATTGATCGCACAGTGTGGCAAGCAACAACCCTAAAGTACTATTAAAAATAGCACAGTATATACCGGGCTTTACTGTTAATTGTTCAGTGTAGTTCACTAATCGTTTTCGTTATCTTACCGTAAATTTACCTACTTAATACCACATTACATAGGCTAAATGCAGTCAATTAAATGTTGCAGTGGGAGTTTACCTGAGTTTCCAGCATGTTGTGTGATGCTTTCTCTAGTGTGTTACATCTCAGTCTAGCCGTCGCTCATGAGTTCGAGCACGCGCTTGTAAACTTATTGGTTGCAATCTGAAACATCGCCGCTAGAGGCCGCTGTAAATTACATACAGCGCCTTTAAACTGCCATGCTTTGATGTTCTTTCTCTGTTTTCTTGTTTCTATTTTATTTGAAGCTGCATTGGTATGATGAAATTTTTTTAAAACGCTACATAACTAAAATTGACTTTTTATATATTTTATATATATTGTTATTTATATATATTACATTATAATAAATAAATATATATATAAAAGAAACCCCACATTTTAGACTAACGGGGGCTCTAGTGAGCCACTTAAGAGACACGCCTATGTTTGACCTTTTTGTGCTTTTGTGTTTTTCTGGAGTCAAATCGCATAAATATTCTAGGAGGAGTATTTAAAAGTTCACTGCATGCAACTGTAAGGCTTAAACATGCCTTTAAAATAAAAGTAAAGTTTGACGCGTTGCCATGGGAACAGCATTCGAGATATCAAAAATCCCTTCACAATTTATCATCTACAATGTCTCAGCATCACGTTGACCACTTTTGGTGTCAATTGCATGATTTTTCAAGAAGGAGTATTTAAAAGAACATAGCATGGAACTGTCAAAAAAATCCAGCTTTGTGACTGACACACTTCCTGGCGCCTGGTGGTGGCGCTATACCCGGGAGTCACCATAGGCACATCAATGCGATCAGAATCTTCAGACGATCAAACACCCCGCGTGTCATCACAATAAGATATTTTTTGCCTTAGATATTAGACACTTCCTGTTTCTCTGAATTCGCCATAAATTTGTCGCCTCACCATGGCAGAACCGTTCGAGATATCAAAAATCCCTTCGCAATTTAGCAAGTACAATGTCTCGACATCATGATCACCACATTTGGTGTCATTCGCATGAATCCCCTAGGAGGAGTATTTAAAAGTTCACCGCATGCATTTTATAAACAATCCAAAATGGTCAACTTCCTATTGGGCGGGACTAATAGGTTTGAGTGCGAAAGTTGTTTGGGTTGATGAGATCTATATGCGTACCAACTCTCCTACATGTGCGTACATGTTTGCTCGATCTGTGTACCAGTGTTTGTTTTTGCATTACAGGGGGCGCTACAGAGCTCCCCTGCCATGCCCATGTTCTAGCCTTTGCCCGGTCCTAATGGCCGACAACTTTGAAGTCTGTGCCAAATTTCCGTTGTTTTTGAGCATGTTAAGGCACCCCAAAAGCATGCCAAGAGCTTAAATATGCCTGAAAATGAAAGTAAAGTTTGACGTGTTGCCATGGGAACAGCGTTCGAGATATCAATTCATCATCTACAATGTCTCAGCATCATGTTGATCACTTTTGGTGTCAATCGCATGAAAGTCCTAGGAGGAGTATTTAAAAGTTCACCACAGGCAACTGTTAAAAAATCCACCTTTTTTGACTGACACACTTCCTGGTGCCTGTTGGTGGCGCTATACCCGAGACTCACAATAGGCACATCGTTGCGATCGGAATCCTTGGCCGAACATACACACTGCGTTTCATCCCTAGAAGACATTTTTTGCTTTAGAAATTAGGCACTTCCTATTTCTCTGAATTCGCCATAAATTTGTCGCCTTGCCATGGCAACACCGTTCGAGATATCAAAAATCCCTTCGCAATTTAGCAAGTCCAATGTCTCAGCATCATGTTCACCACGTTTGGTGTCAATCGTATGAATTACCTAGGAGAAGTATTTAAAAGTTCATGACTGACACACTTCCTGGCCCCTGGTGGTGGCGCTATACCTGAGACTCACAATAGGCACATCGATGCGATCGGAATCTTCAGATGAACAAACGCCCCGCTTGACATCACAATAAGACATTTTTTGCCTTAGACACTTCCTGTTTCTCTGATTTCGCCACAACTTTGTCGCCATGCCATGGCAGAACCGTTCGAGACATCAAAAATCCCTTCGCAATTTAGCAAGTACAATGTCTCGACATCGTGATCACCACGTTTGGTGTCATTCACATGAATCCCCTAGGAGGAGTATTTAAAAGTTCACCGCATGCATTTTTTAAACAATCAAAAATATCCGACTTCCTGTTGGGCGGAGCTTAAATGTTAGAGGGCAAAAGTTGTTCGGGTCGATGAGATCTATAAGCATACCAATTCTCGTACATGTGCGTACATTTTTGCCCGATCTGTGCATCAATGGGTTTTTTTTTTTTGCATTACAGGGGGCGCTACAGAGCCCCAGTGCCACGCCCGTGTTCCAGCCTTTGGTTTTCTGCGATGACGGATGACTCTGACGTCTGTGCCAAATTTCAAGAGTTTTCGAGTATGTTAAGGCACCCAAAATGTCCAAAAATGTTAAAAAATAAATAAATAAATTCGAGCAAAAACAATAGGGCTTCGAACCTTTCGGTGCAGGCCACTCACAGACTCAGAGAGGGGTGGCACATTTAAATACATGTAAACAGTGAACTAGTGTAACTAGACCTACATTGAAGGTAACAATATTGTGTGTTAACTTGACATGAGATATGAAATAAATAACTGGACAGTAGAAGCACATGGCCTATGGTAAATGCAATCCAAGCAAGCATTTTTTCCATCATACATGTAAGGGGTGTCCTCGACTAAGGACTTGCATATTCAAATCAGAATTGTAGAATCTTTTGTAAGGCCAATTTTCTGAATAAAGATAGCTCCTCACCAAAGAACACAACATGGATGTACCATGAATGTCGGGATAACCAACTCTTTACGATTCACAGTGGACTTCCCACCGAGAGCACATTTGATTTTCAAAGATCACACCTTTAAGGGTGTCATGTAAAAGTGTAAGCAAACTTCAGTCAATGTTGATAGACACATCCCATCTTAGACATGAACCAATCACCTAGGGGTGGGTGGAATGACCAAAAATCTATTTCACGGAATGAGTCATTTTATTTCACGGAACAGTATATTTCACGGTATACATGTTTTTCAGTTTATATTGTTTTTTGATTATAAAAATGTACAGAAATTTGCCTCTCACTATAGCTTTTAACTAAATGCTTGCCGCAGTTTTAAAATATGAGCAATTTAAAGTTAATAATGTTAAAGTGAAAATGCCCAAAAGATAACAACAGATTGAGTCTTGATAAGACAGAATCTTCTTTATAATTGAGTTATTAATTTTATAGACTATTGAAGCTATAGTATGCCTTCATTGTATTTTGTATTTATGCATGTAAAATGAACAGGTATAAATATTTGCAAAAACCTACAGACAGGATAAAAACCTTTGAGACATTAAGCTCTAGATATTATAAATATGACAGGTGCTATGATGTGATGACCATGAAGTCTGTTTTAAGGTCTTGACTAGGGATGTCCCGATCAGGTTTTTTTGCCTCCGAGTCCGAGTTAATTGATTTTGAGTATCTGCCGATACAGAGTCCCGATCCGATACTTCTATAATACATAAAAAAAAGAATAAAGAAGAGCGAAAAAACAGAACCAGTCCAGGATGTTCCTTATGTCATGCATTGCTGTTTCTGTGTGGAGTCAAAAGAGTCTAACTTTTTGCCAGCGCATATGCAGATGTGTTAATAAATAATGAATATATAGTATATATGTTCAGGGGTTAAATTGGGGTTTGTTTTGTGGGGAGGCTCTGTTGGGAGGGAGGGTTCGAGGGGTAACATGTTTAATCCTGATGACAGCAAAGCACTGGGTGTGTTTCAATGAAATTTTGTATCTCTGTTAGGATTTAATAAGTTTCAGTTTTAAAGCTGTGCCACATGTTGACCCAAACTTTAAAACCTGAACTTTAAATTATGCAAATCTATGAGTCTGACACCCTATATGCATTTGGTGCACATGTCATTATGCACAATTGATCAAACTTTGAATGAAGTTATAAGACTTAACCCCCTTGACTCATTCTAGGCATAAGATAGGCTACCCAAAAAGACTCAATTAACAAGAAAAACAAAATACTGATTCAGCAATATATCTTATAAATTAGCCATAGAGATTCCCTAAGCTGGTCAGCAGTTAGTTATAAAATACCTATAGTTAGGTCGTGATTCATTTGTATAATCAAAATACATTATTTTATTAAACTATACAATCAGTTGTATCCAGTTATCTAGTTAACATTTTGTAATGAGATGAGTGACATGGCTATACATACTTTAATACTTTGTTTCTAGACTTCTATTAAGTTTTTTCGACATGGGCACCATTCTTACCTCTCTTTCTCTCTCTCTCTCTCTCTCTCATCTCTACAGTAATGTCAAATGATCCTGCGCGAATGCGCGTTCTTGAGGTTCTGAGTGAGACGCGGAACTGCGTCTGAGCACATGTTGACAATAACGATCAACACGTCGTTTAAATGAGCGGTAAAAACGCGGTTTTGTCGTGGGTTCCTTGCA
Source organism: Paramisgurnus dabryanus (assembly GCF_030506205.2). Lineage (NCBI taxonomy): Eukaryota > Metazoa > Chordata > Actinopteri > Cypriniformes > Cobitidae > Paramisgurnus > Paramisgurnus dabryanus. Next base: position 12,591,738 of record NC_133345.1, read on the forward strand.
CGCACGAGTGTGAAGCCTATGAATGAAAGCACGTCAATAGGCTTGTTCGACTTCATGCGGCGCCGCAACAATCGACAGCCGGGTGACGTCAAACTGCCGCGAGAGTGATCCGCGAAATCATACGGAGGAGTTTGCTTTTAAATTGTCTCGCGGAACTTTGACGTCATGCAGCACCACAAGAACCGGCAGCCAGATGAAGTCGAACAAGCCTATTCTCTTCAGTTCACACGCACCAGCGCAGCGCGTACACTGGCGCGGAGCAGAGCGAGAACTTAATGGATTTTAAACCCTGCATATGTATCCGAGTCCTGATCGGGAGGTAACGTCCGATTCCGATCGAGTCTGAAACCGTGATCACGTGATCAGATCGGGACATCTCTAGTCTTGACGCCCTTTACTTTCTATTAGACCTTAACATTTGCATCTCTTTCTTGTCTTTCCTATCAAATATGTTTGTACTATAAGCAAATAGCGTGTCAAACTTAGCCACCTTGAAGGGATTAGCCACCTCATTGGTTTCAAGATGGCGCCTGTGTTGGGGACGCCGTCTGTCATTCACTTGTGTATATGGTTGTCTGGACTGTTCTTAAACTGTTACTCGCTTTTAACATACAACCCCAAATCAGAAAAAGTTGGGACACTGTAGAAATTGTGAGTAAAAAAAGGAATGGAATAATTTACAAATCTCATAAACTTATATTTAATTTACAATAGAATATAAATAACATATCAAATGTTGAAAGTGAGACAATTTGAAATGTCATGCCAAATATTGGCTCATTTTGGATTTTATGATAGCTACACATTCCAAAAAAAGTTGGAACAGGTAGCAATAAGAGGCCAGAAAATTTAAATGTACATATAAGGGACAGCTTAAGGGCTAATTTGCAACTTAATAGGTCAATTGGCAACATGATTGGGTATAAAAAAGCCTGTCAGAGTGGCAGTGTATGTCAGAAGTCAAGATGGGCAGAGAATCACCAATTCCCCCAATGCTGCGACGAAAAATAGTTTGCTGAGCTTCTCAGAGGAAAATTGCAAAGAGTTTGAAGTTATCATCATCTACAGTGCATAATATCATCCAAAGATTCAGAGAATCTGGAACAATCTCTGTGCGTCAAGGCCGGAAAACCATACTTGATGCCCGTGATCTTCGGGCCCCTAGATGACACTGCATCACATACAGGAATGCTAATGTAATGGAAATCATAACATGGGCTCTGGAATACTTCCAGAAAACATTGCGGTGAACACAATCCACCGTGCCATTCGCCGTTGCCCGCTAAAACTCTATAGGTCAAACAAGAAGCCATATCTAAACGCACAGGTGTTTTTCCTGGGCAAGGCTCATTTAAAATGGACTTTGGCAAAGTGGAAAACTGTTCTGTGGTCAGACGAATCAAAATTTGAAGTTCTTTTTGGAAAACTGGGACGCCATTTCATCCGGACTAAAGAGGACAAGGACATCCCAAGTTGTTCTTAGCGCTCAGTTCAGAAGCCTTTCAGGGAAGACCTTGCATTCTCCAACATGACAATGCCAGACCACATACTGCATCAATTACAACGTCAAGACTGCGTAGAAGAAGGATCTGAGCCCTGAAATGGCCAGCCTGCAGTCCAGATCTGTCACCCACAGAAAACATTCGGCGTATCATAAAGAGGAAGATGCGACAAAGAAGACCCCAAGACAGTTGAGCAACTAGAAGCCTGTATTAGACAATAATGGGACAACATTCCTATTACTAAACATTGGTCCTCCTCCAACTGTTCCTTATATGTACATTCAACTTTTCCAGCCTCTTATTGCTACCTGTCCCAACTTTTTTTGGAATGTGTAGCTCTCATGTAATCCAAAATGAGCCAATATTTGGCATGACATTTCAAAATGTTTCACTTTCTACATTTGATATGTTATCTATATTCTATAGCGAATAAAATATAAGTTTATGAGATATGTAAGTTACTCCATTCCTTAATTTCTACAGTGTGCCAACTTTATCTGATTGGGGGTTGTACGACCGCCAAACATTGTTGGATATTCGCAATTCTGTTGCTAAATCTTTGACCAACCAAAACACTTCTGAGCTGGACTGCCTTTTCAACTATACTTACGAATACATCAAACCGACCTTACCTGAATGTTTTTGCCGGTGGCCTCCTAGCATCACCCGGAAAAAGCGCAGGAGGAAACAGAGCATCCATCTTGAAGTGGACGTGGACGCGGAGGAGACATAGCTACCATTCTAAAAAGCTCTTTATTTGACCGCTGTCGTCTAACTCCAACTATGACATTTACCAGCTTTGAAGCTCAGATTCTTCATTTAGACTGGAATGGTCCAGTGTGTCTAGGGGTGATCTCCACATTCGACCACTGACTTTATACAGCATCTCACTGAACTAATTGGAAATATTGCTATAAGTTATGATCGCTTTTTATTGATGGGCGATTTTAACGTGCATGTTTGCTGCCCGTCTATACCCCTATCACATGACTTTTTAACTCCTTAAGTGGCGCTGTCCCGCTCACGGGACACCTAAGTTACGTCAATTTTTTCTATATAAATTTTATGTATATCACAACAAACTATATATTGTTGGAAAGGTCTAAGCCTCTAGAATACATATATCAACAGTGTTTTATAAAATAAATTATGTAGGGAGAGTAATTGATTCAATTTTAAAGAGAGTGCGCCTCAAAACATTTATATCCTGATAAATGTCACTGTCCCGCCAGCGGGACGCCAACATTTACTTCAGTGTTTTGCATGTGAATTATTATCCAATCATGACAAACTATATATCATTTGAAAGCTCTAAGAGTGTAGATTTCATTTATTAGGGCCCGAGCACCGAGGAGCAGGCCAGAATGGCCTGCACCGAAAGGTGCGAAGCCCTATTGTTTTTGCTCGGATTTATTATTTTTAGGGCCCGAGCACAGAGGAGCAGGCCAGAATGGCCTGCACCGAATGGTGCGAAGCCCTATTGTTTTTGCTCGGATTATTATTATTATTTTTTTTTTTTAACAGTTTTGGGCACTTTGGGTGCCTTAACATACTCGAAAACTCTTGAAATTTGGCACAGACGTCAGAGTCGTCTGTCATTGCGAACGGGCAAAGGCTGAAACACGGGCGTGGCAAAGGGGCTCTGTAGCGCCCCCTGTAATGCAACAGAAAACATTGGTGCACAGATCGGACAAACATGTACCCACCTGTACGGGAGTTGGTACGCATATAGAACTCATCGACCCGAACAACTTTCACCCTCTAACATTTAAGCTCCACCCAACAGGAAGTCGGCTATTTTGGATTGTTTAAAAAATGCATGCGGTGAACTTTTAAATACTCCTCCTAGGGGATTCATGCGAATGACACCAAATGTGGTGATCATGATGTCGAGACATTGTACTTGCTAAATTGCGAAGGGATTTTTGATATCTCGAACGGTGCTGCCGTGGCGAGTCGACAAAGTTGTGGCGAATTCAGAGAAACAGGAAGTGTCTAATATCTAAGGCAAAAAAATTCTTATTGTGATGCCAAGCGGGGTGTTTGTTCGCCTGAAGATTCCAATCGCAACGATGTGCCTATTGTGAGTCTCGGGTATAGCGCCAACACCAGGCGCCAGGAAGTCTGTCAGTCACAAAGGTGGATTTTTTTGACAGTTCCATCCGATGTTCTTTTAAATACTCCTTCTAGGATATTCATGCGATTGACACCAAAAGTGGTCAACATGATGCTGAGACATTGCAGATGATAAATTGGGAAGGGATTTTTGATATCTCGAACGCTGTTGCCATGGCAACGCGTCAAATTTTACTTTCATTTTAAAGGCTTATTTAATCCTGACAGTTGCATGCAATGTTCTTTTAAATACTCCTTCTAGGGAAATTATGTGATTCACACCAGAAGTGGTCAACATGATGCCGAGACATTGTAGATGATAAATAGTGAAGGGATTTTTGATATCTCAAACACTGTTCCCATGGCAACGCGTCAAACTTTTTACTTTCATTTTAAAGGCTTATTTTAGCCTGACAGTTGCATGCAATGTTCTTTTAAATACTCCTTCTAGGGAAATTATGTGATTCACACCAGAAGTGGTCCACATGATGCTGAGACATTGTAGACGCTAAATTGCGAAGGAATTTTGGACATCTCAAACGCTGTTCCCATAGCAACGCGTCAAACTTTACTTTTATTTTAAAGGCATATTTAAGCCTTTCAGTTGACGCCGATGTTCTTTTAAATACTCCTTCTAGGATATTCATGCGATTGACTCCAGAAGTGGTCAACATGATGCCAAAACATTGTAGATGAAAAATTGCGAAGGGATTTTTGATATCTTAAACGCTGTTCCCATGGCAACGCCCCAAACCTTACTTTTATTTCAGGCATATTTAGGGCTCTTGGCGTGCTTAGATTAACCTAAAAGTCGGCACACACATCAGAGTTGTCGGCTTTTAAGTGTGTACTAAAAGGTCAGATATAGGCGTGTCTCTTAAGTCGCTCACTAGCGCTCCCGTTTTTCTAAAATGTGGGGTTTCTTTTACCTACAGTCCCCAAATGGGTCAATATCAACATTAAATAGCCCACTGATATTTACCCACTTGATGCCCTTGCCCACCGTGCATCGTTTTCTCGGACGCACCGTGTAGCGGTAAAAAAACGTGCGAGGGCCCGCCATTGCTGCTTGCAGCTATATTTTTTTTTTTTTTTTTTTTTTACGTTTCGGGCCAATTTGGGGGCCTTAACATTCTCAAAAACTCTTGAAATTTGGCACAGACGTCAGAGTCGTCTGTCATTGCGAACGGGCAAAGGCTGGAACACGGGCGTGGCAAAGGGGCTCTGTAGCGCCCCCTGTAATGCAACAGAAAACATTGGTGCACAGATCGGACAAACATGTACCCACATGTACGGGAGTTGGTACGCATATAGAACTCATCGACCCGAACAACTTTCACCCTCTAACATTTAAGCTCCGCCCAACAGGAAGTCGGCTATTTTGGATTGTTTAAAAAATGCATGCGGTGAACTTTTAAATACTCCTCCTAGGGGATTCATGCGAATGACACCAAATGTGGTGATCATGATGTCGAGACATTGTACTTGCTAAATTGCGAAGGGATTTTTGATATCTCGAACGGTGCTGCCGTGGCGAGTCGACAAAGTTGTGGCGAATTCAGAGAAACAGGAAGTGTCTAATATCTAAGGCAAAAAATTCTTATTGTGATGCCAAGCGGGGTGTTTGTTCGCCTGAAGATTCCGATCGCAACGATGTGCCTATTGTGAGTCTCGGGTATAGCGCCACCACCAGGCGCCAGGAAGTCTGTCAGTCACAAAGGTGGATTTTTTTGACAGTTCCATCCGATGTTCTTTTAAATACTCCTTCTAGGATATTCATGCGATTGACACCAAAAGTGGTCAACATGATGCTGAGACATTGCAGATGATAAATTGGGAAGGGATTTTTGATATCTCGAACGCTGTTGCCATGGCAACGCGTCAAATTTTACTTTCATTTTAAAGGCTTATTTAATCCTGACAGTTGCATGCAATGTTCTTTTAAATACTCCTTCTAGGGAAATTATGTGATTCACACCAGAAGTGGTCAACATGATGCCGAGACATTGTAGATGATAAATAGTGAAGGGATTTTTGATATCTCAAACACTGTTCCCATGGCAACGCGTCAAACTTTTTACTTTCATTTTAAAGGCTTATTTTAGCCTGACAGTTGCATGCAATGTTCTTTTAAATACTCCTTCTAGGAAAATTATGTGATTCACACCAGAAGTGGTCCACATGATGCTGAGACATTGTAGACGCTAAATTGCGAAGGAATTTTGGACATCTCAAACGCTGTTCCCATGGCAACGCGTCAAACTTTACTTTTATTTTAAAGGCATATTTAAGCCTTTCAGTTGACGCCGATGTTCTTTTAAATACTCCTTCTAGGAAATTCATGCGATTGACTCCAGAAGTGGTCAACATGATGCCAAAACATTGTAGATGAAAAATTGCGAAGGGATTTTTGATATCTTAAATGCTGTTCCCATGGCAACGCCCCAAACCTTACTTTTATTTCAGGCATATTTAGGGCTCTTGGCGTGCTTAGATTAACCTAAAAGTCGGCACACACATTAGAGTTGTCGGCTTTTAAGTGTGTACTAAAAGGTCAGATATAGGCGTGTCTCTTAAGTCGCTCACTAGCGCTCCCGTTTTTCTAAAATGTGGGGTTTCTTTTACCTACAGTCCCCAAATGGGTCAATATCAACATTAAATAGCCCACTGATATTTACCCACTTGATGCCCTTGCCCACCGTGCATCGTTTTCTCGGACGCACCGTGTAGCGGTAAAAAAACGTGCGAGGGCCCGCCATTGCTGCTTGCAGCTATATTTTTTTTTTTATTTTTTTATTTTTACGTTTCGGGCCAATTTGGGGGCCTTAACATACTCAAAAACTCTTGAAAATTGACAGAGATGTCAGAGTCGTCGGCCATTAGGACCCGGCATAGGCTGGAACTCGGGCGTGGCAAGGGGGCTCTGTAGCGCCCCCTGTAATGCAAAAACAAACATTGGGGCACAGATCGGGCAAAAATTTACACACATGTACGAGAGTTGGTACGCATATAGATCTCATCGACCCAAACAACTTTCGCCCTCTAACATTTAAGCTCCGCCCAACAGGAAGTCGACTATTTTGGATTGTTTAAAAAATGCATGCGTTGAACTTTTAAATACTCCTCCTAGAGGATTCATGGGATTGACACCAAACATGGTGAACATGATGTCGAGACATTGGACTTGCTAAATTGCGAAGGGATTTTTGATATCTCGAACGGTTCTGCCATGGCGAGGCGACAAATTTATGGCGAAATCAGAGAAACAGGAAGTGTCTAATATCTAAAGCAAAAAATATCTTATTGTGATGACACGCGGGGTGTTTGTTCGTCTGAAGATTCCGATCGCATCGATGTGCCTATTGTGACTCCCGGGTATAGCGCCACCACCAGGCGCCAGGAAGTGTGTCAGTCACAAAGGTGGATTTTTTTGACAGTTCCATGCGATGTTCTTTTAAATACTCCTCCTAGGATTTTCATGCAATTGACATGAGAAGTGGTCAACATGATGCCTAGACATTGTAGATGATAAATTGCGAAGGGATTTTTGATATCTCAAACGCTGTTCCCATGGCAACCTGTCAAACTTTACTTTCATTTTTAAGGCATATTTAAGCCTTTCAGTTGACGCCGATGTTCTTTTAAATACTCCTTCTAGAATATTCATGCGATTGACTCCACACGTGATGTACATGATGCCAAGACATTGTAGATGATAAATTGCGAAGGGATTTTTGATATCTCAAACGCTGTTCCCATGACAACGCGTCAAACTTTACTTTCATTTTAAAGGCATATTTAAGCCTTTCAGTTGACGCCGATGTTCTTTTAAATACTCCTTCTAGAATATTCATGCGATTGACTCCAGAAGTGGTGTACATGATGCCGAGACATTGGAGATGGTAAATTGCGAAGGGATTTTTGATATCTTGAACGCTGTTCCCATGGCAACGCATCAAACTTTACTTTCATATTAAAGGCATATTTAAGCCTTTCAGTTGACGCCAATGTTCTTTTAAATACTCCTTCTAGAATTTTCATGCGATTGACACGAGAAGTGGTCAACATGATGCCAAGACATTGTAGATGATAAATTGCAAAGTGATTTTTGATATCTCGAACGCTGTTCCCATGGCAACACGTCAAACTTTACTTTCATTTTAAAGGCATATTTAAGCTTTTCAGTTCCATGCAATGTTCTTTTAAATACTCCTTCTAGGATTTTCATGCGATTGACACGAGAAGTGGTCAACATGATGCCGAGACATTGTAGATGATAAATTGCAAAGGGATTTTTGATATCTCAAACACTGTTCCCATGGCAACGTGTCAAACTTTACTTTCATTTTTAAGGCATATTTAAGCCTTTCAGTTGACGCCGATGTTCTTTTAAATACTCCTTCTAGAATATTCATGCGATTGACTCCAGACGTGATGTACATGATGCCAAGACATTGTAGATGATAAATTGCGAAGGGATTTTTGATATCTCAAACGCTGTTCCCATGGCAACGCGTCAAACTTTACTTTCATTTTAAAGGCATATTTAAGCCTTTCAGTTGACGCCGATGTTCTTTTAAATACTCCTTCTAGAATATTCATGCGATTGACTCCAGAAGTGGTGTACATGATGCCGAGACATTGGAGATGGTAAATTGCGAAGGGATTTTTGATATCTTGAACGCTGTTCCCATGGCAACGCATCAAACTTTACTTTCATATTAAAGGCATATTTAAGCCTTTCAGTTGACGCCAATGTTCTTTTAAATACTCCTTCTAGAATTTTCATGCGATTGACACGAGAAGTGGTCAACATGATGCCAAGACATTGTAGATGATAAATTGCAAAGGGATTTTTGATATCTCGAACGCTGTTCCCATGGCAACACGTCAAACTTTACTTTCATTTTAAAGGCATATTTAAGCTTTTCAGTTCCATGCAATGTTCTTTTAAATACTCCTTCTAGGATTTTCATGCGATTGACACGAGAAGTGGTCAACATGATGTCGAGACATTGTAGATGATAAATTGCAAAGGGATTTTTGATTTCTCAAACGCTGTTCCCATGGCAACGTGTCAAACTTTTTACTTTCATTTTGAAGGCATATTTAAGCCTTTCAGTTGATGCCGATGTTCTTTAAAATACTCCTTCTAGGATATTCATGCGATTAACACCAAAAGTGGTCAACATGATGCTGAGGCATAGATAAATTGTGAAGGGATTTTTGATATCTCAAACGCTGTTCCCATGGCAACGTGTCAAACTTTACTTTCATTTTAAAGGCATATTTAAGCCTTACAGTTGCATGCAGTGAACTTTTATATACTCCTTCTCGAATAATCATGCAATTGACACCAAAAGTGGTCAACATGAAGCCGAGATATTGTAGATGATAAATTGCGAAGGGATTTTTGATATCTCAAACGCTGTTCCCATGGCAACGCCGCAAGCTTTACTTTTATTTCAGGCATATTTAAGGCTCTTGGCGTGCTTAGATTAACCTTAAAGTTGGCACACACATCAGAGTTGTCGGCTGTTAAGTGTGCACAAAAAGGTCAGATAAAGGCGTGTCTCTTAAGTGGCTCACTAGCGCCCCTGTTTGTCTAAAATGTGGGGTTTCTTTTACCTACAGTCCCCAAATGCCTTAGTAACAACATTAAATAGCCCACTGATATTTACCCACTTGATGCCCTTGCCCGCCGTGCATTGTTTTCTCGGACACACTGTGTAGCGGTAAAAAAACGTGCGAGGGCCCGCCATTGCTGCTTGCAGCTATATTTATCACTATTTTGGAAAAGGAATGACATAGTGAGAGCTATTTTCTAATATGCCACAGGTATACAGGTGGGCCCACGTTGTTGTTATATATTTGTAACACTAATACCCTGTTCCAAACCTAAACAATCATGACAAACTATATATCACTGGAAAGCTATAAGAGTGTAGTTTTCATATTTTATCACCATTTTGGGAAAATAATGATGTAGTGAGAGTCCGTTTCTAAAATGTCACACTGCCACAGTTGGTCTCAATTTGTTTTTGCATATGTATAGCACTAATACCCTGTTCTAAACCTAAACAATATTGACAAACTATATATTGTTGGAAAGCTCTAGGTGTGTAGTTTTCATATTTCATTGCCATTTTGGTAGAATTATGACGTAATGAGAGTCAGTTTCTAAAATGTCACGGGGCCACAGGTAGGCCTAATTTGTTTTTACGTATTTATAAGACTAAAGCCCCATCCTAAACCTAAAAAATCATGACAAACTATATATCACTGGAAAGCTCTCAGAATGTAGTTTTCATATTTCAAGGTCATTTGATGATAGAAATAATGTAGTGACAGTTTTTAGTTATATGACCCCACCCCCCATAGGAATGCATATTAATTTTATATATTCATAATTCTAATATCATATTATAAATCTTCAAAAATGTTGACAAACTATACATTGTTGGAAAGCTCTAAGAATGTAGTTTTCATATTTCAAAACATTTTTGCAGTAATAATAATGCAGTGATAGTAATTGAATAATTTGTGACAAGTGTATGCTGCAAACCGTTGACACCTAGTGGCCTTTGTTGGCAAAACCACTAAAAGTGTGACACACACCTCATTTTTTTGTGATTTTAACTTGAAATTTGGATCAGAACTACTTGAGACTTATGGCTTCATGTTTGCATTATTATTTTTGTGAAACATTTACATTTTTATAATTTTATTTATAAAAATAATATGTTATGGAATTATTTTTATTTATTAAAACAAATGTAAACTGCTATAACAATTTAATTATTTAATATGTTCACCTCGTTTCACATCTGTGAAAACCCCCAAAGTGTCTTCTTTAAAACAAGACTAAGATTAGGCTTCTAGACCAAAAAATGCCAGAGTTATATTAATTTGAAGATGTATATCACAATTTCACCCCCCCACTCTAAAGGTATTTGCGCCACCTAAGGGGTTAAACTTGCTTAAAACATTTTATCTATCCCAGTGCAGTGGCGTGCACAGACCTCCTCAGGGGCAGGGGTTGACGGACTTAGAAGGGCATCATTTTATTTACGTCAAATAACAATCAAATGTATTTATTACTTTGGTGTTTTTATTCTTTCTTTCCTTGGCATTATTTAAATAATGTTGTAACAAATGAATTACACATCAAACTAAAATAGGGAAGTTAGGAAAATATTATTTACTTTCGCAAACAAAACAGCGAGAATCAAGTTTTGAGGACTTAATTTTCATGTTGTAAAATGTGTATATGTATAAAAGTGTTAGCAATCATTAAATCGGCAAGTTAACCAATCTATCACAGTGTTTTAATTGCTTATTTCTTTGATTAAATGTCTCACAAAAAAAAGAAACAATAAGCTTAACCATTTGAAATTATTCCTAAAACCTATTTTTCATAGTTAAAACGCACCGCTTTGTTAGTTTAGCACACCATCAAAACACGACAAATAGGGGGATTAATATTTTTGCTCCAAACTAACTTTATAGCAGATCAAGTGTTTTGAGCTGATGTGGCTTCAGATCGCAAAATGAAACAGATAATACACTCTTTCTTTTTGGTATTCTGCACAGTGCTAAAGTTGCATTATAATAAATAAATATGCTGTATTATGAAAATACCCAACATGACCGGAACAACACAGATATACCATATACCAATCGGATCGAAGCGTTCTTCGTGTGTCAATTCTAAAGTGTCTTTGCGCGATGGTGCACGAGGGCGCCCTCAGGCTTCACGTATGAATGAACAGAGTCGTGTAAAGGTCAGTTCAACAATGGCTCATATCACCGTGTTTGGAATAAAAATTGAATAAATATTACTCTTTTCTTTAGAAATTATAAGTAAACATATAAAATCAATCAATATTTTTCCAAACATGCATGCCTTTGAACCAGAAGCCCCGCGGAATGTTGTTTGTGAAGTGCTTTCATGACGACTGCAGGTCATATTTCATTTTACAGGTATGGAGTCCGATTATCATTTTCATAACTTGTGACACAGATTAAGACATTACTGTCTCTAAATTTATAAAAATAAAATAAAGGGCAAATACAAACGCTTGAGCCTTAGACCTTTCTAATGATGTATTGTTTCTTGTGTTAAGTACAATATTTTACATTAAATAAGTAAACAACAAGAATCAGGCTGCACTTGCGATGATATTTGATCAGTAAGAGCTTTTAACTACATGTTAACATGAACCTAATAAAGAACTGCGCTTATACAGCATTCATGTAAAGCATTACCATGAAATCAAAGATAAGTTCCATCCTTACAATTTAGAGATGGACATGGTCTTAGATTTCATTGCACTAGATGAACTTCTCCAAACTAATAACAGGAGGATGTAACGTAACAATGGCCATCAATGAAAACATTACAGAAAGTATGAGAACATTTTCAGAAAGCAGCTGAAATCTAGTTTTACGAATTATAACTAACATGCTGTTGCAAACCTTACAGTAGCAGTATGTAGGATAAATGTATCATATATATATATATATATATATATATATATATATATATATATATATATATATAATGTGCTCTCTGATGTTATGAATTCAGATCATAGGCCTATAATATTCTCCCTGTCTCTTCCAGCTATCTCTTACTTTTCTAATGTGCCTGAAAGTGTGTCTCGTTTTTATTCTCCACAGTTTAGCACAAATTTTAACTCGTATTTTGCCAATTGCTACTCGGAGGTGCTCTTGTAGCAGCTGTTACCTGACTTGAATGCTGACCAGCATCTTAGCCTCTTAAATTCTGCCTGGCTTGAGACTTCAAATGAAACTGCTCCCCTTAAACCTTGCAAGAAAAAAAATTAAGAGACTCGCCTCCAAAGACAAATCTGCAGAAAGGCAGAACGCAAATGAAAAAAGGACAGGTTGCATGTTTCTCTTCAAATTTTCAGAGACTCTCTTAGATCTTTTCAGACTATAGCCAAATCTGTGAAAGCCTCATATTTCTCTTTTTTAATTTAAAGAAACCACTCTAAACCTAAGGTCTTATTTTCTATTATTAAATCTGTGACAAATCCTTCTGTTAAATCTGTGCCTGCTGCCTTTACTGCTGTCTGTGAAGGCTCTCGAGATTTTTTTGTGACAAAATCACCAAACTAAGATTAAGTGCTCCCCTCATTAAAATTCTCTTCACAAATCTTGTCAATGGCCTCTGCATCTTTTAAGGCTTTTGAGCCCATCAACCTCCAGCAACTGAAGGAAGTAATTGACAAGCTCAAACCCTCCTTTTGTCCTAGTGACATAATTCATCCAAAAATTTCAAATCAAATTTTTCACTCACTTGGTCCAGGCCTGCTGTCTTTGATAAACAAGTGCCTGCAAACTGGTTCAGTTCCTGCCAATCTTAAAATTGCCACTGTTACCCCTTTACTCCAGAAGCCATCACTAGACCCCCTCAATCTAAAAAAATCTCTGACCTGCCTTTCATGTCTAAAATTTTGGAGAAAGTTGTGTTAAATCAACTTTATAGTTTTTTGAATACAAATTGTATAATGAGATTTTTCAGGCTTTAAATCTGCTCACAGTACTGAGACTGCCCTTTTTGCGTGTTTTAAATGATATTTATCTTTCTACTGACTCCGAAGACTCTGTGATTCTCATTCTTCTTGATTTATCAGGTGTATTTGATACTATAGACCACTGTCTTTTATTATCAACGCTTGAGACCTGGGTAGGTCTAAAAGAAAATGTTTTGAGCTGGTTTCGGTCATACCTAACCGACAGAAAGTTCATGGTGAAACTGGGTAACTTTTCATCCTTCCCTGCCTCGCTATCCTGTGGCCTTCCACAAGGCTCTATTCTATCTCCTTCTCTATTCTCGTTATATATGTTTCCACTGGGCTGGATTCTCAGGAAACATGGTGTATCCTTCCATTTCTATGCGGACGACACACAAATCTATTTACCAATCAGAAAAAATAATCTGGCAGCAATTTTATCTCTTCTACAATGCTTGGAAGAGGTCAAATTATGGCTGGCCAGGGGCGGATCTACTGGGGTGGCACGGGGTGGCAGTTGCCACCCTAAATAAAAGCATTGCCACCCCATATGCCATCCCAGCGCTTATATCCTAATATATATAATATATACCCGAGAAGGCTCTTTTAACCAGAAAGGCAATGTAGTTTTTCTTTGCGTGTGTTTAGGGGTGGGAGACACATATCTGACGATGATTGGTGTGTGTGTCTTAGAGGGGGTGGGACAATGATGATGATTGGCTTAATTTCAATCGTTAGCCAACCAGAGGCAGCAGAGTTCATACACAAGCAACACGAACAGTCAGTCCGAGCAGAAAGTATTTTACAGTGTAAAAAAAGGCCGCGCAGTCTTGCCAACTTGCCAAACTTTTTAGACCCCTTTAGCGACTTTATTAAAAAAGCGACTAGGACAAATCTAGCGATCTTTTCTGGCGTTGTTGGATACTTTTGGAAACTGCCGTGAAAGGATGTCGCCCCATCCAAGGCACTCACACGCAGCCTGGTTCTCGCGCTGCAGTCCATCCCTTCCGAGTCGCACAAACCCGCAACAACAGAGCGATGGGAAGTACAACGATCTCAAAACAAAGGTAGCGGACGCAAACACAAAGTATAAAAAGCACAAACGTTACTTTTCCATCGTTGAGGTGAAAGGCAAGAATGATTATGGACGTGCAACTTATGCATATGAAGAAAGAGTCTCTTCACGTGACGTCTTTAGAAAGTAATTCTGATCTAATAAAGCACCTCACATCATCACATGCTGTCAAAACATTAGTGGTTTCTCTTTAGTGTCTTAAAGTGATTAAGTTGAGCATCACATCAGCAAATCAGAGTACTGAATACGGTCATATTTTACAGATAAATGTTGCATCAGGATAAAAATACAAAATTAAACTGTTGATTGCCTGAGGTAGTTGCTTGGTAGTTAAAACAACTGAACTGCAGGTTTGTGTAAGCAGTAAATATATTTTAAGCAGTTCTTTCTAGCCCGTCATGTCTTATTAGCTACTGCAGCCATCAAAATATTCCATACGTGCATATGAAATCGCTCGTTATGATATTGCCTAATGTTTTTGTTTGTCTTCATTAAGGAGACAAAACTATTCAGTGTTGTGTATGTTTAGAAAGCTTGAAAGACAAAACTCAATGCTGCATTTTCCAGGATACTATGAAAAGAAAGGCTGATATCCATTTTTCTAACCTAAAAGAATAGAAAAATCAAATACTATGGGAGTGGAAGGGACAAATAAAACAGAAAAATATGTTGTGGAAGGGAAAGAAATAGATGAAGTCATGAAAGAAAGAAACATATGGATGGCAAAGAGCTAAAAAGAAGTGAAAAGACATAAATCCATCATCAAGTGAGTGAAAGGATTAAAGAAGAGGGTTATGAGAGAAAGAGATGTGTGCCTTTCAAATATGTTTTACATTAATATAAACTAGGCAAACCTATTTTATTTATATAACAGTCTTTATACCATTTTGTTCAACTTTGCCCATCATGGTTACAGTCAGTGTTTTTAGATAATGGTAAGATGTATGTATTAACTTAGTATTAAGACAAAGGGTGCTACAGTAGAGATGCTAAAGGTAGCCGCTTGGGTACTTATAGGAACATTTGTTGTTGCGTTTTTTATGTTATAAAAATTTGAGGTCCAGTGTATACACCGAATATAGTATATACAGTATATAATTTCTTGTATCCACGACAACCATGCAAGGACGCTTACTTCATTGCCACCCCTTGTAGTTCTCATGCCACCCCCTTGCCACCCCATAAAAAAATTTCTAGATCCGCCCCTGTGGCTGGCACAAAATTTTCTATTCTTAAATGAAGGAAAGACTGAGGGTTATAGTGTTCAACCCAAATGAGAACCTTGAGTGTTTACACTGTAAAAAAATACTTTGCTGCCTAAAATTTTTTGTTAAATCAACTCGGATTTATGAGTCATTTCAACTTACTATTATTTATCTTGACTATAGATGAGTTGTTATAACTACAGGTGAGTTGTTATAACTTATAAAATTAAGTTGACTTTTCTCAACTACATATTATAAGTTGTGACAACTCATCTCTATTGACATGACTAGTAAATCTGAGTTGATTGAACAAAAAAAAATTTAAGGCAGCAAAGTATTTTTTACAGTGTATCGGTATTTAGATCTTCACGAGTTACTGCAATTTCAGATTAAGCGCCTCCAGCAAGTTCAAAATGTCGCTGCCAGATTTCTTTCTATTTCCGCAAATATGAACACATTACTCCTATTCTCAAATCTTTACACTGGCTGCCGATTTCTCAGAGAATAGATTTTAAAATTCTACTCTTTGTTTATAAGTCTCTTCATAATACCGCTCCCCTATATCTATCTGAACTTTTACATCTCTACTCTCCCCTCAGAAATCTTCGCTCATCTGACCAGGCTACGTTAGTGATACCTCATGTACGACTCAAGCGCAGAGGAGAGCGTGCCTTTTCTGTGGCCGGTCCTCACTTATGGAACGCTCTGCCTTTAAAAATTATAATGGCACCCCCCATCTCTAGTTTTAAGTCCTTGTTAAAGACCCTCCTTTTCCCTCAAGCCTTTTCATGACTGCCCAGGGGTTCATATCTGCTCATATTTTTATTTGATATTTTAATTTTTCTTAAATAATTTTTATTTAAGATGTGAATGTATTGAACTGTGCATCTTTTGTGTGTGAAATGTAAGATGCACTGTGAACCACTTTGGTCAGCCATGTGGCTGTTAAGAAATGTGCTATATAAATAAAGTTGAACTTGAACAAACTACATCACTCCAGCAGCGCACGTGTCACTGATATACAGTTTTGTCTTAGCTTGCTTAAAGTTCAGAAAACTTTACAAGTAACATTAGCATTATGTGTGAGAAGAACTCTTTATTTGGTGTCAAAGTACCTTGCGCGTGCCTAGAGAGTCTCACTGCATGACCCGCGATGGATTCACTGGCACTTATTATAAAAATTAAACAAATAACTCGTTAATTTTTGTGTGAGAAGAACTCTTTATTTGGTGTCGAAGTACCTTGCGCGTGCCTAGAGAGTCTCACTGCATGACCCGCGATGGATTCACTGGCACTTATTATAAAAATTAAACAAATAACTCGTTCATTTTTTATGAGTGAATTATTTTACGTGTTTCTCCGTCACACTTATTCTAACATGCGGGAGGGCAGAGTTAGCCACGTCCACTTATTTGCATTCCGGTAACGGAATATACCGTCATACTGCCCAGCCCTACAATCACCCACTGTATGCAAATTAAGGACAGCCCTGAGTTTTACAACAACCAATCAGTACCAAATTCCTATATGCTTTGTTCTCTGGATATTTAAGGAAATGTTGTTAATGGTTCAGGGGGATTTTCTATTTTTAGAAATGCACCCCCATGATGCTGTATCTTTGAAACAGCATCATGTAGTTCATTTTACTTTGAGGAATCTGTAACCACATCTTCATCATTTGCCAGGTATGCAATATTCTCAATTGATTACATTTGTTTCTTCGTGTTTTAATTGGGTTGTGAGTTGACTTTGAATTATGACCTTCCCACTCGAAATCAGATGAGCCTCAACCTCTGGTTATATCAATGTTATTCTGTCTAAGATGCATAGTAAGTTATGGCACGATTATACATAACTATCATTGGAGAAGACGAATAGTTTGCTTTATGATAGCGGTTGTGAACCTTTGCATAGAAATTACTATTGTAATAAGTTGCACCTCTAAGGGGATAAAAAAAAAGTATGTTTAGAGATGAGCAAGCATAGGGCGGCCTTCTGAGCATATAGTCCAACCTCTAGCAGCGGCCAAGCCTGGTTTGATTGTGATCGTGGGCCCAGCATGATTATTAAATATTAATAAACGGCCGGTGCTTAAGTTAAAAGCAACACAGCGATTTTATTTAATTTAGAATTTAGCGTGTAAAAGTCATGACAAAAATAAAATAAAATGATAAAATCTTAGCTTTATACATAATTCCTTAAATGTTAATTTTAAGAAGAAAAATACTAAAATTATATATTTTATAGACACTACGCTTTATTATTTTACACAGAAATAGCTAAATAACTAAACTAAATAATATAACAAAAGCCAAATAGTTAAATCAGATAACCCTGAGTTATTTATAAATAAAATAAAAAATTATAAAAATAACAAAAGTATTGCCAGAAATGTCTGCTTTGTTTTTTTACCTCTTACCACATGGATGTGTAGCCCTGTCAAGGGGATTGTTGGATTTATTAACGCATTTTATATTTATTGAAAGGTACTTCTTCACATATATTATTTATCTTTACAAGCACACACTCACGCACGCGCACACACACATTCTGGTTTCCATGTTTTGTGGGGACATTCCATAGACGTAATGCATTTTATACTATACAAACTGTATATTCCTTCCCCTAACCTAAACTATCACAGAAAACTTTCTGCTACTTTATAAGCTCATTTCCTCATGGGGACCTCAAAATGTCCCCACAAGGTCACAAAAATACTGGTATTCCTATCTTTGTGGGGACAATTAGTAACCACAACGTGATAATTACCAGGTACACACACACACACAACAAAATTAAATATGAATAAATCAAAGCACTGTAAAATCAGTTATGGTTGAAGAAAACCGGTGGTAGTACTAATAAAGAATTAATACTAAGGTGTCTGATGGAGTGGGGGGGGGGGCACTCGGAGTGGCCAATTACATTTTTGCACCAACCCCTCTGGCCCCACCCCAGGTTTTAATTCCAATTAAATGTTATAAAATAGTACCTATTATATCCTCTTTAGAATCAGCAATGTCTGGCTCTCTCTCAAAGGTTTTCTTCTCCTATGACTTTTTCCTTCTGACTACAAAAGCCGGGAGTTGTTTCCTCCTAGGAGCTTTTTTCAACCCCTAGGGAGTCATTGGCCTAACTTAGCAAACTCTTCTATTATTCCTATGCTCCCTAGTACGTTTTAATCTTGGCCGATGTGTTCTGCTGCTTATATTGTCCATCAATTTTTCTGTATTTCCAACTGCATTTATTATTTATTTTGTTTATTAAACAATCGTGAATATAGTATCGGGTTGGACCCCCTTTTGCCTTCAGAACTGCCTTAATCCTTCGTGGCATAGATTTAACAAGGTACTGGAAACATTCCTGAGATTTTGGTCCATATTCACATGATAGCATCACGCAGTTGCTGTAGATATGTCGGCTGCACATCCATGAGGCAAGCTCCGTTCCACCACATCCCAAAGATGCTTTATTGAGTTGAGATTTGGTGACTGTGGAGGCCATTTGAGTACAGTGAACTTACTGTCATGTTCAAGAAACCAGTCTGAGATTATTTATCCTGCCAGAAGTATCCATCAGAAGATGGGTACACTGTGGTCATAAAGGGATGGACATGGTCAGAAACAATGCTCAGGTAGGCTGTGGCGTTGACACGATGCTAAATTGGTACTAATGGGCCCAAAGTGTGTCAAGAAAACATCCCCACACCATTACATCACCACCAGCAGTTTTAACCATTAATACAAGGCAGGATGGATCCATGCTTTCATATTGTTGACGCCAAATTCTGACCCTACCATCCGAATGTCGCAGCAGAAATCGAGACTCATCAGACCAGGCAACGTTTTTCCAATCTTATATTGTCCAATTTTGGTGAAATTGTGCGAATTGTAGCCTCAGTTTCCTATTCTTTGCTGTCAGGAGTGGTACCCGGTGGGGTCTTCTGCTGCTGTAGTCCATCCGGCTCAATGTTCGACGTGTTGTGCATTCCGAGATGCTCTTCTGCATACCTCAGTTGTAACGAGTGGTTATTTGAGTTACTTTTGCCTTGGTATCAGCTCGAACTAGTCTGGCCATTCTCCTCTGACCTCTGGCATCAACAAGGCATTTGCACCCACAGAACTGCCGCTCACTGGATATTTTCTCTTTTTCGGACCATTCTCTGTAACCCTAGAAATGGTTGTGCGTGAAAATCCCAGTAGATCAGCAGTTTCTGAAATACTCAGACCAGCCCGTCTGGCACCAACAACCATGACATGTTCAAAGTCACTTAAATCACCTTTCTTCCCCATTCTGACGCTTGGTTTGAACTGCAGCAAATGTCTTGACCATGTCTACATGCCTAAATGCATTGAGTTGCTGCCATGTTATTGGCTGATTAGAAATTTGCGTTAACGAGCAGTTGGAAAGGTGTACCTAATAAAGTGGCCGTTGAGTGTATGTACACTACCTGACAAAAGTCTTGTCGCTTATCTATTTTGTAGAAACACCTGCTATTAACCTGACTTTTAATTAATCAATTGGTGTTAGAAATAGCTCATATGAAAAGCTAAAACCCTCCCAATTGATGTTTAATGCACTGAAATGAATTCGTTTCACTAAAATATTTTTTATCATTTAATAAAGACAGAGGGGTCAAATTTTGGCAAGACAAAAGTTTTGTGGCCTGTACAGAAATTGAAAAAATTTACTGCAAATACAAAAATATTTTTAGCAAATTCAGTAGTGGTGCTGTGAGATCCAAACTGAATATCTTGTATGACTTCCATGAGCTTGAAGGACTGCATCCATGCGGTTTGGCAAGGATTCATACAATGTATTGATGAAGTCATCAGGAATAGCAAAGAAAGCCTCCCAGAGTTCATCCATATTCTTTGGTTTCATCTTCCATGCTTCCTCTTTCATCCTACACCACATATGCTCAATGATGTTCATGTCTGGTGACTGGGCTGGCCAATCCTGGAGCATCTTGATCTTCTACGCCTTGAGGAACTTTGATGTGGAGATGGACGTATGCGATGGAGCACCATCCTGCTGCAGAATTTGGCCTCTTTTATGGTTGGGAATATAAGAGGTAGCTAAGAGATCTTGGTATTTTAGATTATTGATGTTGCCTTCCACCCTGCAGATCTCTTGCACACCCCCATACTGGATGTAACCAGACAATGATTTTTCTGCCAATATTTGCGACGACTGTGGTGTAATTCAACAGAAGATTCATCTGAAAAATCCACCTTCTGCCTTTCCAGCGTCCATCTTTTTAGCAGGCTGTGGGCCTTTTATTTAGTGCTGGCTTCTGGGCACTGATTAGACCATGGAAGCCATTGTGAGACAAAGGTTGACACAGGGATTTCAGGTGACCAGGTCTCGTGGAGCTCTGCTACAGTGGAAAATGGGCTGGCCTTGGATTTTCGAGCCGACAAACGGTCCTCTCGAGCAGTTGTCTTCCGGGGTCTGCCTGACCTGGGCTTGTCAAAGATGTCTCCAGTCTCTTCCAATCTTTTCCTATCCTCTGTAGTTGACTCTGAGACACAAAGAAGGTGTCTGCCACATCAGCAGTGGATCTGGTCTTCAGCCTCTTGATAATCAAAACTTTAGTCTCAGGGTGAATCTTAGGCATGTTTGCAGAGGTCTAGTTGCAGTTGATGCAGAGGTCTAGTTGCAGTTGATGTGAAGGTCTAGTGTACTAGGGGTCTTTTTATACACACCTGAGACTTAATTGATCCATTATTAATCACAGATGACTTGTGTCTTTGCAAAAATTGACTCAAATGGGCTTTACTTTTTGACTGTTTCATTTTGCAATGAAACATCATTACAAAAGCTGTTGGAATTAAAATGAGCCATTTCTTGAAAACAAATTTTGATTAGAAATATATTTTAGCGGCACTTTATGTCAATTTGTACACAAGCGACAAGACTTTTGTCAGGTAGTGTATATGTATGTATGTATGCATAATATAATATAATATAATATAATATAATATAATATAATATATATGTATAGTATAATATAATATATAAAAAAATTGTGTTAACGAGCAGTTGGAAAGGTGAACCTAATTAAGTGGCCGGTGAGTGTATATGTATGTATATATGTATATGTACCCAATAGTACATTCAACACTACACTACCATACGGACATCTTGAGTCATTTAAACCTTGAGTCATTTAAACCTACCACTATAATGTATGACACTTGCATTACAAGTGAACGGCCCCTACGCTAATAGGATTCGGTTTCTCTCTCCCCGTCTTGTCCTCGACCCTGAGGACAATGAGACAAACAGACCCAGTTCCTGCAGCTGTCAAGGTCATCACACCACTGATCTACTGGCCGCCCTTCAACGAGATGCCCAGCTGATGCCTGACCAGTGACCACCGGCGGAACCAGTTTAATTCGCTTACCCGTTCACATAACCTGATAGTATTTATATATATATAAATATATATGTATCTCTCTCAAGGGTTTTTTACACACACACATACACACACACACACACACACACACACACACACACACACACACACACACACACACACACACACACAGAGAAAAGTGCTTTTCCTTAACTGTTTCCACAAAGCTAGAAGCATAGCGTTGTCCAAAAAAATGGGTATGTTAAAGAATAAAACTGCCCTTTACTTGAAGTAAGGGGCCAAGCCCAAATACCATTATTCCCCCACTCAATGACTGTACGCGTTCTTCCACTTCATGGCTGAGTTGCTGAATGCCTAAAGGCTTTCCAATGACACCACTTACGCCTGACTGTGGAATTTCCAGCATGGATATAATTTCATAACCCGTCTTATTGCAAAGGTGACATCCTATTTACAGTACCACGATCAGTGATGGGAATAACGGCGTTATAAGTAATTGGCGTTAGTAACTGCGTTATTTTTTTCAGTAACGAGTAATCAAGTAAATTACTGTTTCCCCTGTTATAATGCCGTTATCGTTACTGACATTAAAATGCTGCGCATTACTAAAATTGATCTAACTGTAGTGATTTTCACCCGCGTATGCTCAATCTCTCAGCCAAACACTGATTTTCTCTTGTGTGTGTGTTGGGAGAAACATAACTGATACTGATTGGTGTGTCTGTGTGTTAGAGGGGGTGGGAGAACCACATAGCTGATGGTGATTGGCTTAGTCTCCAACGTTAGCCAACCAGAGGCAGAGTTCACAAACAGGCAGGCCCACTCGCACAGTCCGACTAAGAGTCTGAGCGAGCGAGCAGTGTCAAAAAGTCTGAGCAACTTTGTCACTTTGTCGCTAGATTTAGCAACTTTCTATCACTTTAGCGACTTTATATGACAAATCTAGCTATCTTTTCTGACGTGGTTGGAGACATTTGTAGACTGACATGAAAATACGCGTCATTTTCTCTTCTCAACGAGCAGCGGTGCTGCTGCTGACTGTGCCCCATCTCAAAGCACTGACAGGCAGCCCGGGCATCGCGCATCAATCACTCCGAAAACACCGGCGACAGGGTGATGGCAAGTACAACAAGCTCAAAAGTAGCGGTCGCAAATACGAAGTATAAAGCACTACTTTTCCATTGTTGAGGTGAAAGGCAATAATGTTTGTGTAATGTGCAACTTATGCCCATGAAGAAAAAGTCTCTCCACGTCTGTGGCAAGTAATTCTGATCTAATAAAGCACCTCAAATCGTCACATGCTGCCAAAAAAAATTTGATTTCTCTTTAGTATTCATTTTAGTCATTTAACATATTTAATTTGTAAGGGGTATTCAAGTTATTTGAAATATTAGATTTTTTTAAGTAACGCAGTAATTACTTTTCCTGGTAATTAATTACTTTTATAATAATGTAACGCAGTTACTAACTCAGTTACTATTTTTGAGAAGTAATTAGTAACTATAACTAATTACTTTTTTAAAGTAACGTTCCCAACACTGACCACGATTGAGGTCACTGAGCTCTTCAGAATGACCCATTTTGTTTCAGAAATGTTTGTTAAAAAACACCGCATAACTAGTGGTGTGTCCCAATACTTTCGTCCATGTAGTGTATAGGCATAGATTAAAGGCATTGCCTCACCCAAAGTATCTGCAAAACATAAAATGTAAAAACAAAACTGCAATGAAACTGAATAAATTAAACTTTTTTTTAGGTATCCATTCTGAATTCTTTGATTTATGTATTATTTGTTTATGTATTGGTCTATTAAGGTCCCGCCACATCATTTCAATGAAGTCTAGACTTTGCAACACCTTAATTCTTTTTCATACATTCTGTTGTTGATTTGCTAGTGTGCTTGGGAGCTGTCGGACAGATGGCATTATGTTTGATTTTTAAAAACTTTGATATACAGAAGAGATGTCTGCAAGGCGCCCAGGCCATTAGGGTGCAAAACAAGCTCAAATCATCAGCCCTCCTGTAATCTTGAGCCCTATTTGGATGGTGTTTCTCATTGGGACGCAAGGTAAGAATGTCAGTTATTTTCACCAAACACCAAGGTGTGGTAACTTAATTGCCATCTGAATTCACATATCTGAATTTATAAAAGAAGATTAACGCAAAAGTCATTTAGCACTTCCTTTTAGAGCACTGAAAAGCACCGTATGGTTATGAACTTCGAGTTTATTCTGCATCAGTGAAGGGTCTTTGCATGCATTTTAAACATTGACTATCGATGAAATTTCCCTTTAAGGGATGTTTTTAAATATGGCTTCTTCACTTTTGTCCTATAAGTAATGACACTGTGTAATACGTGAGGTGTTGTTGCTCGTCTGAGGTTGCATTTACCTCATTTAAATACCTGCTAGGGATCAGATGATTTCTTATTTAATGTCCTGATTCATAAAACCATAGAGTGGTTTAAAGAAAGGGTACTTTCTTCAATACATGACTGTATGTACACACTAGGTACACATTACATTTTTCTTGGTAGTGTTCACAATATGAACATTAACTTGTGTTAAAACAGTGTGGCAAGGAGCATTTTTGCATTAAATAATAAGAACTGGCGGGAATGCTTGTCTACCATGAAAATAACTGGAAAATGTCATTGTTTTCGGATCTTAGGGTGAAATATGACCAAGACATTATGTAAGCACATACACATGCATTTAGTGACATCATGTTGACATGAAACAGTGCATGCAGAGACAAAAACACAAACGAATGGACAAGAGAAAGAGATCTGAAACAGGCTGAACATTGACTGACCGTGGGTGGCGTGGCTGCCAAACTCTCCATCTCTTCATGCGTGACCCATATATTTCCAGAAGACTATCTCATGACCAAGTGTGAGTAATGGGAAAAGAGAATTTACAACGTGTGTAAAGGAGATCATTAAGAAAGGAGAATAATTTGTTATTCAAAATTTGTTGTTATTAGCAAGCCTACAGTATGCAATACATCCCATACTTTGTTAATGTGTGAGAGAAAAGAGAAATGCGTCAATAAAAGAGATGCACACCACTCTAACTGCAGAAAGTGACTGGTTACATAGAAACATCTATGTAACTTTGAATACTCCCATCCTAAAATATAATAAAAAAAACTTGCTTTTTTGCTTTTCTCTGTTTTCTTTGTTTCTATTTTTAAAATTTAAATAAACCGAAAAATTAGGCCTTACACGTTTCTCTTCAAGCAGTTGAAAATTGTGTATGTTGTGAATGCTTCTAATCAAAAATAGTATTTTGACATTTATAAACATCAGTTAAACTGCAAAGGTCTTAAAATATGTGTTTAAATAAAAGAGGCCCCCATAGAGGGGCAGCGGGACATGTTTTAATAGGGCTAAGGTACAGGTGCAGTGCTGTGTGGCACACATGCTAGGCTGTGATGCAGGACTGACTGCCTATATAAAACAAATCTCTCATAAGAGACCACTGCAGCACTTGTTTGACTGTTAGATCTGATGTTGTATGATAGATCAAATGCTTAAGTTTAACAGCTTTATTTTTTATATTAATTTATTTTTCAATGTAATAATTTTTTTTTAAACTACCTCAGTGATTGTCACTATTGCACATTTTGGCACAAAATACTAAAAGACTTACTGTTGCCATAATAAGCCTGATTTTATGTGACATTTTTGCCCCTTATTATAAATTTTTCTTTATTTAAAAAAGTGTATTTTTGTTAGTTTGTTGTTAATTAAATTTTCACGTATATATTTTGGTTGCATTTGTAAGTAAAACAATTTACTGGTTAACTAGGCACATAATATAAAAATCTGTAAATGAATTAAATCAAATCTTAATCGCATCATACAAGTGTTTGACGTATCGGCAAAAAACGCACCACTGGTGGAGAAAATCAATATTGTATAACATTGTAATGAAATGTCCAATTTACACCACTAGTGGCAACCATGTATAAACATTGACAGAATTCAGTAAGTTTAAAGGAGCGGTGAATCAAATACTCAATTTTAACTTGATAATTTGTTATACAAGAGGTCATCATACTTAAATAAACATCCTGCAAGTTTCAGAACTGAAAACGTTCGTGCTACTGAAATATAACAGTTTTTGGCACCAAGCCAGTGTTACGACCGAGTGAGGAATTCGAAGAAATATGACGTCAAAGTAGAATTGAAGCACCTCCCCAAAGCCAAATACAACGACCACTTTTGTAGCCCCATCCACAGCTTCGCTTGACACACGTGTGTCTCAACAATCAGTAAAAATGTCTTTCAGTGATTCTTGGGAATTTGGATAAAACAGGTTTAAATTTTGAAGAAAAAAAAAAGTTAGTTAAATTACAAAATCTGAAGATATATCATTATAGACCAAGGTCTTGGCTGTTCAGCAATTTACAGGTGCGACCTCCCCTGTTTGTATTTTTTTTCATAAAATAGCAGTTTTTCCAGTTATTACTCATACAATGTTTCCTTTAAGCCTAAATAGAAAAAGTAATGATTTTTTTTATTTAATAAACATATTTTTGTATTAAGAGAGACTATTACTTTAATAACTCAACAGCACTGAAGAAACATATTGTAAGCATATTCATTTAAAACAAATAAAACTCCGTCTGACGGTGACATTAATCTGACGGTGGTGACAGTGGCCTCATTAAACCATACAATTCCAAAATGTATACCACTCAAGTCAATGGCTTCTTGCTTAAACTTTATGTAAATATTTAGTCCAAAAAAACAATCCTGAGCACTGTGATGAACAAATATCAAATCATAACTTCCTAAAATACATAAAACCTGACAAAAAAGACAGAAAACCTGACGGTGGTGACATCTGACGGTGGTGACAAAAACCTAATATAGATTAAAAAATAGATGAGTTGTTCACATTAGCCATCTTGTTTCCCCTCTGTTGCTAACTACTTCAGACCTCTTCTTAAAAATTATACATTTATTTCATAATCTAATCTAATATTTTTTATACAAAGATGACGGTGTTGACATGTTATGGTTGTCACAGTAGCAGTGTCCAAAAATATGAACAAGTTTAAGAGAAAATAGCAAACATACAGGAGCTTGAGTGATCTTGAAGCATGCAGTAGAGCTGAAGGTTTGAAAATGGGGTCCTCAGGAATGCAGTTGACCCTGTAGTTGTCTGATTTTTATTGCTTTTTATAAATATCTGACGGTGGTGACAAATATGTGGGACACATTTTGAGCAATCACAAAATAATAGTAAATATTGTTCAAAACTCACTGTTTGTAGTTTTTAATACATATTACAATGTTCTTTCATGTGGTAAATATATTATTCAATTCAATTATTACTTTTGGCTTTTTTAATCAAGTTGAAATGATTATCTCTTAACCGAGGACAGCTGATTTTGTAGGCAATGGGCCAGCATATAATCATTAAATTAATAAAAAATAAACCTATAAAATAACCTTACATATGTGCAAATGACCCCATGATTATAACATTGATTCTTTTTCTTCATGAAAATGTTATTAACATCCAACAGAATTAGCACTTTTCTTAGTGGGACATGTTTTTGCCAAAGTTTCAAGAATCAGTGCTTTAAAGATTGCCAAATGTAACCAAAATGACTTTTAAAAACATTTTTTCTGAGAGACTTTTATTTTGACGCAGTGCTCTGTTATGATAGAGTAACCATGGTAACGGAGTTTTCGGTTGTGGAAGAACGGTCTATGGGAAGAACACAGACGCTGGATAACGGAGGCTCAGAAAATAACATTAGGAATGCGTGGATAAAGTTTGTTTTTGAAGAAGTTCCAGCTCGCGTGGGGACTGTTTGTTTACTTTGTGTACTGCAGATTCATTTGTAAAGAAGTCAATGCTGGATTTGCAGAGAGACTGTGATTAAAAGCACCAATAATATTGGATCTGACAAAAATGACACAGCAGTATACACAGCAAGTTAAACATTTAACTTTAAGTTATTGCGTTTCACTATTGCTTAGTTTGAAGAGATCGCTTGATATGTCCTGTTGTAACATCCGTGCCTAAACACGTATGTTTGACTGTCTTAATCTACTTAAAACTTTAAACGATTAATAAAGGTACAACACTTAACAATACGACTGTAATATAACAATAGAAATATACAAAGTTAGTGATAAAGAAGGACTTACCAGCCGCAATTTAGATTCTGATGCCCGCTTACTGTGTTGTATACAGTAATTTAGGCAAGTTGCATTTGAAAGGTCAAACACTCAACAAAGCTTTTTTTAATCATATAACTGTGGTATGTAACGTAACGTGTATGTAAGAGCAACCTCACAAGCACAATAGAAATATACAAAGTTATTGATAAGGATTTATCAGCCGCAGTTTAGATTCTGATGTGCGCTTACTGTGTTCTATACGGTAATTTAGTCAGGTCGAGTTTAAAGTTTTGTTTCTACGTTACTATTGGTATTGTCTTTATGTGTATCATCTTTAGCACCGAAAATCTTTTGTGGCTCAAACATATATGTGTTCAGATGCTATTTTTACACATTAATGTTTTTAAAACATTTCCCCACATGTAATGACTGTGAATGAAGCTGTCCAATCATAGTAGTGGGCGTTTACGTCCAGGTTTTCAATGCGGCCCGGCCCTTCAAACGAAGCTTTTCTCCAGAGAGCCACTAATCCATGTTACAAAATAGCGTATTACTTATTGCTTTTGATGTTTTTGAATGTAAAAACCACGCGAACATCTTAAGTAGACATCAGACAATAGTATAAAACAATAAAATCGACAAATTCACCGTCCCTTTAATATATGCGTTTCTTGTCTCTTACAGAGTGCAAGTTTGTTTTTATTGGTCATGTCAGTGTAAGCTGTGTGTATTTTTCTAAGATGTTTTGTACCGTTCTAGAGGTAGGTGGAGCTGAAGGACTGGTGAGTGACATGATCTCCTGAATAGCAAGGCGTAGTTTCAGGCGGTGTAGAGGGTTGCTGATGCCTATCTCTCGTTGAATCTCTGTGTCAGACAGGGCAGACATAATAGCACCACTCTTCACATTGGCACGACAGGCTGCCACATACCATGCGGGCATTCCCACCCACAGCTTTTGATGAAAAACAACATAGAATATGAAAAGAAAGACAACTGGTCAATGACAATAAAAAGTTTTGAGATGAATACAAGTCAGGTTTGTTTGTGTAAAACTCAAAAGCACTATCTACAACATTTATTTATGATATTTATTTTCTATTAAGTTTTAATGCATATAATGCAGCGCATATTGTGATGCCCCAGCTCTATTGTGCTGGGTCTGCCTCTTGCCTCTCCCTTGTTAGTATGGTATTTTGTGGCTGGTTCTGGTTTGTTTCTGTTTTGGTTTGCAGGAGCAGCTATGGGGGTTGTACTGAGGTTGCTAATTAATGGCCTAATTGGAGGCTGGATAAAATCAGTGCTCTCCAGGTGGGCTCGCTCTCTGGCACTGCAATCGCGGACAGACTCTTAGCAGGGCTGGTTGCTTCTTTACTTTTTTGCACTACACATCCACTATGTTGATTTACACAACAGTTGTGCTTTGTCTTACATATACTGACTTTATAAATATTTTAGTTAATAAATATACTTTTGTTTAAAATAAACTTTAGTGTGGTCTCCCCTTTATGTCATGTTCACTGTGAGCCAAGTGGCTACAACAATATCAATATAAACATACTCTATAAAAGGTTGACATAGTGAATACAGACGAAGCAAACTTTCACATAATACAGACCTGCCAACCTTGGAATTGTTTTTGAGTAGCATCAGCCAAAACGTCAGAACACGCCTCTTGATAACTTTTAAGGTAACATGCTGCACATGCACTCACTTATTTCCTATCCTGCCATAATCTGCTTTTAAAAATAATTAAAAATGTGAATAAAATCATGTTTAACAAAATTTGCAAATATATGGGCATTAATAGCATTATTATAGTCGCAATGAAACTAAAATAAAAAACTGTAATTTGTTTTGTAATATTGAAATTTTACAAATTATTTATCTGTGAGCTTCATTAATTTTTAAATAAAAAATTAATGTGCCCTCATAATCTTTAATCAAAAAAGCAAATCTCCTCCCCTCCTAAAACGAGAGTTACGTATGTAACTACGGTTCTATGAATCCTGGATGACCGCCAGAGGCGGTGCTTAAGCACTGAATGATCCATCTCGCGCATGCGCAGGTCGAGTGTTTATACCAACAAAGTCACCCGTGACCCCTGATGCCTACGGAGAGTCTATAACTTCAGGTGACATCAGAGGATCTGTTCCTACAGAATCTTCTCGCGAGTACATAGTGATTCTGAGTGACAGAACGCTCTGGCGGTCATCCGGGATTCATAGAACCGTAGTTACATACGTAACTCTCGTTCTATTTCATCCCTACTGACCGCCAGAGGCGGTGCTTAAGCACTGGATGACACATACCAAAAAAGTCACGAGGAATTTAGCACATACCTTATTGAGAGGAGAGCGCAGAGTCCGGCAACAGGACCACCTCCAGTGGATGGGGGGTAGCGACATTCACCCGGTAGAACCTGGAGAAGGTACTCGGGGATGCCCATGATGCCGCCTCACAGATGCGCTCCAGGGGAACGCCGCGCAGGGCCGCCCATGAAGTTGAGACTGCCCTGGTAGAGTGGCACCTCACCCCGGATGGCAGGGGGTGACCACCTCGTTTATATGCCTGGGTGATTACATCCACCACCCAATGAGACAACCGCTGTTTGGAGAGAGCACAGCCCCTCCTAGGACCACCATAGCAGAGGAAGAGCTGGTCTGACTGCCTTATACTTGCAGTTGCGACCACGTAGGCTCTGAGAGCCCGTACGGGACACAGTCGCTGTAATCTGTCCTCCCCTTCTGGGGGAGTAAATTGTGCCAGGTGGATAGGTTGGTTAAGGTTTGATGATGAGAAAACCTTCGGAAGGAAAGCTGAATTCGGCCACAGGGTAACCCCTGAGCCATCGGAGTTCCACCTTAAACATGAGTCACTCACAGAGAGCGCATGAAGTTCCCCAACACGCTTCGCTGACGTGATAGCAAGGAGAAAGGCAGTCTTAATAGAGACCCACTTCAGCTCTGCCTGAGCCAGGGGTTCAAAGGGAGGTAAACATAGGGAGTCGAGCACCAGGTGTAGATCCCAGGCTGGAGCGCGTTGTGCTCCCTTCAGAAAAAGGGACACCAATCTGTGACACCCCACCATGTCGTTGTCCACCCGAGCATGTCGAGAGGAAATGGCTGCCACATATACCCTCAAGGTAGCCGGGGACCGGCCGCCATCCAAGAGTGACTGGAGAAACTCTAGAATCTTTGGAACTGAACAGTGCACAGGGTCCACATTCCTGTCTGAGCACCATGTAGTAAACAGCTGCCACCTGTTTTCATACTGCGCCCGGGTAGAAGGCGCCCTTGCATTCAATATGGTATTGCAGATGCCATCTGAACACTCAGTCAGCAGCGGGTCGGGCCCTGCAGTGACCAGACCCACAGCTGCAGGCGGTGAGGATCGGGATGCCAGATTCGGCCCCGTAACTGAGACAGGAGATCCCTCCTGTCTGGGAGGCGCCACGGTAAACCGTTGCAGAGACTGTACAACAGTGGAAACCATGTTCTTCCCGGCCAGAAGGGGGCTACCAACAGTAGCCTGTGACCCTGCTGGAGGACTCTCTGCAGTGTTGGAAGAATCAGAGGGATTGGTGGAAAAGCATAGAGGAGAACCTCTGGCCAATCGTGTGCGAGAGCATCCTGGCCCAGAGGGCTGCTCTTCTCCGTCCAGGAGAACCAGAGGGGGCAATGGGTTGATTCCTCCGAGGCAAAGAGATCCACCCCTGCCCTGCCGAAGATGTCCCAGATGCTGAGGACCACATCCGGATGAAGCAGCCACTCCCCCGGCGGAGGCTTGCAACGGGAGAGTAAGTCTGCTGCCTGATTCTGCTCCCCAGGCAAATACATCGCCCTCAGGCTGGCCAGGTGTGGCCCTGTCCACAGCAGGAGGTCCTGAGATGCCTGCAACAGTGGTGCAGACCTGGTGCCTCCTTGGTGGTTTATATGAGACACAGTCGAGACATTGTCTGATCACACAAGCACATGCCTGTCTCCCAGGAATGGAAGGAAAACCTGCAATGCCCTGTGCACAGCCCGCAGTTCCAGAACATTGATGTGCTGTGAGCGCTCCTGCACAGACCACAGCCCCTGAGCTGTTTGATTCTGCCACACAGCACCCCACCCCGAGAGGGAAGCATCTGTTGTGATGATTTCCCGACGAGATGCGATGGAACCCAAGGGCATGCCCTGCAGGAGAAATGACCTCACTCTCCATGGGGCCAGAGCAAGAAGGCAACGACGTGACACCTTGAGCTTCCTGTGCCGGTGCCACTTGACATCCAGATGAAAGCCGTGCAACCACCTCTGGAGGGGACGCAGCGACAGCAGTCCTAGAGGAATCACGGTAGCGGCAGCTGTGAGTTTCCCTAGGAGGCGCAAAAACTCCACATAGCGTAACTGCCTGCCCTCCCGAAACAGGAGGAGGCGGCGGGGATGTCGTCCACCCGCTGTGGTGATGGGCGAGCCTTCATGGTGATTGCATCGAGAGTCATCCCGAGAAAAAGCGTGCCCTGCGATGGAACCAGGCAACTCTTTGTAAAATTCACCCGGAGGCCCAGGCGGGCCACATGAGAGAGAAGACACGACGTGTCCAGTGCCACCTGAGTCTGGGATGGCGCACAGATGAGCCAGTCGTCCAGATATGGGAGAATCTTCATGCCTCGCGACTGCAAGTGCGAAAGGGCTGCCGTCACACACCTGGTGAACACCCGAGGGGAAAGGGAGAGACCGAATGGGAGCACTCGGAACTGGAAATGACGCCCTTGAAAGGCAAACCGCAGAAACTGCCGATGGTGTGGAGCTATAGGGATGTGGAAGTAGGCATCCTTCAGGTCTACTGACGTAAACCACTCTCCTTTGGCAATTGTACGTAGAACCTCTGCAGTGGTCAGCATGTGGAACCTCAGAACCTTCAGGAACCTGTTGAGACCCCTCAGGTCGAGGATAGGACGGAGTCCGCCATCTTTCTTTGCTACCAGAAAGTAAGTTGAGTAAAACCCCCTGGGGTGCAATAGGGGATCTACTGGCTCGATGGCACCCTTGTCCAGGAGGGCGGACAACTCCTGGGTGAGGGCTTGGGCTTTTGCCGGGTCGCTTATGATGGTCATCTTGACCCGGCCATGGGCTGGGGGCCGGCGTCGGAACTGAAGTTTGTACCCGTGGGTTAAGGTTGAAAGCACCCATGGGTCCCTGGTGGAGGCAGCCCAATAGCTGAGCTGCTGCTGGGAAAAACAGCCGACAGCCGACCCCCGGGCTTCAGCGCCGGGGTCCCCGGCCTCTAAAGGTTCCAGAGGCACGACGGGTTGGAAAGGACTGAGGTTGTCCTGAGGGTAGCCGGTCAGGCACCCGAAAGGTCGGCGCCTGCTGTTGAGCAGGCTGTGGACGTGGGCGCAGGGACCCTAGGTAGCCCCTGGGATGAGCCTGTGGACGAGGGCTGCGCTGTGGGACAGCTGGAGGACCTCTAGGCCTGCTAGGATGCGGAACGCTTCTTTGAAGCCCGGACAGCTGCTGTCAAGTCCGTCCGGCTTGGACTGTGCGCTCAAGCGCTTCCAGGGCTGCGGAACCAAACAGCTCTCCTGGTTCCACAGGAACACTGCGAAGGGTTCTCCTGCAGGCCTCAGTGAGAGGAGATTGTGCCAACCATACCTGGCGGCGAGCCTGCACAAGAGTAGACATCAACCGCCCCAATTCCCTAGACATCAATGCGAATGCCTGTAGTGAAGCATCGCTAAAATTGTGGATAGAGGCATCCAACTCAGTCTCCTGCAGGGAAGCTGACAAAGCGAGCATCAGGTGGGACATGGAGTTACCGATGCGTCCCATGCGAGCCGCTGCATCATATGCCTTACAGAGCAGGTCATCTGTAACCCGGCACTGGGGACGAGGACACCTAGCATCCGGCCTCAAAGCCTCATCAGGTGAAATGATAAGAGCCGCTATAGTCGGCTCAACTGCTGGCATGCGGTCTAATCCAAACTTCTGTGCATCCTGCATGGCTGCCAGGGTCCGGCCATCGGACGTTGCATGAGAGAGGGCCTTAGAATCCCTCCAACATGCCTGCAATTCCCTCAAATATTCCTCCGATGGGGGCGCAGTAAAGCTGACAGAGGCTGGGACACGCCTGAAAAAAGCACTGGCCGGAGGCGGCTGAGTTTGCGGCACGTCCAACTGGAGACGGGCTAAAGCCATACGAATGATGGCTCCCATAGAACGGTCCTCAACACCACCAGTAGAGCTATGGGTTGAAGAACGGGAGCCGGCCACAGAAGGTTGGGAGGCTCCCATCTGTGGAAGTACCTCTGGCTCATATTCATTAAACTGGCCAGCTGACGCTGCCATGGAAAGCACATCGTCCTCAGACTCAAAGGAGGCTGCCGAAGGGGCAAAATTATCTGGCGGCTCTGCTCCAGTCCCGGACTGGAAAGCCAGGAAGAGAGACTTCATAGTATTGAGCTCCGCTGTCAGTTGGTCCACTTTAGAGGCTAGCCGGGGACCCTTAGCCTTCTTTGCAGGAGTGGGGCCTGCGGCCTCAGCAGCCTGACGTTTAGGCTGCCCAGTCTGATCTGGAACCAGCCGCTGGGCGGGGGTCAAATGTCCAATTGACGAAGTAGAGCCCAACAGTTGCTCCACCTCAGCCAGTCTAGCTGCCCTCACTGCCCGAGGCATGATACCGCAGTTCATGCAGGGGTCGTCAGAAAGACCCTCCTTTAAATGTTCGAAGCCAAGACATGAGGGACATAAATCATGGCCATCCTCAAGCTGCAGAGGAGCCATACAGGCCAAGCAGGAGTGGTTGCCAACCATGCTGGCGACTGAGAAAAAGAAAAAAGGTAGCCTCAGCGGAAACACTGCCACCAATAAGTCACAGGGGCACACCTATGCTGGGAGCGGGAGCGAGAGCACTGCCTTCACCAGCTAAGGGACTATCCCAACGAAAAAAATAGGCACAGAATGCAGTACAGATGCCGGGAGAGGGTGCGAAAGCACAACCTTCACCAACAAATGTAGCAAAAAAAAAAAAAGATTAGCCTTAGCGGGAACGCTGCCACCAATCTAGTCACTGAGACACAAATATGCTGGAACGGGAGCGAAAACACTGCCGTCACCAGCTTAGGGTAATGAAAAAGAAATTAGACACTAAACGCAGAACTGGGAGCGAAAACACAACCGTCACCACGAATGCTGTGAAGCTAGTTAAAGGTAAGCGCTATCAACAAAAAACTGGCACAACCGAGTTGGCACGAATACAAAAAGCGCAGTTAAGCGCCGAAACGATTAACAAAAAACTTGCACAACCGAGTTGTTGCAAAATACACAAGCACAGTTAGGCGCCGAACGTTAAACAATAAACCAACACAACCGAGTTGGTACTAAAGTAAATAGACAAAGCGCAATTAAAGCGCAAATAGACGTTGAACAAACTAAACCGGCACAACCGAGTTGGCACGAGGTAACTACACGCGTCCGTGTTACAACAATAAACAATAAACCGCAGATGAATGAATAATATAAACGGTAACCTTTAACGTTAGATTACAAATGTCGGGAGAGGGAGCGAAAACACAGCCGTCACCAACAAATGCACCAAACGAACAGTTATATATTAAGTTTGTGACTCACCTGTCGGTGGATTCCGTTGCGGCCTTTGGAGGGCGAGCAACTCGCTGCTCCGACAAAAAAATGCCACAAGGCCACCAGCAACGAATGAAACACAATATCCTAGTCTTTAGCTAGCGCGGAAAAAACAACCTGCGAAGCGAGAAGATGAAAAGGAACAGATCCTCTGATGTCACCGGAAGTTATAGACTCTCCGTAGGCATCAGGGGTCACGGGTGACTTTGTTGGTATAAACACTCGACCTGCGCATGCGCGAGATGGATCATTCAGTGCTTAAGCACCGCCTCTGGCGGTCAGTAGGGATGAAATAGAAACGATCTCTCCTTACTTCCGGTCATAACGTATGGCAGGTGGGCGGGGTCCGGGAGAATATCGCTGCGATTAGCAATTAGCAACACGACCCAACTTCAAATGATCCAATCAGATCTCGATGGACAAATTCAAATCCAGCCCTGCCTTATTTCATTTCAGAGGCCGGTTTTACTCGGATACACGTCACCACTGGGAAAATTAGGCAATTGATACTTCCGTTTCATGGCGACTTTAATGTTAAATGCTGTATTCTCCAAAGTTTAGCAGGTCTGCACAAACAGAATTAATGTTTGTGCATCTTGCGGTCAAGTGCATGTTATAAAAGTAGTCCGCAAGACCGTCGACTTCATAGGATTAAGCTGATTTTGTATTTCAACTTTACACAGCCACTCCAAAGGATTAAGCTAATTCTGTATTTATTGTACACATCCACTCCGACCAGTTTACCTTAGGGGTCAGACATCTAGACTCTCTGTTTAAAACATTCGTCAGGAAGTGGGTTGAAGTGGATCACACAGGATTTTGTGGTTCCCTCGATTGCGGATTCTTGTTATTGATAGGCCATATGACTTGGCAATCACCCCAGATTTCTATATGGTGGATGAACCCAGTGCTATTATTGGACATATTATTCGTTTTTCTGTTGCTTGTTTTGAGTACTGCGCGTAGCAGAGGCGTCACCAGGTTTTTGCTGGGTTTAGAGTAACAAATCGAACCAGCGTACTTTGAGGTCAAAATTAGTACCTGCTACCCAAAAGGCATACAGGTTGGCAGGTCTAGTAATACTTTCCAAATCTACCATTTTCTTTGATAAATGACTGTTGGTTTTTGTCAAATAAAGAAACTAAACAGGGTGCGCATTCAGACATCTCTGTCTCCGACAGCTGTCTCTCAAAACACGCCGAATACTCCTCAAACAAACATGATACACTGAAATGTCTACTTTTTAAACAAACTGTGACTGAAAAAGTCAAACAATGAAAGACTGACTGGAGGAAGATGTTATTCCTGAAGTAAGTCATCTATCCTCATTGATATATTTGCTTTCAGTGATATTTACCCATCGGTTATGTATGTAAGCTTATGTGGTAGTTCTGGGGACAATGCTAACAGCTGTTTTTAACTTTCTTACAGGTCTGCATCACTCTCATCAGTACAAAACCATGAAGTGGAAAGCCATATTCACACTTTTTGGACTTAAAGCCACATGAAGTTTATGTAAAAGCTCATAGCAAAGCTCTGTTGTGTATCACTTTCAGTTTTAATAGGGTTAAACAAACTAAAATCTTTCAACCTCAATTATCACTTTTATGCTGATGATACACAGATCTATATTCATACCAGACCGGGTCAGCAAGTGAACATTGTGCATCTATCTAATCTCGCTAAACAGCTCTAAAACAGAAATTATGCTCCTTGGATCTCCACATCAACTGTGAAAGTTTGGGTCTCCTATTCTGTCTGTTGATGGTGTTGCCTTGGAGTTTAAGAGCAAATAAAAAAATCTTGGTGTCATATTTGATCCCACACTGTCATTTGAACCTTTTCTGCAGAATACAGTTAAGACATCGTTTTTTCACCTCAGAAATATAGCTTGGCTACGTCCTATGCTGTCTTTCCCGGTTGCTGAAAAGTTGATAAACTCTTTTGTCTTTTCACACATTGACTACTGTAATGGTCTTCTAGCTGGGGTATCTAAATCATCATTGGATAAACTGCAATTTTTACATAATTCAGCTGTTAGAGTATTGTCTGGGGTCAGGGATAGGGATCATCCCTGTCTTGGAGTCATTGATTTGCCTACCTGTTAGGTGCTGTATTGATTTTAAAATCCTTATGCGGCTTATAAATCTCTGCACAATCTGGCACCTCAGTACTTGACTGAAATATTAATGCCTTACACACCATGCCGCAATCTGCGCTCCTCTCAGAGTGGTCTCTTGAATTTTCCTAAGACACGGCTCCATACTAGGGGTGATCGAGCATTTTCTGTCTATGCTCCCAAGCTCGTGAATTCTCTCCCGGCCGACATCAGAGAAGCAAATACATTAGTGACTTTTAAATCTCTTCTCAAAACATTTTATTTTAGGATTGCTTTTACTTGCTTTTAATTGTTTTTGTGTTTATTTTTGTAATTTTATTGTGTTTTTTCTCTGTTTATATGCTTGTATATAAAGCGCTTTGAGTAAGCTACTTTTAAAGGCACTATACAAAATAAATTAACTATTATTATTAAAGAGTTTTGATATTTTCCTCAAGATTTTAGAGCTTTGCTAACTCTTCCTAATACCAACATTTGATTGTATGTATCATGTTCGTCTTTTGTGAATACTCATATGAAGTTAAAATTATTTCTGCAGCTGTACTTTTGATGCCACATACAAACTTATGTCAAGTATTAGCAGTTGGCAGGACTTTTGATGAGCTAATGAAATCCATTAACAGGGGTGCAAACGCATCAGGGGTGAAAAAGGTGACAAGACACAAGCGCTCTTATATAAGCGGATACGCGGCTTGCACGCTCCTCTTAAACAGAAACAGGTATATAGCGCATATAGCACTGTTGTCAACGGCTTAAAATCACTTAACTTAAAACTGCGTTGCGTGAACAAATGTTAAGCTTTATGACCACGCGCACAGCAACGTGACGTGGGCGCGTAACCTCAAATGAGAAAATACTACGAGTTAAGTATGTGCACTCAATCTGCAGACTGCTTAAACTTCGGCAGCAAATGAGGTGGCTATAAATTGTAAAACATAACCCGCCAAACTGGCTAGTAATTTGACATCGTTACCACAATAGCTGGACATGATTTTCATAATTTCATTTACTGCTACCATGTCGCAGACCCCCCTCACCCCTCATTTTCAAAAACTCATCGGATCTAGACGAATCACAAGAATGACCTATTTTGTATCAAAAACGGCGAATTTCGCCGAAAGGTGACAAGTTTGCACCCCTGATTAAAGACAGATTTGCAGCTCCACTGGACATTCCCATAACTGCAATACTAGCAATGCAAACATAAATATGTGGCACAACTGCATTTGATACATGCAGCACACATGTACAATGTATCCTACCTCAAGCCATACAACAACAGTAGGTCCATCCCACTGAGCAAAGGGCAGACCCTGTCTACAGGCCTCCTCCAGCAACTCGTGTCTGAAATGAAATTAAATCATTATTCAAGTCTGAGCATGTGAACAGAACTTGTTTCAACAGCCGAGAACAGAACATGCACTTGTGAAGAAGATATGTATCAGTTCTCAAACAGAATAGAGGATTTGAATAGATAAAGGGGGAAAAAAGGAGAGAAAAGGAGAAAAAAGACCCAATCACAATTTACAATGTTGTGTTAGCTAGCAATCAGGACATCAGCATCATAAATCAACGGCAACATATTACAGTACACACATTACAGTACACTACTTGGGTCAGTACACACATTACAGAAACTCTGGTAGGAGCTCTTTTTATAACCTCTGGAGAGCTGCTTCATCCAAGACACTTTTATCCAAAGTGACTTTTAAAGATTAGGAAACAATAAAGAGCCATGTCACTTCAAACTTGGGTCAGAACAATGTAGATTCATGGATGGATGGATCAAAGTTATCAAAGTTATCACAGTTATAAAGTTTTATTTATTGAAAATCACAATTTAATATTTCATGTCTCTGAAATAATTTCTGTGGTAAAAATAATTAAATCTGTCTAATACGTTTACAGTGAATGAATACAATAAATGATCCCTTAAATGCCTTCTTGTGGAAAAACTATGTTGCATGTTCCTGCGTCAAACTGATTCTGGCTGGACAGGATTTACCGCCAGTTTCAAAATCATGGTAATCAAACACGGTTGTAATGATAATTACATTTTAAATGATAATACTTACGATCAGGACATTTTATCGTGATTAACCGTGAAACCAGTAATCGTCCCATCCCTAAGTCTTCCCTTAAGTTTTAACGGGTTATAAACAAACATCTTTGTAATACAACCACAAAAACTGCAGCTATAGTGAGCAACGTACAGAGCTCTGAACAATCTTACTACGGGTATATACAACAACAGAAAAACTGCATACCTACATTTTAGCACAACACTGCTTTTTTGAAGCTCAGACCCAGACCCTTTTTAATCCGTTTTCGAATGTCCATGGTGAAATTAGTTAATGCAATATACAACCTTGAAATTATGAAATGTTCGTACCTGCTTTATGTAGTGAAATAAATTTTACGTAATGGTGGGGGACAGTGTTGCCAGATAGAGTTGATGGTTTCCAACGCAAAAACGGTCGAACAGTCAAACATACCTGTTTAGGCACGGATGTTACAACAGGACATATCAAGCGATCTCTTCTAACTAAGCAATAGTGAAACGCAATAACTTAAAGTTAAATGTTTAACTTGCTGTGTATACTGCTGTGTCATTTTTGTCAGATCCAATATTAGAGGTGCTTTTCGAGAACCGTTCCAAATATAAAAAATAAATAAAATAAAACTGGGAATCGAAAGGCCGCGTGCATTTGCCAAATGCAATTCATGTGGCAAGAATATTTTGTGTAAAGGAGGCAATACCTCTAATATGATGAAACATTTGCTTCAACACTGCGTTATTTTGAAGGAATTACAGCCAAATTACAGCTGCATACTTCTGGATAAACTGACAATCACTTTTATTTACTTTTTTTTAAATAGTGATCACGATAATAACATTAGGCAGCTACAGGACAAGAAAGTTTATTTAAAATTTTATCAATTTGTATAATTCATTCTGGCACTTTTTAAAAATGTAGTGTTTTTCATAAATAAACGTTTGTTTATGGACAAGCAATAGCTTTAAACAACTCTAAATGAATGATTCGGTAAAAAAACACTTTAAAACATTCACTTGTTGCTGAAAAACAATGTAAGTCATTGGCATCATATTAAGCCCGATTTATAGTCATGCGTAGGTTCTACGCTGTAGTTAAGGAGTTGAGGAGTGATTTAACTCAAACTGCATCAAAAGTCGTTGTTGATTTACTTCCATCATTGCTGGTCTTCTCAAATTATACACAACAAGTTGCTGTTTCTTCTTCATTTGTGGGTTAACTTGCTAAGCTGCTTCTTCTTTGACGTTCGCCCTGCTACTGTGGTTACTGCCTACCAGCGGTCTGCGCGTCGATGCGGACGACGACGCAAAAGTATAAATGAAAACCGACGCGGAACCTACGCCGTAGGACCTACGCACAACTATAACAAGCCCTTTGCTGTACATATATGTTTATCATGTTTGAGAGAAAAACCCTTTCCACAAAATGATAATGTAAGTGGGTTCCTGCAAGTTCCTGTCTCATCTTAATATGAAAGAAATTTGCCAGGTAACTGTGGCCCTGGTACCTTTTGTTCCATTGTTCCAAGTTGGTGGACATTTGCTTATGCTTGGGTCAAGGGTCTGAGTCAAAGGTGTGGACCCATTTCTATGATAATGAAATGGTCTGTGTGAGGCAGTGGGTGAGTTTGTGAAACTGAAGGATTGGAATTGGCATGGTTACTTTGCATCAATGCTTTGTTTTCCATTTAGGGGATTGCCCCTAAAATGCTTATAAATGCAATGTAGGGCTACTGTAAGTCAGACTTGGTTACTGCAGCTCCTGGGCTCTATGTTCTGATTTGAAGATTGCTTTCTGCAATGAAGACTACTGCTAGAAGAAATCCATGTCTCCTGGTCTTCGCTAAAAAGGTTTACAACACTACCTAGTGTACTTATGTATTCAGTATTTTTATTTGAAAATAATCCGTTAACTAAAGCCATGATAGGATTTATTCTATTTTACTGTACATTACTGCCTCCAAATGCAAACTGCCTGTTATATCTTTTATGTTGTATTTTAGGTATCGAAATCGCTAAAACTAAAACAATAGCCAACCCTAATGGTCACATGCCAAACATTCATGTTATATGAATTTGATGCACTTTTCTGTGCTTTTTGAGAAGGCATGTCCTATGTATAATCTGGGTCCTCCCTTAAACATTTCAAATGTAGATAAACATCTCTTACTGTTGAACTCAATATGCAAGGACATTTAAAATTTTGTGGCTCCATTGAGAAAACAAACAAACAAACAAAAAACTTGGAAGAAAGTTACATTACAAGTATCTTTTGAAGTACTACAAGGGATATTAATCGGATATCAAAAATCTGTTAAAGCAGCTAAATGTCAATACTTTTCAGATATTATGGTCTTATAAATGGTCACAAACCCGTTTTTACTATTCTGGACTAGGGCTGTAATGATTAATCGTGCAAATGCGTGTTTTCTCAATAAATTTATTTTTATGTGAATTACAGTGAAATCCTGGTACATCCAAGGGCGCTCCCGTGCAAGAGTATTTATATGCTGTTCTTCAAATTGTTTCTGGTATTTCCATGAGAAAGAATATTTTGAATGGGTTTGTTTAACAAGTTTTAACGGATTGTGCCTTTTCAGTCATTGGGCCAAAACTGTGAAATTGTCTCTCAGGCCATGTTAACATTAATGGTTTACATTTAAAAACACATTTTTTTTCCACGTTTACGCCTTTTATTTAGACTACGCCACAGTTTTTGACACTCATAACGCTACAGACCCCTACTCCGGTGTTGTGCTGCAGTATAAATAAACGTAGATGGAGTCTTACGCTGGTTTCACATCGCATGCGTGAGCAGCGCGTATGCGTAGCGTGAGCAGCGCGTATGCGTAGCGTGAGCAGCGCGTATGCGTAGCGTGAGCAGCGCGTATGCGTAGCGTGAGCAGCGCGTGAGGAGAGCGTTTGCTGCGCATGGCCATTGTACTTTCACACCGGCTGCGTTCACAGCGCATACTGTGCAGTTTAAATAACAGTATAAAAATCTCAAGTTCACATTACATTATATTTTACATGCATTTATGAGCAAAACCTCTTCAAGACGCTTTTTGAAGGTCAGTGTAATTTATATAACTGTGATTTGTTTAATCCACATTGTTTTTGTGCTGTTCTGGTCCGTGTAATGACAGATATAGACACAAAACACAATTATAGACATAAAAAGCCCGTTGCACATTATAAAATCTGTTTCTCTGAAGTTTTATGATAAAATAAAAAATTCACTCAGTGATTGACACCATGAAGCAGTCGACCGTGTTTCCCTTCAACAGTTTAAGAGGACTCATTTGCTGGGCAGAAAGTGAATGAACGCAGTCTTCTGGCAACAGTGTGTTAATATTTCATTGCTTTCTTTTAAATTGCTCAAAGTCATGACTGTTTCAAACACACTTGGCGTCACATTCGTGATTTT
Source organism: Paramisgurnus dabryanus (assembly GCF_030506205.2). Classification (NCBI taxonomy): domain Eukaryota; kingdom Metazoa; phylum Chordata; class Actinopteri; order Cypriniformes; family Cobitidae; genus Paramisgurnus; species Paramisgurnus dabryanus. The sequence continues at coordinate 12,634,925 of NC_133345.1, forward strand.
ATTGTAAAATTACACTTTTTCACGTCAATCCACGACCATTTAAACCATAAACAATGCACTGTCACTTTAATTGAGCGTGAGCAGCGCAGCAAAAATAGAGCCGACGTTGAAACGATAGCAGCACTGCTGCTTCAGCAACGCTCCTGCCACGCGAGCACGCACTGCTCACGCGTGCGGTGTACATGCTTTAACTTGTTAACATGGGCGCCAAAAAAACACGCGGTGCTCACGCATGCGGTGTGAAACCGGCGTTATGTAAACAAACAGCTGGTTTTAACGTGACAGCGCATCATTTAAAGTGTAAGTGATTTTTATTTAGGTAAATGGAGGTTTGCAACAGAAGTTTTGCCCAAATTGGTAAACTGTGCAACCAACAATTATAAACACTATATTAGATTGTTTTTAACATGTAACCAATGTCTGATTTATATTTGTTTGAGTATTGTTAGGTTTGAATATTGTTGTAATGTTGATTATATTTTGTTTCAATTTAATTAGCTTATTAGTAAAAGCCAGACTGTAATATTAAACGCCAAATATAGGGCTTTGTAATAGATTGATTAAGCAATATCGCTCGAGTAGGAGTGTGATATAGCTCTAAATTTTCACGGCTGTGATTTGGCCAGCCGGAGGCAATCGCAGCCGTGATGATATAGAGCTATATCACACGACTCCGAGAGCGATATTGCTTTTATACAACAGTTCGACGGCACACGTTTGGAAAAAAGAAAACTAGAAAACGACAACGGAGTTATTTTAAAAGCCTCTTAGTTTAGGAACTACTTTCTTCCGCCACAGATTTGAGGGCCGCCAGAATGACAGGTAACACTTTCAGCTGCTTTGAATCTCATAATAACTCAATGGACGGAAATGCCGTTTCTTTATATTACCTTTTCTTGGTCACAAAGTGTAGTTTTAAGATTAGTTTAGTCGAGAATGTATATGTATTATATTTAAATCTGCAATCGATTAGTAAAGATAGCGCCTGTTTGAACGTTTGTTTAGTGAGATTCGGTACGTATGAGAACCAGAGCATGAGCGGACGTCAGTATTCACTCGCCCCGCTGACCACCACCCTCTCTGGGATACATCTCTGACAGGGATTCCCTGGCTCTGATGTTGGCCTTGTCTGTGTTTGATGGTCAAACATTAGATCAAATCAGCAGTACTTGGTGTCATGACCAAACTATTACTTGTTTTCTTATTCATATTTAGTGTCTTTTGTGTTGTTATTGTTTTGGCGCGAGGTAAAAGTTAATAAAACTATACTTATATAATGTTACTATTGCTTTCCCATTTATTCTTAACGCGATACAATATTTATTTTTAAAACACTCAAATAAAACTTAATTTTAAAGAAACTATGACAAAAAATGAACACATACTAGATTATTAATGAATTTTTATGTTTTTAACAGATACCTCTAATGGGAATAGCTGCGTAATGAAGTGAAACTAAAGGGTTAATAAACACATACTAAAGCAAATGTTGTAGATCATCTGGCGAACGATGATAGATAGCGCAAAAATGGTAAAAACTGATTATTTCTAGGGATGCACCGAAATGAAAATTCTTGGCCGAAACCGAAAACAAGGAAACCAAGGCCGAAAACCGAAAGCCAAAACACCGAAAGAAATTATGCCAATTATTAGTACTACCATTGCACTTATGGTATTTTTGCGTGTAATAGAAATGGAGTCAACACATACAATTTGAGAAGAAAATTAAGCCAAACAGCATGTGGCATAAACAAACCCAACTTCAGTTATATAGGCTATCTGCCACTGGTGAGTAGGCTACTAGTGACACATCAGGTTGTTTAAAGTTAAACTGTTTGTTTAATTAATCCTTTGGTGCTGGTTTACCATGCAGTATACATTTAAAAACTGAGATGTGCTAGTTGTGGTTTTGTTTTAACGTTAATGTTACAAAATACAAAAAAAAAATTATGGCATTTTAATGCACGTTAAAACCCCCATGGATCGAAGGCTCAGTCAAATATGAATATCTTCTTTATTTAGTCTCACATGTTTTTGTTTAGAAAGAAAATCCTATTTAGCCTACCTTCTCCGGTGAAACCCGTTTTTCTCATTAATGCCAGCTGCAGAAAAAACTCTGCTCTGTGGTTATTCTGGATGTTAATCTGAACGAATGTTTAGTCGGAGCTTGTGAAAACTGTACACAAATGCCAAGAGAAAATCCGCGGGTTTGGACACAAACATTACGGGCGTGGGCGGGTCGCAGGTTAAGAGCGCTGATCTTTGACGGAATAGTCGCTTCCGATTGGGATTCACAGACTGATTTACGAGCTAGTGAGCTCACACGAAGAGTGTTTAAAAACAGCGCGTCTGTGTTTGTCCGTCTGTGAGTGCAGTTTTTCCATTCAGAGATGAGCCTGTTTAAAGGACCTCCATTCACTAGGTGGCGGAATGATACAAAAGGTGAAGTGGTTACTGTGCCATTATAAGTAGAATATCGCATAGCTCTTAGCCAATCAGATTCGATAGCCAGAAAGAACTGTTGTATAAAGGCCAATATGACGCAAGAAATGGAGTGGGTCAGACACAATTTTTGAGTTTCATTTAAGTTTTGTTTGCTACTTTAAAACTTATTTTGTTTCATATAATTTCCCTCAATTTTAATCGATGTTTGTTGATAAGTTGTGAATATAAATTAATAAGAACATTAAAAGGAACACCATGCATCTCATTGTTGTGTATACAAACCACTGCAATATGCTACCGAATGCCAAAACATGCAGTATTATTGGTGGCAATAATGTAGTTGTTGTTGTTTAAACCATGTCCAAAATCATATTATTGAGTATATCACTTGCTTTTCAAAAACCAGCCTTCAGTGCACAAAAATAAATTTCTATATAATTTTTTTATTAACTCTTTCACCGCCAGCGTTTAAAAAAAAAAATTGCCAGCCAGCACCAGTGTTTTTCATGATTTTCACCAAAGTTTAATGCCTTCCAGAAAATGTTCTTCTTTAAATATATAAACATACAATATGCCAAATGAAAGAACAGACCCTCTGCTTTCAAACAAAAAGAAAACCATTTCATCCTACCTTTAGTGGTTCTTTTGCAATCAGCTTTTGAATATGGGTAGGTTTCTGCAAAAACACCACATTTTGAGCAAAAAGCAGAGATAATTCCATTTTTGTGACGGACTTTACATAGAGATCCCATTCAGAGCGATCTTTTAAACAGACACGGACATGCAGCCGCTTGCCATAGGGCAATACTTCCGGGTTTAAAAAGTTGCGGATAATAGTGGTATTGCGGAAAGACGGAAAATCTCGTCATTGGCGGGAAAGCGTTTTCCCTTAATTGACAAGATATCTCGTCAATGGCGGGGAAAGAGTTAATCACTTACGTATTGGCTTTATTAGAGAGATCGGAAGGTTGCCCCTCGGTTAACACAAACAAGTGTCGATTTCGATCAGATAAGAGGCTGCTCGGACATCTTTTACGACCGCCATTATTGTCAAAGCGGGAAGGGGGGGGACGTTTTGATTAGTCCACACCAATTCTTCTTATCATCCATTAGAACCCCCTTAACCTTTTTCAAAACCAGGATAATCGTAAATTCATTAAGCATGGCTTTACAAAAGTATTGGCTAAACCAAAGGACAAATCTTTACACAAATGGACACAAGATGGATATTAAAACATCACCTATTGACTTCACACTCGTTTAAAGACACTAGCATTCTGAATTACATCTTTTTGTTATATAAAAATGTTTAATAAATAACAGTTAATAACATATAAATGAATGAATTCATGTATGATATGATAACATTTTGCTTTTCTGAAACCATGGCATTGGCATATTCTATTAGTAACCATTTACCATAGATGCGTTTCAATATTGCATAACTGATTTCTTTAATGTTTATCAGATAATTCTTTGATTTTGGGTTATTAGAAATAAAGTTTTCATCTTATCAAAAACAGAAAACATTCTGCTATAAATTCAACTCAGTCACTTCTATTTTCTATGCTTTGCATTTTAGTTTCCATCTTTTTCTATTCTTTAGTATCATTTAGTACTGTTTTTAGTAATTTTTGTTTATCTTTTGTTAATAATTGTATTACCACTGTGTCTTCCTTGCTGATAATACAGTTAAAGGGTTCTACAAGCTAGTCAGAATTTCACAAGTTCCTTCAGATAAATTAACTCCCTCCAATTAAAGGGCGATTTATAGTCGTGCATAGGTCCTACGGCGTAGGCTATCCGTAGCCTGTGCGTAGCTCTGCGTAGCCTGACGCGCACTTCACAAAATTTCTAACAGCGCGTCGGCTCTATGCAGACCGTAAGCGCTGTGATTGGTCCACCAGAACCCCTCCCGCAGTGTTTCCCATGCATGGATTTATTTGTGGTGGCCCACCACAGAATCAACACTGGCCCCCACAAATAGAATTTTCATGATTCCCATTTACATTTTTATTTCACTATTTAAAACAGCTTAATTTGCTTAAAATATAATTTGATCTATAATATATATCAAATACATATACAGATCAAAGAGTAGAAGTGAAACATATTTCAGGTGCCAACACTAGATCGAACGCAAACACGACATGATGACATCACATATATGCTAATTAGCGGGGGACATCATCACCACCACAGTCTCCTCAAAATCCTGTGGGAAACACTGTCCCGTCAGGTAAAAAAACTGCGTCATAGGTATTTCCGTTTGAGACGGTGAAAACAAAGATGAGCCAAGTTGAGGAGTGATTTAACTCAAACTGAAACATAAGTCGCTGTTTATTTACTTCCATCATTGCTGGTCTTCTCAAATTATACACAACAAGTTGCTATTTCTTCTTCGTTTGTGGGTTTACTTGCTTAGCTTCTTCTTCTGTGACAACTTCTGCTGCTACTGTGGTTACACGCGTGATTACGGCCAACCAGCGGTTTCGCGTGTGTTTGCACGTCGACGCGGACGGCGACGCACAAGTATAAATGAAAACCGACGCGGAACCTACGCCGTCGTTGCTACGCCGTAGGACCTACGCACGACTATAACGAGCCCTTAACATATTTTCTTATTTGTTTGAATGATCTATTTAGATCATTCTTATTGTTAAAGTGAAATTCTTCAGCTGGTGCCCTGAAGTAGACGAGGTTTAGGAAGTTTAAGAAAGATGTTACAAACTACTGCTGTTTTTATTGTGCTTTATAAATACATTTTGAATGATTGATTTGATTAGAGCAGGGCCAATAAGCAGCAGTGATCCTTCGGCCCCAGCCAATTCTTTCAAGTTTGTGCTAGCAATTTAATTTGACCTATTGTTCATAACTGACAAGCACAAATAAAAATTCTAACATTTGGCAAGTCTGATGAAAGACAGACACATTCTTCCAAATAATATATTTTTATATAGCTTAAAAATAAGAATGTATCTATAGGGGTGCACCCATAAATTCAGATATTTAAGCAACATCGCTTCAGTAGGAGTGTGATAGGTCTATATTGTCACGGCTACACTGTCAGAAAAAAAGGTACAAAACTGTACCTTTTTTGTCGCTGGGGTGGTACCCCAAGATACCGTTTTGTACCTTTACAGGTATATAAACATAATACAATGTTGTACCTTTTGGGGTACCTTATTGTTTCTAAAGGATCTTTTTTGTACCTTTAAAGGTACAGTTAACTGTTCTGTACCCCTAAAATTTAACTGGTACAAAATTGTTCCTTAAGGTACACAATTGGTCCTTAGGGTATAATATTGTACCCCATAAGGTATAACATTTCAATGCGTTTTATACCCATAAAGGTACAAAAAGGTACCTTTTAGGGTACCACCCCAGCGACAGAAAAAGGAACAACTTTGTACCTTTTTTCAGACAGTGTATGATAAGGCCAGAGGCAATCACAGCCGTGACAATATAGACCTATATCACACGATTCACGAGTGATATTGCTTTTATACAACAGTTCAGTGTTTCCCATACATAGGCTCTACTTGGGCGCTGCGCCCAGGTAAATTGCGACCCGCCCAGGTAAAAAAAAATCACTTTACGAATTTCCGTATTTTCTGAACTCGACTGGATGACCCGTGTTTTGGAGAGAGAGAGAGAGAGAGAGCGCGCGAAAGAGAGAGCGCGCGAGAAAGAGCGCGAGAGAGAGGTGGGGGTAGGGTGACCGTGAAGATGATGCACGCGTCATCATAAATTCATCATCCAGCGCGGCAAACTGGATCAACTGCAGCAGCACATACGGAGAAGCCAGGGAACACACTGCGACCAAAATGGTCGCATATGCTTATGTGTTTATAGCATCTAAGTTGGCTTCATTTTGCGTGCAAGCACGCTGTGTCTCTCCGGTTGAGTGTCCGTTCACGTGCTCTCTGTTTCTCAATGAATTGGGCGCGACGCGAAGCAACCTCAGTGTCACATTGTATCCTTTCATGTTTCTGAACTTGAGCAGAGTTTTACCATTAGAGGTCTTTCTTCACTGAGGACGCGGGACCCGTACGGTTTCGGGTTTATATTTTAAATGGTCAGATGGGTTCGGGTCGGTCCTAGTTCATTACTTCGGGTCCCAAGTCTGATTAATATTGTGTGTAAAACCCGAGTCGATCGGAGAACGGCCGTGAGCGCTACCGCGCTAAAGCTCGAGTGCTGTTTTAGCGTGCCTCCGGTTTCTATGGCGATAGCAACTGGCTCTTGTCACGACCACGCGCCGCTTCATTTTCTTTATCCCATTTTTTTATAATCTTACTATTAACAGATAATATCTTTACTAAAATCTAAACAGTTTGCACAGAGATTGTAGCAAAAAGCAGTGCTAATACTGAATGAGCAAAGCTCTAGCTGACTCAGGATATAAAAAACGCAAAGCTGTAATGTAAAGTCTGTCATCGGGACAGCAAGTAGACTTTTAAATCTGAAATAATTAGTGGATTAAGCTTTTTTTAATCGGCAAAAGAGAAATAGAAAGCAAAAAAATCTTATAGAAGTTATTAACATTATAACATCAGTCACATTTATAATCTATAGACCTGCACTGTCTATATAGGCTATAGTATACATAGTATTGTATATAATTGAGTTTGATAAAAGGGGTCATCAAATTGCTTCATATATCAGTGCAAAAACATAAAGTGTTTTCGTGGTGCTTTGACAAACAGTGTCAGCTTTGTTTATGGCAAAAAAAGTTTGGGGTGGTTAGATTAATGAACTATAATGTGAAATTAATATGAATGTTTTATAAATCAAAGTATTGTGTTGTGTCACACATTATTAGTTCTTTTGTTACATGTATAGTAGACCATTTTTTGTCGGTGGATAATAATGATTGCCCTTTTCACCAGCTACCACCACAAGTAAATTTCAGATCTGTGGGAAACACTGAACAGTTCGACGGCACACGTTTGAAAAAAGAAAACTAGAAAACAACAACGGAGTTATTTCAAAAGCCTCTTTGTTTGGGAACTACTTTCTTCCTCCACAGAGTTGAAGGCCAGAATGACAGGTAACACTTTTGTCTGTTTTGAATCTCATAACAACTCAGTCGAGAATATATATGTATAATAACCAAATCTGCAGTCAATTAGTAAAGATAGTGCCTATTGGAACATCTGCTTAGAAAGATTCGGACCCAGAGAAGCTTAATTAAAAACAGTCGTATGCAAAAGTTTGGTAATTCTTGTCAGCTCTGACAGAACTTCCCAAACTTTTGCATACGACTGTTTTTGTGATGTACAAATGTACAGTTCTTGTTATGGCAATAAAGCACGCTAAATTAAATATTAAGAGAAAAAGAGAGAAAGGTGGAGATAGAGAAATAAGAGAAAGGTAATGAGAGAAAGAGAGAAAGCATGTGTGATCAACTTTGATCACTCAAAGCAACAGCCATTTGATTATCTAAGAACCAATCACCATTGTTCAGATGAACTCATGATTTATATTGTAAATATACAGTATGTAAGCCTAAAACAAGATGTAGGAAGAAAGGATTAGTGGAGATTATGAAAGCAAGCATCTGGAGACATGCATGTGCTTCTTTATATCAAACATGCTGGACATTAGCCATAGCAAAGTCAACACACACTTTGGCCACTTACCCTGATTGTGGGCTATAAACAACAAAAAATAATGAAGTAAAAGAGGGGGAAAATGAATCAGATGACAGAAGACTAATAAAGTTAAGACATGACAAAACAACAAGCAACTTTAACATATATCCTCTATCCTAAACTTGTGCACTTCATATGTTTCATAATGCCAGTAGCTGACAAAAGTGTAAAAACTCCATCTGTCACTCCACATTTACAGGGACAGTTTATTAATAGACACTATGGTCTGTACGAGGCCCATGCCTGTCAGTTGCTGTTGCCCTTCCCTTGTGTGCTAACAATACAGGTTGGTAAAAGTTTGATGCGGTAACGTTAGGAAAAAATTTATCACAACAAACTTACTTGACTTACTAACAGACTACACATGATTTGGCAAACTTTAGCAAACTAGTACCCAAGTTAAAAGTCAATATAATAGCATAATATTATTAGAAAAAAACTTAACTCAGAATTGCTGTTGTTACCATGAAAAGTAAAAAAAATAAGAGGATGACCTTATCTTGCTTTTGAATGCTTATTGATCAAAAGACGCGAGGATGATTGAGACGTGAGGCATACGCTTGAAAGATGGTCTCACTTTAGTCTATGATCTTACAATTTCTGACTGACTGGCCGACCGAACCCCCCACAAAAAAACTGGATCCACATGATTCACATAAATTACATATTTTGATTCAAAACTGTGCATTAATTTCGCCTAAAACCGATTAGTTTGCAGGTGTGAACACAGGGGATTTTGCTGTAAATAAGTGACTTGAGGATGTGCTTCATCATAAATAAGTCACGACCAGGCCTTGCTCACCAGCCAAATGGCTAGTTGTTTTCCAAAGTTACTAGCCAATCAGCATTTTTACTGGCCACAATTTTGTTGTTTGGTAAAATACATTTTATATGACTAAACGTGACTCTGCCATCCTAAAATGATTGAGTAATTTTACTTGATTTAGCTAGAGTAGATGCAGATTGACTTTCAAATGGAGATTGACCACTCAAATTAAGACTACATTTATAAGCTAGTATATACCAGGTATATCAGTATAGATCAAATCATATATTTAGGTGCATGAAATACATGCTAGTAAGGCATATATAAAATAACTTCTAATGAATATATTAAAAGTGATGCAGGGGTGTAGAAGATTAACTGACAAGATAAACACAAAAACCCCAGACAAACACTTTAAACTACTTAAATATTTATTAACAACAGCAGTAAATACTGTCAATACTGTGTACATGCATTTTACTGTCAACTTGTTTATGCAGATTGTATTTTATAAGCTTGATCATGGTTTCTGTTAAAAGTGATTTAAGAATTCAAGGCGCTCTTTTACTGGTAAATGTCAAGAGGGTATTATTGTTGCCCAAAGTAGCCTCTTCCCTTGTGGGTTTCCATTGACTTCAAACAAAACTGGGACGTGTTTCTCACTGCTCTTGCCCAGAGAGTGTGTACACACTTTAAATCACTTTAATTAATTCCTTGCAATTGTTTTATTATTCCCAAAGTGTGCGTGTATGCAGACTGCATCCCATGCATTCACAAATCCATCAGCATTTGAGCTCTCTATAGTAAATAACCCCTACTGTAGGTTGCACTGGGTGCAGGGAGTGCTCATGGGAGCTGGAGTTTCCCAGTGTCACATTACGCATTGTTTATAGTTTTGCAAAACTGTTACGAAAATTACAAAAAAAATTATATTCAACCAGCCAAAGTGGCTAGTGGGATCGGCTGTCTTACCCGCCACAGCAGAAATCTATCCGGGTTGGTGGGCATTAATGTCAAGCCCTGGTAACGACTGAAGAGGTTGGATTGACTGCTTTCCCAGTTGTGCCTAACAAAAAACCCTTCAGTCGTGATCTATTCACAATACAGCACAGCCCCTTGTACCTTATTGCTATGGGTTGAAATTAGGCTTAAACTAATTATCAAATACAGGCACATTTATCTGTGAACTTGATGCACGTTACAAATGTACCGTATTTTACTATCCACAAGCAAATATCTTAAGATTTGAATATGTGAATTTCAGATTTTAAATCTATTTGTATAGATTTGTACCAGAGATGCTTACAAGTCTTTGAGCTCGAGTCCAAGTCAAGTCTGAAGTCTTTGAGCTTGAGTCCAAGTCAAGTCTCTGGGCTTGAGTCCAAGTCAGTCTCGTTGTAACAAATAAAACTCTATTAACAAATAAAGAAATTACAAACATTTATAAAAAAGAACAAGTTGCACATTAAGTAAGGTCTAAAATTAGCATTAGGTACAGAAATTAAATTAAATGGATCATAACACTGTCTTTATTGTACAAATTAAATATTATTATTTTTATAGCCACAGAAGTGATTTTCTGTTTGTCTTGGGTTGTTTGATTAACATTAATGACACAGACTTATGTAGGTTAATTGAGGTTACAAATAAGCCCAGACTGGTTTCTGACTGGTTTCTTAAGACATAAACAATTGTTTTTATTAGAAAAAGAACACTGTGAGAACATTTTGTGTGTTTATGCCCTGTCAAGAAAAAGATTTTATGTTGGCTTAACTTTTGAAACACTCTCTGTATGTGCACTACTGAGGGCGAAATTCCAAACAGTGCTTCAGGAAGATCGCAGTCGCTTCACATAAAAACATTACGTTGTTTTTTATTGATCTATTCAGCAAATGTACAGTATGTTAATGGACTACAGTACACTCTCAGAAATAAAGGTACAAAACTGTACCTTTTCTGTCACTGGGGCTGTACCCTTTCTAAAAGTACAGCTTTGCACCTAAGGATTTCATTTTAGTACCTCTGAAGTACATTCTGGGACCAAAGAGAGCTCATTAGTACCTCAAAAATACATATTAGTATCTCAAAGGTATATATTGGTACTTAACGTTTACATATCTGTACCTAATGGTCCATATAATTACCTTTTTAAAGGCTGCTGCCCCACTGACAGCTAGGGTACATATTTTGACTTTTTTCTAACAATGTAGGTCCTTAAGGTACGGTAATCTACCAAAACTTGTATTCTGTTTTGTATTCCTGTAAAGGTACCAAACGGAAACTTAGGGTACAGCCCCAGTGACAGAAAGGGTACAGTTTTGTACCTTTATTTCTGACAGTGTATGACACATAGTAGCGCAACTCTGGACCCGACTGGAGCTGGACCGGACACATTTAACCGCATGTGCTCACAGAAATCTGCTCACTTGAGCACCTTTTTGCGGTTAAATTGTTTAACCATTTAAACAATTGCAAGCCTTAGAAACACATTAACGATAAACTTACCCTATTTAAATTGCATATTAATCCGCGAATCGCATGCAAGCCAAACCGCGGATCCGTCACAGCACTACCCAAAGCTTCAGATGAATGGCACAGCAGCGTCCGGTGCAGTCGACATGTATGTTCGCGGCAGCACGCGCGGAGCAGATACGTCACGTGTTACGTCGTGGGCAGGTTATAGGTAACGGAGGGAGGGGAATAACTAGCCTGGCTCCGCCCTCCTACGTGCTTCCGCTTATTTTTCATTTCGCTTCAGCAGTACGTCTGGGATTTCTCTATAGAGTTTCGTTTTCTCCTGCAAAAATCTGCAGGACCAATCAGCGAACAGATGGGGGTGGCTAAGAACGATGACGTTGAGGTCGTGCGTCAGTTTGAGTTGTAGTTCAGTAATGGCAGCGGAGAAAGACGTGAGAAAATCTATTCGGTCCGTTGTTGCAAAACTGCCGAATATACAGAAGTTAAAGCCGGAGCAAGAACCAGGTTTGCTAAGTTTTGTTTGTCTGATTATTCTGACTTGTTGTTTCCGGCCGGTTTCGGTGCATGATATACGTCACGACCACACGTTAGCGATTGGCTTTGGCAGATCCTGAGTAACTCTGGGCAGATCCAATAGTTTTAAACTTCAACAATGGACCCTCCTTAACGGAAGTAACGCTTTGCTATGGAGCGTGGCCAGACTCTCTGTACAAATGAAATGAATGTACGAGAGTCTGGTTATACCAGGCTAGGGAATAACATCAGACGTTTCCTAAAAATAAACATTGTTCACGTGTCGCGCGGCTCGAGTCCAAGTCGAGTCTGAAGTCTTTGAGGACGAGTCTCAAGTCGAGTCTGAAGTCACTGTGTGTGCGACTTAAGTCCGAGTCTCAAACTTGAGTCCCCATCTCTGATTTGTACAAATGGAGACATCTGTGAATAAGAATTTTTTTATTTTGTATTTAAATATCATAATTTGAGCATGCAAAAACTTCGCAGTCTAAAGCATTTTATGAGCCAAATACAAACAACTATCCATGAATTAACCAAACAAATGTCTTTCATTTTGTGTCTGCGAAATTTTATATTTACGTGAATGTGCATTGATTTTGGCAAACAGAGACACATTTGTGAATTCAGTGGTTATATTTTGTATCATATCAAATTTGTGCATGCAAAAAAAGATTGTGTGGATTTGTGGATCAGGCGACGCGCATGCATTCATCCTGTTCCATTCATTAGATTTTGAGACTGTTGTTGCATGGTTTGCATTGAATGCTTCACATGCACAGCTGTGCTAAGAAAAAGCAGTCACCACTAGGTGGGAGTCTTACAGAGTTTCAAACTTACCAGAAATCAGTTGCTTTGCTTACTCAGTAATGCAGGGGTGTCCTATCAGTGCATCCCTATCTAAAAGTGCTAACAACTTAGCAAGCAAACAACAAAAAATAGCCTCATTCTTAGTATTAACGTTACAATACTTCTATAATCGATTTAATCTTCCCGATCAGATCTAAGTTAATATAAACACTAAATTTGCTGTTGTTGGCACACTTTGTAGACAAAAACACCAATGCCTTGACAAAATAAAGACAGAGAATGGAAAGAGAGGCTGCTAAAGGCAGTTCAACATTGTAAACATGGATTCAAAGCTCCATCAACCCAGCAGATAAATCATATTGAATATTTAGCAGATTGTCACACTTTAATTCTTGTTATTATATTTCCCATTATAATCACATGCTAGTAATATAACACATCATATTTGTAATACTTTATTAAACCATAATAATAGTTCCACCCCCCCCCCCCCTTAGTGCCCTTTTTGGTTTGGGCCACTGCCCCATCTAGCATTTTCATTTTCTAAAGTTCTCTTTACAAATATATTCCAAAGAAAAGTGAATGGTTTATAAATAATTTTGGCATTAAGGAATAATGCAAAATAAGTTAAATTAAGGCTTTTCAACCTAAGGCCAGTGGATTTTGTACAGATGTAAATTTGTGTGTATAGTATGTACAGTATGAGTGTGACCTTATGAAATGTAGTTTCATACGAGCTGTGTGTTTCTCTAGTTTTCTTGCTGAACAAACTAATTAATTGGTTTGTTTAGTTAATATTAACACAATTATCAGCACAGTAAGGTTTAAAAAAAATATTCGGCCCTCACATCATGGCGTTATTTACCATCCGGCCCTCAGCCTAAAATGAGTTTGACACCCCTGCTCTATACTGATTAAGTCAAAAGCCTAATAAGTGTGATATAAATTGTGAAATGGTTCTCTAACATCCAGCTTGGCATTGGCGGTACCATTACTAAGTAAGCAAAGCAACTGATTTCAAGCATGTGTGAAACTCAGTAAGACTGCCACCTAGTGGTGCCTGCTCTTCTTAGCACAGCTGTGTTTGTGGATCATCCTATGCAAACCACGCAACGAAAGTCTCAAAATCCGAAAGCACGAAACAGGATGAATGCACGCATGTTGCCTGATCCATAAATGCAAATGACGAGCAGAAGGAGATACGAACAGATCAACAATTTCATTAAATAACGATTAATACTTTAGTTCAGGGTCTCTTAACCGGGTGAGGGGGCAACAAAAAAAAGTGTTTGATTTTTTTTTGTATTTTTTCATGTTACGTCAAACTGTGTAAGTTGGGGGCCATCTAATATGGTTGTGGGGGGGGCCTTGAAGTGAAAAAGGTTAAGAACCCCTGCTTTAGTTTGTTTTTTCCAAACTTGTTAGTCAGGAAACTTAAAATATACAACACAAGTCATGTGAAGTGACACTTTTGCTTCACAATCCACTCACATAGTAAACAGAAAAAACAAAAACACTGTTTTGGTTCAAAATAATAAAGAAAGCCATGGGGGAAGGCAAAGGTAAAGTAAATAATCATTCTTTTTTAGGGTGAACAATCCCTTCAACATAAGAATTTAATTTGCCATAAAAAACTAATGTCATCCATCAAGCTGCAAAACTGACTGATTTGAGTGATATTTATGTCTCTGGGTATTCATAAGTCGGTTTTCTCTATGCATATGTACTTGCATAGATTGCTGTACTCTGTTATTGACTTGATTACTCACTTTTTCTGCAGTTTTCTGTTCTTCTCTGTCGGTCCACTGAGTTTGGCGAGTGTCATAGGATCCTGGGAACTGCCTCCATCAGATGAACCACCTGCCATCACTGATCAGAAAAGACAAATCAGTTTCTCCTTTGGCAAACAATGAACCGTTTGTTGGTCTACAACTTCTCAAAACTGAGAGGATTAATATGGATTTCATGTGAAGTTACTGAAAGATTACTAGTTTCATTTCTTAGATCCATAGGTATGTCACAATATTTAGGTTAAAACTAAACAATAAGCAAGTTATTTTTTTCAACATAAAACAAAAAAAGGACAACAGAACAAAATATTTTGCAGACATTTTTAGAATCTTATTACTTATACTGTGATGTTATACTTCACAAACACATTTTCTTCAAAATTATCATGTCTAGTTTTCATTCATAGAAGTATTTGTTATACAGTTAGTAATAAAATGGTTGTTCACTGAACTTCTGGCTATGTGGACTTTCAGAAAACTAAAACTCACACTAAAGACAGGTCTAAAGACTAAAGTCACTTATCCCAGTAAAGAGTGAACACACGCACTGTCAGTCGTGAACAAACACACCCACAGAAACGCGGAGCAGTGGGCAGCGCACGGCAAGCAACTGGGGTAAACGTGCCTTGCTCAAGGGCACCTCAGCTGCAACCTACCGGCTGGCTATGAGACTCGAATGAGCAACCTTCATGTTATAAGCCCAACTCTCTAACCAATAACCATGACTGCCACATAAGATGTCTGAAACTATGTGCTTGCATAAAAATGTATATAAAATGTACCTCCTGGGGACCCACTTTCCAGAATACCTTTATTGGGTGGTTCAAGTTTGTTTGATTTGTGTTGGAGCTGAACTCTTTAGGACATTAACTTCCCAGGAGCAGGGATAAAGGCATCTGCAGTATTCTTGTTGTACTGACATGTAAAGTAACTGCATGTAACCCTACTTAAAAGTTAGTTCACCCAATATTAAAATTTATTTTTAATTTTCTTCACCACCTTCAGGCTATTTAAGATTTTGGTGACATTGTTTCTTATAGCTCACATGCTCATTTTATGTTAATCTTGAGTACCTACAGAGTAGTATTGCATCCTTCGTATAAGAGTCTTCAGTTTTATTAGGTTTATAAAAGACAGATCACTTTCTGGAAAAACCCACCCCCTGGAAGCATATCAAGTCATGTTCATGTCATCTACATCAGTGGTTCTTAATGTGGGGGCCCACTGCCCTGCACATTTTGTTTGTCTTCCTTATTTAACACATCTGATTCAACACATTCTCATCCTTAGAAGAGGTCTCCATGAACTGAACTGAGTCTTTCAGATAAAAGAGACATACAAAATGTGCAGAGCACTTAAGTGCAGATTGCCAACACAGGGTATATGCAGGAATCATAAAGATGAATTTACTACCTTTTTTACCACCTCCAAAAAATATATCTAAAATATATAACAGTTTATATATCAATTATAATTTTTATTTTATTTATTTATTGTATTAATTTTAGCATTTAATTTTAAATCAAATTTGAAACCGTTAACATTAGTTAATGCACTTCAAACTAACATCATGTAACTAACATGTAATTTTTTTGTTCATAATGCATTTACTAATGTGAACAAATACAACATTTTTGTAAACCTTGCAACCAAATTTGTATTTCATATTATTCAGTACAGATGTTGTGTCTTTGAGAGTCCAAACTACAGGGAATATAAAAGTAATCTCCACAGCTCCGGATGCTGTATAAAGTAAATTGATCAATCTTTGCAAAAACGTAACATTTACAACATTATAACTGGTAATTCAAAGCATCAGGCAATCAGTGTCCGTAATGGATCAGAAGGGCATGTTTTAAACATTTTTGGTTTTGGGCCCTTCACAGGTACTGTGGGGAAGAACACACAGTTTGTGTAATTTTTTCTTGCCAATTTCCAAATCAAATGTACATGTTGTGTTTATCAAATTTTCGGATGTACGGACGATGCGGTAAATAATTGATGCTGTGGAGATGATGAATGAACTAGGGATGCACACGCTTTATTTTTCATGGTCGATTTTCATATCGATTTTTTTTTT
This sequence comes from Paramisgurnus dabryanus, assembly GCF_030506205.2. NCBI lineage: Eukaryota > Metazoa > Chordata > Actinopteri > Cypriniformes > Cobitidae > Paramisgurnus > Paramisgurnus dabryanus. The sequence continues at coordinate 12,651,461 of NC_133345.1, forward strand.
ACAAGCAAATTGGCCAATTCTATATGGATTTTTTATTCTCATCAAGCATCAAACAAATAATGAAAGTATACATAAACAAGATGTTTATTTGGTAATTAACAGGCTTAACTTGGTTTTGGTTATTGAAAACAATGACTGTAACCATCTGAAATTAACAGCAGTAACTGTGCAGTAGGCCAGGGGTTTTCAAACCTGTCCTGGAGGACCACTAGTAGTGCACATTTTGCATGTTTCCCTTTTGTGACACACCTCAATTCAGTTACCTTACACACCCAGGTCAGGTCTTGCAGTCTCTACAGGGTTCTTGCAGGTTTCAGCAAGTTAAATTTAAGACCTTTTTAAGACCTTTTAAGACCATTATGAGTAAAATTTAAGACCAACACGACACATTACTAGAAGCATTCAAATGATCTCAGAAATTCTCAAAACGTTCTATTTTTATTGATTCAGTTATAGAAAAATATAAAATGAACGCAGTTTTAAAACAGATAATCAAAATACATGGAAATACATTATGCTTAACTCTATTAGACCGTGAGTGTTGGCACCGACAAATTTTACCCTTAGCCCTTTAGGAAGAGACTTCTGAAAATAGAAGCCCTAAAATGGCTCATAGTGAGCCATTGAAATATATTGAGTTAGAGGCAAAGAGCTGTGACTTTTTCTTAATTAATAGTCATGCATTGAAATGCATTGATTTACAATATTTATACATCACACTAATATGTGTAAGTAGTATTTTTATAAAATTCTATCAACAATGTTTTTTGACAAATAAAATTCACTAATATTAGATCAGTTAGTATGGTCAGCTGCTGGTTTGTGCCTAGTTTTACACTGCCTCATACAACTTTAAAGCTTTAAAATGCATCACACTCTGTAGTACGTAAGCTTATAGGGGAGGTTTCCCAGACAGGGATTAGACTAGTTTTAAGAGCTTTCCAAACTTGAAAACAATTTGCACTGACATATCTTAAAATACATCAAAATGCACACAAGTAATGGTTTTAGTAAGGCATGTTTATTTAAACTAGTTATATGTCATAATTAAACTAAGGCCTAGTCCTGGTTTAAGCTAATCCCTGCTCGGGAAACCACCCCATAATGTTTAATGTACAACTGACTGTGTATATATCTTGTGCCTGTTTATAAATATACAAAGGACAAAAGATCACTTTCAATTATTATTAATCCCTAAAAGCATTAATATATGCATTTTATTAAACAAGTTATTAATAAATTAATGTATTGCATTTAATTGAATGAATACAGAATCACAGAGCAAAAAAAAACACTCCACCCATACGTTTTATGCATAAATATGCACTATATACCGCCATCAGGTTTAATAGCCTCTCTAATTACACAATAAGGGATGAATCTGCATTAAGAAAATGAAATTTACCATTAAAAGGCTGTTTGATATGTGTTGCTAACGTTATCCACTAAGACCGTTTCTCAATCCGAAGGCTGTAGCCTCTGAAGGGTCGCATTTCTAAGATGGATACGTCATAAAGACTTATTTCAGAATATTAACTTTGAAATTAACTTTAAAACATTGCTTATTATTATTAGTTAATCGTTAATTGTTGTAATATGCTTATGACTTGCGAATGTAATGCTCAGTTAACTTTAATAAACCAGGCAACGCCGTATGCAGCAGCCTGCCTATGCGAAAGGGCTCTGATTCTACCGCTGTTCATTTAACCGTAACTCCTGAAGCATTTGCGCAATCAAAAAGTATGAATTGTTCATAAAAGACGACAATTACACTTTTTTGAAATATATGGTTTATTACGGTACTTTCTTGCTTTCCGTCTGCCAATCGCTGATGTATGTGGAGAGCTGAAGGGAAAGCGCGTTAGGTTCGAGTGCATTGCAGCAGAGAGCAATATTAAAGTCTAAAATATTAAACTGTGTAACACTAAAGTTGACACGCTGTTGGTGGCTCGTGACTCGACGGCCCGACTGTTTAAGTTGATTTTCAATAAAGCAGCATTGATTTTTGTTCGCTTCTGTGTCCTCTATGTTTCAGAACCTGGCAAATGCTCAGGTAAGCCACGGGCTTATAAATTAACCCCGAAAAAGATTTTTGCTTATACAAAACTAAAGTTAAGGATTGTTTCTCGCCAAACCCACAGTCAGATCACAACACCTGAAATATAACTTATGGCACGATTTGCGTGGATTATGACAAAGTGCGGAACGTTTCTTTACCCACCATCATACACTTTCTGCCTCCGCCACTGATTAAGTTAGTTCTTCACCGTTTTAAATTACTATTTTATATTCTGCGGACAACGCTTTTCGGGAATGAACAGAGGTAAGAAATTTAAGACTTGGGTAAATTAAATTTAAGACCTGGGATAAAAATCTGGGTGTTTTTAAGACTTTTTAAGGCCTTAAATTTAACATTCTGAATTTTAGACTTTTTAAGACCCCGCGGGAACCCTGCTCTACTAATGAGCTGAAGATTTAAACCAGGTGTGTCTAATGAGGGAGACATGCAAATTGTGCAGTACTAGTGGTCCTCCAGGACAGGTTTGAAAACTCCCGCAGTAGGCTACATATAATACAAACATACGTGTTTAAATGAGACCATGACATGGATGGTTGAGTGAGGTTTGAAGGTCTTGCCTGTTTTCCATTATCAACAGACTTTTAATACTCATTGTGTTCTATCGGGTGATGAGCTTAAATGTCTGTCCAAGTTTGTTGTGCCGACCGCAGGGTTCTCAAGTTTTATTTAAAAGTTTGGAGTGAGATAACATCCACGTTAGGGGAGGGGCCCCTCTGCCCCACCAATTTTTTTGTAGCAGTTCAATGTTACCTATTAATTAATAACTGACCAGCACAAATATATATTATAACAATTGGTGAGTCTGATAAAAGACAGACACATTTATCCAAATGAAATAAATTGCTCTACATATTAAAAAATACAAATGTATCAAAATTAAAATAAAATCTATATTATAAACAGTAGGATTGCAGAACTTGCCATCAGCGTGTATTTTAAGCTGTGTGTGATGTTCAGTACTACATGGCAATTATAATGAAATACATATCCAGTCTTTTATTAATTTCAGGAAGCCTCTATGTTAGTTTCAGGTAAGCTATAGCGTCTAAGTGCAAAGCAGTTGGGGAGTTTCTTAAATAAATAAATTATGGCTATATTGAATTTGGCTATATTGAAGAAACCTGCGTTATTTACCGCATTTATCAGGTCTTGCTTTTCTGACTTTCACTCCGTGCGTGTGCGCGCCTCGCATCCAAATGATTGACATCATAGGAGCGCGAGAAAAACTCAAGACAGCTATGAACTTGACAGAGAACTTCCCTGTGCCTGGTCCATTAATTGTATATACCAAAAAAGTTATCAGTCTTATCAGAAATACAAGGTGTGAGTGTGTAAACTGACTGAAAAGCATGTAGCTTACAGTGAATGCATGAGACTTAAGAGCCCTGCGAATGTACTGTTGTTTCTTCACAATTAACTTGCCCTTTGCAGACATTGAAGATTGTAATCTTAACATCCTGCGCACAGATTTCTAAATACTTTAACACAAAAGACATGTTTGCGAATTATTAAAACTGTAGTTTGTGCACGCAGGCACACTTCCGAAAAAATCGGCCGGTTTATGGCCAGTCAACCGGTCAATAACTAGTATGAACAATGGCTGTTAACAACTGAAGCTGTGGAGGTGATGTACAAATGATGGCTGTGAATAACTGTGAAGCTGTGGTGTGGAGATGATGTATGGACGATGGCGGTGAACAACTGTGAGGCTGTATGAATGTACAGATGATGGCACACCTGGGATGGATTTGCCCTTACCCACAGGACTGGGCCGACCCTTCTCTTTCTTCGCAAACAATCGTCCAATAGAGGACTTGATGCTTTTCTTCTTCGCAGCTTTGTTGAGTGAATCCTGGCTGCTGTTGCTGCTGCTGGGATTACTGGACTGACCTTCCTGAAGCCCAGCACTACACACACACACACACACACATTACATTTTTGCCTTTACATTATAGTGCCTCTGTATCAGCAGTATTAATACGAAAAATAGGCAAGCTTCTAACCCTCTGATGTCCTCATGACTGGAGGCGTGAAGTGCCTCTCTGTGGAGTCTCACTGATGATGGCGTAGATGGAGGAGATGTCTCACATCTGATAGTGGCTTTATCATCTTGTGCACACTAAACTCAAAAAAAATTAGCATCATTAAACGTATACTTAAGTTCTGTCATCAGATAATAGCTATTTCTGCTCAAATTTGTTCATGGATTTGAATGCTTTCAGGTTAAAAAATAAAAAGATCAAAGAAGCTTTATTGATGTTACATTAAAAGCGCTCTAAGCAAATCTGTGAGACATCACTTCTTGTTGGAGTTCGAAGTGTTGTCAAACAAAACAAAGCGTAGCTAACTCCTCCCCTCCCTTCCATGCTTTCTGAAAGAGTCATAAACGCGCCCAACCCCCAACCCTTCTGGTCGTTTATTGGCTGGAACACTTTGTGATGTTTCGTGGTGGTAGGTTTGACCACTTTGTTTTTGTTGCAGTTTGTGGAGCCTGGGCTGTCTACATAGACAGCATTTTTTTACAGTGTGTTCAGGGGACAGGCAGCTAGCAGATAGTTAGTAGAGATGTTTACTGTATGAAACAAAAAATGTTTTATGGCCTTAAACGTGTGAATTTTCTTAGAGCACCTTTAACTTGTGAGACTTTAGACTGGATTTCACAGACATAGTTACACTTGCCTTCTAACAATTAAATCCATTGCTAGAAACACATGAAATATTTTCTTTACTTTAACTCTTTCACCGCCAGCGTTTTTAAAAAAAGTTGCCAGCCAGCGCCAGCGTTTTTCATGATTTTCACAAAAGTTTAATGTCTTCCAGAAAATGTTCTTCTTCAAATATATAAACATACAATATACCAAATGAAAGAACAGACCCTCTGCTTTCAAACAAAAAAAAAAAACGTTTCATCCTACCTTCAGTAGTTCTTTTGTAATCAGCTTTTGAATATGGGTAGGTTTCTGCAAAAACACCACATTTTGAGCAAAAAGCAGAGATAATTCCATTTTTGTGACGGACTTTTCATAGAGATCCCATTCAGAGCGATCTTTAAAACAGACACGGACATGCAGCAGCTTGCCATTAGGGCTGTCACTTTTGAGAAAAATCAAATTCGAACGGATTTCGAATATTATGCAATGTATCCGAATATATTCGAATATCTAGGCCCCGCCCCCCCCATGCGCATCAAAAACCCACCGTAATGGAGATTCAATCACAAAATTATTACCAGTGACAGTCATAAACAGGGTTGTCTGGATTACTTTTTACTTAATGTTTGAAATAGCAGGTTATTAACTTATTAATCAACTTATTATGAATAACAAACTTAAATATATATAAAAAAATGATTCAGAACGGTTACAAACAATAACGTGACAACTTAAATAGCAGCAGGAGTATATAGGCAGACGCAAACGGAATTCGCGCCCGCAGATTTCGGCAGAAAACTCCGTGGAATTCTGCGGATTTAATGCCCATCATTGACAAGCACACATATCCCGCGCTTGAGCGTGTTTGTAACCAGAACTGTCATTGACAACAAGCACACATACAAAGCCTATCCCGTTTGTGAGCCATCATTCACAAGTACATTAACCCTGCGCGTGCTGTTTGCTTGCCCGTTTTCAATGATAGAGAGCACAAACCCTTTGATACTTGAGATGAAATTAAACTTACCGCTTTAAGCAGATCTCACTTGTCGTCAATGTGACGCGCAATAGTCAGCGCGTGATCATTTCAAATCCGTTTACAAGACAAATGCTGTTGTTGTTTAATATAACGTTTACATTGCATTGTAAAAATGATGAAATTATCTTCATACATGCTAATTTCATAATGCGAACGTATTAACACAAGCCTTATATTCTGCTATAATATTTAACACTATAAACAATATGCCATTTTATATACAAACTATAATTCTATCTTGACATGCACATGAGGTTCATTTTGGTCCCATTTGATTCCCTCTCTTGCGCACAGTTGCCGTCGTCGGTCTCACTCTCAGCCTCCTTCCTATTACGAGGTGTTACTGTAAAAAATGCGCTACACATGGCATTTAAAAAACCGGATGGTTTATTTATAGTTCGAATACGGATATTTCACGTCATGTTCGAATGCATATTCGAATATCGAATAAAAAGTGACAGCCCTACTTGCCATAGGGCAATACTTCCGGGTTTAAAAAGTTGCGGAATAATAGCGGATAATAGTGGATAATAGCGGATAATAGTGGATAATAGCGGTATTGCAGAAATACAGAATAACTCGTCATTGGCGGGGAAGCGTTTTCTCTTGATTGACGAGATATCTCGTCAATGGCGGGGAAAGAGTTAAAGGGGACAGAGAATGAAAAACCATTTTTACCTTGTCTTTGTTGAATAATGGTAGTCTACCCGCATTCACGAACATACAAAAAGTGCTAGACATGCTTAACATCTTAGTCTCATAGAAATTCCTTTTTTAGAAATGTCAGCCAGTAAACAGCCCAATCTGAAAAACTGATGCTTATGACATCACAGGCATCTAACTGCCCCTCCACTTTAAAATATTTGGCTACATTTTTTGAGTGGCAGCAAAGTAAGCCAATCAGTAATGAGATTGCAAGTTAAGCCAGTACGGGGAGCCAAATAGGTGCAAAACCACTTGTTTAAAATCCCCCATCCTAATAGAGCTATCTGAGAGAGGTTTTTAGGAAGCTTCTAAGGCATTACAGACCAGAAAATTTTTTTTTTGTCTATATGTCACATACCAGAACAAGGATAAATACCCCGTTCAATCATTCTATGTCACCTTTAAAAAATCCCAACATGTAATACTCATGGAGGCTGCCATTTTGTTCCTTTGGAAGTGCATTTTTTTAACAAAGCCTTGAAAAAGTTGCCACAGAATATTACTGTAGTTTACTATAGTACATAATATTGATAAAATCATTAATAAAATTAGACAATTAAAAAATTGTTATTCACTAGGACTGGGAGTGTCTCTGAGACACAAAATTAGTCACTATAATATTCATCATCCATTGATCTTGAATGCAATCCAAAATGCTTTGCTAATGCTAATGTAGTCAGTGATGAAATTACAATGTTGGTCTGTACAGGAAGTCTTTAAACACAACAGTTAAACATACATTCTGATGTTTATCTGTAGGTGTGGCACGCACCATTCAACAGGCATCTGCATGTAAACATTTTTGGTACTTTTCTAAATAAACAGATACTGGAAGAAGGTTACAGAAGTTGTGCTCAACACATTTACACTAAATTACCTTCCTACGATGTTTCCGCAAATCGCAAGGCTGTTGGAAGCGCAAGCAATGGAGAAAGAGAAGAAACAGGACATTAGCAAAATTTCAAAAGAAAAGCACAAAGGCTGAGAGTAAGCACAGCAGCCTGGCAAAAAAATTAAATAGTGACACAAACTCTCAGTGCAGTGCGGATAGAAGATGCTCAAGATTAACATGCAACATGTAACAGACATGCAACTACTTCTTAGAAAAGACAGACGTCATAAACATCTGGGACCGTATTCACAAAGAATTTTATCTTACCACTAAGAGTACTCCTAAATCGCACTAAAAGATTTTAGCTGGGAGTTTTCTCTTAAAAGTTATTCACAACGCCTTTCAGACCTACTTTTAGTAAGGAAAAATGACAACTCCTAAATTAAGAGTGTGACTTCGTTGCTCAGATGACGTCAATTCTCATGCACGAGCTGCCTCGCAATGACCACAGTGATTGGTTGTTAGATGACAGGGCTGTCATGCGGAGCATAACACAGACGCACCAAATCATGGAATTACAACATCGAAATATGTCTGTGTCCTACACAAAATAATAATAGTAATGCCATCGAAATGCATATATAAGTCATGATTAGATGATTAGTCATGAGAGAGAGAAAAGTCGTGAATTAAATTAAATTAAGGTAGCCTAATACCCAAATGAAAACCGCCAATTGCCAAATAATAAAAAACGACATTGCATTAACACTTGCTTGATTAAGTTACATCCTATTAGCCTAAATAGACTACGTAAAGCAAGGAATGTTGCTCATATTGAAGAAGCCTAATGTAATAGTTAAATGACGTGGATTATGAACTCGCCAAAATGGAAAAGAAAGCCCAACTGGATGCAGGATCAGTTACTGCTGCTGGCCCAGTTGGTGATGGAAAACAGAAACGTAATAAAACGGAAATTCGGCACTGAGATATCAAGCAAAACTACATGAGACATGGGAGACAGTGATGATCATGCGCGGGTCAACGTATAAACAACCCGCACCCAACTCGGACCGCAAAAAATAAAAAATAAATAGTGTACCCGACCCGCTCCCTGGCCCGCATTTTTTTTTAAGTAGTAATTGTTTAAAATAGTTAACTGCCATCTTTATTTCAAACGACCCGACCGCGACCCGAATATCATAAAAAATATTTTTGGATGATTCGCAACCGCGGGTGACCGCAGCCATCCGCTCATTTCGGATCAACCCGCGCATCACTGATGGGAGAGGATTTGTTGCAGATCAATGCAGCATTCCCGCTTGTGTCGCGGACCCGGACGACTGCGAGAGGCGGTGGTATGCATTACAATCGCGGTAGAGGGTTGACATTGCAGTCTTTAAACAGACTAGCATGGCAACAGGTATGCCTATAATATTAAATATTTAATTTCATTATTGTTTCATGTAATTCTAAAAAACTTCCTGCTTGTCATGAATGTAATGAATTATGAAACAAATGTCATAATGAATATGCTTACATATAAGTGTGCTTTTAAGTGTTATGTGCAATGCTTTTGAGTTGGTGAAACTGTCCATGTTAAGGAGGATCAGCACCTAAGGCATTTTAAGATCCTTTGTGAATAGGTCTTAGTGAGTTAGGAGTCCTCTCGACGACTTTTAAGCTGTCCCAGACTTAGGTGCTACTTTTAGGGCTAAAATGCTTCGTGAATTACTCTTATTGAAAAAAATTAGGAGTCCTAAAATTAGGAGTGACACGCCCAGTATTTTTAGGAAACAGTTAAGCCATTTGGACGCTGAAACAAGGCTGATATTAGGGACAGGCCTTTTAGTACTTTTGTCCTTCAAACATTTTGAATCCAGCTTGTTGCGAGTTCAAGCAGTTTAATTGAATGCGCTTGAAGTGTTCAGAAGTGCTCAATTCCTGTTTTTGAAAGAAAGATCACATACTGTCATGTCAAATGACAAGGGACCATAGAAAATTGTGCTGGTACCCATCACAGATAAACAATTTGAGAAGCGTGAACAACACTACCCCCAGATGAAACACGGATCAGAGCCGTAATGCTGGGACATCCTACTACTACAGGACATGAATGACAGTAGTGAAGGCACTGCACTGGAGTAGGAAAGGGCGCTCACCAGGGTCATTACTCCCATGCGGTCCAGCTCTCTGCTGGGGCTGCAAGAAGGCCGGCGAGGCGTGGAGTGACCGGAGCCTGGGGGTGAGGACTCGAAGTGGCCAGAGCTATGGATAGACTGCTGCAGGGAGCTCATGGAGCGGAAACGTCCACCCAGATCGTCACCGCTGCCCACACGACTCTCTATCTCTTCAGCTCTTAGCGTGGTGTTCTCCTTCTCCTCCTGTATCATTCTGCTCACAACAATCATGTCATCAACAAAAACAAGTTCACAATGACATAGCTAAGGGCTGGGCTATAACCAAAACATTTTTCTTGACGTTAAAAATGTATCTTGCCTTTTTTAATAATTAGAGAGAGAAAGAGAGAGAGAGAGAGAGAGAGAGTCAGAGAGAGAGAGTTACTTGACGTCAACCCTGCAACTTTTTTAAACATAACAAATGTGCAAAGCACAATGTCCTGTATCGTCACCAACGTTTCTCATTTTCACCTGCTTTGAGACCTTGGCGATGTAAATATTTGAGTACAAAAAGGCACATGACAGATCTCAATGTGCACCGCATATCGAAAATGCTTGCCAGAAACACGCATCTCAAGGCTTCAGACAGCATGCAAATGCTGCACTGTGACTGGAATGGACACATTTACACGTTATCTAAAAATTTTGTGATTATCCCGGTAAACACAGTCTGTTAATCTACCCCATCAGCAAAAGCATCTGTGAAATAACATGCATGTGTAACCGTTTATTGGACCTGTTAACTTTTAAGAGTTGCACTCTTAAAGGGACAGTACATGATGCGGACTGTTTCTAATGTTATTTAAAAAATGATAAATAAAAAAATCATTTATTTGTCTTGACTGATTTACTTTTTTAACTTTAATAAGGGTTCATTTATATTTGAAGAGTTTGGTTCCAAAACGCAATAAATCCATTTTGACAAATTTTGGTAAAAACATGTTTTCTATACCAAGAAAGTGACAAGATGAAAACCACTATTATCTGTTACAAACTTTCACATAGCATCTTTAGGTTATAAAAACATAAAAAATTCAAATCCATAACTTGATTTTCAAAGATTTATTATAAAAACTGATTACTTTTTCCACAAAATGCAATAAATCCATGACAAGTTTTTATTCAAAGTGCTATAAATCTATTGAATCAATAGCCTATATAAATGTGCATTCATCTTTGCCATTATTTATTCATTTAGTTGACTAGTTGTACACACTAATTAAAAATATAAACATTAATGTCATTAATCAAAACACTTACTTTGTCATATTAAGAACACTGTCATTGCTGCGGTTATACTTGACGTCGTGGCTTAACGTTTTTCACAGCGATCAGCTGTAAAATGTTTTGGTCCTGCTCGATTTTCGTTGACTTTGAGTAAATTTATGGAAAGTTTTTCATAAGATCCCCTGGGGTCAAAGTGTTAGCATGACAGAAGCTTGATGCTGTCGGCCCGGGCAAACAAGCACCCGTCTCTTGCGTAAATTATTAGATGTTGATGGCTCACGTTTCTTTCCCGTCACAGAAAACCATCACAGGTTTATCAATGCCATTAAAGTATTATTTTGTTTTTGTTTGTTTGTTCACGAAGTACATAGTAGATGAGGATAACTAGGATTCCGTGTACTCAGCGCGCCGCCATTGTTTGTTTACATTGCGTGAATGGTGCGCTGCAATCTGTGGAGTGGATTTATGGCATTCTGTAGAAAAGGGGGAGTGGCGTTTATTGCATTTTGGAAAAAAAGGGAGAAAAGATGACAGAATAACACGGCGGATAATGGATTTTGCGTAAAATTAAGAATTTACTTTTTAATACTGACCTGATATAATACTGATTCTGGCAGGAACTCATTTTTTTCAAAAATGGCGTTTATTGCGTTTTGGAACCAAACTCTTCATTTGTATTATAAGGGCTTTCGCACTGCAGAAACCATTTCTTAGTTCCAGAACAATTGGTTACACATAATACAGGCAGGATAATTGGATTTGTACCGTATCTCATTGTTAATAGCATCCAGCTGGTCCTGGAGCATCAGGGCAAGGGTTTGAGCATCTGCCTGTCCAGCAGGAGACAACAGGTCCATGGAGCTGAAGACGGTGTCGCTGTCGTCCTCTAGGTCAGACACGTCCAAATCGCTTTCAAACGCATGAGCCACATTAGCCAGAACACTGGCCTGCTGCAGACGATCCCATTCCTGCTCATCCAGGGTCTGCACCTGCCACAAGAGCACCACCACCAATATTATTATCCACCATCAAGAGAAAGAAAAGTCGAATGCTCAGTTGAGAACAAATGCCCTGGTGCGATCTGCATTCAGTATGCCAGGGGGGAACAGCAGCAATACCTAGAGTTCAGGTGGATCTCTGATGACAGTTGCACACTAGTGTTTTAATATACGTCTACACATTTTGTGTGTGACAGATAGTGGTGCTGTATGATGTAAATGAAGAGGAGAGATTGCCTGAGATATTTTTAAACTACCCCCACTCTATAGCTTTCCAAATTCATGGATTAAAGTGAAAAAAAAAAATTCAGGACAAGTCATATTGCTTTAACTGACACTTTATATAAATTGGCGAGACAAATAGAATTTTAATGTTGTTTTCCATTAATGTCTCCTGTGGCATATATAGAATTGGGTTGCCAACTGTCACTATGATATACAGGACAAAAAATGGGCTACCCCAGCAGTAAGAGTATATTTTTGTGTGAATATACAGTGTATTATTTTAAGCCGTTTGTCAAAAAGATAGCTAATCTCCTAATTTATAACTCTTATGCCTACAACATATTGTTTTTTTAATAGTTTGTTAATATACAGCTTTACTTTTACGATCAGCTCAGCTTCACGGCCCATGTTGCCAGCACCGGCTGCTCTTGTAGATTAATTCTCTACAATATTAAGAAAATTAGATGTTTCCTAAATGAGCATGCCACGCAGGTTCTAGTTCAAGCTCTTGTCCTGTCCAGGCTGGACTACTGCAATGTGCTACTACTGGCTGGACTTCCAGCCTGCACAACCAAACCCCTACAGATGATTCAGAATGCAGCGGCAAGGGTGGTCTTCAATGAGCCAAAGAGGGCGCACGTTACTCCTCTCTTTGTCAATTTACACTGGCTCCAGTGTAAAGCTCTGCTCCTGGCCTTTAAAACCACCACTGGGTCAGCACACACTTACCTTCGCTTGCTTATACAGGCTTACGTACCCTGAACTAACCCATGGCTATGTATACTGTGTTAGACTTGATGAGACTATTTCCAGTGCACTTATGTATTGCTGTTCTTGTATTGCTATAATTGCTTCTATTGTTTACCTAATTTGTAAGTCGCTTTGGACAAAAGCGTCTGCGAAATGACTAAATGTAAATGTATGGATACAATATATACACTTCCAGAACCTGGCGAATGGATAATAGTTTATTATGTAATGAAATGCATGCAGAGTTTATAAGATCCCAAATATTATTTTATATACAAACCAACAAAACTCCAGAGGTATCTAAAAGTATATTATGGGAAGCTTTGAAAGCTTATTTATGTGGTAAAACATCTCTTTTTGTGCATATGAGACAAAGATTAATAGAGATACAAGACAAAAACTAAATTTCAGAAATAGATCACCAATATGCAGAATCTCCTACTACCAAACTTGTAACAAAAAGTATAACGCTGCAAACAGAATTTGATCTTCTAGCATCAGAAGAGACTGTTAAGTTAATAAATCGTTCTAGACATAAATATTATGAATATGGTGATAAAATAGGAAAGTATTTGGCTCATCAGATAAGAGTATCTGAGACATCAAAATTAATAATGGAGATTCGTATGGGTTGAGGTTGTATAACAAAAGATGTATCGAAATTATTCAAGAATTTTAAACTTTTTATATCAAACTATACTCAACTGAATCAGCCAAACTTATGGATGACTTCTTTGATAATCTGGATATCCCTTCCATTAATGAAAGTGATAAAAAGCTATTAGAGGAACCTATTACTCTAAAAGTGTTTAGGACTGCAATACAGCATTTACAATCTTCAAAGGCACCCGGTCCGGATTAGCCCGACTACGTCAGACTTTGTACTTCCGCTAAATTTCATTACGCTTCTGTACTCAGTCTGAGATACCTCCCATTCAAACCGTATTCCTCAGGTCTCAAAACAACCGTCCAATCAACAAACAGAGGGCGGGCTGAGAGCCGTGACGTAGACGCTAATTGCCGAATGTACGGTTGTAGTTTGTAGTGGACATGGAGGCACAGAAAGTGAAGAATCGGCACTTGCCAACTTAAGCCCGAACAAGAAAAGTGTTTGTTAAACATTTTGAATGGAGATTATGTTGTTGCCCTACTCCCGACAGGTTTTGGGAAACTGCGAGAAACTGTGTGCAGCACAGCTTGACGTGCACAACATTCGAGAAATCATGGAAGGGAATTTCATTGTTCACAGTTAATGGTGGAGGACGCGTGGTCAAACATTCTTTGGTGGCGTTCCTGATTAACCAGAAAATAAGGTAGGAAGATTTAATTTACATATGGTTATGGCTGTCTGGTGGAAGAGTTTGAGAGGAGAGAGGGGCGTTCCTCCACTTAGACGTGAGTGGAAAGACACCGTAAGGATAGTGTTTAACTAGCTCTGGCCCGATTTACTTTTACAAAATCTGCAGTAGTCGTTCATAGCCATGTTAACTCGGTATTTCCCTCGATGGGTTTGTTTTCACATCATACAGGTGTTTTACAGCAGAAACTCGATGCGGCTGAGCCGGCGCCTAACGCACATCATATCCAAACGTTATGTGATTGGCTTACGTTTAGACCAATGATTTTAAACTTCAGACAAGCCCCTCCCACGAGAAGGAAAACGATTGTCAATTATGCCCAGCCAGACTCTGTCTATGAAGCGAAGTAAAATAGCAGAGGATGGTATTACCAGGCTAGGTCCGGATAGGTATACACCAGAATTTTACAAGAAGTCCCTTGCAGACATCACACCTCTTCTTCTAGTTGTTTTCAATGAATCATATGAGATGCGTCTTCGTCCAACCACGTTTTACCAAGCGTCAATTTCTTTACTACATAAGAAAGATAAGGACCCTCTGGATCCAGCATTATACAGACCAGTGAGTTTACTTAACATTGACAACAAAATTTTAGCTAAAATAAAATAATGGCAATTAGATTAGAAAACATACTTCCAAAAATAATACATGCAGATCAGACAGGTTTTATCAAAAACAGACAAATGGTTCACAATATTTGCAGATTATTTAATATAATATACTCTTCTCACTTAAGATCTTACTCTGAAATCCTTAATTCATTGGATGCTGAAAAGCCTTTTGACTGGGTCGATTGGGATTATCTCTTCTTGGCCCTGTCAAGGTTTGATTTTTATCTACATTTATTTAATGGAAAATGCTTCTTTATGCATCCCCAATGTCATCAGTCTAGACAAATAAATTAAGGTCGGATTACTTTATGCTAGAGCGCTCTACTAGACAAGGCTGCCCATTATCTCCAATGCTATTTGCCTTAGCAATAGACCCCTTCAAGGTTTGTAAACATTGAATGACTATCGGGTGCGCGCGCAGCATGGGGTCAAACGGTTCATACAATCGAGGCTTTAAAATTTAATCTAACAGGGCTGAAAAATGATGACTTACCTCAAATGAAGTGAGCACTACAATCACAAGCCTCTTTGATATTTGTATTGTTCCCGTCTGCACGTTAATAGCTTGCAGCTGCAGATGTTGTATTTTTTGTTTTTGAGATTCTGCATGAATCGCGAAAACTTAACGGAAGACCTGGCGCGATTTTCAGAGCCCACGACGTAAGTAGGCATTTTTACGATACCGAATAACACGCAACTCAATCTGCTGTATTGACTTTTCTGACCCCGACATGCGCAGTGGGAACCGCCTGTGACGTGAACCGTGAAGGGGTCTATTGAACCTCTAGCAATATATTTACGAAACTGAAGAGTCTAGAGTGGGATCTTTCGAGGGGTGGGGGAACAAAGTACCATTGTATGCGGATGATTTATTATATATCTCCAAATCATCTAAATCTATTTCTGCAATTATTTCCGCCTTAAAGAAATTTGGACGGATTTCAGGGTATAAACTTAATATGGGGAAAAGTATATTATTTCCAATCAACAATTTAGCTGATCAACAATTGTTTGAAACACTACCCTTTAAAACTTTAACCCAGTTAAAAAAATAAAATATTTGATCAAATAACACAGGACCTTCAGAGATGGTCTCATATACCCATCTCACTAGCCGAGAAAATAAATATTAAAATGAACATTCTTCCAAAAAATACATACAATAATTTTTTCCAGAGTCTGGATAAAATTATTTCAGAATATATTTGGGATAAAAAGATACCTAGAATAAGGAAGGCATTTTTAAAAAGACCCAAATCAAATGGTGGAATGGGATTTCCAAATTTTCAGGTTTATTACTGGGCAAGTAATATAAAAATCAGTGTTTCCCCTACCATTATGTAAGGGGGGCGCCCCACCCTCCTAACGGCTCGACCCGCCCCCCTTGAAGGTCAAGTAAATTTGATTTAATTTTCTTTAAAGCGCCAGAGAACAATTTGTTATTTTATTAAACAAATTATTGCCCCCAAGTGATATGTTATTTATCTTATTTCCACAATGGCATTTCTTTTCTGTCTGTGTTTGCGCGTTTACAATTATCCAATTGAGTGCGCACATTTGTATTTTACTGTCTGGCTTAATTTACTGCGCACGCTCTCTCTCCTGTTGTGTGCAGCACGCCACTCTCTCCCATAACTGAAAGTGACGGTGTTTTCAAAGTCCCTTCCTCTGTATACTTTCATTCTCTCCCTCTCTTACATGCTATATATGTCCGCGCCGCTCACGTGTTTTGTAGTAACTCTGTGTAACAGTAACATTGTATGCTATCATATTTCTGAATTTGCGAATGACGCGAATTGGGTGGTGCAATTGCCGCGGAAACACGCGCTTTTCCCTTTAAACACGTCTTCGCGCAAGTTGAAAATATGCAGCTCAAGAGCAAAAACTCAGAGCAGCTTCAAGAACGCGCACGCAGGACCATTTGACATGCGAGAGACAGAGAGGGACAGAGACAGAGAGAGACAGAGAGAGAGACAGAGAGAGACAGAGAGAGACAGAGAGAGAGAGAGAGAGAGAGAGAGAGAGAGAGAGAGAGAGACAGAGACAGAGACAGAGACAGAGACAGAGACAGAGACAGAGACAGAGACAGAGAGAGAGAGAGAGAGAGAGAGAGAGAGAGAGAGAGAGAGAGAGAGAGAGAGAGAGAGAGAGAGAGAGAGAGAGAGAGAGAGAGAGAGAGAAGAATGGTGCCCACGTTGAGAAAACTTAATAGAAAACTAAAGTATTTATGTCACTCATAATTCTAGTATAACTGGATAACATTGGATTTAACTCATTGTATAAAATAATAAAATAATGAATTTTGATTACACAAATCAAACCTAACTATATGATTGTTTTACTAGCTGCTGACCAGTATAGGCAATCTCCATGGCTAATTTCTAAGACATGTTGCTGATACAGTACTGTGTGTTGTACCTCTTCTTGTTAATTGAGTCTTTTGGGGTACTATCTTATGCCTAGAATTATTCAAGGAGGTTGATTCTTTTAACTTCCTTTAAAGTTTGATCAATTGTGCATAATGACATGTGAAACAAATGGATATAGGGTTTTAAACTCATAGACTTGCATCATTTAAAGTTCAGACGCTCTTTTTAAAATATTTTGGGTCAACCTCTGACACAGATTTAAAGCTTAAACTTATCAAACCTTATCAGAAGTCCAGAATGTCATTGAAACACACCAGTGGCTTTGCTGTCATCATTATTAAACATGTTACCCCTTGAAGTACCCCTTCCCACAGAGCACCCACATAACAAATCACCATTTAACCCTTGTATATACATACCCAACCAACCAACAACCCCCCCCCCCCGCCAAAGCTGTAAACCTAGGGGAAACGCTGAAAATGATGGCCACTGGATACAAAAACAACCCCAACTATGGGTAAGCATAGAAAGTGCATGCTGTTGTCCATCCTTACTTTCTGCTCTACTGTTTTCACCTTTACCCACTATACGCCCGTATTCAATCGTCAATCCAGTAGTATCACATACACTCAAGAAACTTTTTTGGATGGAAAGCTGGTTCCCTTCGGAGCCCCACTGATCACACCTAACAATTTGGTTAAATAAGAACACTGGTTGAGAAGAAAATAAAGTTTTTCTGAAAGATTTTATTGCATTGAAAACCAGTCTTTCTTCCACCGTTAACCATGAGAGTCGACGGTGCATACTAATAGTGTTTGTTCTTATTAGGGCTGAAATGACGCGCCTTCTGAAAGCAGCTGATGGCGATTTTATACTAATCAAGGAACTGGCATTACTGACGAGATGCGCATGACAATCACATGCGATTTATCGTGCAGCCCTAGTTCTTATGGGACAATGTAATACTAACCTGGCAGCTCTGTTTTGGGCAGTTTGTAATTTTGTTAGTTAGACATTTCCTCACCATTGTGATACCACAACCCATCTTCACTATGATATCAATATGTTCTGCCCATGACAGCTGACTATCTATTATTGTGGCCAGTAATTTTACTTTATCTACCTGTTTTATAGGTTCACCAGACAAGTTCAAACTCATCTTTGGTGTTAATGACAACTTATGACTCAATCCCAAGATAATTATTTTGGTTTTCAAAATGTTCAGCACCAACTTATTTATTTTTATGCTAACGTTAGCGGTTTTCATATCATAAGTGCTAAGGGGTTAGTTGTAACACAACGTTACAATTAACCCCGCTGGGTAAAAATATTTTCAGGCCCACCAAAAAAGTTGCTAAGAGCTGCAGACATATTTCAAAACGATGTTTTAGTCAACAAGACACTGATTATATGACATAGCATTGGATTTGGTATCTTACACACCCAACTAAGAAAAAAGAACATTTATTAAAATGTATTTACATGCCACCAAAACACTCGTTCATCAATAACACTCTGGAAAAACATTATACATTTCCAATAATTTGCGGGAGATCATCTTTTGGCAGCATGAAAAAAACAACCTTGTGCAACAATGTAAACAGTCCGTGTTACAACTAACCTCACTTTTTTGTTTTTGTCCCGCGCCCCCCTACTACTGTAAATAAACTGAAGATAGCTAAACAGGGGCTTTTATTAGAATTGACAATTATTAAAGGCTTGTTGACTGAGAAGTTACGGTTTTAAAAAAGTCAAACATTGAACCGGATAAAGCAGATGGCTTTGCTCTTACCTTGGAGGGTTCGTCTCTGAGCGCAGACACTCTGCCCTTTTGGGGACGTCTGAGGACCAGCGCGCCGCCACTGTAGTGACTGTCCATCACAGATGACACGGACACTGGGTACCTGAAATCTGGTGTGCCGCTCACATGAGCACGTCTGCAGAATTCAAAAAACAATCCATCACAACAAGAAACGAGAAAGAAAGAAATAATTATTTTAAGTATTTTAGGGTGCCTACACACTAGACCAGGGGTGGGCATTCCTAGTCCGGAAGGGACGCTGTCCTGTAATGGCGCTTTTCCATTGCATAGTACCCCACGGTTTAGTTTAGTTTGGGTCCGGTCAGCTCACCTCACTTTGGCGTGGTTAGGTTTTCCATCAAGTTTAGTATCACTTCGTAGTGGGAGTGATTATAGGTGTGTCATTATATTTGTGCTGCCTACTGCTGTGACATCATACAAGTGAGAGTGTCTTTGTACATTCCCATACATTTATTTATTTCTCACTCCGCCACAAAATTAAAATTGACCACCACAAATAGATGTTTGCACATCGCGTTTATCACTACCTCTGTCTCACATGACAGTTTCTGTTAAAACACCCGTGGCGTCGTCAGTCGTCATAAATAATGCTGACGTGCTCGTCGCGAATGTTCCGCCACAAACTGCATGGCTAGAAGAAACTGTTATTGTTTTCCTGGTTCTCAACCTGTGAATGTTTTTCATCGCTAAAAGGGAGTTTGGGTTTGGGCACATATGACAACATGTTTGCTTGAGACAGCGCAAGCTAGCACTGAGGTAAAGCTAATCTTTTACATTATAGCGATGATGCTGGTAGTGACGCTTCTCTCAGACCAATCAGTGATCTACAGTGTTTTCGTGTCACGTTTGGTATCAGCCCGGGTCGCTTGGAACCCCAACCGAGGTGGTACGAAAAAAAGTATCAGGTACCACGTACTGCACCAAATGAAAAAGCTCCCAAAAGTAAGCTGACCCGACCCAAACTAAAGCAAATCGTGGGGTACTATGCAATGGAAAAGGGCCATACGTGTAGCTCCAACCCTAACCAAACTCACCTGAAACATCTAATCAAAGGCTGCAGGATTACTCGGAAACGACATTCAGGATTGATTTTTGATTAGATTTGGAGCTAAAACATTGTCAAACAGTGACCATCCAGGATTAGAAATGCCCACCCCTGCACTAGACAAAGCTCATTTGCACCCTTAAACTGACATCTTGAGTTACCCATGATGCAATATGGAGTTGCTCCTGCTGCGACCCCTCTCATTCTCAGCCCTTATGGTCTCTATCTGAATGAGCAGCTGCTCCTGATGTCACACACAATGACTTTATAAACAAATGCTCGACACATGAGATGATCTCAGAGTAACTGGTCGAGAATCACTGACCTTCTCCTGATGAGCCTCTTCAATCAGTTTCTTTGTGTGTTCCAGATCACGGATCAGAGCATTCTGCATAAGACAGGAGAATAAATGTGTATCAAACAGCAAACATGTCTGCCGTCTCACGTGAATAAATGTCAGAAACCACAATAACAACGGATGAGAGCTCGTCTGAGAGAATGTTAATGCTGCATCCGTATACCATATTTTACAGACTATAAGTCTAGTCAGGCGCAACTTGTAACTCAGTATGAATTAATTTTGACATAAATGTGTCGGAGCCTATGGTGTAGTGGGCAGTGCTCCGACATATGGTGCAGACGCACTCTCGGCGACCCGAGTTCGAATCCCGGCTCGAGGTCCTTTGCCGAACCCGTTCCCCTCTCTCCACCCTATACTTTCCTGTCCTCTCCTATCACACTGTCTATCTAATAAAGCCACAAAAAACGGCCCAAAAACATAACTTTAAAAAAAAAAAAAAAAAAAAAAAATTTTGACATAAATGTACCAAGAGACAACATTAACATCTACAGCCACGAGAGTCCGCTATATTCTGCTCCTGTATTTATGTAAGTGATGTGTAATGACGAGCCTGTGAACTTGATGCTCATTGGGTTGTTCTGTTAATTTATCCTTTTCAGCCTTCCAGGTATGTTCAGTATGCTGTTGTGTATTGTGTAAATAACTGATAATGTTACGTTAACGTACGTTAATCTATTCAGCCTGCTGTTCTGTGTGCTATTGTTTAGTTAAATAATTTCCAGATTAAATGTCTGTTCTTTCGCTTAGAGTTTGTGAAATAATTTCCTAAATAAATGCAACATGTAGTCCATTGCGACTTATATATGTTTTTCGTCTTCATGACGCATATTTGATTGATGCCACTTATACTCCAGAAAATACGGTAGCTCTCTCGGGTAAGGTGATGTAGAAGCTGTGTATACTGAAGTACCATACCTTATCTTCTAGCGCAGACATGCGCTCCTTCAGGTGCAGCTGCAGTCTCTCATTGGATTCAGACAGCAGCTTGTCCACGGTCTCAGAGAGACGTTTATTGTGCTCTTCGTTCATCTTTTCACGCTGGCGGGCCTACACACAATAAACATCATGTTAAGTGAGTTATATTAATCAAAGGCACAGTTCATCCAAACGGCCGTCTTTGTCATCTTTTCTCAAAAACGTTTCTAAAAAAGTATGACTGAGCAATATTGAGTAAACAATGATGACACACAGATTGAGTAGCTTTTATATGCCAATCAATGGTGAGCTCATACATGGAGTTGTAAAGCCATTTTGCTTTGATTTATGTTTGCTTCTTTTTTGAAAAAGGAAAAATGAAACTTTAGAGGCAACTAAACAAAAACAAAATTGGGTTAAACTGTCCTTGGTCAAATGGATTGGACAAGTATTTCACTCAAAATTTCTCAGTAAATCTAGAGGGGTAGCAATTGTTATAAACAAATGTATACCATTCTCTCCTTCACAAACCTTAGTTGATTCCGGTGGTAGATATGTTATTGTTTCAGGCCTTCTTTATGGTTTAACCGTGACTCTGGCCAATATATACGCACCAAATTATGATGATGAAAATTTTATTCAGAAAATATTTTCTTTACTCCCTGACCTAAACTCACACTATCTTATAATGGGAGGTGATTTTAATTGCGCTCTGAACCCTTCTCTAGACCGTTCATCTACTAAACCTGCTCAACCTTCTAAAACTGCAACTATACTTCAATCACTTTTAACTACATAAGGCCAGGCCGATGTGTGGCGTTTCTTATATCCCACAGCACGACAGTACTCATTTTTCTCCCATGTCTACCACAATTACTCCCGTATTGATAATTTTTTCTTAGACAAAAAATTATTGTCTAAAGTGAAGGATTGTTCATAATATGCCAGTATTGTTATATCTGATCACGCTCCACTCTCACTTTCTCTCCAGTTTCAAGATAAGATGTTGGGTTCTCCAAGTTGGAAATTTAATTCTTTACTGCTCTCTGATAAAGCATTTTGTGATTCATTAAAAAAATCAACTAGATATGTTTTTGGAGATAAATACCATCCCTGAGACCTCACCTTCTATAATTTGGGAAACATTTAAAGCATACGCTCGGGGTCAAGTAATTTCATATTCTGCTTGTGTAAACAGACAAAGAAGGAAGGAGCTAGAAAAATAATCTATCAAAATAATACGCCTTGACTCAGCCTTTGCAACTTCTCCAGATCCCGGAATTTACAAAAAAAGACTCAAGCTTCAATCGGAGTTTAACATGTTATCAACTCATCAGGCTGAAAAATTATTGCTGAAGGCTAAACAAGCACTTTTTGAGCATGGTGATAAGCCAAGTAAACTTCTTGCACTTCAGTTAAAGGAAAAGTCAGCTCAGAATTTAATTTCTAAGATTCGTTCATCCAATGGCGATTTGATCACTGACACCGTTAGTATTACTAAACATTTTGAAGACTATTACTCTTTGCTATACAAATCAGAACCCCCTTCGGAAAGGTCCCTTATGGATCGTTTTTTTGAACCACTGCCCATACCTACGATAACGGACGCAATGAGAGAAGAGCTAGAATCACCTTTTTCCACAGAGGAAATAGTGCAAGCAATCGAGAGTATACAGAATGGCAAGACCCCAGGGCCAGATGGGTTCCCTGCTGAATTTTTTAAGAGGTTTTCTCAAACACTTAAAACGCCGCTCCTTAAAATGTTATTGGACTCCCTTAATAATAGCAGCCTGCCTTCAACTCTTCGTCAGTCTTCTCTTTCTTTGATTTTGAAAAAAGACAAAGACCCACACGAATGTGGTTCGTATAGGCCAATCAGTCTTTTGAATGCAGATGTAAAGATACTGGCTAAAATGCTTGCGAAGCGTCTTGAATCTGTTTTACCGACAATTATACACAGCGACCAAACTGGTTTTATTAAAAACAGATTACTGTGTCATAATATTAGAAGGGCATTTAATATAATTTACTCCTCTAATTCTCAACCATCAGAGGCTCTTCTTCTGCTTGACGCAGAGAAGGCCTTTGATCGGGTAGAATGGGATTACCTCTTTTATGCGTTACAGAAATTTGGTTTTGGCAAAACATTCATATCCTGGATAAAACTTTTATATTCCTCCCCTGTAAGCTCTGTGCGGGCCAATGGAGTATCCTCCGCTATTTTCCCCTTAAAACATGGCACTAGACAAGGCTGCCCCCTTTCACCTTTGCTTTTTGCACTGGTAATTGAAACACTGGCAATTGCCATTCGTAGCGAGCAGGCTATACAGGGAATTAAGAGAGCAGACGTTATTAATAAAATCTCATTGTACGCCGATGATGTGTTGCTTTATATCTCAGACCCGGCTGTCTCCCTACCTGAAACTCTGAAAATTATAAACTCCTTTAGCCTCTTTTCCGGCTAAAAATTAAATATAAATAAAAGTGAGTTGTATCCAATCAATTTTCCCATTTCTAATTTACCAACGAGTTCATCAATGTTTAAAGTCGCATCTCATAGTTTTAAAGGAACAGTATGTAAGAAATTTATATCAATTAATCATTAAATGGCCCTGAAATGTCACTAGAGATTAAGAAATCATTTTCATTTCAAATACTTATATCACTGACAACAGCAGTCCGGCCAGGATATTGTCATTTAAAAAGTGGAGTTGCAGCCCTCAACTGATGTTTATGTTGTCGTTTGGTATATTGGCCAGCAGCTGTGTGACTGCAGTACCAGTTTTAGCCACACGTTTTGTGATTGCAATACCAGTTTTGGACACAATCCTACATACTGTTCCTTTAAATATTTAGGAGTAACAATTACACGTAAGTGTTCAGATCTATTTAAGGCTAATTTCACCACGCTTCTCCAACGAGTCCAGAGCGATTTTGATCGATGGTCAGCTCTTCCTCTCTCATTGGCTGGACGTGTGAATTCTGTGAAAATGAACATTTTACCTAGATTTCTAATTTATTTCAATGTGTCCCAATTTTTATACCCAAATCTTTTTTTAAGATTCTAAACCAGCACATTTAATCTTTTATTTGGAATAAAGGACCAGCCAGAATTCGTAGAGAAATACTTCAGAAACCAAAGCTTGAGTGCGGGCTCGCCCTTCCTAATTTCTTATTTTACTACTGGGCAGCAAATATACATTCAACTTTATTCTGGTTTCAAAGTCATTTTGGGCTCAGTGACTGGGTCCCGTCTTGGGTCAGTATTGAAGAGGGTTCTTGTTCCCCT
Source organism: Paramisgurnus dabryanus (assembly GCF_030506205.2). Lineage (NCBI taxonomy): Eukaryota > Metazoa > Chordata > Actinopteri > Cypriniformes > Cobitidae > Paramisgurnus > Paramisgurnus dabryanus. The sequence goes on from NC_133345.1 coordinate 12,675,915, forward strand.
GCCTCGCCTGCTCCACTATTGTGTGGCCCTCTTACTGCCACCTCGCGTTGTCCTTATGGTAATTTTATAGTCCTGGCAATCGTTACGAATCAGGGGCCGGATTCACGAAAACATTCTTAAGATAAAAAATAAGAAAGTTCTTAAGATAAATTATAAGAAGTGCGTAAGAATGTTTCTAAGTGCAATTCTCAAACATTTCTTAAGAAGTTCTCAATTTTTTTCTTAAGAATATCTTAAATTTGTGTCTTAAGAATAAAATTACAAGCTTTTAAATTAAGATACCCTGCTAATGAAGTAACAATACACTTATCCATTAATCTTTTGACTACCTTGCGATCATTAACGCGATACAAACGAGTGATGCATTAAGACTACTACAGGATGTTATTCGCTGTTGTAACAGAGGCCAGCTACAGTATTAAGGCGGTGCGGAAATATAATTCCATAATGTCCCAATCGGTCCGTCATGCGGGTCGAGCGCTCTGAGTGTGCGTGCTTCACTCTCCGTGCCCACGGCTTTCGTCTCCCGCGACCCGCGCTCATGCGTCAAGAGACGGACGCGGAGGGTGAAGCGTGCCCGCCGTTTCGGAGCCCTTGACTCACATGACATGACGGAGCGATTACCGGTTCGCCTCCCGCTTAGAGCGACTTTTAGCGGTTAAGTAATTTCACAATGAATGTAAGCTATTACGGAGGAAGTTAAATGTTTGCTAATATTATCACTAATACTTATTTGTGTTTCATGACATATTACTGAGTAAGCCATTAAACTTCATTATATGAGTGTGGAATTCCTCTTTAAACTATTCTATGTGAAGTAAACAGATTAAATTGCCATTTCAGACTACTAACTTATAAAACATCTTATATTTTGAGATTTAAGACTACTGTAAGGTTATCCTAACTTTAAGATGTTTATTTAAGATGATTATTTTTCGAGAATTGGAATTCTTCTTAAGTTTTTTCTTAAGAACATACTTAAGGAAAAAAATAAGAACTTTCTTAAGAAGCTTTTTTGAGAATACAAAATATTCTTAACTTTTTTCTTAAGCTTGAATTTAAGATAAAAATGGCAGTTAAGAAGATTTTTCTTCTTAAGAATGTTTTGTGAATCCGGCCCTTGGTCCCAGATCCGCACACATTTTGGCCTTCAGCGATTACCAGTGGTTTCACCTATTAATCGTAACCCTTTATTTCCCCCTTCACTTAATGACAAGGCATTTAACATCTGGCAAAGAGCAGGTATTTCAACGGTCAATGATATCTACATTGATAATGTTTTTTCCTGCTTTTCTCAATTGCAACTAAAATTTTCCCTCTCTAGTACACAATTCTTTAGATATTTGCAGATCCGAAATTTCGTAAAAAATTAATTCCCTGACTTTCCCAATCTTCCGCCAAAATCTTCACTTGACCAGATTCTTGAAGTAACCTTGGATAAAAAGGGTGTGTTGTCTACATTATACAGACTAATTTCCTCTATTTCCACTCCCTCCCTCTCTTTTATTAAACAACAATGGGAGTCAGATCTCTCTCTTACATTTGATGACGAGACCTGGAACCAGATCCTGTCCCGTGTTCATACTTCCGCTATATGTGCACGTCATAGCCTTATCCAATTAAAATGTATTCATCGAAATTACTGGACAAAAGTGAGGTTGGCAAAAATCAAGCCTAGTATTGACCCTCTCTGTGATCGTTGCCTTCAGGCCCCTGCAGATTTAATACATATGTTTTGGTTATGTCCATCCATAACTTCTTTTTGGCTATCAATCTTTTATTGTATTTCTTTAGTGACAAAGAAACAGATTGGGCCTTGCCCTTTGATTGCACTTTTTGGACTTCCTTCAAATGTTACTGGCTTACCCAGTAATACTGCAAAGGCTTTTGCCTTCTTAACATTATTAGCTAGACGCCGCATTCTCCTGCTGTGGAAACAAAAACTCCCTCCCTCTTTCGACGACTGGGTGAAAGATGTCATGAGCTTCATACACTTGGAAAAGATTAGGTATACGTTAAAGGGCAACACTAGTATATTTTCTGAGGTCTGGGATCCCTTCATTGCCTATATTTCTGAAAATATCAATACTTCTTAGAATATGTCAACATAGGTATTAAGTTAATGTGCACTTGGCCTGATTCGGGTTAGAAGTGGGTGTGGATACTTATGTATGCATATGTCTATATACACTTTAAAGCTGTAAGGTTTTGTTGTTTTTTTTAAAACTTTTATGCTCCAATATACAGTGTATACTCTGGACATTTGTCTTGACACTTATTGCTTTTCAATATGTATTGAGCATTTTATTCATTTATTTAATTTATAACTATTATTTATTTTATTTTCATTTTTTTATCCAGTTTGTTTGAATATACTTTAATATAGTTTCCCCCTTTTTTTTCTTTTTCCTGTTTTTGCTCTTTTGGGGGGGTGGGTCGGGTTTAAAAAAAAAAAAAAATTGTTCATGATTCTCCTGTATATTTTTGTAAAAGTTCAATAAACAGATTAAAAAAAAACTGTCCTTGGTCTGAGGTATCGTACCCTGAGCAGTTCCTGGTTCTTCTCTTCCAGCTGAGCCTCCATCTGTCGGAGACGTTCCTCCACATTCCCGTGACGTTCTTCTGCCTACATGAAAGAGCAAACAGGAACTTAAGACCTCACAATAAGCAAAACCAAAAAACATTCAACCATGCTTCCAATAAACCTAACTGAGGGAAAACAAATAAAACCCAGACAGCAAATAAAAACATGAGAAACAACATCTGTATAGTGGCAATGAAGATAAAAGAATGTTAGATTTTTATCATCTAAATCCTCTTTTTTACTATCTTGCTCCTATCTATTTAATACAACGTATTAAATTAACTCAGGAATACCTTACCTTGACGTTACAGAATAGTATTACTAAGCAAAATGATCTATTACTAGTAACAACCGGTCTTAGCATGTAGCTTGCTAGCATCACTAAATGGTGCCGGCTAACGCTAGCATTGTTTACCATCAGTTTACTGTGAATCAGCACACCTTGGCGATCTAATGGCGGATTATCCAACATATGTTTTTCAGACCTGTGCTCACCAGAGAGGGAAGCTGTGAAGGAGCTGCTGCCCAGGTATCGTAGATCCAACGTGCTGCACAACATACCTAACATCACCCTGGCCCCAGACCTTCGCAAGCAAACGGAGCAAGCGAGGACCTCGCCCCTAACGCAATGCAGCTTCATGGACCATGAAAGGCGAACGGAGACTCCACCACCCGGGCATGAAAGCGGTAAGACTCCACTTGTTATTGTAACCTGAGCTTCAGGCCACATGTATAGTCTAGCTTCTTTCAGCAGCAAAAAGGTTTTTACATGCGGCAAGTCTAATGAAGTAGTAAGGCTGACGGAGAAGGTTGCTGAACTACTGTAAAGCGCGCATCCGAACGCTAGTTGAGAATAGTGAGACCACTAATGTTAATGTTACAGACACCGTTTCAGATGCGCCTAGTGTCAAGAGTGTTAAACGCAAGTTCTCTTAGATTGTTATTCACGTCGGCACTAATATCAATTATTATCATGATAAATGACAAATCTTTATTACTGTCAAATTTAAAGGCAGATTTTTACTCCTGAATGAAAGTTGTAAACCAGACAGTTAATTATGGTTTTAAACTATTTTTATTCAAAACATGACAAATACAAATACTAAAATCTTGTTTTAATTTTCAGGCATCTGTATATTAAATGTGAATATATTTGTTATGAAATGAAAATTTCTGACACAGAAAGCAGCAGGCTACTGTCACTTTAAGAACCAAGACAGACTGCTTTAAGTTATCATCCAGCTGTTTAAGAAAGAAAACGTAGTTCAGTGATCACGCGTGTTATACATATACGAGCTGTACACGCTGATAAATATATGTCAAGAGTGTTGCATTGATGTGGGAATGCACAGTTGCACACTCACAGTATATTTACTGAAGTGGTGGATCCCCTGTTTTTCCTTAGCATTCCTGCATTTGTGAATGTCCTGTAAATATACTTTTTAAAGCTGTGCCGACATGTTCGCGCGCAAGGTGGACGCTAAAAGAAAATACAGTATACTGTACCCATTTTGTCTGCTGTGTTTCGGGCTTTGACGAGCTTGTTTGCGCGTCCAACATAACACAAAAGGAAAATGTTTCCACGCATTTGGATTCCGTGATTTCGCATCGCGGAAATCATAGGGTCCTACTAATAAATGAATAACTTGGCTCATCTTACTTCTCTCCCAACTGTCACTGTAAACAAAGACTGCGTGCGGCATCCGGAAGTGCTTGCGCAATGTTACACACAGTGCATAAACATTATCGACCACTTATCGAATGGTCATTATTAGGGCTGGGCAAAAAAATAGATTTTTCGATTAATCGTTTTTTAAAAACGTGGTCGATTCAAAATCGATTCTCAAAGAGCAGAATCGTTTTTTTCTTTCATATTTATTTCCGCAAACATGTCACCCTCTTTTTTGCCTTGCGCAATGTTACCAAGGAGCGAGAGGCAAGACTGTGATTCATTTATTCAGTGCTTAAAATGGCGTTTTCAGGTGCTTCATTGACATTGATGCCACCTTTACATAAAAAGTCAGAAGTATGGAAGCATTTTAGATTTCACAAGCAAGACGACAATAATGTTGTGGCTTTTAATTTCTTTTTATTAATTACCCACTTGTAAACTGCTGTTCACTTTTCTTTTTATTAATATAGTATTTGTATTAAATCTATATTCATTGCGTTGAATCGAGTATAAAAACCGACCCGAGAACCGGAAATTTAATTGAACCGATAGCTTGTGAATCGAAACTGTATCGATCTGGAAGAATCGTTACCCAGCCCTAGTCATTATCGCATTATTGGGAAACTTTGGGGAAATTATTGTTATCAAATTAGAACTAAAATTAGAAAACAATACATCAACTGATAAAACTCATATAATAAAATTCGGCCTTCTTGACATTAGATTGCTTACCAATAAAGGTCCTATTATCAATGAAATCATTACCGACCAAAACTTAGATGCGCTCTGCTGAACAGAAACCTGGCTTAAAACTGCAATTACACTAGTTTAAATGAATCCACCACACAAGACTATTATTATAAGTAGAGCCAGAGCGATTTATCGTTTTGCCTATTTTATCAGCCGATATGAGCCTGTCGCAGATATAGCTGTATCGGCATATAAGCCGCAGATATGAATGTTTCTTACAAAACACATTAAAAGTGAAAAGTAGAAGTACTTGTTTGTCCAGCAGAGCGTGCTCTATTGGTTGCTAATGGCGACCCAGGTCACTCACTGCAGTGACACCAGCCAACCCTTCACTTCAGTCAGTCTCTCAGTTCAGGTAGTGTCAGTCACGTGGTGTCTTCACAACATTTTTACACCTGGCTGGTATTAAGACGCACTTTGTTCGATTGTAATGTAAGTGGATGAGAGAGAGACATTCCCGTTTACATTTGGTGTTTTAAATCAGTCTCTTTTGTCCACTTGCGAGTTGTTTAAAACGCAAGCGGGAGAAATGACGCGAGGCGGAGAACGGACTCGTTTAAACTGATGCGCGGTCTGTGGGAGTAGCTGCTTGTGTTGTTACTGAACATGCTCATTTCAAAGCAACTGATCAAATAAGTTTGCGCAACTTTACACCCTCGCTAAATAAAAGAGGTGGAGAGCAGACACTTTAGTTTTATAAAAGTTTAAAGTCCTGGCAGAACACTGTGGGTTCACGTCAGAAAAACGTTGTGCAGTACATTACACATTAGCCTACATCAGTATGTTGTCAGACAAGCATTGTCTTCTTAACGGTAAGTTGCTAACTAATTTGTGAAGTACATAACTTACTGTAAAGTTAATAAACAATTACTCCATAAGTTTCCTTTTCAATACAAGTCCAATATAATGTTATTCTCGTCAAAACTGCCAAGTTATATATATTTTGTTCTCTTTGTGTCTTAAAGTTATTTATAATAAGTCAAGTTTACTGTTTTGTGCACTTATATCAGAATCATTTGGATAGTAAAGTTTATTGTTAACTTGTTAACACACATGCCTATATAACATATCTTTGTCACATAATTTTAAGTGTTGGATCACCACATTTGTGAGTGATTATTGCAAAAAAATGTTTTTATATATTTATTATATTCTGTTAATGCATATAGTGTTGTGACACCGTCACACAAGAAACATGTTACCACTCATTTTATACATTGAATTTTGGTTTTATGTATATTTGAGTTTTAAATAGGTTTTACATGTTTTCTTAGCCATTTAATTCCATTTTATTCCTTTTGCTTTTTATGTGTTTATGTCTTTCATTTTGTTTGGGCTGCATGTCATGTGAGTAATCACATGACAGGAAACAACGCCAGTATAAAAGGAAGCAGCAGAAGCACATTGAGAGCATATGCTAAAGCTACACAACTGTTTGGATTGCAGAGTTTCTTTCTTTGTGGACTTACCCTTCCAGAACGTTTTGTGGATTACACTATTATTATATACAGTGTTTCCGCTATATACATTCTACCGTGGCGGCCCGCCACGCCTAAAACATCCCCGCCACGCCTGCGGTTGTGGATAGAAGGGATACAGCAAACGAAATCTCGCCGGATGAGCACTGTTTTATCCTAATCCTTCACCCAAACCCAACTCTAAACACAACATTTAACAGGATTGTAGGATGTATTTGTATCTCATTTAGCCAGAGCCGCTGTTTTCATCCTAATAATCCTACCTCCAAAACTAATCCTTAACTTTTCGGCATTTGCTGTGTCCCTTCTAGACAAAACCCACGGCGGCAGCTCGCAAAATAAAGCTACCAAAATGTCCGCCCTGCCAGAAATAAATTATATAATTTCCTCCATGGGTTTAGTTCATGCACAAATAGACTTAAATCAACAGATGATGATTACGTCTCTGTTTTGAGAAATAATAATAAAAATAAATAAGCCTACATGAAATATGTTACACTTAAATAATTATCAGATTGACAAAATGAATAAAAAAAGTATTTAAGTTTCTGTTCTTTTTTGTGACGCGTTGTAAAACCAAAGAAGCAGAAAGCACGTCATGTTTTTAATGATTTTAAACAAGCACAAGGTTTTCTCCTTAATGTGAGTTTACACAAATAAAAATACATCATTTGAAGTTTCGAATGTTGTTTTACTTTTATCTTTATGACTATAAATTTAGGGTAATTTAAGGTGCAAGGTCATCACGCGTATGCTGTTCACCGGCGCATACACCGACTCAGCGCAGGGCTGCGAGAAAAGACATTATTAAACTTTCGATTTAACATATTACGAGTTTTTTGGACATTCATTTGGAATCACTGTACTCATATAATCAACTTATCGGGCCATTAGTTATTCAGAATATAGGCTATAAACGCAGCGCACTGCTGACCGCTCAGCTGTCAATCTTCCGTCGACCCTCACATTAAGTTTCATATTAAATGATAAGATATTTGTCCAAAAACAAAAGGCTAAATACTGAATACTACTCATATGCGACTGCAAGACATTAATAGTCGAATCTGTTTGTAAGTAAACTTACATTAATCCCGTGGGAAGAGAAGAACGTTGGTAATAAAAACTTAAGGCAGACTGTGAGACTGTTTTATCTGTTTTCAGACAAAACAGCAGGGTCGGGGTACCAGCGGTGAACCGCATAATATTTGATTTAACGGGTGTAATAATAATCTATTCACATGTCATTTGCGTTGTAGTGCCTTGCGTGACAAGAGTAAAATGCGGGTCTAACATCCAAGACCAAAATTTGACTCGTTTTTAAATGGCCCGTGCTTATTTGTGTTTAAGATCTGTCTAAAGACTGTTAAAGGTTTCTATTTAACTGCGCGATTTGCGTGAGACCAGGTCGGGGTCTTTATGTCAAACGGGTCGGGTGTGGAATAAAATTGCTGCTGATGTCGGATAACTGGTCGGGTGTTCTGTCAATCACAGCGGTGCGGATTATCAAACAGGACTGTGCATGACTTTGCAACAGGGAACTGTAACGCTAAACATGAGCACGAACTTCAATGCACACTACATTAAAACTAAAATGAAATATTCCAACTACGTATGTAGCTAACATTTTTTTAAAGAAAATAGGTTTAGATCAAACATATAAAAGCAATATGCTATAAATATAAGGAAAAGTTAATGACAGAATAAAAATTATATAAAAAAAATACATGCTAGTTTACTGTAGCCTATATTCTACATTTAAAAAAATAATGTACATGTATAATCATCATGGGGGCCCCCTGCCGCCACAGCTGGAAAAAATCCTAGAGGAAACACTGATATATACATGGGAGAACACTTGTACTTTTAGCACACTTGGACTTTTAGATTGTTTTAGGTTTGTTTTTTATATTCCTTTCTTTTAATAGTCTTGAGTTTTTAGTGTGTTGTTTCAAAGGTTCTCTAAGCGAATTCATGCGTTTTAGACCATAAAACATTTTTTGTTACAAACAGCACACATCTCCTCACTATCTGCTTGCTACCTGACCGCTGATCAAACTGTAAAAAACCGCGATCTTTGTAGACAGCCCAGGCTCTACAAACTTCAATATACACACAGTGGCCAAACCTGCACCATGAAACAAAACAAAGTTTTACAGACAATAAACGCCAAGAAGGATTTGGGGGTGTGGGTTGGTCGCGTTCACGAAAGCACGGAAGGGAGGGGGAGGAGTTAGCTACGCTCCGTTTGTTTGAAAACAGTTCAAATATCAACAACAAGTGACGTCGAACATATTCGCTTAGAGAGCCTTTAAGTCTTGTGTTTGTAAATACACTTATTTAAGTTGATTATACTTGTTTGTCTCATCATTTTAACTATTTTAATCTCACACAGTTAAATCTGACCCCTTATATATATTTTGTGACACAACCGATAGGGCTGATTGTTACAGTGTATCCTGTGTACAGTACTGTAGTATAATATACTGTAGTATATGTGTACTGTACTATAATATACACATAAAGAATATCGAACGATACATCGTTATCTGCCTTTTTCCCCCCTAATATCTGTATTGGCATCGGCCCAAAAACATGCATATTGGTCGGGTTCTAATTATAAGCACAAACCTCGCTTAAAAGGGAGAGGGGTGGTGTCGCTACAATGTACAATAAAATATTCACAGAAAACCATAAATCTGAACTAAAATTTTATTCATCTGAAATTAATGATGTTAAATATGAAACTATCTGATCATAACAACAAGAACAGCTTTCTTTCGTCCTAGCTACTATCTACAGACCTCCAGACCAAAACACATGCGCGGGCATACAGCATATAGAGGGAGAGAATGGGTGTGTGTGGGAAACACTAATGCTAACCTTTCGTCAAGTCATGATAAACTCGATCAGCCATCTTCTCTGTCAGTAACATCTGTGACTATTGACGTTTACGCGAAAGAGAAAGGATGAACGGGCATTGAAAACACTGGCACCTTTTCACTGTTAGGTAGAGAGAGGCGTGCACTGCACGCAACATGAAAACAGTAAAATAAAACAGTAAAATATAAATGTAAATGGGAATCATGAACAATCTATTTGTGGCGGCCAGTGTTGATTCTGTGACAGTGCGCCACCGGGAAATAAATGTATGGGAGAAACTGACGCAAATCACGGAAATCTGCAATTTATGCTGCGAAAGTGTGGCGTATTTGAAAAAATGCGATCCCCTCTTAAAAATGCGGACTTTGGCTGATTATGCGTTAAATCATGCGATCGCATCATCACGTTTTTCTGGAGGGACTGGAAAGCGGAAGAAAGAGACAAATTTAAATACCATGTGTAAACAGAATGTGTCTCTCTCAAATTTCTTTTTTTAAACATTTATTGGGATAATGAAAGTAAAAACCAAAGTAAACTAGAATGTTATCAGGCACTAAACAGAAAAATACAATCAGAATATCTGATTAATAATAATAATTATAATAATAATAATATATCATAATATCTCTACACGGTTAGGGGCAGTTTCCCAGACAGGTCCTTGTCCAAGACTAAAATGCATGTTTGAGCTGCTTTAATTTCAAAACACCTTGCACTGACATATTTTAACATACATCAGTACCATTGTTTTGTCTCAAGATGCACACAAGTATAGTTTTTTGTAAGTTTGTTTGTAAAAACTACTTATATGTCATGAAATAACTAAGGCCTAGTCCTAGATTAATCTAAACCCTAACCAGGAAACCACCCCATCGAGATGTAAAGCATACATGAATTCTCACTAAATACAGACTCAGTGATCACAGTCTGGCAATTTAAGAGTAAGCAAGCAGATAACCTCTGCATTCAGTTCCACAGTATTTGTTGGACATCACAATCTTACTGTTATTACAATCTTATCATGATTGTAAACAACTAATCAAATGCACTCAAATTGCTCTCCAGAGATAACAATAGTGGGCGGAGCCAACAATATAATGACGTGTTGTCTAGCTATAGGACAATGTCAAAATTATGGCTGGGAACCATTTGGACTCCAATGATTCAATTCAGATTCGAATCTTAGGTTCCCTATTTGACTCAGAATCGATTCTCGACATACTACATCACATTTGCACTTGAAGTTAGACTAATGTTGCCACTTTTGCTACTAGTCTATGGACTGTCATATACTGTATTTCAAAGCAACTAAGTGTTCAATGAAGCCATTCTCATTTACAAATAGTTCAGTTTAAACATTAGACAGGTTTTGGGAAATGTTATTTAAATACAAATCAGATATGGTATGGTGAATTTAAGAAGCTGTTTCTCCCTGACGCTCACTGAACAGAGAAAAGGAAGAGCAGTTTACTGTTAGTCAAACAGGACTAGATGTAAGCATGGGCTGGTTACTGGTTCCAATGTATAACAAGGTTTTAAAGGAGTCAAGTTTTCAAAAGCACTACACTTTTCTATGATACTGTTTCCAAGGTATGAGCTGTGTTTACACACAATTAATTAATTCATTAATTCATGTAATTGATTAGATGTTTACATTGAATAAATTACAAAAATATGCTTTTGAAAGAATATAAAAATGTAAAGGCTCTATTTTTACCTGCCATACATGTATTATGTCCAGTTGTTGAAAAAAGAAACATATAAGTGTAATTTTGTTTAAGGTTATCAAAACGCCAAAATCTCATACTGACCCATGCCATGGTAAGATACAATGTGTGTGGTGTGTGCTTTTTAAACGGTTCATGTGCAGCATCACTCCCGCAGTTGACCTTTTGCTTTTTTGGTTCAGATAACAATGATTTCAAATCGCTCTCACGCTCCTCTGATGTCATTCACTTGGATGCGGGGCACGCAATTTCGTGGGGCTGAATGTTTTCAGATGGTTTCAGTTATTGTTTTCAATAGCCAAAACCCAGTTTAGCCTGTTAAATACCATATTGTTTATGTATATTTCATTCTTTCTTGTTTGTTGCTTGATAAGAATGTAAAAAAAACGGAAATCGGTATCTGGTTTGCTTAAAAAAAGAAAAGAAAACTGGTGTCAGAATCGGCCATGAAAAATCAAGATTGTGCATCCCTAGTATTCAGTAAGGCATGTTTGTTAAAACTAGTTATACAGTTGAAACCAGATATTTACATACACTTCTGGGAAAAACACAAAAAAAATTATTTCTTTACTGTCATACATTCAATCAGAGTAAATTTTTTCTGTTTTAGATCAATACATATTAACATATTTTTTGCATTTGTTAAATGTCAGACTCGAGCAAGGGAGAATTTTTATGTATTTTTCTTATCACTTTCATCAAAGTCAGAAGTATAGATACACTAAGTTTATTGTGTCTTTAAACAAAACAAAAAAACTCCAGATGATTTCATTCTGAGCTTAAGACAGTTCTGATAGGTTTATTGATTCCATTTGAGTTAATGTCAGTACACCTGTGGATGCATATAAAGGCACACCTCAAACACAGAGCCTCTTTCCTTGACATCATGGGAAAATCAAGAGAAATCCACCAAGACATCAGGAAAAAAATTGTGGACCTCCACAAGTGTGGCTCATCCTTAGGTGCAATTTCCAGATGCCTGAAGGTCCCATGTTCATCAGTTCAGACAACTATACGCAAGTATAAAAAAAACTGGGAATGTACAACCATCATACTGCTCAGGAAGGAGACAGATTCTGAGTCCCAGCAAGGAATGTTTTTTGGTTCGAAATGTGCGAATCAACCCCAGGACAACAGCAAAAGACCTTGTGAAGATGTTGGCTGAAACTGGTAAGACAGTGTCATTAACCACAGTAAAACGAGTTATGTACCGTCATGAGCTGAAAGGTTACTCTGGGATAAGGAAGCCATTCCTTCAAAACCACCATAAAAAGCCAGACCACAGTTTGCAACTGCACATGGGGAAAAAAATCTGAATTTCTGGAGACATGTCCTGTGGTCTGACGAAACAAAAATTGAACTGTTTGGCCATAATGATAAATGATATATTTGGAGGAAAAAGGGCGAAGCTTTGAAGCCTCAGAACACCAACCCAACTGTGAAGTATGGGGGTGATAGTATAATGTTGTAGGGATGCTTTGCTGCAGAAGGGACTGATGCACTTCACAAAATAGATGGCATCATAATAAAAGAAAGTTATGTGGATGTATTGAAGCAAAATCTGAAGACATCAGCAAGAATGTTAAAGCTTGGGCGCAAATGGGTCTTCCAAATGGACAATGACCCAAAGCATACCTCCAAATTAGTTACAAAGTGGTTTAAGGACAAAAAAGTCAAGGTATTGGTAATCCCTAATCTCAATCCCATAGAAAATTTGTAGGTGGAACTGAAAAGGCGAGTGCGAGTAAGGCGGCCTACAAAGCTGACCCAGTTACACCAGTTCTGTCAAGAGGACTGGGCCAAAATTCCAGCAAACTATTAAAGAAAGTATGTGGAAGGATACCCAAAACGTTTGGCCCAAGTGAAACACTTTCGGGGCAATTTTACCAAATACTAAGGAAGTGTATGTATTCTTCTGACTTTGATGAAAGTGAGAAGAAAAATAAATAAAAATTCTCCCTCGATCGATTCTGACATTTAACAAATGCAAAAAATGTTTATATTTAATAATCTAAAAAAGAAAAAGTTTACTCTGATTGAATGTGTGAAAGTAGAGAAATAAAAGTTTTTGTGTTCTTTTCTGAAGTGTATGTAAATATCTGGTTTCAACTGTATTTCCTAATTAAACTAAGACCTAGTTCTGGCTTAAGCTAATCCCTGTCCAGGAAACCACCCCTGTGTTTATGTGAGAATTACTTTAGGTCACTTTCTTCCTGATCCCATTTTTCTAACATTAGTTAGTATGTAAAGTTGCTGTTAGAGCATAAATACTACCTGCAAAATGATAAAGCTCAAAGTTAACTGCCAGGTGATATATTTTCTTTAACAGAATTCCCTTTTCCAAGCCTACAACCAATGGCAGGTTTGGACTAAAGCCCTCTACTTTCCGGTTGAATGACGTCAATATAAGAGTTTTTGACTAAACTTTACTCACAAGAATACGTCAGTCGGCTCTGCTAAGATAAGCTGATGTTGAATTACAACACACTATACAAGCTACACAATCAAAACTCATAACGTATTTCTGAAGGAGGGACTTTATAGAACAAGGAAGACATCAGTGTGTTTTTAGGACAGCGAAAACAGCGATATAGAGATAAGTATATTGTGTGTAAAATACAGCTTTTTTACACATAAAACATGAACACGTTATATTGCGCAATGTAAACACCAACAAGGCTTCAAAAATACAGGAAGAACGGGATGTTTAAATCACACTAATGCAAGGGTGGTACCTTCTGACATACATGAAGTAATATGACAGTACTGGATGGTTGCTGACATACCTTTGTGAGGGCCACTACCCTCTGCGCTAACTCAGCCTCCACCTCTGGCAACGTCTCAGCCTTGCGCATGGTCTGCTGTAGCTTCTGTTCAGCTAACTCCAAACGTTCCTGCAGATGCCTGTTCTTCTCCTCCATCTGAAGAAAACACAACTTCTTAGTGCTCAGAAGAGCTAAGCTTCATCAAAGAGAGGTGCAGCCAGGACAAGAACTACTTTTAGGCTATAATCGATATGAAGGCTTATAATATAACTCAACAATAAGAGGTCCCGAAGTCTATCTCTTCTCTTAAGGGCTGTTCACATTATAATGATAATAACTATTAAAAAGATTTTATAGTTTGAAAAGTTTGAAAAATCATTCATATAAGAGAAGTTCACAACACAACTATAACATTAAAGATACAATGAACAATATTGTTGGGATCACTTTCTGAGCAATTTTTTCCAACTGATGAACGATAAACCATTGACAGCCATTCAATTCTATTTAAACTTTAAGTGCACGTGCAATTGAAATTGACAGATGACATGGTGGCAGAGCTCCTGCAAGTGAATAGCCGGTTTTTGCAAGTATTTTTCCTGCCTATGCGAAATTTAAATATAATTATATTAATGTAATGCACAGGTGATTACATCTACAGTGCATCAGTCACTTTCACTTGTTGCTGCCGCCTCCCCGCCTTTCTATCATATCTCAGGTGCATATCACCACCCATTCACACGGGGCGAAAACATCAATGCTTGATGAATGTGTTTGAACAGTCACACAAGACCACATTTTCTCCGCCTATTTAGCTAATCTGAGGTACTGATTACATCTTGTCTGACTTCTGACGAAAAAACACAGTGTACAGCGCTATCTTTAGGCTTTTATTGATAAAACTCAGCGATCTTTCATTAGTTTCATTTTGGGAGCGTGTGAATGTTGCGTGATCTTATTTCATCAATTGCATTGAAATATCAAAGAAAGCTTTTACATATACATGTGTAAAACACTGTGCAGCATGTTTACTTACAATACAAGCAGCGGACTCTGACATAATATTAGTTTGCATCCATTTAAACCCGTGAAAACTACTGCTTGCGCTTATATAACAGCAGAAGGACTCACCCACAGTCTCCACAGACCACCCCCTCAAAGTAATCAGTACAGAAGCGACCAAAAGTGGACAAAAGAGATAGATTTAAATACCAGTTGTAAACTGAATGTTTCTCTCTCATCCACTTGTGATCCCATCAACAAAAACACATTTTAATACCAAGTGTAAACAGCCCCTGATACCAGAAAAAACTGTTTAGGAGTGGCTGTCAAAGGGAGAGGCCAAAAAGGCCAAATTATATATTTAGAGTGCATGGAGACATTTTGTAGTGATTACAGCACAAGAATGTGATTTCTTTACTCAGGTCTGTGTTAAAGCAGCCAAACAAAGTAAGAAAAAGTTGGTTGCACTTTATTTTACAGTATGTGTACTTACCTTGTACCTTGTGCATACATGTGTGGTACTTACTTTTAGGTATTTATATGATAATTAACTGGTATCATTACTGTACTTAACAGTGGTACATACTTGGTAGTTATTATGTAATTCTAGATAAGAACTGGGTAATAACAGATACATACTTATAGTGTAGGTATACCGTAACTAAAGAGAAACAACACTGTATTTACTAATAAATGTACAATATAAGTATTTAGTATTTACAGGCAAGTTAGGGTAAATGACAGGTATTTGTATTATACATATATGATAACTAATATCAAACACTACTGTACTTACAAATTGTATACACTACATCAGCCTGTAAATCTAATAGCTCCATTTGAAGGGCCTGTGCATTAGCCCATTTGTACATATGTACTGCCTCCTTTGAGAAAGAAATAACATTCTTAACCAAAAATGGACTCCTAACAAAGAGCATCAGCTGATCTCCCAATGAAAAGCCATCAAAACGACCTTTAAAGTTTTCAATCAACTTTTGGATAAAGTCAGAATGAGCAGTGATATTGCTGTCGTGTATCTCCTTCATTGAAGGAAAATGTGTACAGTCCTGCTCAAGATCCATTTTCAGAATGTCCAGTTTCCTCTGAAACGACTGGACTGCAGCCACCAAGTCACACACAGAATTGTCTTTCCCTTGAAGCTTCAGATTGAGGTCATTTATATGCCCTGTGATGTCAACCAGAAACACCAGTGTGTCCATGTTACTTTCCTCTTCTAAAAAGTGCAAAAAAAAACCTGAGCCTTGTGACTCTTTTGTTGTGCAAGGAAATCTTTAATTTCATTTCTTATCTTCCAAAAGCAAGCCATCACTTTTCCTTTACTCAACCATCTGACATTAGAGTGCAAGAGCAGGTCATTGGCAGGAGCATCTACTTCTGCTAAAAACTCCCTGAGCAGACGATGCTGGTGAGCTGATGAAGCCCTGAGAAAGTTAACTAGTTTGGTGATGGTGTTCATAACTTCTGTGTGGTGCTCTGAAAGTGTGGAGCAGAGAACAGACAAGTTGATATGACAAGAGCTCTGGGTTGTCCTCTTTTAGTCGACTGACTGCACCCTTTTCCCTTCCCATCATAGACGGTGCTCCGTCAGTGGTGATGGAGACAACATTTTTTACATTGATTCTCCTCTGTGTCAGCATTTCCTTTATGGCCAAATATATGTCCTCTCCCCTGGTATGCGTTTTTAAAGCTGTGACGCCTAAAATGTTCTCTACAAAAGTTTTAGTCTCCTCATTATAGAATCGGACATATACCAAGAGCTGAGCGTTGTCACTCACGTCAGTTGATTTATCAGCAGCTAACGCAATGCACTGAGCACTTTGGATGGCGCTGTCAAGCTGAGACTGCACATCTTCCGAAAGTAGCTCAGCTCTTCTTGTTGTTGTTGTGGATGATAAAGGAATCTGACGAACCTTTTGTTTAAGCTGCTGTCCTTCTTTACCCTCAAACAGCATGTCTGCCAACGCCTCCATGCATTCTTTCACCATTCCGGAGTCAGTAAAATGCTTTTTATGTTTGCCCAAAATCCACTGTACTCGAAGTGAGCACTCGTATGCTCTTTGCTTTGCGGTAAGGGACTGTGTTATCACCCGTGTTGCACGCTCATACTGTCCTTTTAGTTCACCAATTTTCCTCGTCCTCGCGGGTGATCCTGGCGGGTAATTTTCATTGAAAGTTTTGTGTCTTGTCTCGAAATGCCGCTTGATGTTTCCACTTTTAACAACAGCAACAGACTCCGAACAAATAAGACACACGGGCCTCGTAGAGCTCGATGACGGCAAAATGAACCCGTACGCTTCAGTCCACTCATCTCAAAAGATGCGGTTTTCAGAGTCCACTTTTCTAATTTTTGACAAAGCCATAATAATCCATTCACGAATCTCATAGTAATTGTGGGTACAAGCTAAAGTTTATGTTCTCTCCGGACCCCGGCTCTTGCATAGGACCTGACACAGACATAGCTGCCCTCGCGCACGCCTGTCCAAAAATAACTTTCGGTAAAAAATAATTTTTATTTTTATTCCAAAACTTTTTAACAAAAATGTTTAGAGGTCCGGATAAAAGCGACTTGGGGTCCGGACCTGGACCCCGGTCCGCCAGTTGGGGACCCCTGCTTTAGAGACTCAACTGCATTGTTGTACCACCTTTTCACCAGCTTCTTGGTTATGTCTTCTCTCTGTAGTTTCATACGATAAGCAGGGATCAGATGGACCACATTATGATCTGCAATGCTAAGAGGTGTTTTTTATACGTTTTGTATGCATTCTTTACGTAAGGAATAATTGACGACGGCCATTGAATTCTAAGAAAATAATGCACACCTAAGGTGCAATGCGGCACGACACGAAGCGGAGTGGCGTTACACTATGGGTGTAAAATATTTTAAAATGATTCAAAGGACCGGAGTCATTTATTCCCCCTATACCACGGTTACCACAAACATTGCTCTGGTGCCTATTTTTAAGACATTTGACAAGTTAGGTGTGCAGTTACCAGAAATTAATGCATACCCACAGAACATTTCTCAGCCAATCAGAATACAGCATTCAACAGACCCGTGGTATAAATTGCCATAACAGAGATCAATTGTTTTGTCGCCTCAAGTGGCACATGTCACATATTGTTGATAGGTTGGAAGTGACTTATTTAGCCTGCATTAATTAAAATCCCCTAAAATGAGAATTGGGGAATCTGGGTATAGATTCAATCTGATGGGCACGCGCCGCTGTGGCCACTGCCGCACGTGTTACATTGCCTGAGGGAGGGATGTTAACAAGCACTGCAGCCAGATGACCGAACTCCTGAGGGAGATATTTAGGTCTGAATGACACAGCAAGCAGCTCTAAATTAGGTGTACAGCAGGAGTCTTTGACATCAGCAGTTCTGCTCCAGTCTTTATTAAAATATACGCACAACCCACATCCATGTTTTTTCATGCTTCTCACGGTATCCGGGTGCAGTCTAAGCGGAGTGCCGAATCCATCAAGACAGAGCCCAGAGTTCACAATCGTTTCATCCAGCCAGGTTTCCGTGAGGCAGACCACACTAGTCTCTTTGTATGCCCACTGGAATAATATGTTTGCCTGTAGTTCATCCAGTTTATTATGTAGGTAACGAACATTGGCGAGTATAATGGAAGGTAACAGGTGGACTCCTCTGTGTGCCGGTAAGCCTTTTCAGCCTCTGCTTCACTCCTTCCTTGCTTCCTCGTGGGAGATTTCCGTCGATAGTCAAGGCCCAGGCCGCGTTGTCCTGGTATCAACTCTCAACCAGTTGTCAAATTTCGCTGCTATATAATTAATATTTCTAAGCAGCAGCAGATCATCCCGAATATGCCGCAAAAGTTTGCCCCCATAACTTCCAGGTAATGCCATTAACAGTTCAACTGCCCAAAGCAGCAGCAGCTGCAACGGCAGCTCACACTTCCTCATCATGAAAAAGTGTATTTTAACTTTGATCTCACTATAATAATGTCCAGAAAGGCATTGGTAACACTGGTATGGTGTTCCTGATTCTCAGCCTGTGGATGTTTTTCATGCAATGGAAAAGTGCCGTAATATAGTAACATTATAGTTAACGTTATAATTATTGTTATAATGTGAACGACCCTTTAACCCTATTAAATGTCACCGCTGACATATTTTACTAAGCTATACTCATTTTACTGTAACTCTTAAATCATTTACACTAGAGCCCGACCGATTTATCGTTTTGCCAATTTTATCGTCCGATATGAGCCTGTGGCAGATATATCTGTATCGGCGAATAAGCCGCAGATATGCAGCCAATATGAACGTTTCTTACAGAACACATTAAATGCTTTTGAAAGATGCAAGTACTTGTTTGTCCAGCATAGCGCGCCCTCTTGGTTGCTAATGGTGACCCAGGTCACTCACTGTAGTGACACCAGCCAATCTCCCACCCCCTTCACTTCAGTCAGTTGTCTCTCAGTTCAGGTGGCTGCAGTCACACAGTGACTCTTCACAACATTTTTACACCTGGTATTAAGACGCGCTTTGGTCGATTATATTATAAACAATTCAAGAGAGACGCATTCCCATTTACATTTGGTGTTTTTAATCCGTCTCTTTTGTCGACTTGCGAGTTATTAAAAGGCAAGTGGAAGAAATGATGCGAATTGGAGTAATGACATTGGAGTAATGACATGTTATCAACTATGCACAGCCGTGCTCTTATATGTAAGGGATAATCCACGGCTAGCCATGCATTAAAGGGTTTTAATGCACGACGTAGAGGCGAAGAACCACCCGACGCGTAGCGAAGTGCATTAAAACCCTTTAATGCATGGCAAGCCGTGGATTATCCCGCTTATACCTTGGTTATTTGCCAAGTTAAAGCTGTAATTAATGTTTACAGTGTAATTTTTAACAGAAAGGTAAAAATGACAGTCATCTTCTTAAGTTAAGACTCGCACACTTAAATAAAGTAGTGCCATTGTATTGCTTTTATTTAAATGAATTATCATATTTATTTAAATTCATTATCAAAAGAGAGAGACAGAGAACTGAAAGAGAAGAACCCGAGGGAGAGAGAGAGAGAGAGAGAGGGGGAGGGAGGGTGAGAGAGAGAGAGAGAGAGAGAGAGAGAGAGAGAGAGAGAGAGAGAGATGCGTGCGCGAGTTACCTGTGGCTGTGCGCGTCTCTTCTTTAAAGTCTATCCTCTCGTTGCTTAAGCATATAGCTAACTTAATGATTCTTTAATTGATTTATTAAAATTATTTATGAATGACACTGACAGTGACAAGCCAATCTTTATTTGAACTAATCATTTATTTAAATGAATTATGTAAAGTGTGAAATAAAACCGACGTCTCTAACCACGATTACTATATAAGGACACATTACATTTATTGAAATGGATTAAATAAATGAAAACAAACATCAAACAGTTGGAAATTTCGAAGCGATGTTTTGAAAGAGACAGACAGAGAACTGAAAGAGAAGGACGAGAGAGAGACTCACGGTAAAGAGAGACGCTCTCTCTCTCTCGCCCCTCTCTCGCTCTCTCTGCAAGTGTAACTGTGTTACTATGGTTACCAATGTTTATAGTAGCGAATTAATATCTAACTTTAATCAAACTGACTGGAACTACCTGTACGTTAAACGGTTTTAATGCACACCTTCCAGCCAATCAGAATCAAGTATTTAAACAGACCATGGTATAAAAAAAATTTGTGCACGACATCAAACATTAGTCTACATCAGTATGTTCTCAGTCAAGCATTGTCTTCGTAACAATGAGTTGCTAACCAATTTGTGAAGTACACAACTTACTGTAAAGCTAATAAACAATGACTTCATAAGTTTCCCTTTTCAATACAAGCCCAATATAACTTTATTCTCGTCAAATCTGCAAATGATGTAAGTTTTATGTATTTAGTTGTTTTTGTTTTAAAGTTATTTATAATAAGTCAAGTTTACTGTTTAGTCACTGATATCAGACTCATTTTGGATAAAAAAGCTTGTTGTTAACTTCTTGCCTATAGTACATATCTTTGTCACATCAATATAAGTGTTTGATCAACACATTTGTAAGTGATCATTGCATTGCATTGTATTTATTCATATACAGTTTATTCTGTTAATGTATATAGTGTATTCTATGTACAGTACTGTAGTATAATATACTGTAGTATATGTGTACTGTACTATGATATACACCTAAAGAGTATCGGCCGATATATCGTTGTCGTCTTTTTTACACACTAATATCTGTATCGGCCCGGAAAAAAAACCCGCATATCGGTCTGGTTCTAATTTACACTATCAAAACAAATAAAATTGCTCCTGAAAGTAGACAAATTGTGCTATTTGACAATATAAGGTTTATTAAGGTAATTTATTGATTTATATCTGTCAATCACTGCTGCTATCCTGGAGAGCTGAAGCGGCTGATTTGAACAGTAGAGGGGAGCGTACATGGTGCGATTTTTGCTGTAGTACGAGCTCGCATGTGATTTTATTCTTTTGGGGGGAGGCAAATCGTTGATGCTCGTATGGTCATGGCTCACACGGTGTGAGAGGAATTACGAGCCAAGCCCGTTACGAGCACCTCACGACATCCCAATAATTTTTAAACATGTCAAAAAAAGTTAAGGAGCTATCGGTTCATAGTGGTGGTGCGGGTGAATGAGACGATCTGACGATGCACTTGAAGTTGACTAATCAGAAGGTGACAAAACACAAAAGGAGACAAATGTGGCACTGCAACCTCGAATCTGGACGACAACTCTATAGCTGGCTATGTTTTGTGCACGCACACACTCGGTGACCAGACATCCCGGCAAATATGACAGGTCCAGGTTTCAGGTTCTTAATCAGCTTCTTTGCCAGAAAAACCTGTCATACGTGTTTTTGTGATGTCCAGTCACAGCTGTGTGTGCGTGGATGTGTGTGGAAACAGGAGAGAGTGTAGTGGTTTTATACTGCTGTTCTGATTATACATACTTTTAAGTGAGCAAGGGCAACTACAATGCATAAACCTGGAGGGCTATTTTTTTATATCAAAACTTTTTTGTTTTACTTGTTGATTTTTTACTTGTTGATATTTTTTCATCATTGTTTAAAATGTAAACATACATAAAATAAGCCAACTAAAATATGTAATAATAAAAATATAAAAATTATTATACTCCATACTGGTTTAGTTCATGATGTAAAAACAATGTCGCAATTTTTGTGTAATCCAAGCTGTGCCAAAGTCGCTGTAGAGTAGTGCAGTTTCATAATTAAATAAAAATTTGGTAACACTTTAGTATAGAGACAAATTCTCAATTTTAACTAATTTCTTATTAACTTACATCAAGTTTAAAATAGTTAACGAAAACGAACGAAAAAACGAAAACTAGGTGGGAAAAACATTGTCGTTAACTGAAATAAAAATAAAAACGAGGAATTACAAAAAAACGATAACCAACTAAAACTGTAATGAGTGTCTGGCAAAACGAACTAAAATAAAATAAAATCATAGATCAAATGTCCTTAATTTTTGTCTTTGTCAATGTCTTTCATAGTGCAAATTACGCTCGGCTTCAAATTTCTTTCCATGCGTCTCTCGCTCACGCGTCACACAGACACACACACACATTCATTTAAGTCGATTCTTTACAAAGCAAACGGGTCAAATGTTTTGAATTGGTTCGCGAATCAGTTTAAATTAATTGTTTAGATCGCTGCAAAAACTGAATCATCTGATGCGGTTTTGCCCGTATCTAGAAACACGCAAAACAAAGAGTTTTGGATTACGTGAAAATTAATTTACTAATCTTTTAACTTAATGCAAAACTTCACAGGTGTACCCGCTATTATTTACGCACAACCTGTTCATCGTCAGAAACATTTAAACGCGCGCAACCTCCAGAAGCACTGTGAACACGTGACTGAATGAAGAAAGTCCATCGATGATTTACGTGTGGATCGCTGTATACTGTACTGTAAAATGTAAGTGTTTCTCACAACACACACACGTGTGACATGAGATTCACAACATAAGAAAACATGAGTTTTGTCTAAAATCAGTTTGTATTTCATGTAAGTGTAAACTGTCAATGTCCTCAGACCATCTTAAGAGATTTTCTGAGTTAACTTTAATATGCAAAACTGAATGCAAAACTCTGTCGGTTTACTTGTCTGATATTTCAGCTATAAGCTGTATACATCAACATTAAGACTAGAGTTAATTTCATATAAATGCTTGTCTATTCTGTGTTTGTCTAAAATATTCTTTAAATCTGTACTGTTTGTGTATTTTGCAATTTTCTCAGTTTGCTGTGGAGTCAAGAAATGTCTAAACGTTAACACGTTTGTATTTTAATACTATCTAATGTGGCCACATTAAGACCATTGACTCAGAAGTGTTCAAGTGATGAACTGTGTCCTAATGCATTAATTGTTCACACATGTTTAGTATCAGTTTGATACATTTCTTTTGAGTTTTGCGTTTGGGCACAACATACAAGTCAGCATTAAAGGCTGTTTTTCTTTGTTGTTAAAGCATGTATGTGTTGAAACATAAGCAAAGGTTAATAAAGTGTGATTTCTGTACTTCTGACACATTGATATTCATCTTAACAATATCTGGTTTCCACAGCAAACTTTTACTGTCCTGATCCTAACCCTGGATTTACACCACCCACAAGTCTGCGGTGCGTTAAGGCTCCGAAGAGGCAACCGGAACTGATCGCAGTCATTCTAGTCAACGCTAGTGTTTACACCAGATGTGCCCCGGCACATTTCAAGTGCTGCTTCGCTAAAGATAGGCGCTAGTCTATTTTTGACGTGGGCCGCGTTAAAGCCACACTGTAAATACAAACTAATAGTCAAATATCCTGTCAATTTCAAAATAAACACCCCATGCAGACTCCCTTATTTCACATCATCTTGCTTACAGGCACTGTATGTGAAATATACATAAGTGAGGGTGTGTTTTAGACGAATATGCATAGCTAAATACTTTAATATTTGTTCTTCCTAACTGAATTTTTAAGTGTATTCACTTTTTTGACTACATAAAAACAATAGGACATTGCAAAAAAAACAAAACAATATACAGAATGATTCCTAACAAAACATTAACATTTAGCCAACATATTCATGTTAAAACTCAGAAAATCAAGAAAAACAACGTCTGACAAGAAAATCACATGATGACACGGTCCTACTGCTACTCTTCTGATCCGCTTCTTGTGTGAGTTGGCAACGGGTAGGAGACTAAAAAAAGTCACATTGGAGCCGTAACACACCGCAAACGCTTGCAGTGTAAATCAGGGGTTATGGTAAGCACTGTTTACTGTGTGTGCATGTATGTATATATTTTTTTCAAGAGTAACTAGTAACTCGCTACTTGAGTATTTTTTTCTTTAGTTACTTGTACTTTTACTTGAGTAAAGTTTTTGGCTACTCTTTCCACCTCTGGTTATTTGTCATGTTCTTTTCTCAGATTGAGCTCCCTGACAATCTGACAGAAATGTCTTGTTGTGGCTCAAAAATGGGTTGAATACATGCGGTTCATGTATGTCTTCTTTAGTCTGTTGGCTCTTTACGTTTTTTACTGGCACACGTCACATTTTGCACTTACTGCAGAGTGTTGAGACGGTTTACATATTTGTGCCTACTGTATATGTACATTTTATGTACTGGTTTTATTTTTGAATAAATATTTTCAAAAATTGTATGAGGTTTTTGTTGAGTTATTATTACACAAATCTTTTTCTGACCTTTTTGAATCTTGCCCCTGACAAATAACGCTTAGGTTACTCACGTAACCCCGGTTCCCTGAAATAACGGGAACGAAGCATTGCGTCAGTTAGCTGACGCTATGGGGGAAACTCCTGTTTACTCCGTGACTGAAGCCTATTGGTTAACGTCTGTACAAAGTACAGACCAATGACGTTTGAACCCGCGCGCGGGAGGAACGCGTCCCTATATAAGCGCGGTTCAATCGTCAGCAGCTCATTATTATTCGACTGAAGCGGGCAGCCGAATAACACTCGCTGCGTAGACGTTTGTAGCACGGCAAGAGACGCAATGCTTCGTTCCCGTTATTTCAGGGAACCGGGGTTACGTGAGTAACCTAAGCGTTCCCTTTCAATACGGTTCACTTCGCATTGCGTCAGTTAGCTGACGCTATGGGGGAACGTAATCTCATCACGCCGTGCATACACAACGTACTGAAGTGCCTTACCGGAGAGACACTGCGTGTGGCCCTATACCCGGCATATTCACAGCTTTAAAAGCAAATGTGTAAGCACCATATAAATTGTTGACGCGCACACGGTGGGGTTTTAAACGCACCGGGGGCACATAACATAGCACAAGACGGCGAGGTACGCGCCGCGGCTGTGCGAGATAAGTAAATTCAGAGTCACGTTGGTGAGCTCGCTGAGCGCACCGTGGTGTACACATAAAACGCATGAGCGTGCATGATTGAGCCGAGAGAACCTGCGCTCGTAGGGCAGGGACGTCTAAGCTGTACAATCTGACAACGTAGACGGCGAAGACCAGCCGGCCTCGGAAGCAGATATTAAATATAGATATAGATACCCCTGTAGACCAAGTTCATGAAGAAGCCAAACTCGCACAGAGTGGGCTCTATATAGGACATAGCTCATAGAGGGGCGTGAGCCAGTGCGATGGTTTCAACGATCCATCTAAATAACCACTGTTAGCAACAGACATACGTAGTGAGTGATCTGCGAAGCTCACGAACGGCCGATCTGACTATAATATGCGGCAGAACGGTTCGTAGCGTGGGATTATACAGATACCACAATAGTGTGAACCCCGGTGCACCCTCGAGCGCATCGGGATGCATATAGGTAGTATTATAGTGCACAGATCGGTGAGCTTTCCAAGCGCGCCGTAAATGTGTATTGACTATAAATTGCACGGGCACAGGTGAACACTTGAATACATCGTGAATGCATATAGATGAATCAGAGTGTTATAATGCACAGGCCGGCAAGATTCTCGAGCGCGCCGTCATGTGTTCTGATAATAAATTGTGCGCACACGGGTGAACTCTTCAGTGCACCGTGAATGCGTATAGATAAATCAGTGCACACAACGCGCCGTGAATGTGTACAGATATGATTGATGAACGTAACGGTGGGCACCCAACGCACCGTGAACGTACACAGATGAACAACAATGTATGTGTCACAAAGCATAACACAGCTGTGTATACAGGTGAGCTTTCCCAAGCGCATCTTATTGTATACCAAAATGTTATAGCGTGTACATGTGAGCTTCTCTAAGCGCACGGTGGACGCATATAATTAAAACCCATATCGTGCATACAGGTGAGCTAATGGGCGCACCTTTAATGCAACAAACCTCAGTAGTGCGCGAAGCAGGGATGTCGAAGCTGTAAACTGACAACGTGGACGGCGGGGACCAGCCGGCCGTGTCACAATTGTCAAATGAGAAACCTCTAAGACCATGCCCATGCTCTAAGACAAGTGAGCATAATTGTCACGGGAGGTGATAACGTCAACGATCCATAAATAGCCTGTATTGACAGGTGCTCTAGTGAGTGATCTGTGACGCAGATAAACAGCTGATCGTCTGATGTACGTCAGACGTATGTGTCATACAGGACCTTGGACAGTTCCAGAGCGCTGTGCCTCGGGCACCGTCCGCATCTGAGAAATGACAGGCTTATGAATAAAGTGAATGGCCAGCCGTAAAAGCATGGTTCGCTGTTACCGCCGCCGTCCGCATCTGAGAGATGACAGGCTTGTGAATTAAATGAATGGTCGGTCGTAAAAGCGTGGTTCGCTGTTATCACGGCCACATAGATATAGGTAGGGGAGAGAGCCGCCGTGCCTCTGTAGTGAGGAGAAAAGTGTTCCCCCGGCGATTCGCGGGGGGTTTTTACTTTCAAATGTCACTAGACAGAATGGATCAGACTTTGCATAAGGACGCCTCGTGAAAGGGGTCCTAGCAGCTTGTGTCAATGTGTCATAAGGCACGTAATGTAGGTCGTGTCCCACGGATGCCATCTCCGCACGCCCATCGTAATGGGTTAATATTGGTAGTTTAAGCATGAGATGCGTATCACTCTGATTGAACATAGCTTATAAAGCGATGCAATGGGTTTATAAAGGAGATGACTCGTCAGCTTGTTCAGGGGGCGAGATCTCAGTCTGGTTCGGTAAATAATGAAACCACCGTAGATTGCCCGACCGCATTATCACAATAACACGGTCGAGAGTGCTGCAGTGCTAAATCATCCTCATAATGTACCGTATTCACAGTACAAGGTGATTTATATGAGACAAACGGCGTTCCACGCGCCGAAGGCTGATTGCCGTCGTAAAGCGTGTTCAACCCACAGCAAATGCTGGGCTAGCTCGTAATGACAGCACTTCATGCAGCCGTGTGTAACTTAAGCAAGCTTCCCGGCCGTCAGCTCGGGGCGGGACCTTTGCTTAGTCAAACTGAAGTGGACTTATGAACAGAATGCCACGATATTCAGCTCTCTGAGGCTCGTTAGAGGGGTACGTGTGCCCGTCTTAAACGAGATGCCGCGCGCGTCTGACTGTGCGCGCGCTTTAAGCTTTGAAACTTATTGTGGCGGGTAGCAAGCTCACTTGAGGTTGATATTACCCTTAATATCTCCGAGTATTGGAGCGGAGGTGTGAGCGTCTTCGGATCCGCTAATATAAATCAGCTATATGGCCGAAAAACGTCATAAACCGCTTGGCTGTAAGCCTTTGAGTGGCCGTCCGGAGAGGGCGCGATTCAAACGCTTGGAGCCATGCAAAAGTCTGAGGCTGTCCTTCCTCTAGGAAGAGAGAATAACAGCCGTAAGACCGTGCTCGTTTGCGCCATCAGCATCGTAGCGGAGAAACTGAGGTGGGCTGCGAGCGAATTTGGCAGAAAGGTGTTAGAGACACCGTACAGTCGTGGGGTGTCAATACACAGTATATGGCCAAACCGGGGTCTTTTCGGCTAGCGTCGATAGAATTATGGACAGCGGACCGTGTGTGCGTATTACTGATTGCTTGTCAGTAAGGCGATAAAGTGTTTAGAGACACCGTACAACCGTGGGTGTCAATACACAGTATAGTAAGCACGGAAATTACTCTTTTTAGAGGAATTAAATACCGTTCGCCACTATAGTGAGGTCGCATAACCGACAGTATTACACAGTATGTTTGGATAAACAGCACACAGAAAACATTACAGGGCAGTCCAGCCGAGGCGCGACATAACCCCTTTTCTCCCAGACAGTTTCGTTCTCTGTTGATGCAGCTGTGCTGCGGAGACCAGAG
Organism: Paramisgurnus dabryanus; assembly: GCF_030506205.2. Lineage (NCBI taxonomy): Eukaryota > Metazoa > Chordata > Actinopteri > Cypriniformes > Cobitidae > Paramisgurnus > Paramisgurnus dabryanus. The sequence continues at coordinate 12,704,088 of NC_133345.1, forward strand.
CTCAGCCGTTCAGGTGCACAAGCCTCAGTAGTGACGGTGACCGAACGGCTCACGGAGCAGAGCAGTATGTCTAGGTGGTTTAATGTCAGACTGAACCCATCGCAGAGAGGAAGTCTGCCGTGAGGCCCGCGGTTTTGCCGTTTATTAAAAGGGCAGAAAAACCGGGTATATATATAAGAATGTACCAATATTCAGCGCACTGATATAGGACGGGACTGAATAAAGGGAGGTATTCGGGCCTCAGTATATTATAAACAAATTCGTTCTGCCTCTGATTCCGTCTAAACCAGAGAGAAATTACCAGGCAGACGAAAAATGAGCTATCTGAAGTGAGATCGGCTCAGGCCAGTAAAGCTCTATAATAAGTGTTTTAGCGCTCCAATAGAGGCGTGTCCGCCTTATCGAGCAGACGAATGAGATCGTGCCGCTCCAGGAGGGGAGGGGCATGAAGCTCTCTTATAATGAGTGTTCTTGGTGCTCCAATAGCGGCGAATCGGCCCTATCGAGCAGACGAATGAGATCGCGCCGCTCCAGAGGGGAGGGGCATGAAGCTCTGTAATCGTTGAACACTGGACAGCTGCATTTAGAGGCAGCGAGCCGTAATACCGCGTGCTAGCTAAGCCGTTAAGAGACCTCACCACTGTGGGGAAAGGAGCGAGGGACTCCGCGAGCGTGGAGCACGAGTGGCTGTGCTATGACAGAGACAGGAGCAGACCGCCCGTGTTTGCTTGTCGTATGCATCTATCCAGGTCTACGGTTCCCCGCTTGTTCATCTCAACAAGAGAGGAACGGCAGAGGGGAGCAGCAACACAGACAGAACAGCCATGCGTCGTGACGGTATCACCCGATGCACTCGGGGGATTAATATATGTGCCAGAGACCTCGCCACTGAATTTGAGAGGAGCGAAGGGACTCTGTAAGCATGAACGGTTGCGGTGTGACAGAACACAGGGGGGGTTAGTCCGTGTGTGCTTGTCTATGCATCCATCTAGTCTCATGGCTCGCCGTGTGTTCATCCCGGCGAGAGAGGAACAGCAGGGGGAGCACGAAACATGGATAAGACAACCAAAGCATAAGCGCGGTCCCGGTGTGGGAGGTGCCAGACCGGTAACGCGCTCGGAGGAAATTCATAGCAGAGAGGCTCACCGAGCCGCTGTGCTGGACGCTATTACAACAGCGCCTGCTCTTTTAGCTTATAGCTTTATATTAAAAATATTGATCTTACCGGGCGGCCGCAGGGGAGACCTCGTCAGGCGTGTCCGCTGCACAGGGCTCGTACCACGGCAAGCGAAGGCTATCTTCGGTTCTCGGCCGGAAAGCGGCAGGGGAAGACGCTAGGCCTGGACTCTGCTATCTTCGGTTCTCAGCCGGAAAACGGCAGGGGAAGACGCTAGGCCTGGACTCCGCTGCAGGGCTTTTGTCAACGGCGAGGTAAGGCTTCTTCTTTTCTTCGGAGCAGCGAGAGGTTCGCGCTGAAGGAGAAAATAATGAGCTGCTGACGATTGAACCGCGCTTAAATAGGGACGCGTTCCTCCCGCGCGCGGGTTCAAACGTCATTGGTCTGTACTTTGTACAGACGTTAACCAATAGGCTTCAGTCACGGAGTAAACAGGAGTTTCCCCCATAGCGTCAGCTAACTGACGCAATGCGAAGTGAACCGTATTGAAAGGGAACCCAAATTACAAAAAAGACTAAAACTAACACTAAAACTAATAAAAACTAAACTAAAACTAAGCATTTTCAAAAAAATAAAAAATAAACTAGCAAACCCACTTTAAAAACTAATTAAAACTAAACTGAATTTGAAAACAAAAAGTCAAAACGAAATAAAAATAAAAACTAATGAAAAATGCAAAACTATAATAACCTTGACTTACATATTAGCCGTTTATTAGTGCTTATTAAGGACATATTAATGCCTTGTTCTGCATGAACATATTGTACATCCCTTAACCCAATCCAATCCCAAAAGCTAACCGCAACAACAACTACCTTATTAGCTATTAATTAGCAGTAAATTCTGAGTTAACTGAGGCAAAAGTCATAGTTAATAATTAATTAGTGTTCCCCATAATAAAGCGTTACCCAAAATTTAAATGACTAAAAATGTAGGCTATCTCTGAAACTTCATTTAAATAATAATTAATTTGTTTTCATACAATATTTGTATAGGTATGTATTAATTTACATACGATGAAAATGCTCTATATAAATATGCAAAACATTCTGAATGGCATTTATTTTGTGCAGTTAAAAATACAGGCTCACTTTTACTTCAAGACACGGGCAGTGCGTAACATCACTACGCCTGCTGCAGCCATGTTACATCAGCAAAGGCATTGATTATTACATCAGAATGATAGTTCCTAGCCATATCGCCTAAAAAAAAATCGCAACTTTTAATTTTCCGTCGGTCTTAGTACACGATGTAACTACAGAAGAGTCACGTTTTAAATAGGAAAAATATCTAAACTCTTTGGTTATTTTTTTAGGCGCGATGCTAATGGTCTTATCAGATTCAATGGATTGTGCTAAGCTATGCTAAAAGTGCTAGCGCCAGACCTGGAGATCAGCTGAATGAATTCCATAATGGTAAGAATCAAATGTTTAACTCTAGTGGAGCTGGAAAATGAGCATATTTTCAAAAAAAGTGGAATGTCCCTTTAAAAGCACATGATTTCATGTAGCGTGTTGTGGATGAAGCTTGTAATGTAACTTGTTCTTAAATGATGGCAAAATCTTAATGAATAAAGAAATAACACCTTTCTCATTAAACTTATAAAACAGAGTATTCGTTTTTTATCATGTCAAATATTCAAAAACGATATTGTTGACAATCCCTTATTACAATCATGGCATTTAATCATTTGTTTGTGTGGAGTGGATAACCCTGATCGTAAAAACACGATCAATGTGTCACAACATATGCTGACCTGGCAGAAAAGGGAATCTTTGTTAGCCATCTCATGCTCCAGCTTGTCGTTGAGGTCGTGAACAGACGTGGCTTCTCTCTGAGCGGCAAGGTACCGTTTCTCTAATGTTGTAATTCTCTCCTCCATGTCGTCTTTCTGAGCAACAGACTAAGAAATAAAGACATACAACTTTATGTCGTTGTACTTATATGTGCTTTATCATCCAGAGGCCTAGAGAATAATGAGATCTTGTGCTACCTCTCGTATGTCTCTCTGAAGTCGGGTGTTGACGTCCTCTGATTTGATGAGGTCTTTACGGGCTGTATCTAGACCCTCTTCTAGCTCTGCAACGCGGCTGCTTAAAGACACCACGCGCTCCTTCATAAGCGTTAGCTCTTTGCTCTCTCTGTCCATTAACTCCTGCAGCTCACTGTCTCTTATACAATCTTCTGGACCAAGAGAAGCATCTGATATCCGCTGCTGTAAACACACACATTATAAATGCTATGAATGTATTGCAGAAACAGACAACAAAGACTGTGAACTATGTAGTACTGATTTGCAGATGCTGTTCAGATTTTTTTTTAGGTGGGACTAAAACGGTGGCTCGATGACACACTTGAGCCACTGTGCATGGCCCCACCCTAACACAATCATCAGCATCCATTCAGGTTGTGGCTGTATTTGAAAATAGCTTTCCAGCAAGTGGTTGTGGTTTCATTGCCGACAGTGGACAACCCCCACCGCAAGATTTACTTAAATTTTTTTCCATCATTCAGATTTAGTTGGGTGTTTACAAAAACATTTTCTGTGGTGTGACAAACTCAGAACGCGGAAGCGTCCTCATTTGACCCGCGACATTGACCCGGAGTTTGCCTTGATCCATATATAAGGCGCTCTGGATTATTTTTTGAGAAAATTAAAGGCTTTTCAGTACGCCTTATAGAGCGGAAAATACGGTACTTGTGGGTGAGAACAGTTGATACTTAAGCAATATCGCTCGAGTAGGAGTGTGATATAGCTCTATATCATCACGGCTGTGATTAGGCCAGAGGCACGAGGCCGTAGGCCGAGTGCCGGAGGCAATCACAGCCGTGATGATATAGAGCTATATCACACGACTCCGAGAGCGATATTGCTTTTATACAACAGTTCGACGGCACACGTTTGAAAAACGAAAACTAGAAAACAACAACGGAGTTATTTTAAAAGCCTCTTTGTTTGAAAACTACTACTTCCGCCACGGATTTGAGGGCGGCCAGAATGACAGGTAAAACTTCCGGCTGCTTTGAATCTCATAATAACTCAATGGACGGAAAAGCCGTTACTTTATATTACCATTTCTTGGTCACAAAGTGTAGTTTTAAGATTAGTTCAGTCGAGAATGTATATGTATTATATTTAAATCTGCAGTCGATTAGTAAAGATAGCGCCTGTTTGAACGTTTGCTTACTGAGATTCGGTACGAATGAGAACCAAAGCATGAACGGATGTCTGTGTTCACTCGCCCCGCTGACCACCGCCCTCTCTGGGCTACATCTCTGACTGGGATTTCCTGGCTCTCGTGTGAGACCAAATTTTGGCGCGAGGTAAAAGTTAATAAAACTATACTTGTATAACGTTACTATTGCTTTCTCATTTAATCTTAACGCGATACGAGCACTTGATTATTATTAAACTTTGTTCTTGTCAGTACTATACAAAACGGTTTTTTATAAGTGTCAGAGAGATGTTTTTGCATGCTGCTTATAAATATACCAGTGGCGATATCTCTTAACATGTTTTAATAGTCACGTCACGATAAAGTAAATGATCAATGTCCACATTTAAAAGCTGCGGTGCTTACCTGCAGTTCCACTGTGTTTTCGCGTTCTGATAAAAGATATAGCTCCAGAAAAAAACGAGTGTTTATATTCCTCTTTCCAAGTGTTAATCGTCCACACGATGTGACAAGACATTTCTCCCATTAACTTTAACGTAACATCCAAGAGCGCTGATCTTTGACAGAATAATTACTTCCGATTGGGGATTCACAGACTGATTTATGAGCAAGTAAACTAATGAGACACACGGAGAGTGATTCAAAACAGCGCGTCTGTGTTTTTCCATTCAGAGATGAGCCTGCTTAGGACCTCCATTCACTAGGTGGCGGAATGATACGAAAGGTGATGCGGTTACAGTGCCGTTATCAGCACAATATCGCATAGCTCTTAGCCAATCAGATTCGAGAACCAGAAAGAACTGTTGTATAAAATAGCTTATTTCATAACCATTATTATATACACACCTGAAAGTTAGAACCTCATAAGGAATAAACATGACCATTGCTTGCTATCCTCTGCAGTTGGCTTGTGAGAACCACTCAATATTAACTTGTATGTTGTTTTTAATGCAATCCATTAATAAATTGTTAAAGTGTGTACAGCTGAACACATTTTGTCATTACTACAATTTAATTTAATCATTAAAACAGGGGAGGAAAACTTCCAAGGACCCCCTTGGAAACACTCGATTTTCACAATTTATTTTTACACTCTTGGGGTACAGGTGCCTCACCTTAAACTTCCAACACTCATAGAAAAGGTTGTGCATATTAATACCTTACAGCTACATAATGGTACCAAATGTAAATGGACTGCATTTATATAGCGCTATCATAGACCAATGGCCATCAAAAGCGCTTAACACTTTGCCTCACATTCACCCATTCACCCACACATTCATACACCGACGGCGGTGTCAGCCATGCAAGGTGCCATCCAGCTCGTCGGTGTCAGGATCCTGTCAGAATCTTGTCTTGATATTTATCTAGTCTTTATGACAGGGTGCTGGCAGTACCACGTTTTATGTGAGAGATGCGTGGTTTTAGTATTGATTTATTCTGACCACACATTTCCCGGGTCTCGTCACTTTTTCCCCGACCCCTTACTTGTGATTTGTTTCAGGTGTCTGTAATTTATTTTTTTCCCTATTTAAAGTCCTTGTGTTTGATGTTCTTTACTCGTGCGTTTGTTCTACTACCTGTAAGTTATGTTATCTTTCTATGCCTAGTCTAGTTTTGTGTCTGTTAAGTGTCAAGTTTAATGTCAAGTTTAGTCTAGTCCAGTTAGTCGTTTGTATTGAAGTTTTGTTTCATGTTGTTTGCCCCTTTGTGGGTTTTGTTTTCTGCTTTGTATTGAAGAAATTATTATTTTTGTATCTATCGTGTCCACGTTTGGGTTCTCGTTTTGACAATTCCTGACAGTTGGGAGCAGCTGGGGTTAGGCGTCTTGCTCAAGGACACATCAACATAGGGTCAGGTGGAGCCGGGGATTGAACCACCAACCTTCCGATTTGTAGACAACCTACATGAACCACTGCTGCCCCATATTGTGTCACAATATTGTCCCAGAAACAGCCTTTGAACCTTTATTTACTGTATGATATTACATAACATTGTTCATTATGGAGTGCACCTGCATATGCTGATTAATGTTATTTTAACTGTTAAAATAAGCGCATCATCTGCACCTCTTAAACAGCAGAGAAACAATACGCACACAATCCCAGGACTCTTAAAAGAAGCGAGTGAATGAAGGCTATTAGGGATGTGCATTTATGTCATTTTTTCATTTTGATTAACCCATAGGTCGGAAAAACGAATACTCTATTAACTGGGGGCGGGGCAATCAAAGGGGCAGGGTATTTACGTCATGGTGAAATAAAAATATTTTTATTAAAAACACTAAAATAAAACTCAATTTTAAATAAACTATGACAGAAAAATAACACATACTAGATTATTGATGAATTAAATGTTTTTAACAGACACCTCTAACAGGAAAAGCAGTGTGATGAGGTGTAACTAAAGGGTTAATAAACACAAACTGATGCGCTTTCTTTATAACGCACTCTACATAATATTAAGTCTTATATACAACATAAATGTATTATACAACATGCATCTATCTGCACAAAATGCAAGATTTTTTAGTGAAAAGCGTACAACAAAGCATTCCAGACTAGGGCTGTCTTTCGCCAATCATTTCCCAATACGATACGTATCCCGATACAAGGCCACAATACGATGCACATCACAATACATACAAGACTATTTTGAATTACATTTTTGTTCGGAAATTAATAACATTATTATTATTATCTGTTTATTGTACATTGAATAAGCAAAGTTGTAACAGTTGTATTTTGCCATTCATTTATTAGCTTTTGGGGTAACTTGTGGAAATACTTAAAAATTAAGTTAGTACTTCACTTATGTTTTTTCAAAGCAGTTTTCCAAAGATAGTGCCTTACTCTAGGCATTATATTTGTCTCTCATTTAATTATTCGATATCTATGAATATATGTATAAACATGCACTCGGCTGTTTAATGTGACAGCTATATATAGTTTAAAGTAGCTCTGTTTCTCTTCTCTAGACATACACTTTTCACATGCAGCACTTTGTCATGTTTCTTCTCAAATGCATTAACACTAGGGGTGTAACGATACACTAAGCTTACGGTTCGATCTGTATCTCGATGCTTGGCTCACGATACGATTCACATCATGGTTTTTTGGAAGCAAATTAAAACAATTAAACTGTTATTTAAATTTCAGACTAATTTTCATAATATTAACAGTTTCAGTAACTTTTTTGTTGTACATAAAACTTAATGAAGAATTTTAACATTTTAAGGCTTAACTGAACCTTCTGTACTGCAGGTCTCTCACGAAAAAAAAAAAAAAGATTAATTTTACATTAATTTTACAAATTAGAATCAATGGACTTAGCAGGGGCGTTGTTAGATATAAAGCTCTACTGGGGCACATGCCCCCTAAAACTTTTATACAATGTCCTTTGCCTATTCCTACATTTATTTAAAAATATTTAAGTATCATGTTCATTATACTTAACATGAACATTGTTAACATGTTTGGAGGCATAATGGCATAAAAGGTTTTAAAATAATGACAGCAGAGAATTTATTTTCTTGCACATTGGCATTTTACATTATACGATGATAACATTGATTAATAACTTATTTTTACAAGAATATTTTTACAATAGCACTATTTTAAGAAACCAGTAATTTTATGACTGCTATACTAAAATAATCTCAGTCATAGTTACTGCCAACTGTGTCCTACAGCTAGTTAACTAAATATTAATTTTATATCTGAAATTGCAGAATAGTATAACACATACATGTGATTTTTTTTAGCAACAATGCAATTCTATAGACTTGACAGAGGTTTACTTGAGATTTTTCCTCTAATGTTTAAGACCTGACTAGGTAACTATTAAACTACTTTAAACTCATCCTCTCTCATTTCTGCTTCCCGTTCCCTGCTGTGCAAAAAACATTTCTGATGTCCATCTACAGGAGCCAAAAGTGATCAAGTCAAAATAAGATAATCATTATTATTTATAAACTTACTTTAGTCATGTATGTTATGTTTTCATAAGATATCTCAATCGTGTGGCATCATGTTGTATGCGGGTGTGCGCGGCTGACGGACAGAACAGAAGCGCGTGTCTGGACATGTGTTTGTGCGTGCACGCATCCGTTTCCCGTCGAGTGATATGAAAACAAAATGCTGCCAGACGTTGGAGTTAAAAGATGACGGGGCATCATCTATATCAATTTCTGTTTCTACCGAAGTCATGTTGCTGACCTTCAGTTCAAGCTGCAGGTGATTCGAGTGATGTCTGTGTGACTGCGGTAAAGCACAGGTGACGCTGGCGCAGAGTAGATCACGTGTTGACCAGAAAGTCATCGTATAAATATCCCCATCATGCACGATGCAACACCGTGGCAATTTTGTATCGCGAAGTATCGTACTGCGAAGTATCGTTACATCCCTAGTTAACACTGTTTTATAAGGGAGTGGGTAATAAAGCCCTTTGCAGTAGTATAGGCCAAGATATCTGCGCTTTCATACTGAACTCTTTGATTTTAAATATGCACGCGCGTGAGAGAGCAAGCGAGAGGGAGTACGCAACGCACAAGTTGTGCAGACGCGTGGGCCCCCGAGACGCACACAGAAAGTGAAAGTATACCCCGCTACCTTTCACTCTACGTACTCCGCGAGTCACATGAGTCCTTTTCCATAAGGATCACAAATCAACAGTGATTCTTCATGCTACTTTCAAAAATGCATCCGAATTGATACGAAAGGTGCTGTATCGATGCGCGCATCGTCAGGAGTTCATGACGATGTATCGTTATATCGATATTTTGAACACATCACTATTGGCGCTTGCATTTAAAGGTAAATAAATTAATGTAGTGCATTTTGAGAGTAAAAATACAGTCAATGACTATGAGGAATTTAATGTTCCTGTAAATAATTTTTGCATTGTATTAGTGAAATCTTTGGCTGCATATGAATGGTGATAATATATGGCATACAGTGGATACTGTAACATTAAAGTTCCTTACATTAAAATTCCTTGGTGTCTCAAAAAGGCAGTCATAAGGGGTATTTGTCTTTTGCATAGTTATTTTGCCAAAGCATCGGTCACAGTCAAAAGCCACAGTCAAGAGAAATAATTCAGACAGTCACGCATGTACGGACTTGCAAACCAGATCCACAAACCACCAAAAGCTGCGCATATGTGTGTGTGTGTTCGTCTTGATGCAGACTGGCTGACAAACTGTATGAAAAATCTCTGCGAGAGTGTTTTTGAAATAATATGGAGTACTTAGCTCTCATGGGGGTTTGTCCAGGGTTTCTGCAGATTTCAGTCTAATTTAAGACTTTTTAGACCTTTTAAGACCATAATGAATGAAATTTAAGATCTATATCATGACAATAAAGTCAGCACAGCACTGAACACAAACCTCATGCACAGGGTCTGCAGATCAAGCCAAAGGCGCAAGTGCTGGTGGTCTGACTGGCAGCGATTAATTGTGTTAAATTATTTTACTGTGTTAATGATTAATAAAACAATCGCATGCGTTAACATCCCACGTTTTTATTTTATATTCTTTCTTTAACCCTGGGGTTTATTTAATACACTTTGAATTTTATATAATAATTTTTTTTTTACCTTTCGGTAAAGCCACATTTTACATGTGCAATTTCGGAAAGAGTTACTGTTAGTAGGGCTGTGACGGTGGCAGTTTTTAACCACCACGATGGTAACACACAAATTCACTGCGGTGGTGCGCTGGTTAAAGATTGTGTGTGTGTTTGTGTGTGTGTGGGGGGTGCATTTGCGCATGTGCACATTGATGCATTTAGTTATTGTACATAATGCATACATATATTTTAAAATATAAAAAATGTAAACTAGGATCAGATATATACTTCTTAACAAACATGCGTGTTATAGTTGCCAAATTCTTTCTCCGACGGTGGGTGCTCGTCACAGCATCAAGGTTACTTAGCAATGAAAGATGCTCTGAAGTGCTCACGGCCTCATGCGCTTTGAAGAGGAGGAAAGTGGCACAGTGACATTTTTTGCGTGGGTTTAGATGCAACATGTAAAAGTAAATATAATAGTATGTGCTTGGCCATTTCGGTGGCTGCTCGAACTTTTGAAAGAAGTTCCAGCTGGCGTGGGGACTGTTTGTTTACTTTGTGTACCGCGGATTCATTTGTAAAGAAGTCGATGCTGTAGAGAGACTGTGATTAAAAGCACCACTAATATTGGATCTGACAAAAATGACACAGCAGTAAACACAGCAAGTTAAACATTTAACTTTATTTAAGTTACTGCGTTTCACTATTGCTTTGTTAGAAGAGAGCGCTTGATATGTCCTGTTGTAACATCCGTGTCTAAACACGTCTGTTTGACTGACTGTTTTAATTTACTTAAAACTTTAAACAATTAATAAAGGTACAACCCTTAACAATACGACTTCAATATAACGGTAGAAATATACAAAGTTAGTGATAAAGAAGGACTTACCAGCCGCAATTTAGATTTTGATGCCCGCTTACGGTGTTGTATACGGTAATTTAGGCAATTTGCGTTTGAAGGGTCAAACACTCAACAAAGCTTTTTTATCATATAACTGTGGTATGTAACATTACGTGTATACAGGGTGCGATTTGTGAAAAAAACAGAGGGGGGATGTTTTAATTTCGTCATGAGTCATTTTGTACCCACCACGTTTTAACTTCCGTCCATAATCATTTGACTTTTGTTTGGTTTTTTGACTGTTTTCAGTCAAAAACTGTTTATGAGGAGCAATATGAGAGAGAAATTTGGTAATCATTATCCGACCTAACAAAAATTCATTATAATATTACTTATATATATATATATATATATATATATATATATATATATATATATATATATATATATATATATATATATATATTCTAATTAAAATATTTCTAATATTCAGAAATGCGCTCTCCGCTCACGAGCTCTGATCGGAACAAACCCGAACATCACTGTCTGCTGAACTTGCGCAGAAACATAAAAATATAACCAGCTTTTCAAAATGGTTTTAAAACTAAACATTTAGACTATATTTTAGCACAGATTGAGCTTATTGAAGATTTTTTATAATTCTTGACAAAATTAGAGTAAAAGTTGTTGGTTTAAAAAAAAAAAGTTTTAGGTGGGTCTTTTGAAAAGTGGGGCCGTGCCTGAGCGACATCGTCTTTCAAAACATAACCTGCGCGAAAGAGAAAAAAATTAATGGGTCTCTGTCCACAGCACATTTCAAACATTTTAATTCATAAAAATAAATCATGAGAACATGAACTTCATCACTGCATTTGCAGGAATTGTAAAAAAATTCTTATTAACTCATGAAGCAGCCTAACGCAATATTTTCAGGGCTCAAAATTAACTTTTTTATTTGGTAGCACTGGTGCTCCCAACTTTAAAGAGTTAGGAACACCAGCAAAAATTTAGTCGCATCCATCCAAAAATTAAAAGGCACCAAAACTACAATGTATATGTTAATAGATTTATTTTATTAAAAATAAAACGCCACCATGGCCAGCATTTAAAATTTGGTCTTCTATGTATTTTATTTTGTTTTTTGATGCATAGATTCCAAAATTAATACCCAAATGCTGTTGAAATAGTATAGCAATAATAATTTAACAATTACAGGTAAAATGATTAAGATTACAATAGAAAATCTAGCAAACACGTAAAACACTGATTAACTGGGACATTACAAAAGTGACCTTAATATAGAAGGCTAATATATATTGGTATTGATAACTGCATTTCCAGGATGCTATTACTACTAAATAGGCAATGTTTTAAAAAAATACTATAAAAACATACCATCAGCATTGTCGTGTTCCACATCAGCATGGACCACAAGAATGTTTGTCGGATGTCCATTCACCAGCGCATGTGCATATACACTATCAAACACTCTTTGACAGACAGGTCGGTGTCTCCATCAATAATGAACACATTTGTCACGACACTTCGTGTGTTTTTGTCACTTTCGCCATGTTTAAGCAAGGTCTGGCGCTTAAAATGTTTTGATTCCGTCACCAACGCCGTTTTATAGGATTTACAGTAAACACAGTAAGTTACATCGAGCCATTCTCATAGCGGAGACACTCGAAATCTTTAACCCACTCTCTCCGAAAGGTTTAACGTCAAGTCTTATCTTCCGGTGGTGGAGTCGCATTTGAATCCGGATCGTCGTCATTAATAACAGTAGTAACATTGGCTGTAGTCGGCTCGTTCTCGTCATGCTAGCGGTTCGTCTTCCACATTTTCGCGCTTCATGTACCAACGTAGCACGGCAACAAGGAATGACTGACGCTCATTAGCCAATCTGCGGTCTTCATTAAACGTAAGAACTTAATGGTGAAATTTGATTGGTTATGTAACGTGGGAGAGAACACTGAACCTGGGACAGCAGCACGCAGCATCACAATCTAAATCAATTCACACCACACAACTAAATGGGCAGTCGCACAAATGCTCCCAAATATATTTTAAGGTCGCACAGATTACATTTCGGTCGCATATGCAACCAAAATAGTCGCAATTTCGAGCCCTGATTTTTACTCTAATAGCTTATCTTTCACCACACATATGAACTATGATCATGCACAATGAAAAAACACGCAAGACTTAAATCTTGAATGGCAAAACTATATGGCACAATGTAGTGTCAAGTTAAACATAAATATGAACAATGTATTGATTGCAAAGTTAAACCATTACAGTAGAAACAGTTTTACTGCTGCTTTTAAAGTTATAACGTTAATTTTACAACGCGATGCTGAGCTACAGTGAAATGATAGAAAAGACGGATGCATTATGTTTTAGTCAATAAGCCTCATTTGCGCAAACTGGACGCGCCCGCGCCTCGCTAAACACCTCATCGGCGTTTATCAAGTGTATAACTTCGGCCATTCTCAGTGGTGTGATCTGCCTTCCTTCGTTTTGACCGGTTTCGACACAAAGCTCCACAACCATCTTGCAAGTGTTGATAGGCTATTACTCGTGAGGTGTAACCGGGTGTGTAACCAATCAGATAGCGCCGTGGGCGGGACATTGAGCAAGTCTGCAGAGTGGTGAATAGATGGATTTCAGTCACGTGACCTTTTACATCATGCCGCCATCTTTAGGACCTACCGAGTACCAGTAGGTTATTGACAAGCATTGGCTACCTTGCTACGATTTACGGATTTCTTATCTTTTATTGTCTATGATTCTTACGGATACAGTAAAGGGCTACGAAAGACAACATGTCGCATCTCGACCGTCATGAAAATAAACGCTACTTTATAAAAATATATCTTGGTTAGGGTGTGATGCCTGCTCGATCCCTGATGCGTTCTTCCAGCCGCTGTCCGCTGCTACCAAACTACCACTATTTTACAACATAAGAAGGCGCGACACAACATGAAACTTTGCTCGAAGTATCACCTGGATCTCTACACATGAACACGAGCATTGAGAACATTGTTTGTGTACACAGAGTTTACTAAAAAGAAAGGTTTTGTACAACTGACTTTGGCTGTTATGGTGTCCGCTTGTCATCTCTGCCAGACGTAAATAATCGATTTCCGAAGGGGAATGAATGAATCTCATATGAGGCTCCTTTTTTAACTAGAAGGTCAATATTGTTTTTCACTTGCGACAAAACAACAACTTATCCGTGCATTTTTATGGAACTATGCTTTAGGAGATATCAATCTTTACAATCCTCCCTCCTTACGTCGCAATTGGAGATCGATACATCTTGACTGGGAAGAAGGCGGCGAGCGGACGCCAAATCATCCAAAGTCAGTTGTTCAAAACCTTCTATTTAGTAAGCTCTTTGTTCACAAAAAATGTTCTCAATGCTCGAGTTCACGTGTAGAGACATAGGCGATACTTCGAGCAAAATATCATGTTGTGTTGAGCCTTCTTAGTGTTGTTAAAATAGCGATTTTGATGCTCACAGCATATTGAAGGCATAGCTTCTAGTTCTTTTGCGACCACTTCAAGTCCTTAAAATGGCGGAAGACAAGTGAGTGACGTCAGCTGATATCCATGTATACAGAGAGGCTGCACGGCAGCTATATCAGAGCCAGCCAAAGTAGCGCATTTTAAAATAAAATTGACTTTAATCAAACCACGGGTCCATGATAAGTTTTGTGATCTGTCTCGCCACTAGTGTAGTAGCACTGATCACTTTGAGGGGGGGATAAATGTATCCCCACCGGGGATAAAAATATTTAAGCAGAGGCAGGGATACATTGACCAGAAAGGGGGAAATCCCACGCAACCCCTCCGGCAAGTCGCACCCTGCGTGTATATAAGAGCAACCTCACAAGCACAATAGAAATATACAAAGTTATTGATAAGGACTTATCAGCTGCAGTTTAGATTCTGATGCTCGCTTACTGTGTTGTATACGGTAATTTAGTCACGTCGAGCTTAACATTTTGTTTCTACTTTACTATACGGATTGTCATTTATGTTTATCATCTTTAGCACCCAGAATCTTTTCTGGCTCAAACATATATGTGTTCGGATGCATTTTTTACACATTAATGTTTTTAAAACATTTCCCCAAACGTAATGACGGGGAATGAAGCTGTCCAATCATAGCAGTGGGCGTTTACGTTCAGGTCTTCAATGCGGCCCGCCCCTTCAAACGAAGCTTTTCTCCAGAGAGCCACAAATCCATGTTAAAAAATAGCGTATTACTTATTGCTTTTGATGTTTTTGAATGTAAAAACCACGCAAACATCATAAGTAGACATCAGACAAGAGTATAAAACAATAAAATCGACAAATTCACCGCCCCTTTAATATTACGAAATAAGACAGTCTTGATGACGTATGCAGCTTGCAAATGCGTCCTCCGTAAGCTACAGCCTTTGGATTAAGAAACGACCAATACCTTGTCTCATTGTTCCACCCCCAAGCAGCCGGTCTTGCAAAAAGCGCTAACCCCTCGTTCAGACAGCCAGCGACTTTATCGCTGTGTGTCGCCCGTCTCTTTCAATGAGGCGTTTCTAAATCTGCTTGTCATAAACAAATGAGTACCGTCCACGCCAGTAACTGACGAGAGAAGGATGACGTGAACTCCACTGCTTTGTTCTCATTGGTAGTCGCTCCCGAAAGTCGCTCGACATTTGCATAAAGTTAAACTTTTCTTAACTTTCTTGCGTCGCTGGACACGCCCATACAGTCACCAACGGTCACTTTCGCTCGTGTCGCCGGAAGTCGCCAGGTTTCCATTGAAATGAATGAGATCGCGTCACTCTGCTACTGCTTGTCGTTGGCTGTCTGAATGGGGCGTAACTCTGCGTCTGCTGGCTGTTTACACGAACCGTAAGACATCTCACTGGGTGAGATTGTACTTTATATTTTTCATAATTTGTGACGTTCACATTACCGCAGGGCGCACTTCCAGACCGCGGGTCATACTCCACCACCGCGGTGGTGCGGTGGTAATTACAACTGTCACAGCCCTTACTGTTAGCACTGTTTTGAACCCTGGGTCATGAAGTCTTATTAGCTATGGTAAAAATCACTATAAGTCTTTGCTCTTGGCAACAACTGCAATATTATTTAAAAAAAAAAGAAACAAATAAGTCTGTAGTTCATCATGTTCATCAAGCAACATTGGTATAGTAAATATATAGATTTACTAATAAATATAAAACCTATTGAGACTGCCCATGTGCATGACTTTTGGCAGTAGTAGTTTTTTTCGTTCCTGATGTATATTACCTTGCCATTAGTGTCTGGTGCGCTGTCAGAACAGTGGTTCACTTCTGATGAACCATCAACTATTACCTTCCTCTGATTCTGATCCTTAAGAAACGCCAGCTGCAAAACACCAATAACAAATATAAGATCCAGTACTGCTGGATGAAAATGATTGCTGGAGGTTTTATGACCCGTCATCTTACCTCTTTATGAGATATGGTCAGTTGCTCCTCAAGTGCACTGCATCTCTCCAGAGCCACACGTAATCGCTCTCTTACCTGAAAAAAAATGACATGCTATCAACATTTCTCAACTGCTTCTGATAAATGGCACACAAAGGTTGGCTAGTTGTTTAGCTTTTACTGTTGCCTCTAAGCAAGATCCACTTCAATTTGCATACAAGAGAAACAGAGGCACAGATGATGCTGTGCTAATACAGTTAGAAATCATCTCATGCGCCCTCCTAAAGGATATGCCAGAGTGCTATTTGTAGATTTTAGCTCTGCCTTTAACTTAATGAAGACACTCAATATTTTACAAAACCTTATTGACCTTAATATTAACTCTTTCCCGCCATTGACGAGTTAACTCAACAAATAAGAGAAAACGCTTCCATGCAAATGACGAGTTTTTCCTGCAATTTATAAAAACCCAGGGGGGTTGCCCTAGGGCAAACAGTTCAAACACTGTGTTTGTTTGAGGATCGCTCTGAATCTGATCTCTATCAAAAGTCCTTCACAAAAATGGAATTCTTAGCTTTTTGCTCAAAATTTTGTATTTTTGAAGAACCTTATCCATATTTAAAGGATGATAAAGAGAAAACAAGTGAAGGTAGGATGAAACTTTTTTTTTACAGGAAAGAGTTAGTCCTCTGGATCAGAAACGTTCTGTCTTGCCGCCCACAGGGTTTGTGTCAGAGGGGACACATCTCTCTGGAGCAACTACGGGTTAAGTGTCTTGCTCAGGGACACAATGGGGTGTCACAGTGGATTCGAACCCGGGTCTCTCACACCAAAGGCGTGTGTCTTATCCACTACGCCATTTAATCATATAAATATATATAGTATAACATGCACTGAAACAATTTTTTTATTTATTTTTTTTTTATTTAGATTTTCCATGTCAAAGAATACAAATCCAGTCATGGACACGTTACGATGATGAAAATGTTCACCTTAAATGTGGAAAAAAACCAAAATTGGTTTGTATGATGTCATTTGAAATCATGTGCAAAAGCAGTACATGAAGAGATGTTTGTAACTGTATGCTTCTTTCGATACTCTTACTGTATCTTATATGATGTGATATACATCATATAACATAACAGTTTATATATCCATTATTATTTTTATTTTCATTTGAATATTTGTATTCATTGTTCATTGTAAATACTAATAAAAATGTTTCAAATCAAATTTGAAATGATTAACATTAGTTAATGCACCACAAACTAACATCAATTAAAGTAATGACATAAACAAGAATTAATAAATGCCTATGCAATATAGTGTTCATTTTTTGTTGAAAATGCATTTACTAATTTAAACAAATACAACCTTTTTGAAAAGTGTTACAGAAATTTTTATTTCATATTATTCAGTACACATAAACAAATAATTTATGGCATGTTCTGATCAGAGTAATAGCTCTAATACAGTATGAATATTTACTCTGAATGAGCAACTCAAATCAAACTTGTGTACAATTTTAAGTAATTCTAATTAAAAAGGTAGAAGTGATTTAGTTGAGAGCAGTGAGAGACTTTCTCTCAATGCTGTTTGATTAACCTCCTAAGACCCGAGCTTTGGTTTGTCTTCTTCAGGTGTCTTCCAGCTATTTTTGGGTTAGGAAGAACCAATAAGTATAATAATTAGGGATGCCCTCGACCAAATATTTTCCTAGTCGACTAGTAGTCATTCATTTTCACTATTATTTGACTAATTGCACGTTTATGATATTAATTTATAATTTAAAAAACTACAAGTTATAAGATTGTAGGCTCCTGATTGTGTTTGAGGGAATACAAACGCGTCGTGCTGTCAGTCATTCTTTCTCTCTGTCTATCACACTCGTGAGGCCGTTCATGGTTGGATAGCGCAGTTGAAGGGGCGGTATTATTATAATAAGATCCCCTACCTACGTCATGGAGGGAGCGAAATCCGAATGACCTATATATTCACATGCTTGCAGAGAGAGCCTTACCAAAACAAAGTTACAGGGTTGCTATTTTTCATGTTTTCTGGGTCGGTAGAAGCACTGGGGACCCGATTATAGCACTTAAACATGGAAAAAGTCTGATTTTCATGGAATGTCCCCTTTAAAGCAACATTATGTAGTTTCCATGTAAAACTGACTTACAGCTCCCCCATGTGGTTGAAAAGCGCAACAGTGCCTGGTATCAGACACTCTTCTGCAGGCAGGGGGAGGGGCGGGGCTGTGTACCCCTTTAAAAGTGCATATTTTTTATTTTTCTTGTCAAAAATGACAATCGTTTCGTTAGATAAGACCCTTCTGCCTCGTTTGGGATTGTTTATAGTCCTTTGAAACTCTGTTAAAAAAACTGTTAAGTGTTGAGTTAAGTGTTAAATGTTGGGCTCTATTAAAGTCCATTAAAATGAGAAAAATCATGCAATGTTTTCCTCAAAAAACGATTTATTCTCGACTGAACAAAGAAAGACATCAACATTTTGGATGACATGGTGGTGAGTAAATTATCTGGATTTTTCTTTTAAGAAAATTGAATATTCCTTTAATTCCATGTGAATCATTAAAAATTCTAAAAAAAAAGTAAAACTTCTCCCACAAGTGACATACCATATTTTGCAGAACGCCAAGGTCCTGTGAGGATTTTGAAGAGATGTGAATTGGCATCTCTGTAATTTGGACAGGATTTTGCGGGTTCACACATAATTTTTCAAGCTATTTACCTGAGCTGTTTTTAATCCATTTTTTCGTTTTTGTCTGTTTCTGAGCACTCGGCTCGGCAGCTGCTCAGCACTCACATACTGTACAGAGACGCATCCCTCTCCTTTTTTTGTGCAGCTTCAGGGATAACAAACCAGCGCCTATGAAGGTAATTTAGCGCCTAAAAGATTTGCATGCGCAGGATAAAATTTGTAAGAATGTAATTAACATTGCAAGCGTAAAATAAATTTGCATGTGCAAAAACAGTTTTGTAAAGGTGTAAATCAAGTTGCAAGCGTAAGAAAACAAGTTTTGCAACATACTACTGTTAATCGTAAGTGTAATTCATGTCTTGTAAAACTGAAACTTCATATTTACGCAAATAAGTATTAACTGTATGCATCTGACCTCAGTTTTTCCGCGCTTACACTTTTGGCGCGGTTTTTGCGCTGAAATACTGCCAAAAGCATTGCAAGTCTGCAAACAGTGGTGTGCAATGAAAAACACACGTTCATGAACGGCAAATATGAATGAAACGCGCAGAATCTGTCTCTGTGTGTAAAATAAGCCAGTTGTAAATGACTTGTTGCATACGAAGGGAAAACTATTTCCTGAAATAACCCGACATCTACTGGTCCCTCTGCGCTTGCAGTTTTGTCACGATTCTCTCACTGATTTGAGTTTGTAAGCGCAAGTGGGAAGGCGGGGCTATGAAATGAGGCTCCTGATGACTCATTAGCTGGATCCCAAACCGCCTACTTCCATACTATATAGTACGTAAAAAGCGCTACTTTGCGTACTATATAGTATGGAAGTAGGCGGTTTGGGATCCAGCAATTGTTTTCTCTATTCTGATTGGTTCAATCCCAGGGGTTCTCTTAGTATTGTCCAAGAGGCTGCAGGAATACTACTATAATGACTTAATACATAAACCTTTGAGCTGGCTGACGTGTTGATTCTGAATTTTAAGATGGCGTTTTGTAATATTTAATATATAATAATGTAATATATATAAATAAGAATATATATATATAATATATAAAAAGTCAATTTTAGTTATGTAGCGTTTTTAACAGTTTTTCATCATACCAAAGCAGCTTCAAATAAAATAGAAACAAAGAAAACAGATAAAGAACATCAAAGCATGGCAGTTTTTAATTATATAGACCAGGATGGAGTATTTGGTGCTACATTGAGTGATTTCTTATTAAGTAATTTTATAAATAGTAGGCTACTCCATTCCTTGCCATATTATTATGGTCTATGATGGAGTACATGGATGTATTCATAATTGTTTGTAGAACAGTGTAGCATATAATTCCAATTCAAAACTATAGACCTTTTTCGAGTCGACGTCACAGTTACGTCACGTGCGCATGTGGTGGCAGAAAAACAGTGGAAATGAATGAGACACGAGTGAAACGAACAATATAACTCACTAGAAAATGTTTTGTTGTGCTGTTGAGTGTCAGAATAGGAATGCCAAAATAGATGACCTTCATTTTTATAGTATGCCGTCGTCGAAGACACCATTTAAAGATAAACGTAGGTGTTTGTGGTTGCAATAAAAGCCCTCAACCGGACAGACTGGAGTGATGAAATCATCTGAAAATCTTTTAATAATTTGAATAGAAAATAATTAGATAAGATATCCGTTGTTCTGTCGAAGTCTGTTCACTCTATGTGTTTCTTATAGCGTTTTAACGTTTATAATTTATTTAGAAAGATTAAAGATTTGAATTAGTTCATAATATCAATAATATTACCATTGATTAAAATTTTCGTATTTTTTTTTCGTTTTCTATTACTTCTTTTTACCTTATATCTTAGCCTATGTCTTCTTCCTGTTTGTTCTATGATGTTTACTAAAAATATATAAACATAGCACACACACACACACGATGTAAAGTGTTAATAATATTTAAACAGGCCTATACAAATTAATTTGTATGTAAACATAATAGTTTTAGATCAAACACGTAGGCTAAAAATATAAGGAAGAAATTGAAAACAGGAAATGATGAAATATTTAATAAATGATATTATACAGAATACAGAATACATAATAGTATTGCTCTTATAAGTACTTCAGCGATTCATACTGTAAAAATAATTGATTTACCAATAAAGAACAATACATATACATTACATACATGCACACAATTAGTAGCCAAGCCATTTAAACTTTCATTTATTTAAAAAATAAACGTAACTTGGTGAAAACGTTATATGAAACATTACACTTAAGAGAAATATAGGGGAAACAGACTTCTACAGAACACAGGATCCTTAAAAATCACAGTTTAATGCTAAAACACTTCACACAGCTATTTAAAGCATTCCCTTTCTATCACCAGTTGGGCTCTGCCCACAAAAACCGTAATCTCTGTTTGCAAACACGCAAAAGGTCTATTTAACGTATTTACTAAACAAGTTACTGTAAGATAGGCCTACTATCACAGAAGTAACAAAATTATGTTTATGAATGAAGCCATTTTAATGAGAGCAGTTTTACTGTACCGTATAAACAAAAGTTTTAAGTAAAAACTAGCAGCAGTCTTCTAGTAAGCAAGACTACAGGCAGGCTACGGTCAAGTGGTTGAGAAAAGTCCTGGCGTTATAAAAAGAGAAAACAATGAGTCATCAGGAGCCTCATTTCATAGCCCCGCCTTCCCACCTGCGCTTACAAACTCAAATCAGTAAGAGAATCGTGACAAAACTGCAAGCGCAGAGGGACCAGTAGATGTCGGGTTATTTCAGGAAATAGTTTTCCCTTCGTATGCAACAAGTCATTTACAACTGGCTTATTTTACACACAGAGACAGATTCTGCGCGATTAATTCATATTTGCCGTTCATGAACGTGTGTTTTTCATTGCACACCACTGTTTGCAGACTTGCAATGCTTTTGGCAGTATTTCAGCGCAAAAACCGTGCCAAAATTGTAAGCGCGGAAAAACTGAGGTCAGATGCATACAGTTAATACTTATTTGCGTAAATATGAAGTTTCAGTTTTACAAGACATGAATTACACTTACGATTAACAGTAGTATGTTGCAAAACTTGTTTTCTTGTGCTTGCAACTTGATGTACACCTTTACAAAACTGTTTTTGCACATGCAAATTTATTTTACGCTTGCAATGTTAATTACATTCTTACAAATTTTATCCTGCGCATAAAAATCTTTTAGGCGCTAAAAATTACCTTCATAAGCGCCCCTTTACTTGTTGCTCGTTACAAATGCACCATGAACTACTGTCAATTACTGTAATGACATACAGTAGTGACAGTTGTAAATTGGATGACTGTACCTTTATCAACAAAATATTATGTTACAATAGAGGCAGCACTGATGTGCTATTTTATGCGCAATGTTTCTGCTGTTCACTTTCTCCTAAGACCTAAATGGTCGTGTTTATATGAGGATACTTGCAAAGACGGGATTTTTGACGCATATTTGTATTTAAGGCCAAAATAGTGGCAAAAATACTCACAAGCTCAATGAGAGGCGAATGCGCAACTTGCATACTCATCTTACACAGAAACAGCGGGCGCATTTAGCACTGTTGTTTGTGTTTTAATGGCTCAAAATCACTTATATTTAAGCACAGCAGTTTAAAAACATGTACAAATGTTGTGACCACATGCAAATGCAACTGCAAGAACCGACAGGTGGCTGGCATCAAAGTGCCGCAAGAGCATTTCGGAAGCAGTCTCCTCTTATGATTCCTCAAATTGCTCTCATGTCATTCTTCCTCTTGGTTCTTGTGGCACCACATGAAGTTTACCTACGTGTTTAACAAACCTGTTGTATCAGCCACTGGTTAGATCAGCATAGCAGTCAAAAACGGGATGCGGGTGATCATGTACGGGAGAAATCATTTACCCCCAAAATACAGGACCACTAGTCATACTGTGCAAAGACACGCAAGTTACCTGGCTTTTTGGTTTTCTTAGCCCACAAACTGAAAGGCTTGCCAATCTTCATCATTTCGCTAAGCCAAGTCAATCTCCATTGGTCTTTTACACCTTTATCGATCTCAAAAACATCGGAGCCTTCCTGCAATATCAGTTTGTCCATGCTTGCTAAAATAAAGTTTTACCTCAGCTAGGGGTGGGCCGGTTTGTATTTTTTTTTACCGCGGACGGTAATCAACAAATTCCCACGGTTTTGCGGTTTATTGGCAAGACAACGAGTTAAATAACATGATTTATTTATCTTCAATACAAAACACGTGCAAATTACTTAAGGAACATGTAAAGTGAATATTATTTCCTTCCACATTTCTTCAATTTCAACATTCAACAACTTGAACAATTAATATTGTCATTTAAAAAAAAATGTTAACGCATAGTGCGTGTCCACACGTCCTACAGACATTTCGCCACTTTTCTATCCTTAATTTGTGAATAGCCTGTAAATGACGCAAATTATTGCTGCCCTGATGGTCTGGTAAAATAACCATTTGTATGAGAAATCACTTGTACTGCATATGTGTCCGGGCTTGAGTATAGCTGGGAAGCTGCACTGAGACGCGTGTGTGTGCGCAAGATGACGCGGTCCGTCTGTCTCATGCGTGCCCGGGCAGTCCGCGTCTGTCTCGCGTGCACCTGGGCAGTCCGCCTCTGTTGCGCGTGCTCGGACAGAACGCTTCTGTCCTCGACCCTTACCTAAACATCTGTCTTTTTCCACAAACAGAGAAAGAAGACGCAAAAGCAAAACTTTTTTAAATGTGTCCTGCTTTAGAAATGGCCACTGTTGTAGGCTAGATGAAAAAAAGAGACAATCTAACCTCTTTGGATATTAATCCTCGGACTGATCGCGTGCTCTTTATCTTGCGTGAAAATTTGATAATGTATGAAACCTGATTCTGTTGTTGATCTGTTGCGGTTGTTTGCACGTTCAAATTAGATAAAATGTTTGTATTACTTTTAACGAGTGACAGACAACGTCACCTGTATTTCTACTCAATGACAATTTAATATTAAAATCATATCAGTTAAGGTTCAATTAACAAGTTGCGGTTGTTAACAAGCTGCGCATGTATAACATCCTCACATATACACACAAGTGCAGATCAATGTTTTTCCAGTGTTTTTTTTTTTTGCGGTTATGACATTGAGGAGCTCAGACCCGCGGCATGGGTCACGTGACCGCAGTATGGCGGTAATCTGGTTACCGCCCCAGGCCTAACCTCAGCTTAACGCGCTACAGCCAGAAAACCCGAGTGTGAAGTGTTCACAGAAGGCTTACAGTGGAGAGAGGAACGTGATTTGGCTCCACTCCAGGCTTTGATCACATCCCACTTAATACACGTCGTCTTTATGAAAAGTGAACTTAATAATTTTGCAATTGACGGAAATCCATCTAGAGACGGAAAACTTTAATCCATGCACATCTCTGTCAATCAAGGACTGAGTATTTCCTGCAACTAATCAACTAATTAAACTTTATTCAAACAAGCCTCTCCTGGTTGACTAATGATTAGTCGACTATTGGGGGCAGACCCAATAACAACCAAATATTTTTTCTTTGAACATGAAGCAGTGTACTTGTAATTGTTTGTGTACAACAGGTTCCAGTTACACAGAATTGCTATATTGTCCGAACTATAAGTCACACTTTTTTCATAATTGGGCTGGTCCTTCGACTTGTGTCAAAATTATTCATATGTACAAAGAGAAACCATTACTGTCTACAGCTGTGAGAGTCTGCTTTATGCTCCTCATGCAATTCATTAGATTCAGTGATGTGGAATGACTTTGGGACCTTTTTTAATTTGACTATTCAGCCCCCCAGGTATGTTCGATATGATATTGTGTTCGGTAAATAAATGGTAATGCAGCCTTTGATACAATAGATCACACAATCTAACTCGACAGACTAGAAAATTATGTTGGCATCAGTGGTCAGGCGTTAGCAAGGTTTAGATCGTATCTAACCAACCGCTATTACTTTATGTAAATGAGGAAGAGTCATATCACGCCCCGGTTAAATACGGCGTACCACAAGGATCAGTTTTAGGTCCTTTCCTGTTTTCATTATATATATGTTACCTCTAGGAGACATCATCAGGAAACATAACTGGATGGCAAATAACTTCCTCATGCTAAACTCCAAAAAGACAGAGATACTTATTATTGAACCAAATCGCTCCAAACAAAATGTGTCAGATTACAAGTTGCCCATAAGCTGCTCCCGACGAGCTGGATGGCGCCTTGCATGGCTGACACCGCCGTTGGTGTATGAATGTGTGAGTGAATGGGTGAATGTGAGGCAATGTAAAGCGCTTTGGATGACCATAGGTCTGTTAAAAGCACTATATAAATTCAGTCCATTTACCATACTAATACTGTGTTTGACCCCCTTTCGCCTTCAGAACTGCCTAAATTCAACGTGGCATTGATTCAACAAGGTGCTGAAAGCATTCTTTAGAAATGTTGGCCCATATTGATAGGATAGCATCTTGCAGTTGATGGAGATTTGTGGGATGCACATCCAGGGCACGAAGCTCCCGTTCCACCACATCCCAAAGATGCTCTACTGGGTTGAGATCTGGTGACTGTGGGGGCTATTTTAGTACAGTGAACTCATTGTCATTTTCAAGAAACCAATTTAAAATGATTCAAGCTTTGTGACATGGTCCATTATTCTGCTGGAAGTAACCATCAGAGAATGGGTACATGGTGGTCATAAAGGGATGGACATGGTCAGAAACAATGCTCAGGTAGGCTGTGGCATTTAAACAAAGCCCAATTGGCACTAAGGGGCCTAAAGTGTGACAAGAAAACATCCCCCACACCATTACACCACCACCACCAGCCTGTACAGTGGTAACAAGGCATGATAGATCCATGTTCTCATTCTGTTTATGCCAAATTCTGACTCCACCATCTGAATGTCTCAACAGAAATCAAGACTCATCAGACCAGGCAACATTTTTCCAGTCTTTAACTGTCCAATTTTGGTGAGCTTGTGCAAATTCTAGCCTCTTTTTCCTATTTTTAGTGGGGTCTTCTGCTGTTGTAGCCCATTCGCCTCAAGGTTGTGCGTGTTCTGGCTTCACAAATGCTTTGCTGCATAGCTCGGTTGTAACAAGTGGTTATTTCAGTCAAAGTTGCTATTCTATCAGCGTGAATCAGTCGGCCTATTCTCCTCTGACCTCTAGCATCAACAAGGCATTTTCACCCACAGGACTGCCGCATACTGGATGTTTTTCCCTTTTCACAGCATTCTTTGTAAACCCTAGAAATGGTTGTGCGTGAAAATCACAGTAACTGAGCAGATTGTGAAATACTCAGAGCGGCCCGTCTGGCACCAACAACCATGCCACACCAAAAATTGCTTAAATCACCTTTCTTTCCCATTCTGACATTCAGTTTGGAGTTCATTAGATTGTCTTGACCAGGACCACAACCCTAAATGCATTGAAGCAACTGCCATGTGATTGGTTGATTATATAGTTGCATTATTGATAAATTTAACAGGTGTTCCTAATAATCCTTTAGGTGAGTGTAAAGCCTTAAAGGCCCTCTAAGCGAATTGACGCGTTTTAGACCACAAAACATTTTTTGTTACATACCGGAAACATCTCCTCACTATCTGGTTGCTGCCTGTCCGCTGATCAAACTGTAAAAAAAAGCTATCTCTGTGGACAGCCCAGGCTTCACAAATGGCAAGATCAACATAGTGGCCAAACCTAGCACCACAAAACAAAACAAAGTATTCCAGCCAATAAACGACAAAAAGGATTTGGGGGTGGGGGTTGGGCGCGTTCATGAAAGCACGGAAGGGAGGGGGAGGAGTTAGCTACGCTTCGTCTGTTTGAAAACAGTTCAAACGTCAACAAAAACTAACGTCTCGCAGATTCGCTTAGAACGCCTTTAAATTGTCTAGCACCTTCGTATCTTAAAAGAATTACTATCAGAATACAATCAAGTGAATTAAAACTGCGGTGGTTAAATATGCGTACAAATGTTACGTTTTTGTGACCACGCACACATCAACGTGACGTGGGCGCGCAACCTTGATTAATTTTATTTTATTTTGAACATGTAAATGCAATTACAAAATAGAAAAATTGAAAGAAAAAAAAGAGAAAACAAAACACATGGTAACAAAAATAAAAACTTTTTTCCAGTAGCAAAGATATAAAACAACTCAATTCACATGTCCAAAAGGGAGTAGGAGAAAGTAAAACTTATGTACTCCTACCCCTTTAAATCCCTACTTTACTTTTTTTAAATGTATAATCTGTAAATATTCATGTTCACATACAAATATTACACATACACAATATTATTTATACACATATAAGTTATTAAAAATACACTCAAATTATTATTAACACCAGTGGGGAACCTTCAGGGCCTTCTACGCCTTCAGAGAAGGCCTTAAAAAATTTATAAAAAGATTTTTTATAAATAAATAATATAGTATTCAATAAAAATATGTTTTTACATTTTTAAATTTCTATTTAATTCAATTTAATACAATACATGTAATATATTTTCTCTCATCTATGTTCTATAGTTAAGCTTACTGTCAGGTTCATGTCATGAAAACATCTAATCCAATAAGAATCGTCTGTCTCTATTAAGGCCCGGTTATCTGGCTCATTCATTGGTTAGGACTTCATGAATCCCAGGGAAGGCCAAGCTATGTGTTTTGGTGTGGAGAGTGACGGGCAAATCGACCAATCACGTTTTGATTTCAAGTGGGCGGGTAAAAAACAAAACATTGTAAGCCTTCATGAAGTCCTAAGCATGCAACAAACTGGATGCGAGCTGCCGTAAAACACCAAAGAAGAAGAAGCTGTCCTAATCATAGACCGTAAATATTAATACAGTCTAATGGCCCGAATCTCTGCGGTGAGAGTGGTTGAGGTAAATGGCGGAAAACGTGATTGACATTGTGGTTAGCTTGATAGGGCTGAGGTAAAAACGAAATAACTTAAGCGCGTACTCGTGAAGAGCACTGCCGGGAGAAGCGCGTGCAGAGGAGAATGACGCGAACACGAGAAAAATAATGGGTTTAATTATACTTTTACTTCCTGACAGTTTCACTTGTTACGTGAGGATAGTAATGACTGACAGACGACGCCGAATTACATACAATATAATTTCCTAACTAAATCTGAGAGAATGCGAAAACATACAAATATTTTTTTCCACCATATACCCGATGGGCAGGGCGGAGATACATTTTGGTAGCCCGACAAGAATTCGTAATAGCCCCGGGACCTCAGGGCTCGGGCTAGCGATTTTGCGAGCCCTGGATATCTTATAACAACAGTTATAAGCCACAAGGAGGTGCACTGAGAACGCTGGGTGCTATATTTCCCCTTATGAAAAAGACTAACAAGGTATCCTACAGCTAAATATATATTTCCAAAAAATTTTAAAATTAATTAAAGAACATAATTTAAGCTTGTTAAATGCAAATTTACAGAGCCCCTGTCATTACGGAGCAGCAGAGTCTGTATTTGTGTTTATCAGTGTTGTGGCAAAAAGTCTTAGCTTGAATCTTCATAAGAAAAATACTCAGGAGACAAAGGTTCCAGGTGCCAAACAAAAATTACTTTATTCGCTCGAGCCAACAAAGTGAGACAATCAATACCCCTCAAAGAGGTGCTCAAAGATCATCTGCCCTCCCAACATCTGACTCCATTTTTATACAGTAAGATCAAACACTTCTTATCTGAGATGACGTATATTCTTCTCATTGGTCTCGGTCTGCCACAATTAATTTTATTTGTTTGATGTAGCAAAAATGCAGCTGCATCCTGCCTCATATCTAAAATGATATATTCTGCTTATTGGTTTTCATGGCCTTGTCCTAGCTTGCACAGATACCTTATTGTTAATGTAGCGAAGTACAGCTGGACGAATTCTCTAATCTAAAATGACGTACTCTTGTTTACCAGTTGTTTCGACCTTGCTTCTCAAGATAATCGTGGCGAGAACAATCGGGGTATAGTCGCAGGATCGCACCTGGACTCTTTTAATTAGGAAACGAAAGTTAACTGAGAAAACGAAAGTTTAACTGGGTGTCTTATAGCCTTGTGTAGAAACAACAGGCCTTAGGCCTAATATAATATTAATACAGCATATGATCAGTAATTTACCCAACAAAAACTACTATATCAGTTAGATTAAAGTAATTTTAAACTTTAAAACTGCATTTAAAGGCAGACAATGCCCATTCTGTAATTTAACTTTGCGTGCTCAGAATTTTTACACGTTCTGTATGATTTAACGAAATACGAATAGCCTAGTATTATGAATGGAGAGGCTTTTGCACTTCATTGCATATTTTGAAGGCCCAGCTGAAGTACCCACGGTTCGCCACTGATTAACACCCTGTGCCTTTATACCTCTGAAATAAAATTTCTTTACACATCTTTTTAAAATGTAATATATGTTTGTACATTGCTTCAATTCATTATTTCATTTATTCCACAATTTGACACCACTGACAGATAAACAAAAACTTTTCCTTGTAGTTCGAAAACTGGGAGTCTTAAAATTTGACATTCCCCTTAACCCATAACCCCCCTCTTTTTCAAAAAACCTTATCTGTATATTGCACGGCAATAAATTTTTTCTAGCCTCGAACATAAATACAGCTGTTTGAAATTCAACCAGATCAATTAGTTTTAATGCTTTAGACTGTAAAAATAATGAGTTGGTATGCTTCAAATATCCTGTGTTATGAATTATTCTTTTTGCTCCTTTTTGTAGTATAAATAATTTATGCAATGAATTTTGATATGTGTTTCCCCAAACCTCTACACAATATATTAAATACGGTAACACCAGTGAACAATACAAAATGTATCGTGATCTGTAATTTAGAATGTACTTAGCTTTAGCCAAGATTGAAATACTTCTAGACAGTTTAGTTTGGATATATTTTATGTTAGATTTCCAGCAGATCTTGTCATCAATAATCACTCCAAGAAATTTTGTTTCATGGACCCTTTCGATGTCCACATTATCGATCTTTAGCTGACATTGCTTGATTGAATTACTATTGCCAAATATCAAAAATTTAGTTTTGCTCAAGTTTAATGATAACTTATATCAAACCACTGTTTTATTTTTTTACTTATAAAGTGATTGTGTCCAGGAGTTGTTCCAAATTATGACCAGAACCAAAGATATTTGTGTCATCTGCAAATAGCACAAATTTCAGTAGATCAGATACCTTACATATTTCATTTATGTAGAGAATGACTCATTTTGGTCCTAGTACTGACCCCTGGTGGACACCACACTTAATATCCAAACAATCAGATGCATAATCTCCCAACTTCACAAATTGTTTCCTATCTTTTAAATAACTGCTTAACCAGTTCAACACTATCCCCCTAATCTCTAGCCTTTCTAGTTTGAAAAAAATACTAATTCTACAGACAAAAAGAAATATGGAGTTGGGGTATTCATCCACAGCAAAATCACCAGTGTTAAATGTACACTGCTGGTGTTTATATGAGTAACACCAGACCTGGTGGTCCCCATATATACACCAGCATTGTTGATTTAACACTGGGGATTTTGCTGTGAATGAATACCCCAACTCCATATTTCTTTTTGTCTGTAGAATTAGTAATTTTTTCAAAAAAAAGTTCAGTTAATGCTAGTGATGTTGACCTACTTTTTCTGAAACCATATTGACTGTCCGAGAGTAATTGGTATTTATCAATGAATTTATCTAAGCTGTTGTTGAATAGTTTTTCTAAAATGTTTAGAAAAATGTAAAATTCTAAAATGTAAAATTCATTTACAGCTGGTTCAAAACGCCGCCGCAAGAGTGCTTACTCGATCTAAAAAGTATGACCACATCAGTCCAATTCTGGCATCTTTACACTGGCTACCAGTTAAATATCGCATACAATTTAAAATATTACTAATCACCTACAAAGCCTTAAATGGCCTAGCGCCCTCGTATATTAAAGAACTACTATCAGAATACAATCCATCACGTAAACTGCGCTCACAAAATTCTGGTCACTTAATTATCCCTAGAATATCAAAAGTGTGGTAGATCCTTTTCCTGCTTAGCCCCTAAGCTCTGGAATGATTTACCAAATAATGTTCGAGTATCAGACACAGCCGATCAATTTAAATCTAAACTTAGGACATTCTTCTTTAACAAAGCATTCACATAAAATGTCCAGTAAATGTACTTTTCCCGCAGTAATTATTTTTGTATAGAGCAAAGCACTCACATACCTCATATGGGTAATATGCTATTGCCGCAATAGTTAGCCTGTCTGGAACCGAGCTGAATTAAACCACTATAATGTATGACACTTGCATTACATGCGAACGGCCCCTACGCTAATAGAATTCTGTTTTTGTCTCCCTGTCTCGTCCTCGACCCCGAGGACAATGAGACAAACAGACCCAGTTCCTGCTGCTGTGAAGGTCATCGCACCACTGATCTACTGGCCGTCCTTCAACGTGATGCCCAGCCGATGCGCGACCAACGACCACCGGCTGAACCAGTTTAATCCGCTTACCCGCTTCCTATCCTTACCGTGTCTATATATATAAATATATATTAAATTCTCCAGGGTTTTTTGTCCTTCTAGGAGTTTTTCCCACGAGGTTTTCTCCTAAGGGGGTTTTTTTAGTCCCAGGGAGAGTCAGCCAACTTTGGCTTAACTTAGCACTTTACTGTTTCATTATTAATATGCACGCTTGTACAGTTTTAACCTTAGCCGCTATATTTTACTTCTTATACTATCTATTGATTTTCTGTGTTCTCCTCTACATCTTCTCATGTAAAGCTGCTTTGCAACAATTAACACTTGTGAAAAGCGCTATATAAATAAAATTTAATTGAATTGAATTGAGAATTGTGGCAATAAAGAAACTAGCCTATAATTTGTGAAGTGGTGTTTGTCTCCAGATTTGTATAGAGCAAAGTCGTATAAGAGAGAGTAACGACACGCTTTGATCTTGCCGCCGCGCGGTCACGTGATTCATGTAACGTTTTACAGTTCCAAACTAAGCAGGGCTGTCAATCTGTTTGCATAGGATTAAGCTATTTAAGGTAAATATTAGCTTGTAATGTGAATTGATTACTATACTTACTATGTGTATAACGTTTTTTACTAGGGAGTGAAGGAAATACAGTAAATCAGTTAATAAAGATAAACAGTTAATGGTGACCCAAAGATAAATGTGGGTATCTATAGCAACTACAGCAACACAGTTTATATTTTATTTTTGTAGCAAAAATATGGCTATATAAATGGCTATCAATTTGCTAAAAACATAGTTCCTACACTTTTACTATATTAAAATCACAAGAAGATCGGCAACACGGTTATTTGTAACAGTGAAACATAAAAGAAACACACTAAATTCATATTTAATTATATTTATAGTACACATTAAATGTAAATATAATTATACATGATTTTCGAGGATACATCACTCGTATTACCTACCAAACACAACGAAACACATAGCAGCATTGTAAAACAGTGTGACTTTCTTATAAGGCATTTAGCTTCTCGCTGTTGCCCCCTAGTGTTTCTCGTAATAGATTAAAAAAAGATTTGATAAGTATATATTAAAGTAGATGGCCACCAGTAATAAAATATTAAACCATTAAAACTATATTAATCACACATTATACACAACTCATTAAAATATAAAAAAAATTACTAGTTATTATTAACGATAATCATTACCTACAGCAGAGTTCATAAATTATCACTGTTGACTATATTCATAAAATGTCCGAAAATGTAAAGAGAAACAGTAATTTCATCGATTTACCAGCAGGTGTCATTGAAATGAATGGGCTTCAGTGCTGCGTTTGGAACTATGGGTCACTGCATGACACGGCGTTACTTCCGCATTCCATTCTTACAATGGACGTCTATGTGAGTGTCGTAACTCTCTTATTATATGACTCTGGTATAGAGGTATTACTTTTGCTTTTGCATTTTTGTAGGAAATTGACCTGTTGAAATGACAAATTAAAATAGTAAGATAATGGTTTTGAAATCCCCTCAATTACATTCTTTACTATTTAGTAACCATTTAGTATATTCCATATACCCTTCATATTATTTTTATTATTTTCTAATAATTTACTATAGTATTCTCTCTTACAAGTTCTCATGATCATAATTAACTTATTTTTATATTTCTTATATTTTTTCTGCTTCCGCAGTTCTGTGTTTAATAAATTCTCTATAAAGCGTATTTTTCTTTTTACAAGCATTTTGTAATTCTTTTGAAAT
Source organism: Paramisgurnus dabryanus (assembly GCF_030506205.2). Classification (NCBI taxonomy): domain Eukaryota; kingdom Metazoa; phylum Chordata; class Actinopteri; order Cypriniformes; family Cobitidae; genus Paramisgurnus; species Paramisgurnus dabryanus. The sequence goes on from NC_133345.1 coordinate 12,737,309, forward strand.
CCACGGCCTATCACTATATTTATAATTACTGTAATATTTTTATCTGACAATTCTTATCATATAAAAGTTCAAATATTCTTAAGAATTCACCATATGCCTTGTCAAAATCATTTTCCCTATTAAGCGTTTCCCAGTCTTGTGCAAGCAAATCCTCTTTAAATGCAACCATAGACTCATCAGTTCTAACCCGTCTGAATAGAGGTTTATTGTCTTTTTTAGATGTGTAATTACTGTTGTAAACTGTAAAAACTGGTAGATGGTCACTGATATCATTTATTAATAGTCCACTCACTGTGCTGTTTGTAAAAATATTATCGATTAATGTTGCACAGTGGGAAGTAATCCTACTGGGTCTGGTAATTTTTGGGAAAAAGCCTAAACTATAAACTGTATTCAGAAAATCTTCTGTCATATTGTGCTTATTTGGATTTAATAAATCAATGTTAAAATCGCCACAGATAAACATGACTTTTTGATTAGTTTTTGTAAATTTTTCTTCCATCCAATCCTTAAACAAATTAATATTAGAACCTGGTGATCGATAGATGCAACTAACAATACAATTTTTCTTCTTTTCTCTACATATTTCTAATGCGACACATTCAAGTAAATCATCTACCACTGTAGACATTTTTTCCAACAACCTGTAATTCAATTTCTTATCCGCATACAAAGCCACACCACCTTCCTTCTTAATTTCTCTGTTAATACAAAACATGTCATATCCTTCCATTTCAAAATTTGAACCTTTTTCACTATTAATCCAAGTTTCAGATATAGTGATTATGTTTAAAGGCTGTTTAAACTGATTTAAATAGTATTTACTGTTGTGAAAGTTCGCATATAGGCTCCTGCTATTAAAGTGGATTATAGATAATTGATTTTCAGTCTTAACAGAACTATTAAACTGATCATTAGTGTAATAAAAGCAATTTCTGTTCATGTTGCGGAAGAAGTTGTTTACAGGATCTATTTCATTTTCCAAGTCCTGTGCATGATATTCTGTGTATTGAAAGATGTTTAATTCTGATATATCATGTTCAACAGTCTTTTGTAGTGGTTGATTAACTCCGGTATGTGTGTTAGTTGTAAAGTATGCCATAGTGTAGATAGTGATTCAGCATACCAAATAAGGTGACTATAAATTGTAAAACATTACCCTGCAAACTTGCTAGTGATTTGACATTGTTACCACAGCTGGACTTAAATTTCCTAATTTCACTCACTGCGCAAACCCACCTCACACCTCATTTTTCTAAAACTTACCGGACCTAGACGAAATCACAAGAATGATATATTTTGGATCCAAAACAGCAAATTTCGCAGAAAGATGACAACTTTAAACCCCTGGATATTTGTCTGGATTTTGGTCTTCTAGTTTTTATATGCTTTCAATTTCTGTTCTCTTGTTTTTATGTGCTAGTGAGCCACCTTGCTGTACAATAAAGATATACTATACTATGAATGATGTGGTACCTTCTCGTCCAAGGCTTTGTGGTGCTCAAACAGAGATTTGAGCGCTTTGAGAACTTCGACTTCACTGGAGACACCTGCAGGAGACTGTGCTTGACGTTTCACTACGGTCATTCTTAGCGAACGCTCGTGACGAGACACCAGACACTCCAAATGCTCCAATAATAACTGTGTAATCAACAAACAGAAGCATTTGCATATAAATGATAGACCACAAACCGTTTGTACTGATTAAAGAAACATGGAAGTACGGTGCCCTAAGAGAGAGGGAGAGCCGGGAACAAAGGAGTGTGGTTTAAGGATAACGGAAAAATATCATCCATTGATCAGGACGATTCAAACTACTGACAACTTACCACACAGTTTAAAATCAAAGGTTTAGCAATTACCAGTGGTGGGCCGTCAGGACCAGCAGGGCCTTCTCTGCTGGCCCTAAAATAAAATCAAAATAATTTTTTCCCCAACAACAAAGTGTTAAATGTTTTTCTTTAGTATGCTATTTTTTTTTCATTGTTATAATGTCCGCAAAATTCGTTAGTTTTGTTGATGTTGAACCGGAGTACTCTCACAAATTCACATAAAAATCAGCTTATTCAGCTGGGGCCAGCTCTACAGATACTGCTAGGCTTGTGTTGAAGGACAACACATCTGATTTGTTACAATCATTAGTGACAGAAACATCAACCAATCAAATTTTGACGTTTATTGACAGCACGTCCTCCGGGACTAGCGACGTGCCCAGCGCTACCCCTGACGTCTGTCGTCAATTTCCAACGTGAGCGCGAAATTCATTTATTAAAGAAAATGACATCCGCTGTTGCAGATACACGCGATCTTTTTGCCCCAGCACAAGAAGTTATTTTGTTGGCCGTGTTTACTTTTTAATACGAGTAAAGGGACATGGAATGATTCTGGCTTTGACAGTCTGAACAGCTTCACGAAGGCAGCTCTTAAACACCAGGCTCTGAGCGCCATAATAATGTCAGTCATGCATTTAAAAACTTTTGGTGAAAGTCTTGTGGATTTGGAACTTAACGAGTAGAGAAAACGGGAGATCAGCGTCCACAATGAGAGGGTCAGAAAGAACCGGGACATTCTGAAGCGTCTTAGTGAGTGACTGTGTTCTCTTTTTGGGAGACGATGAAGATTCGCTGAACAGGGGTAATTACTTGGAATTGTTAACGCTATAGCGGAGCATGATGCTGACTTGCGACATCATCTTGCCACGGCCAAAGTTTTTACAGGACCGTCAGGAAAAAATCAAAACCATATAATAAATGCAGTGTCAGAAGTGTTAAATGATCACATCAAAGAAGAAATAATAAAAAAAATTCTGTGGCAGTTATGGTGGATGAGACGACTGACTTCAGTAACACAGCGCAGCTCTTATGTCCTCGGGTATGTGACTGAAAAGTGACGGGTGAGTGCTTTACTACTTGTCGAGTATTGTATCATGCAGATTGTGGTTTGTATCTGATAATAAGCATTATTAAGGGCTTATGCACATTGTTATTGAGTGGTTCGTGTTGCACTGATAGTAGCCTGTAGCATGTGGATGTGACACTATGCACACAGTGTGCATAGGGGGATTACATGATACATGCAGTGAAATGTAGTCTGAGTTCAACCCACCCTTACCTAGCATACTGTTTTAGGCTTATTGTTGATCAGCTGTCATGTTGCTGAGTGCCTGTATGTGCGGCCGAATATATGCATTATTTGCATATGGGTGTGTTAGTTGTAACAGATGAGTATATATGTGGTTTACATGCTTACTGAAGGCCCTGACTGAAACCCCACGGCACGCCACTGGCAATGACAGACCATCCAATGAATAATATTCATAATTCAGTGAGAGTTTTCTCTTGTTCAACTCACGCGTGTGTTGTTCCTCTCTGCTTTCAACTCTGCAATCTCCTCCTCTCTCTCCAGCAGCTGCTCACGACACATGTTTACTTCTTTTGTCAGGGCAGCAAATTCCTTTAACAAAGATAAATAAGTGACTTTCAGTCAAAATGATGACAAGTGACTGTAGCTTGCTTGTACGTCACTACGTTGCTATGGCGTGAAATGCGGATGGAGGGCATGAAGTGATTTTCGAAATAATGCTTTCCTGTTGTTATTCATAAAGGAAAATATGCTAGAAACTTTCAGAAAATGCAGACAAAAAGTGGTTTGTAAACCTTTTCCTGCAGTCAGAAGGGGCAGAGTTGCATATTAATATGGCATTAAGATATTATTAAGATATAATTAAAACAAAACATCACACCAACACTAAACAGTTATACAAAATACAAGCGAAAATAAATAACTTAAACTTGACTTCCATGTCCCATCTCAAAGGCCGATAACAGCTGTACTACAATTAAAAACATCAGTAAATGAATAGGTTTCAGCAGTTCCTCTAAAGAAATGCTATATAAGCTTTCTCTGGTAAAATAAGCTGCCGTCATGAGCAAGTGTAATTGCGGCGTTCACACGCTCCTCAGATGATCAAATTTTTTCATGCCTTAGATATTAATATTTACACCTCTTGAATAAAATATATTTTTTAAATGTTTCTTAATTAATAATTATAATTCTTTAAAAAAAGCTCAATACCAATAAAATATTACAGTGACAAACTCTCTTATATGGATGCTCATTTTGGTTAATTTTCCCGACCGACAACCGCCGCTCGTTATCCGAGTATTAACCGTTAATCAGAGGTGGAAAGAGTAATAAAATATTGTACTCAAGTAAAAGAAAAGTTACTTTAATAATATTTTACTTAAGTAAAAGTAAAGTTACTGGTCTAAAAATCTACTCAAATAAAAGTAAAAAGTAAGTCATTTTAACTTTACTCAGAGTATAAGTTACTTTTTTTACAGCGGGGAGAGGTGGAGGATTCTAGTATAGTTCAAAAATGACAAGGGAATATAAATCTCAAACTAGTTGTTTTTAATCAAAGTCAAAAGTCAAAGTCAAAGTCTCTTTATTTGTCTCCCTAGGGAGAAATTTGGTTTGGAAATAAGGGAATTGCTACAGGACAAAAATTAAGACAAAGACACAGCACATGTAAAAAGATGAAAACAGATAAAAAAGATACAACACAAGTACTTAAAACATTTAGGCTACACAAGTAGCTGTGCAAATTTGCAATCCACTGTACCTTAAAAAACAATTAGTGCAAAAATAATATCGTGTCATGATCATAAGTAACATTCAATCACAAGTATCCAAGTAATATTATTATGATCCTAAATAGCATACAGTCACAGATATCAATGTGATTAAAATAATTGGAAAGTATAGGTAGTCTCACCTACATTGCTGCTTATTTATAAGATTAATAGACAGAGGAACCAGTGAGCACTTAAACCTGTTGTATTTACACAGGGGAACCCTATACCTCTTTCCTGAGTTCAAAAGTTCAAACTCTGAAGAAAGTACATGTGAGTTATCTGATATAATGATCTTAGCCTGCCTAATTATAGTCTGATCAAAAAGTTCACCCGGATTTAGAGGTGCAGGGGTACCCATGATCTTGCCTGCTGTCTTGACCAAATTAAAAATCTGAGTTTTTGATTTAACTGTCAGATTTCCAAACCAGCTTGTAATACCATACCGAAGAATGGATTCAATAGTTGCTCTATAAAAAATTAACATAATATTTTCACTGACTCCAAACAACCTAAGTCTGCGCAGAAAATGTAGGCGCTGATGGATTCTAGCACAAATATATGTAACATGTGTACGCCAACTCAAGTCATTGTCAATAAACACTCCTAGGTATTTAAAAGATGTCACCTGCCTGATATCATGTCCATGAATGGCCACTGGTCTCTGATCTCCAACTGATTTGGGGTCAACCAGCATTTCCACAGTTTTGCCTGTGTTAATCTGTAGGTGGTGTAAATCACACCACTTGACAAACTTGTCCACAGCATCTTGGTGAGTGTTCATTTTACTTTCAGTGGTAAGCAAACTAAGAATAACAGTATCATCTGAAAATTTTACTATATGTTGATTTGGTTCGGAACTGATGCAGTCATTTGTGTACAGTGTGAACAAAAGAGGTGAACTGACGCACCCCTGGGGGGCGCCAGTGCTGCACACTGTTAGATCAGACAGAGAAGAGTTGAACTTCACCTGCTGTGGCCTGTTTGACAGAAAAGAGTGATACCACCTAATTAAAAAAGGATTTACATTTAACTGAACTAGTTTCCTAAGGATGATATCTGGCTGAATTGAATTAAAAGCAGAACTAAAATCAACAAAAAGCAGTCTAGCATATGCAGCAGGACTTTCTAAATGCTTTAAAGTTAAGTGCATAATAGTTGATATGGCATCACTTGAGCTACGTTTTTCTTTGTAAGCAAACTGGTATTTATCTAGAGTTTCTACCACATTTGTGTGCAGTTTCTCAATCATAAGCTTCTCAAAAGATTTAAAAACATTAGAAGTAATGGCCACTGGCCGATAGTCATTATTCTCTTGTGGGCATGCCTTTTTTGGTACTGGAATAATGGTAGATTTTTTCCAGAGTTCTGGTACTGCACATGTGTCTATGGAAAGCTGAAATAGTTTATGCCAGACTGGAGATAATTCTTCTGCAAAAGTTTTTAAAAGAAAGGCAGACAGGTTGTCAGGACCTGTTGCTTTTTTTGTTTGTAAATTTTTAAAAACCTTAGTAACAGTGGATGGTTCAATTACAATTCTATCCAGGTCAACGTTACACAGTACATTCTCTAGCACTGCAGCACATTCCCTGGAGTTATCTGAGTTAAAACGCATGTAAAAAGTGTTCAATTCATTTGCCTTTGCAATTTCATTTTGTGCAAACAAAGGCTTCATTTTTGTATCCATATTAGTCATTCTCTTAATAGAGTCCCAAAGAGCCTTTGTGTTTGAGTCCGACAGCTCTTGTTCTGCGCGCGCCGTGTACTGCTGCCGGGCTGCTCTCATTTGTGAATTAAGGTCTTTTTGCGCAGCTCGAACTTCTGCATTGTTCCCGGATCTAAAAGCAAGTGTTTTCCTGTTTATACATTCCTTGATACCTGGAGTGATATAGGGTTTATTGTTCCGATACCGTTTAACCAATTTGTGAGGTATAACAGAGTCAACGCAGAAGGAGATGTAGGCTGTGATTGACTCGGTAGCACTGTCAATATCTGCATCCTTAAAGAAGATATTCCAATCTGTACAAAGAAAGCAACCCTTCAGTTCCTCCACGTTATCCCTGGACCATACTTTCACGGACTTGATTTCCGGTTTGCTGGACTTAAAAACAGAACGATATGTGGGTAGCAGCTGGATAGCATTATGATCGGAGTTATTTAAGGGAGGTCTAGCTTTGGCTGTATAGGCGTCTTTGATATTTCCGTAGCATTTATCAAGTATCTTATTGTTTCTAGTGTTGCATTTAACGTATTGATAGAATCCTGGTAATGTTTTATCCAGGCTGCAGTGATTGAAATCACCAAGAATCAGAATGGGAGCGTCAGGTTTATTGTGTAGATGGCGATGGACACAGTCTGTGATAGTTTTAGCCGCCGTGCAGGCATTTCCACTTGGTGGGACATACACAACACACACGAAAATGTTGGTGAATTCTCTAGGCAGATAGTGAGGGCGCAAAGTAACGCATAACAGCTCTAGATTGGGGTTGCATATTTTGTCTCTCACAGCAAAGTTTCGACACCAACTGTCCTTAATGTACATACACACCCCACCCCCTCGTGTCTTACCCGAATTTACGTCTCTGTCTAACCGAAGGAGAGAGAAGCCTTCGATTTGAGTAAGGTTGTCTGGAACATCGTCACTAAACCAGGTTTCTGTAAAAACCATTAAACCAGACTCACGATATTCGTAGCAGGCTCCAACCTGGTGACGCAGGTCGTCCAGTTTGTTTTTTAAAGATCGTGGATTGCAGAGAAGCATAGGTGGTAGCGGAAGCTTGGCTGCTCTTCGGATGCGCTGTCTGAGGCCGCCTCTCCTACCCCGTTTCCTGGCCTTCCTGCCTCGACGGTGACCTGGGCCATGGTGTTGTCGTAGCTCCTCAGGCACCTCGTGTAGCAGATCAGGTGACGGTAGTACGCCGCTGCCCCGTAGTCCCAGCAGCTCGGTCCGACTGTACATTAGAAGGCCGTTGCCGCTGGTTAGCCCGTCGGCGGAGCTCTGGGCGACTTGGCCAAAGAGGATTAGCCATGCCAAAGTTAATGATGCCATACTTCTCCACTTCACTTTGCACAAGCTCAGCATACCGTTCACAACACTGTTCACGAGGCAGGTAGCATCCAGCAATTGAGTTCGCCAGTGCAAATTATAAGAAAATGACATAAAAGACGCCAAAACAAGTAAACAAACAACGTGTAGCAAGAACCCTCCTCCGTGTCGCCAGCCGTGCAGCGCCATTTTGAAAGATAAGTCTTTCAAAAGTCTTTCCTAATTGTAGGAACATCTTTACAATTAAAGTGCAATAACAAAAAGTAAAAAAATAAAAAGCTTTTTTAAACTAAGAAACATTTATGGAATTGTTTAATGATTTTTACAGGTGAGTTATGCACTTTTGAAGCAAAAATAATATGAGGGCAGCAGCTAGTAAATACAATCACTATAGTAAGGTTGTAATTGATGTATTGTTGGTAACCTACATTATTTTATATACCTAGTTTAAATGAGCATATAATGAGATGAGTGCCATGGCTATATATTTTTATCGTTTACACGTTTATTGTCTTCTAGCTTACCTGACCTGGTTACCTGATGTCTAAGACCTGTATTCTTTCACTCTCACTCTCTCTCTGCAATGTCTAATGATCTGCGCGTTCTCGAGGACGTTCTTAAGTTGTGTTTCACTTGACGCAAAGCTGCTAGACCTCGGAAGATAATGCGCATGGTATTAAAAAAAGAGTCCTGCAAATGAGCGGACCTGGTTGGAAATTCTGTACTCAAGAGCATGAATCCTACCTTTCATAGGAATGAAACATTCGCTTCGCATCAGTGGAAAGTTGTCTCTTAAATATGGCCAGGGGTTTCTTTCATAAGTTGAATTGAGGGTCTGCATTAGCGCGCGCCTGTCTCGTCCGTCTCGATGGTTCTTTTTGCGCGTCCCCCCGCCCATCAATCAATCATCCGTGGCACGTCTTTATCAAATTGCTTTTTTTTTTTCTTTTTTTTACTCAGTAACGGATATGATTTAAAATGTAGCGAAGTACAATACTTTAAACAAAACATACTTAAGTAAAAGTAAAAGTACAGATTTTAAAAACTACTCAAAAAAGTAAGTACACAAAAAACTACTAAATTACAGTAACGTGAGTAAATGTAATTCATTACTTTCCACCTCTGCCGTTAACTGATAAGATAATGTTATTTAATTGGCATTAAACAAAAATAAAATTGGCGAGTGTTTTTATGTTTTTATCATGGGTTTATTATAACGTGCAAACAGCAGCATACAGAACAGTTCAACAACAGAACATTCAAATATTTTTTTACAGCACATAAAACAGCATTTCTGACAGTGACAACAGAAGAAAAACTGGATAAAAGAATATAAATAAAAACAAAAAAGATTGGCTGCGAGCTTTTCCTCCTTTCCATACTGTAATTTTTCTACTGTGCGACAGAGAGTCGCAGGTTACAAAAAAAACCTGCTTCTCCTGGGCCATAGAGTAAGATACAAGGTTTGGGGGCCTTTTATACATTTTTGTGTTTCTTTACAAATAATTAATGGAGAAATTGAGTCTTTAAACGCCTCATAGTAAAGTTATTCGCTGTCTTAAGTGACGCCAAAATGAATGGGAGTCAATTAAATGCTAACAGCAGGTGGGGGTCCACAAATCAATGGCGGAACCTGGGGAACCTGCAATAAAATATGAAACCCTGCCCTCCTGGGTCTAACCTTTGGAGGATCCATAATTTGCGTCACCTGCTGCACGCGCCCACTGTGCCTGTCAGCAGGAAACAGCGGAGATATTTCTGACTTATAAAAATAAACATGTAATCAGAAAAATATTAATTTATTTTAGAAAATATATATGTTATGTTGATGTAGATTAAACTATTCAACAGTATATCAAATTAATCAACCTTAGAAACATACACAACATAAACAGAATAATATTAACACAAAACATAACTTATAAAACAGTGACAAGAAAAATGTTTTCTGGATAAATACACATTTTTATTTAATAAAGGTTTTAATTGTTTATTTTAGAATATCCAGACATTGCAGGCATGCTATGAATCTTGGGATAGCCTCAGCTTTTAAGGATCCATTCGTTCTATCCTTAACAGCGCAGAGAAATAAGGATGCATTTTGAGGCTTCATTCCAAGCATCCTTTGAATTGGGACGGCATTACTAGCCTCAAGTCGGCTGCTGTGATGCAATCGGTCTTAAAATACGTCCTTAGAAGGTCGCAGCCCTTGAATTGGGACACAGCTTTCAGTTCTCTTCGCAGACTTCTGAGGCTGCCACCTTGAAAGACCAAGTGCAGTGTTTCCCATATATTCATTTATCTGTGGCGGGCCGCAATGCCCAGCGCCACTTGTTTTTTCCTTTCTTCTCCAAAGCAGATGTATTTTCTTCTGGTTTGATAAACTTCATTCTCCATAGCGTGCGTAGCCTACAAACTAACTGCAGACTAGTTCACTTTCTGCACAAGACCCGCCCTCCTCTCTAGCAATTGGCTAAGACAACCTAATATCTTGCTCCCATTGGCTGTGACAGCTGTGAGCGCTGACTCGTGAATCAAGGTGGTAGGTTGAAGGGGACCGGTTATTATAATCAGTTCGTTAACTCAAATGTAGCCGTGCGGTATGCGCGCTTGTAATGGAAGTGACACGCTCGTTTTTTTCCGTGCCGAAAGTGCCTCGGAGTGTAATTTGCAAGTTTTGACTGAACCGAAGTCCGGACTGGTCCACAAGCCGGAAATCCAGCCTCCGGCTGGAGTACTTTAAGCCCTGGAGTTTTCGTACTGTTATGTGTGTGCTGCACTCGTTGTGGGTGTGTGTAAAAAAAAATTCTTCAGTACCTTTCATAATTTAGCACTGGGGCCAGTTTAATACCGGGTTTCGGTACCCATGCCTAATGGTTGTACAACAGAATTAATGGACCCACCTGTGGCAGTGCACTGTTGAGCTGTCTCTGCAGGGAGTCTCTCTCATGACTGACCTCATGCAGTTTACTCTGCGTCAGGCACAGGTTTTCCTGTGTCTCTCTCAGCGTATCCAGCAGTCTATCTCGCTCTTCTAACATAGACACCATCAAAGACTCAAAGTGACCCTCAGAGTCTGTCGGCACAGGTGAGCCAGAGCCCAGAGCGCCTCCGTTAGTGCCAACTTCCGACTCGCTGATGGTGGGCATCACCTCGCACATCATCTGGAAAAACACAAGTCAGAGGATTACTAATATGCATCGAGACAATAGGACAGTCTTAATAAACACATGACAGCAGAAGCAGATCTTCAGAGCAAGAGACAGTATAGTATTAGCCTGGTAGAACCATCCTCTGCTATTTTGCTTCGCTTCATAGACAGAGTCTGGCTGGGCATAATTGACAATCGTTTTCCTTCTCATGGGAGGGGCTTGTCTGAAGTTTAAAATCATTGGTCTAAACGTAAGCCAATCACATAACGTTTGGATATGATGTGCGTTATGCGCCAGCTCAGCCGCATCAAATTTCTGCTGTAAAACACACGCATGATGTGAAAACAAACCCATCGAGCGAAATACCGAAGTTAACATGGCTATGAACGACTTCTGCAGATTATGTAAAGTAAATCGGGCCAGAGCTAGTTGAACACTATCCTTACGGTGTCTTTCCACTCACGTCTAAGTGGAGGAACGCCCCTCTCTCCTCTCAAACTCTTCCACCAGACGGCCATAACCATAAATTAAATCTTCCTACCTTTTTTTCTGGTTAATCAGGAACGTCACCAAAGAATGTTTGCCCACGCGTCCTCCACCATTAACTGTGAACAATGAAATTTCCTTCCATGATATCTCGATTGTTGTGCACGTCAAGCTGTGCTGCACACAGTTTCTCGCTGACGATCGATAATAGTTGATAAATTAAACTTTTCCCAAAACCTGTCGGGAGTAGGGCAACAACATAATCTCCATTCAAAATGTTTAACAAACACTTTTCTTGTTCGGGATTAAGTTGGCAAGTGCCGGTTCTCCACAACAGAGCAAATAGCTTTCTGTGCCTCCATGTCCACTACAAACTACAACCGTACATTCGGCGCTTAGCGTCTACGTCACGGCTCTCAGCCCGCCCTCTGTTCATTGATTCGCCGGTTGTTTTGAGACCTGAGGAAAACGGTTTGAATGGGAGGTATCTCAGACTGAGTACAGAAGCGTAATGAAATTTAGCGGAAGTACAAAGTCTGACGTAGTCAGGCTAGTATAGTATACCACAGGACATTAATTTCTGGACAGTTAGACACATCCGTTTACATTTTCATTTGTTTACATGCTAGGGGTGTAATGGTACGTGTATTCGTATCGGACCGTTTAGGTTCAGGGCTTTCGGCACGGTATTTTGATATTTTGAGCGGCAAGCAAGATATTTTGAGTGCAAAAAGTTAGTCTAGAGCCCTGGTAAATGTATCCAGATTATCTGTTATATATAAAATCAATCTTAATCCTAGCATTTAAGCTGTAATGTTTGTGTGGGTTTTTTTAATGTACAGTGACGAACTCTCTCAGATTCAAATCGGCTGTGTCACGCGCACGCACGCACACACACACACACACCTAGGCACGCTGAAAGAGAAATTCTCATTATAAAACAGATTCTTAAACAAGATTTTAAGCCCATTATGTGTTTTTACCGAACTTTAGAAGAGAAAAAATACGGACTGCGGTTGACGTGTCTGTCATTTATATTCACACAGAAGCCTGAAGAAACCTCATTCTCTACTCCATGCCGTCCCGCCCCTCCGTGTTCGACGATCAGGTTTCATGCGCGTGCAGCTTGTTTAATAACAGCAAGGTGTAAACGTGTGTGTGTGTGTGTCGGCGCGCTCTCTGTTCAATATTCCGCTCTGTGTTTGTGCTGCGTGTTCAGCTCTGTAGTTAACGGCACATAACGTTAAGTAACATTGTTTGAAATTTAACTTGTCCAGTTCAAAAAATCACTGAGGCACTATGGTTTAAAAGGATGCCGTGATTTTCGGAAATACAGTCAGTCAAGTGCAAAATGTACAGCGCCGTCAAAAGTTCAATGGGTTATCATCTCATATTTAAACATCAAATGTCAAGAGATACCAGAGAGCCATACGAGCATTAACATTACATCTTGATTGAGGTAAGAGGACGACACGACACAGCTAAACACTAAAATGATAGCAAAACACTTAATGTTATGAAGCTTGAGCTTTGACTAGACGTGTTTAAAAGTGCGCTGTTTATGATGCAAATCCACAAAGGGAGTTTTATGCAGATAGATGCACGTTGTACATGTATGTTGTATAAAGGCTTAATATTATGCAGAGTGCATCATATAGAAAGTGCTTTGGTTTGTGTTTATTAACCCTTTACTTTATCACTTCATCATGCAGCTTTTCCTGTTAGAAGTTTCTGTAAAAAACATTTAATTCATTAAAATCTAGTATGTGTTCATTGTTCTGTCATAGTTTCTTCGAAATTAAGTTTTATTTGAGTGTTTTAATAAAAATACTTTCATTTTCACCATGACATATACGCCCCGCACCTTTGAATGCCCCGCCCCCAGTTAATCGAGTACTCTTCTTCAGACCTATGGATAAATCGAAATAAAAAAAATGACATAAATGCACATCCCTAAAAGAAGATATTTTGCAGAAACACCAGTACTCCGTCATGCAAGTCCACCGATTAGGTGTTAACCGATGACCGTTTGACCGATGGTTGACCGTATCAACGTTAACCGGTCAAAGTTGTCGGTTATTATAGACAGTGGACTAAACGCTACTACAGTTAGTCATCTCTTTCTTTCCAAGATCTTTTTGTGTGAAGTGAACAAATCCCTCACACTCAGTTTTTCATAACTGGTCTGTTTGTACTTTATAAACCAATAAAAAAACATTTGGCGCGAGGTCACTGTTTGGTTTCGCATGCTCACAAGGTTTGCGAAAAGTAAATGCTACAGGCTATTTTTTGATAAATTCCTTTATTCGAATAGTAAATAAAATACAGCAATAAAACAATTAAAATTAAAGTCTCTCCTTGTTGTGTTCCAAATTATTAACATTTATGTCTTTTAGGCTAACAGTAAAGTGCAGAGTAAGTTTTGTTTCTGTAAATCCTTAGCCATGATTTTTACCACTTTATTAAGTTTTGCTTTGTAGAAAGCATTTCTTTAAAGTGAATTTCGTTTTGTATAAATTGTATCTTAATTTTAATAAATGTTTCATCAAGCAAATTCATGTATTTAATAAATAAAAAGCAAATATAGCAGAGTATATAATTACCAGTCCGTGCATGAAGGCGCCGGCACTGCGCATTCACCTGCATTGCATTGTTAATTAGAACGCACCTCATCATAAATAAATAAAACTCAGCGTAGGCCTATATGCCTCATACAAGCATTAAATATCTTTGCTGCATTTGTTCTAGAACAAACACAGTGCGAGACCTGCTTTAGCCGGTGCGTCTTTTACACATTCTGAAGGTGCCCGTTTAATCCATTGGTTTTATCGTGTTGCAGTCTATTAGGCAACATTCCCCATAAGATGGGTTTAGATTTGGAAATACATTACATCTATATTTCAGTGGTAACAGAAAAGGTGATGATGATCATCCTATGTCTTTATTATTACTACCCCAAACTAAAGCGCAGTCTCTTCTGAGCTGTCATTTTCTTAAATGAGCCGCGGCAATTTTCAAATGAGCTTCACAAACGCCTTTATTTTCAAGTTCAACGTGATCACCTAGTACCTAAACTATTTCGAAACTAAGCACGGCGCCGCGTTTGCGGGACTTATGTTTCCCGCTGTAGGGGATTTAAAAAGTGTTGTGAGGTCTGTGTGTGAGCCGGAGGCAGAGCGCAGAGAGATGCGAGTTGCGAAATTGCAGGCGCGGCTCGAAATGGCAGTTATTTTAAATAGCAGCATATTTTAAACTAATAGGCCTATCGGTTAACCGGTTTCAACCGGCTAATGAGGCTCGGTGCCCGGTCAAGAAAATGTTTCGTTTTCGCCATCCCTACCACCGATACTTTGAAGCTACAGCATATATATCCAATACAAAAGTAATACCCCATAACTCTGTGTAACATATTTATGTCATGTGAGTTAGGGCTGCATGATAAATCGCAAGTGATTGTCACTTGATCTCGTCAGTAATGCCGTTCCTTGATTAGTATTAAATCGCCATCAGCTGCTTTCACGTGGAGCGGCATTAACTGCACAGAGCCGTAGTTCACTGACAATTGGGGCAATTTTGCATTAATTATCGCGGACGTATCGCGCACTTCCTGCTTGACCAAAGCTCTGCATTAACGCTGTAATATATATATATATATATTCGAATCTCAAAACTGAAAATCGAATGTCAACCCACAGAACGAAAATTCGAATAATCGAATATTCTGGTCCAGTCATAGTCATTAGCATTTTTGCCGTTCACAAATGCCTCTGTCATTTCAGTCTACTGCCAGTCTCTGTTATGTGGCATTCACACCAGACGTGAAAGAAGCTGCAAGCGCAAGTGATTTACATGTTAAGTCAATGCAAAGACACAAATAGCCATCCTGTTTCATCTGTTTTCAGTTGAAACAGTAGGGTCAAATCCTGCACCCAGGTGGGTACCTCTGGGTGAACCACATAGTGTTTGATGTAACGGGTGAAATAATAATATTAATGTGTCACTTGCGTTGTTGATGCGGGTCGGGTCTCCATTGGCAAGAGTGGACTCTGGGTCTAACATCCAAGACCATTTTGACTCAATTCCGATGGCAGCAGTTTTTAAATGGCCCTGTGCTTATTTGTGTTCAAGCTCTGTCTAAAGACCGTTAAAGCTTTCTACTTACTTAATAGTATTATTTTTTTTATTTATCCTTTATTTTACCAGGAAAGTCCCATTGAGATATAAAATCTCTTCTTCCAGGGAGTCCTGGCCAAAATGGCAGCACACAAAGTTTCACAACATACACAAAATTTCACAAAATTCAACAAAGTTTCACACAAAGTTTCACAACATACAAACGTTTAAAAAACTCAAAGTCCTTCAAACCTACTTAGCAAAACATACACATGTTTCCTTTAAATTAATCAATAAGAGCTTTTTAAAAGCATTTAAAGTGGGGAGTGTTTCTATTTTTATTAAACTCTGCAGTTCATTCCATAGACCGGGAGCATATGAAGAAAAGGCAGTTTTACCAAACTCTGACCGTACTCTAGGAACATTTAAAAGCAGTTTACCAGCAGATCTTGTGCTATATTTACAAGTGTAATATGATAAAAGACGACAGATATAAATTGGCAATATGCCTTACAATGCCTTAGCAATAAACATCAACATGTGTATTTTTCTCCTTTGAAACAAAGAAGTCCAACCCACCAGTTCATATAAAATACAATGATGAGTGCGTGAAGAGGCACTCGTCACAAAGCGTAAGGCAGCATGGTATACACAATCTAGCTTTTTTAAATAAGATGAATTTGCATGCATATACATCACATCACCGTAATCTAATACAGAAAGAAAACAACTTTGAATTATTTTCTTTCTTGCTTCAAAAGGAAAACATTTCTTTAAACGAAAAAGGTAACCCAATTTTGGCCTAAGCTTTTTTAAAAGATTTTCTATATGTACATTAAAACCTAATATTTCATCTAGCCAAATGCCTAAGTATTTATAACAGTTTACTCTTTCTATGCAGTCCAGTGTTTCCCATATATTCATTTATCTGTGGCGGGCCGCCACAGAATCAACACTGGCCGCCACAAATAGATTTTTCATGATTCCAATTTACATTTTAATTTTACTATTTAAAACGGCTTAATTCATTGCAGCGAGCGCTCAGCGCGCCTCCATCCTCCCTCTCTCGTTGTGTGCAGCGCAACAGCGCGTGCCCCCGGCCCCCTCCCCTCTCTTTGCTGAGCCTGCACGCCTCTCTCACATAACAGTGAAAAGTATTTAACTCCGTGTTCCTCCGTGTACTTTTTCGCATAAACGTCAACAGTCACGGATGTTACTGACAGAGAAGTCGGTGGCTGATTAAGTTCATCATGAGAGTGACTTAACAAAAGGTTAGCATAGTGTTTCCCACATATACCCGTTCTGATGTGAGTCTGTGTCCGAGCTCTCTCCCTACTTATTACACGGCTCTCTGAAATGCTTGATTCTGATTGGTCAGTTGAGACATTTGCAGGTTCGTTCTTTTCAAATAATAACCGCTCCAAAATAATAACGCATAGCCGGACTACTTGCACGAGTAAAATCGCTCCTCGCCAATAAAGATCAATAAAGATTACTGTCTGTTTGGCGCCATCTTGTGACAAACACTCGACAACCACGACAAGACACAGAGAGCTTACTGAGACTGAACTTGACAAAATAGAGCATGACAGGCAGCTACGAAGCCAACACACAAAAAAATACAGAATGGGCATTAAAACTTCTCAAAGACTGGCTAAAAGAGAAAAAATGGAGACAAGTATGAAGCAGAGGATCTTAATAAGGTATTATGATCATTTTATGCATCTGTGCAAAGTTTCGCGGAAGGATAAAAATGTTAATTTAAAACAAATATGCCAATAAAATGTTTAAAATTCATATTCATTTCCAGTTTTTTTTCTTATGTGGCAAGTAGCCGTGTAATAAGCGGGATAATGTAGAGGCAGCCGGTAGTTATTGGGAAATAAGCCCCTTCAGTGTGATACAAGACCCTCCGCTTCGCGTCAGGTCCTGATCACACTGTCGGGGCTTATTTCCCAATAACTACCGGCTGCCTCTACATTATCCCTTACCTATTATGCGGCATGCCCATGCACGTGTTCTGTAGTAACAGCAACTGTGTATTCTCTCATATTTCTGAATTTGCAACAAATTGTCTGCGCTATACAATAAAATACTACTCGTATTTCAAATAAAAAGCGCTCATAACACAACAACACTGAAGAGAAGAGCAACACCAGTACAGCCTCAATGTAAACGTATATGATTTTTTCAGATAAGGTCGCGCTTTAGCAGCAGTTTAAGAAAGAGCTGATTGGATTAAACAAAGAGTTACTGAGTCGTGGGTCGTTACTGGGTCCTGTTTAGTCACTATTTTATAGACAACAGAACAGAAACTATGTAAAAATAGCATCCTAGTTCTGTTAAAATGCAATATAATGTGACGGATCAAAGAGTAAAACACGGCGCAATGACGTCACATATATGCTAATCAGCGTGTGACGTCATCGCCGCCACAGTATCTCAAAATCCTGTGGGAAACACTGCAGTCCCCTTCTAAAGTTAAAATCGGACTATCTGTTTTGATTGAATCACGGGCAAAAATCATATAATTTGTTTTTTTAGTATTTAATACCAAGTTCAAACTTAACAATGACCGTTGCAAAGAATGAAATGAATCTTGCAGGACCTCTATGGCTTGGCTCAAAGAATGTGCTACTGTATAAATGATTGTATCATCAGCATATAGATGAATTTTAGCTTTGGTTATCCCACAATCAATATCATTTATATAAATAGAAAATAGGATTGGTGCTAAAATAGAACCCTGTGGTACACCTTTTTTTATTGTTTGTTCTGCTGATATAATATTTTCAGCCGAAACACACGGAGTTCTTTCAGATAAATAATTTTTAAACCAATTTAAAACCATTTCACTAAAACCCACACAAGTAAGTCTCTGCAACAGTAGTTTATGATCTACGGAGTCAAAGGCTTTAGCAAGATCTACAAATAAGGCTGCACAGTGCTGTTTACTATCCAATCCTTTAATAATATCATCAGTGACCAGCATAGCTGCTGTTATAGTGCAATGACCTGATCTAAAGCCAGATTGAAATTCATTTAAAATTTTATTTTCAGTTATAAACTGTTTTACTTGATCATTTACAAAAGATTCAAATACTTTAGCCATCACTGATAACCTTGAAATTAAAATTAAACCTTGATTAAAAGTCCAATAAAAGATGCGAACGAAGCTATGTGGTAAAACATATTTTTGGGAAAATACATTTAAGAACAAACATAGAAAACCAATAGGCTATAAATATCAGTAAAAGACAGCATGAAAATGACAAAAAATACATGTTAGTTTACAATAGCCTATTAGGCTTGGGCGGTATTTAATAAATTAAAAGCAAATATAGTAGACAATATAATAGCCGTGACATGGAGGCGCCGGCACGGCGTTCGCTTGCATTGCATTGTTAACTAGAATGCACGGACCTCATCATAAATGAATGAAACTCATACTTTAGCATTAAATATCTTTGCTGCATTCTTTCTAAAACATTGCATCGTCCATGTTGCACTTAACAGAAGTTTAACAGACACTTGTCTTTTTGAAAAATAAAAAGTAATAATAATTATACAAAAGAGTTGTTCTAGTCCTTACTAGAAGGCACAGGGCGAGTTAGACCTGCCTTGGCGGTGCGTCTTTTATGCATTCTGAAGGTGCCCGTTTTATCGTGTTGCAGTCTATTAGACAACATTCCGCATAAGATGGGCTTAGATTTGGAATTACATTACATCTACATTTTAGTGCTAACTGATAAGGTGATGATGATCATCATCTTTATTATTTTTAGCACTACCTCAAACTTAAGGGCCGTCTCTCTTCGGAGCTGTCATTTTCTTAAATAAGCCAATGTTTCAAATGAGCTTCTAATAAGACAAACGCCTTTATTTTCCACGCGATCACCTTACCAAAACCATTTTGAAACTATTGAGTCATTTGTCCTCTGATTACATACAAGCAGCATACAAGCTCCTCGGCGACGCGTTTACGGGAATCATGTTTCGCATGAGCCGGAGGCAGAGCAGCAGAGAGATGCGACAGAGTTGCGAAATTGCAGGCGTGGCTCGAAATGGCTGTTATTTCAAACAGCGTAACTTGTTTTAAACTTATCAGTTAATGGCTCGGTGGTCGGTGAAGAAAATGTTTAGTTTTTGCCATCCCTAATTGAATATTTAATCCTTGTCTGCTATATAAGTTCATTTTATTTTTTTAAATGCCGGTATGGCGGTATAGAAACTAATACCTTTGCTATTTTTAGATCCCGCGGTATACCATATTACTGTATTACCGCCCAAGCCTATAGCCTATATTCTACATTAAAAAAAATATGATGTACATTTAACCACCATGGACAGTAACAGACAGAGAATCAAATCGGCGCAGTAACAGACAGAGGATCAAATCAGCGCAGTAACCGACAGAGGATCAAATCAGCGCAGTAACCAAGATAGGATCAGACCAGCGCCTTAACAGACAGAGGATCAGGTCCAGCGCCTTAACAGACAGAGGATCAGACCAGCGCCGTAACAGACAGAGGATCAGACCAGCGCCGTAACAGACAGAGGATCAGACCAGCGCCGTAACAGACAGAGGATCAGACCAGCGCCGTAACAGACAGAGGATCAGACCAGCGCAGTAACAGACAGAGGATCAAATCAGCGCAGTACCAGACAGAGGATCAGACCAGCGCAGTAACAGACAGAGGATCAGACCAGCGCAGTAACCGAGATAGGATCAGACCAGCGCCTTAACAGACAGAGGATCAGACCAGCGCCGTAACAGACAGAGGATCAGATCAGCGCAGTAACAGACAGAGGATCAGATCAGCGCAGTAACAGACAGAGGATCAGACCAGCGCAGTAACAGACAGAGGATCAGACCAGCGCCGTAACAGACAGAGGATCAGACCAGCGCAGTAACAGACAGAGGATCAAATCAGCGCAGTAACAGACAGAGGATCAGACCAGCGCAGTAACAGACAGAGGATCAGACCAGCGCAGTAACCGAGATAGGATCAGACCAGCGCCTTAACAGACAGAGGATCAGACCAGCGCCGTAACAGACAGAGGATCAGATCAGCGCAGTAACAGACAGAGGATCAGATCAGCGCAGTAACAGACAGAGGATCAGACCAGCGCAGTAACAGACAGAGGATCAGACCAGCGCAGTAACAGACAGAGGATCAGACCAGCGCAGTAACAGACAGAGGATCAGACCAGCGCAGTAACAGACAGAGGATCAGATCAGCGGCGCGCCGTAACAGACAGAGGATCAGACCAGCGCCGTAACAGACAGAGGATCAGACCAGCGTCATAACAGACAGAGGATCAGACCAGCACCGTAACAGACAGAGGATCAGACCAGCGCCGTAACAGACAGAGGATCAGACCAGCGCCGTAACAGACAGAGGATCAGATCAGCGCAGTAACAGACATAGAGTATTAGACCAGAGCAGTAACAGACAGAGGATCAGACCAGCGCAGTAACAGGCAGAATATCAGATCAGCGCGGTAACAGACAGATGATCAGATCAGCCCGGTAACACACAGAAGATCAGACCAGCGCAGTAACAGACAGAGGATCAGACCAGCGCAGTAACAGACAGAGGATCAGACCAGCGCAGTAACAGACAGAGGATCAGACCAGCGCAGTAACAGACAGATAGAAAAAGACCAGCGCAGTAACAGACAGAAGATCAGACCAGCGCATTAAAAGAGAGACGATCAGTCCAAACGGACAGAGAATCAGATCGGATCAGCAAATGTAACATTTGTATGTAACATAAGAGTTTTATATTTACCTTGATTCTCGCAGCAGGGTTCGTTTCTGCCTTAAATCTCTATTGTGTCAGGTTTATCCACAGCCAGTAACGTTGCATTTAAACGATCAAACTTCACGACATGAGTAAAACGAATTAGTGGAGTTATATAAATTACTTTAGGCAAGATCTATGAAAACTGAGCGTAAAAAATAAAGAAATAATCGAAGCCTTTACATCCTTCGGAGCCGGATGGAGAAACATCACTGATCCATAAACAATCCCGTCTGATTCATATTTACATGTATATACTTTATAAATAAACAGACACATATGAAATATAAAACACTAAAATATCAATAACTGTACATGCATAAACTCCAGAAGCGGCCTGCGCGAGTTAGCATTAGCAGCTAAAACTAGGAGTATTAAAAAAATAAACCTCATCTATTACGCAGGTGCTAAAATACTGAAAAGTTTCAAATTAACGCATAAAAGCAACAACCGGAAAAAAATGATGTATGAGAAACATGAATGTAAGCGCGTTTATAAGCGGGAATTGATCTGACGCGTCAGCATCTGATCCATGAGCGAAACACCGGTATAAAAGTACAAATCAAGTACTTTAAGAGAGAAAAACGCACATTACACGATACTATAACACTACAGCCTTTGTCATAATGCACTATAAGCTCAAAAAACAAATAAAAACGCGAACAAACTGAGGTAAAACCAAAATGTAAAGCTAGCGTTTGTCGCTGCTCCAGTTTCCTGCGCTCGCGAGAGGTCAGGACGCCTTGACGTCACGACGCCATGGATCCCACACTGGAATATCAAAAGTGTATTGGATTTTATGAGGCTCTGCGCAGACCGGGAGGTGTATGACATCAAAGTACCGCCAGAGCCTCCTGCCTAACTCAGCTCCTGAACTGATCTCGCGATACGTTGATGTAATACACCGATCACTTGGCGCAGGGCTGCATAAATTTCAACACGTGGAAGAGGCCTGCCTTGTTGTTGTCATTATTATTATTATTATTATTATTATATTATTATTTTATTGGTTTACCAATACAATTTTTATACGTATAGTTTGTGCTTAATATTTGGTATTTCCATGCTTTATATTTAATTAGCTGTCTTTAAATAAACAAATAAATAAGAAACATTTACAGTGCCTTATGTGAGTTTTGTTTCTTAATTTACATTGTCCGTTAAATGGTTTTATTGAACAGTGTACTGTATAAGATAACCCTAATGACACTTGTTTTGTGTGTGGCAAAGCAAACAATAACAAGTCGGTTACTTCTAGTTTTGGGCATCATTGTGTGTTATATGATGTGTATGATGTGTATGTTGCCCACAAATGCTGTATAGGTAACGAGTTTTATTAATGGAGTCTATTCCGATATATCATTATCTTCAGAAATTTCATAAGCATCCTCTCAGTTTAAAGGACTTGCGTTCGTCACGTTTACGGGCGTGTTTTATTGCGTAGGGCGTGGTTTAAGGCTGTGTCGTCACTGTAAACAGAGCGCAGTTATGCCAGAGTCGAGTTATGCTAATTTGAACACCACGCCCACTGGGGGAAACAATCCAACCGTCTCCATTGCCTTTGTATGGCGAGAGGCCTCCTCCTTGTCATTTCTGGCTTATTACAAAAAAGAAAAATGCCTAAGCTTTGTACCAGTTCTGTTAAATTAGCAAATGGGACATCTGGAAGATTTGAAATGGGTAGAGGAATAAGGCAAGGATGTCAGATTTCTCCTTTTTATTTTTGTTGGCAATGCAGATAATGTCTCTTCATTTTAAAAAAAAAAAAAGGTAATTTTCAGGGTATAACAGCTTTAGGGAAAGAATTTCGGTTGTGTCAGTTTGCAGACGACATCACTTTGTTTTTAAAGGACAGAAATGAAATCTCTAAGGCAGTGAATTGTATGAAAGAATTCTCCATTGCATCTGGGCTAAGAATGAATGTGAATAAATCAGTTTTGTTTCCTTTGAAAGAATGTTCGGTAAACCAAATATGTAATATTCCAGTTGAAAATCAAGTAGTGTATCTTTGAGTGGTGGTTTGTAAAGATGAACATTTACGGAATAATTTAAATTTTAACCCAATTATTGATAAAATTAGTAAGAGGTTTAATATTTGGATGCAAAGGGACTTGTCAATTCAGGGACGTGTATTATTGTCAAAAGCTGAAGGGGTTTCTAGGTCAGTGTATACATCTTTATCATTGGATGTTCCTCCCAAAGTCACAAAAAAATTAGATCAAATGCTTTTTCAATTTATTTGGAGGAATAAACCACACTATCTGAAAAAAGAAATCGTATGTAATTCTAAAGATCACGGTGGCTTAAGTACTGAAAAAAATACCAGTTAAACTCGCTAATTTTCATAAACAATCTCTCTTGGCTTGGACTCTGGCCTATGAATACAACTTTTCCCCTAGGAGATTTGGAACAATAAAGATATGCTGTATAAAAACAAAACACTTTTCTTTGACCATTGGTATGAAAATAATATTGTAAGTTAGTCAGTTGTGATGGATGCGATTCCCAAAAAGGTATTGACTCTTTTTAAAAATGCATCACAAGATGGAGATCCAAACCTTATTGACATAAAGAGCAAAATATTTATTGGTGATATAAATATATTGCAAAACAGAGTCACAAATAACTATATTAGAAACAAATTTAATAGAATCGTTTATCCTCCAGCTCAGTTTTTTTGGACTTCTGTTTTTGGGAATGTGAATTGGCGGAAAGCTTGGCGAACAGTGGACAAATTTTTTATTAATAATAAAATAAAAGATGTCTCTTTTAAAATAATTCATAGGATATACCCGGTTAAGCATGTGTTGGAAAGGTTTAAATTGGATATTGATTACTTATGTTGTTTTTGTCAAGGTGAAAAGGAAACCATTTTTCATTTATTTTTTCATTGTATACACACAAAGATGTTTTGGGTTGAATTGGAAAGATTTATTATGAAAAAACTGAACATTGTTTTACAGCTAACTGGATGGACATATTAATATACTTCAATGATCAAACACTTGATAA
This sequence comes from Paramisgurnus dabryanus, assembly GCF_030506205.2. Taxonomy (NCBI): domain Eukaryota; kingdom Metazoa; phylum Chordata; class Actinopteri; order Cypriniformes; family Cobitidae; genus Paramisgurnus; species Paramisgurnus dabryanus. Next base: position 12,761,559 of record NC_133345.1, read on the forward strand.
AGAAAAGGAATATCTTATTCAGATGTTGATTTTACTGGGGAAATTTCACATTAATAAAGTAAAATGGTCTGACTCCAAACCAAACTTTGGTCAATTTAAAAATGAGCTTAAGAATTACTGTACTATGCTAAAGAACTGTAACAGTAAAAAATCTGACAGAGCTCACATAATTACAAGCAAATATGACATTGCTAGTTGAATGACATCTTTTTTCTTTTCTTTTTTTCCTTCTCTCTCTCTTTGTTAATGTATTTATTTTATATAACTCTGGCTTGTTGATTTAAAAATTTTATTCTTTTGTTTAATTGCATATTTCTCATTTTACTATTGTTGACTGCAAAATAATAATAATAATAATAATAATAATGCCCAAAAGCTGCTGTGTGACAAGGTATACATCTAACAAGCAAAAAAAAAAAAACCGAAATAAGTTGTTATAAGCTGTCGACTCCCCAAAAAACGAGCGTTTAAAGATACAAAAGTGGAAACAGGCAACTTTTCATAGTACTAACGTTACTATTAGTAGAAATCATAGAGGTAGAACTGCGCCCACCAGAGGGAAACGTAGTCGGCGATCCACTGTTTTTCTCCTTAAAGGGTGGGTTTTACGGCTTATGACGCGTTGTGCTCTGTAGGGTGTGGGAGTGGTTTAGCGGTGTGTCATGTCTGCTTGATTTCTTTCTTCTGCCGTATTTGACTCGTGCCACGTTGATTGATCTCTTGCTTCGCCGTCAGTGTGCAGGTGAGATTTAAACCAATATATTCACCTGTGTGAATATATTGATAATTTTTAAAACTTAATAGCAAATTGTGTTCAGATGTTCACACTCTTTGTATTTTTGTTTGCCTTAGCTATTGCTTTTGTACTGATAAATTCACCCATGTGAAAGGTAAATTTAGCACTGTTTTGCGCTTCTTTACTTCTGTGTAATTTTATGGAATTAGTTAATTGTTTAAATATAGCTTACTTACCCATCAAACCGAGATTAGTTCCTGTATAACGTGACACGTGTCATTTAAGAGACGTACAGAAGAACTTTATTGTTTTATATACTGTAATCACATATTGGCCGCTGTTAGCTTAGCAAGGTTATAACGTCTTACACACAAGTTAATTACAGCCAGTGATATTCTGTATGTGTGTGTGCGTGTGCGTAGTCTCTGTGAGCTGATCTGACAGGTATCATGGTTGTGTTGTTTTGTTTATCTAGCTGGTTTCTCCATCTCAACACTACAGTATCTGGTTTTATCAGTTTTCTGCATTTGTTTGGAAGGATAGATTTTCTGAGTCTTTTATTTTCTTGTTAAATTTGGACTTTGATTTCCCGTCATGTGCCGACAAAGTCACACCTACACTGTGGACTGTGAATCTGAGATGAACACAAATTAGCAATGTTCTTATAGGACATATGATCTGAGATCAGACGCCCAATCAGTTATGTTTATTTGCTCTTTCTGCAGCCTTCCATCGCTGGATGTGAGATCAGGCCTGAGCAGATGATGCGTGTGATGTGATTGGTTGGTTGGTCTCTCTCTCTCTCTCTCTCTCTCTCTCGCATCAGTCAGTCTGTGTTTATCAGGCCTGTGACGTAATTCAGTCTGCTGATCTTTTGTCTTGACGTGAACAATCGCTCTCTGCTCTCATGTAGGACCATCTGGCCGCAGGATCGGACCGTCACCCGTGGCAGCTTTAATGCGGAGGGGCCGTGCATGCGTGTGGACAGCAGCACAGAATCTGACGTGACGTGTTGGCCTGCAGGGTTGGTTGCATTGTGCGTTGATGACCCCTGCTGTTTAGCTGCCTGCTCACCCCCTTCTCTCCCGCCAACCCCCCCTCTTTCTTGCTCCATCACAGCTCCTGGATCAGCCATGTTTGGCACAGAATCCTCATGTAAGTAGCCCATCCTCCGCCACAGCTGCACGTCTGCCTCTTTATCACTAATGTGTAGCGCGTTTGAACAGTTCTGCATTGCACTTGCTTCTTTTCGTCTCTTTCTTTGTTTGTGGTTTTCTGATTTTCTCTGTCTGTGTTCTCGTAACTTGAAGGCCAGACTGGTAGATACCGTTCATCCTAGATGAAGGAAACAAACAAAGCGTTTCACACCCTTACGTTTTGCTGTCTTTGTTGCATTCTGTCATCTTCATGCATCTTTTAGCCACAAAGCATTTTATTATCAAATGAAATATTGTGTCAGTGTTGCTTAAATATGGCACAAACCTCAACGAGTTGGGTAAATGCTACTAAAATGTGTAAATAGAAAGCATCAGTGGTCACATGGCTGTTTTAGAAATAACCTTTAATCTACATAGGGCTGGGTTCCTGTAAGTGCAGAGGTTTTAAATAATATGTGTACATGTTGTTTTTGCTTGATGCTCTTTCAAATAACTTGCGGTTCCATACATCGTGTTTTGTCTGCTCTTTGAAAATAATTTTTGTGGTGTTATGTTTACTCCAATGAGATTATTTTGTGCTTTTAATGAAGATATTATAGAAAGTTTTAGTGCTTATTTCTGTGTGTACTTGTTGGTGGTCTGTAGTGAGGGTCATGAATGAATGAGGTTTCTGTGTGTGAGTGGACCACTTCAGCTGAATGAATGAACACAGCTGCTGTCAGCCTCGGTCGTGTGTTAAACAGACCCTCAGAGCACATCCCTATCTGATCTGCCATTATCAGACTGAACATCATTCACATCCACACATCTCGTCTTATTCTTTTTTACATGTTTAATTTCAACACCTACCTATCTTGCTCTTTGACTTTGTAAAGCCTATGACACATTAGCTTGAGTAGCTGTGCAGTGTTGTGCAATGACAGTTCAGGCTAGAATATAACAACACGAGGCTGTAGGGTCCTGACTCCTGACAGACATCATCTTATTTTTTTTACATTTTCATTCAGACATCAAGCAGATGGCTTTATGCAAAGCAACTTATACAAGTGAATAAAGCAATAAAGCAGTTTGTTTTAGGAAGGCAATAGGTAAAATGAGAAGTGCTGTATGTTCACATAAGAACTAAGTTACGTTAACAGGCCTCAACACCAACACAGTGTCCTAAACAGTCATGATGTGATGCCGCAACAGTTCTATGTTAAAAGCTGTTTCTATTTCTGCGATGTTGCAACTGGCAGCTCTACCTACACGGAGATCTCATTCAATGAAGGTTCTGCACATTATAAATATTAATCATCAAATAAGGAGATTATACTGGTAATAAAAAGTTTAAAAGCAGGATTAAATCAAATACCTGTACCTCAAGTTGCAAAAGGAAACCCATTAAAAAGCAGAGGGATGCATCTTGGTATGGTTCAGCTGCACGGCGAGAAGGCAAAAAACTGTTCAGATTGGTTTGGTGTTTTTTCTTTTATTGATTGCTATGCCCCTTTTTTGCATTCATTATGGACAGACCGGAGCCATTGAAAGAGAGAGTGTTATGACAGTGAAAGTCCAAAAAAGCTCAGTCGTCACCTGATTCATGTAGACTTCACATGTAGAGTTCCTGGAAGCTCATAGTGAGCCATTGAAGTAAAGAACTGGGATTTTTCTTTATTATTAGTCATTAATAAAGAAATGCATTGATTTACAACATTTACATATTATACCAATATGTGTCGGCAGTATTTGTATGTAGTTACATATTTTATTTTTTTAATTTTAGTATGGTCAGCTGCTGGTTTGTGCTTTGTTTACATGTTTTAGACTGCCTTCAATAACATTAAAGATCTTTGCACGTTGAGTCCGGAAAAACAACAACCTCATGTTGTGTCATTGACGCTTACGCACTGCCTCCTAAGCTTTCGTCTGTCATAAAAAATATTTTATAAATACAACTTATTACTAGTAATCTCGATTTCTAGATTAATGTTTTACATTTATATTAATTTAGATAATTATCAACAGAATCATGGTGCCCTATAACACGTCACCCACATGCACCTCAATCATGTTTAAAGGATAATTCCGGTATTTAACACTTTGAGTCTCATTTCTGGTTTGTTTTGGATGAACTACAGTGATGGACACTGAAATTTTGAAAATGGTTCGTTTTTGACTCGTTTAGAAGCGTATCTTGACTCCTTCAGAATGGAAGTCAAGGGCCATGCACAAACATGTCATTAAAACAACACTTAACGTTCATTTTCAAAACTGTGCTAGTCACCGCTGAGCCTCATTAAAGTTGCCTTTAAGCATATGTAATGCTGACGTGCTCATCGCGAAAGTTCCGCCACAAACTGCAAGTCAAAAACTGTTATGGTGTCAGTGATTCTAAACCTGTGCATGTTTTCATCGCTAAATGGGAACTTATAGCAGAGCAGATGACAACATGTTTGCTCGAGGCAGCGCAAGCTAGCACTGAGGTAAAGCTAATCTTTACATTATAGCAATGACGTGACGATTCTCTCAGACCAATCAGTGATCTACAGTGTTTTCGCATCACGTTTGGTATCAGCTCGGGTCGCTTGGAACCCCAACCGAGGTGGTACGAAAAAAGTATTGGGTACTATGTAATGCACGCAGTGGAAAAGCTCCCAAAAGTTAGCTGTGGCTGGTTGCATAAACATAGCCATGACATTAAGACTGCGTCTTAAGAATGAGTCTGACTAACTAGCAATTAGTTAGGACTAATCAGTCTTATTATTTGGATTTAAATTAGACCAATCTACCTTTCTATGTAACATACTTAACACAGTTATGATCAGTCTTGAAGAAAAAAATTCATGACTAACTTTTAAGACTGGTCTTAAAGGTTTATGCAACCGGCCACTGGCCTGACCAGAATGAGAACTATGGAACTATGAAAGTTAATACTGTGACTGAAGAATTTGTTATTAAAATTATCCATTAGTTTGAGACCCCTGCATTACAGCATTTATTACTGACTGACATTCAAGGTGAGCCCTAAAGTCGGATTATTTGACAGTGAACTTACATTTAGTTTTGTGTGAAGGCTAAATACAAATAAAAAATTAAAGCTGCAAGCAGCGATGGCCACTGCCAGCCGATGGCCTTAGATAAGCAGTGAACAGTGGGGAATATGCATTTAAGTGAGTAAATATAGGAGGAATAGGGCAATGTTATATTGCAGCAGGAGGCACAATAACTAAAAATGTGTACCAAGGTTATTAAAGTTTTGCATTTTTCATTAGTTTTTATTTTTATTTCGTTTTGACTTTTTGTTTTCAAATTCAGTTTAGTTTTAATTAGTTTTTAAAGTGGGTTTGTTTTTATTTTTTGGAAATGCTTAGTTTTAGTTTAGTTTTAGTGTTAGTTTTAGTCTTTTTCGTAATTTGGGTTATTTGTCAGGGGCAAGAATTAAAAAAGGTCAAGAATTGTGTAATAATAACTCAACAAAAACATCATACAATTTTAGAAAATATTCATTCAAAAATAAAACCAGTACATAAAATGTGCATATGGGCACAAATATGTAAACAATCTCAACACTCTGCAGTAAGTGCAAAATGTGATGTGTGCCAGTAAAAAACTTAAAGAGCCAACAGACTACAGAAGACGTACATGAACCGCATGTATTCAACCCATTTTTGAGCCACAACAAGACCTTTCTGTTAGATTGTCAGGGAGCTCAATCTGAGAAAAGAACATGACAAATAACCAGAGGTGGAAAGAGTAGCCAAAAACTTTACTCAAGTAACAGTACAAGTAACCAAATAAATAAATACACAAGTAGCGAGTTACTAGTTACTCTTGAGAAAAAAATATATATACATACATGCACACACAGTATACAGTGCACACCATAAGTATCAGGGCAGTAAAGACAAAAGTTAGCTGTGGAGACCAGAAAATGGTAAGATGGATACCAGTGTGTCAGAAGTACAGAAGTCACATTTTATTAACCTTTGATTATGTTTCAACATATACATGCTTTAACAACAAAGAAAAACAGCCTTTAATGCAGACTTGTATGTTGTACCCAAACGCAAAACTCAAAAGAAATGGATCAAACTGACACTACACACGTGTGAACAATTTATGCATTAGGACACAGTTCATCACTTGAACACTTCTGAGTCAACGGTCTTAACGTGGCCACATTAGATAGTATTAAAATACAAATGTTAAAACAGGTGACAGGTTTGCCTGTTTTGTCTGAAAACATTTGAAAGGCACGTAGGCCTACAGTAGGCTATGTATGTGTAAAATTGCAAAATACACAAACAGTACAGATTAAAGAATATTTTTAGACAAACACAGAATAGACAAGCATTTCTAGGAAATTAACTTGTGTCTTAAGGTTGATGTATACAGCTTACAGCTGAAATATCAGACAAGTAAACCGACACAGTTTTGCATTCAGTTATGCATATTAAAGTTAACTCAGAAAATCCCATAAGATGGTCATCGACAGTTTACACTTACATGAAATACAAACTGATTTTAGACAACTCATGTTTTCTTATGTTGTGAATCTCATGTCACGTGTGTGTGTTGTAAGAAGCACTTACATCATATACAGTGAATCAGATGTCAATCATAGATGGACTTTCTTCATTCAGTCACGTGTACACAGTGCTTCTGGAGGTTGCGTGCATTTAAATGTTTCAAATGACGAACAGGTTGTGCATATATAATGGCGGGTACACATTCATATTCACGTAATCCAACACTCTTTATGTTCTGCGTGTTTCTAGACACAAGCAAAACCGCAGCAGACGATTCAGTTTTTGCAGCGATCTAAACAATTCATTTAAACTGATTCGCGAACCAATTCAAACAGTTTGACCCGTTTGCTTTGTAAAGAATCGACTCAAAAGACTAATTTAAATGCAACACCCTGTAATGAATCAACTTAAACGAGTCATTAATTTGCGAATGTGTGTGTGTGACGCGTGAGTGAGAGACGCATGGAAAGGGATTTGAAGCTGAACGTAATTTGCTCCATGAAAGACATTGACAAAGATGAAAACTAAGGACATATTGTGCCCTATTTTAATGATCTGAAACGCAAGTGTGGGCAGATCTTGGGCGCTGTTGCTATTTTCCCGGCGGGAGAAATAACTCTTGCGCCAGGAGCAAATCAATAAGGGGTTGGTCTGAAGTAGGTTCATTATTCATAGGTGTGGTTTGGGCGTAACGTCAAATAAACCAATCAGAACGTCATCCAGCATTCCCTTTAAACGCAAGTGCGCAAGTTCCATGGGGGGTTGCTATTATTATGACGGATTTACCAGGCGCACGCCAGGAGCGGTTCACAGCCGAGGAGACCGACGTTCTTGTAAGAGCAGTCAAAGACAGAGAAGTTGTTTTGTATGGGGATGGGAGAAACCCGCCCAAATCAGCGTCGGTTAAACAGGCGTGGGAGGAAAAGCCACAATTGTCTCATCAGTTGGCATCCCCAGGACGTTGCGCCGCAAGCGCTACAATGATGTCAGGAGACGGGGGAATCCCAAGCTTGCCAGCATAAATCGGGCACGCCGTGTAACGGGAGGTGGATCTGCCTCTACACAGACGCCAGCAGAGGACATCGCTGCGTCCACCCTCACCGCTGAAAGCCAAGAAACGCAAGCAGTCCAACCCCACAGTACACTTACAAATCAAATTCACATACATTAAGGTTTCTTATGAAAACATTTTAATTATTATTTACATAAAATAAAAGTAATACATCCACACAACAAACTTATGAAAATATTTTAATCGTTATTTGCATGATAATTTTTTTACTCAGCCACACAAAATTAATAAAAACTATCACCACAATGATTTCCCTTATCTCATGTGTTAATATTTTTTATTGTAACAATTTATGATTTGCAAAAATAACTGTTGCATCTGTGTAGATTAGATAAGCAAAGTGTGTGCGCGTTGTGCACGCTATACATTATGGTCAATCATAGGCCCTTAAAATAGCATAATGAACAATGCGCAACGCGCCACTGACTTTAGACTATTTTTTCTGGTCAGTGGCGCAATTGTTTTTGAAACTGCAAAATGGCATCAGGGATGGTTTGCGCCGGAACACTCCTCCTTTTTTGCGCTGAACCGCCCACGGAGCGCGTGCATCTGTGGAGGGAAAAACCCGCTGTGCGCCGGTGCAAAATACGAATGATACATGCGTCACTGACAAAGTCAATTGCGCTGGGTGCAAGATAAGGCCTTTAATCTATAATTTTATTTTATTTTAGTTAGTTTTGCCAGACACACATTACAGTTTTAGTTAGTTATTGTTTTTTGTAATGCCTCGTTTTTATTTTTATTTCAGTTAACGACCATGTTTTTTCCCACCTAGTTTTCATTTGTTTGTTCGTTTTCGTTAACGATTATAACCTTGCTGTGTACATAAATTCAATTTTTTTCAATTCAATTTTATTTATATAGCGCTTTTCACAAGTGTTAATTGTTGCAAAGCAGCTTTACATGAGAAGATTTAGAGGAGAACACAGAAAATCAATAGATGGTATAAGAAGTAGAATATAGCGGTTAAGGTTAAAACCGTACAAGCGTGCATATTAATAATGTAACGTATACAGTAAAGTGCTAAGTTAAGCCAAAGTTGGCTGACTCTCCCTGGGACTAAAAAACCCCCTTAGGAGAAAACCCGGTGGGAAAAACTCCTAGAAGGACAAAAAACCCTAGGGAGAAATGAATATATATTTATATATATAGACACGGTAAGGATAGGAAGCGGGTAAGCGGATTAAACTGGTTCAGCCGGTGGTCGTTGGTCGCGCATCGGCTGGGCATCACGTTGAAGGACAGCCAGTAGATCAGTGGTGCGATGACCTTCACAGCAGCAGGAACTGGGTCTGTTTGTCTCATTGTCCTCGGGGTCGAGGACGAGACAGGCAGACAAAAACAGAATTCTATTAGCGTAGGGGCCGTTCGCATGTAATGCAAGTGTCATACATTATAGTGGTTTAATTCAGCTCGGTTCCAGACAGGCTAACTATTGCGGCAATAGCATATTACCCATATGAGGCTTGTGAGTGCTTTGCTCTATACAAAAATAATTACTGCGGGAAAAGTACATTTACTGGACATTTTATGTGAATGCTTTGTTAAAGAAGAATGTCCTAAGTTTAGATTTAAATTGATCGGCTGTGTCTGATACTCGAACATTATTTGGTAAATCATTCCAGAGCTTAGGGGCTAAGTAGGAAAAGGATCTACCACCTTTAGACACTTTTGATATTCTAGGGATAATTAAGTGACCAGAATTTTGTGAGCGCAGTTTACGTGATGGATTGTATTCTGATAGTAGTTCTTTAATATACGAGGGCGCTAGGCCATTTAAGGCTTTGTAGGTGATTAGTAATATTTTAAATTGTATGCGATATTTAACTGGTAGCCAGTGTAAAGATACCAGAATTGGACTTATGTGGTCATACTTTTTAGATCGAGTAAGCACTCTTGCGGCGGCATTTTGAACCAGCTGTAGCTTGTTTACCTGATTTGCATGGCATCCCCCGAGTAACGAGTTACAATAGTCTATTCTAGAGGTCATAAAAACATGGATAAGCTTTTCTGCATGATAAGCTTTTCTGCGTGATATGACTCTTCCTCATTTACATAAACAAAGTGATATCGATTGGTTAGATACGATCTAAACCAGGCTAACGCCTGACCACTGACGCCAACATAGTTTTCTAGTCTATTGAGTAAGATTTTGTGATCTATTGTGTCAAAGGCTGCAGTAAGGTCTAGTAATATAAGGATTGAGATTTCACCACGATCGGATGTTAATAGGAGGTCATTTGTAACTCTAAGCAGCGCTGTCTCTGTGCTATGGTGGGGCCTGAAACCTGATTGGAACTTTTCATATGTATTATTATTCTCTACGAAAGTGCGTAGCTGGCTGGCCACTACTTTTTCTAAAATTTTAGAAAGAAAAGGTAGATTTGAGATTGGTCTAAAGTTATTAAGATCTCCCTGGTCAAGGTTTGTTTTTTTAATAAGTGGTCTAATAACTGCTAGTTTGAAAGCTGTTGGAACGTATCCTAATTCTAGAGATGAGTTAAAGATATTTAGTACCGTGTCTGACACTACATGAAATACCTCTTTTATTAATTTTGTGGGAACGGGGTCTAGTATACAGGACGATGATTTTGATGACGTTACTAATTTAGAAAGCTCTTCTATTGTAGTAGGTTTAAATGACTCAAGATGTTCGTTTGGTAATCTAGTGGAAAATGTACTATTGGGTAGAGTGGTGGCTGCCTGGGTAGCTACGATGTTTTCCCTAATAAACATAATTTTGTTAGTAAAGAAGTTCATGAAGTCATCACTATTGTGTTGGAGTTTACTATTAGTTTCTGTTTGTTCTTTGTTTCTAGTCAGTTTCGCAACTGTGCTAAATAGGAAACGAGGGTTATTATGATTTTCTTTAATAAGCGTACTGAGATAGGTAGATCTGGCAGTTTTAATAGCCTGTCTGTAGTGTTGAACACTCTCTTTCCATGCTGAACGCCATACCTCTAACTTTGTGCTTCGGTAGTTTCTTTCCATTTTTCTAGCTATTTTTTTAAGGGCTGCAGTATGATGGTCATACCATGGGGCGGGCAGTTTTTCTTTGATTCTCTTTTTTCGAATGGGAGCAACGGCATCCAACGTGCTAGAGCAGACGTTGTTAAGTTTTCCTATTATAATATCCAGATCTTCACGATTATCTGCTACATGTTTCATTTGAGACAGGTCTGGAAGAGTGCTAATAAAGCTATCTTTAGTGGTGGAAATTATTGTTCTGGCTAATCTGTAGCATGTTGTAGACTGAGCGGTCCTATCTAGAAGTATTGTGTATGACACAAGGCAATGGTCTGAAACGGCATCGCTCTGGGTTGATATTTCAATGTCATTAGTATTGAGTCCGAGTGACAGAATTAAGTCTAATGTGTGATTACGAGTATGCGTGGGCCCTGCCCCGTTTTGTTTAATGCCGAGAGAATTTAGAACATCCATAAACGCACGTCCTAATGCATCTTTTGGATTATCCACGTGGATGTTAAAATCACCAACGATAAGAGCTTTATCTACAGTGACTGTAAGCTCAGATAGGAAGTCCGCTATTTCTTTAAGAAAATCTGTGTGGTGGCCCGGAGGCCTATATATGGTAGCTAAAATGAACGAAAGCCGTTTGTTGTTACGATCAGTTATTTCCATATTTAGCAGTATTATTTCAAACGAATTAAATTTTAGGTTGTATTTATGGTTTACTTTGAATATTTTATTGTATATTGTAGCTACACCACCCCCTCTACCTTTTAGACGAGGAACGTGTTTATAATAATAGTCTTGTGGGGTGGATTCGTTTAAACTGGTGTAATTGTCTGCTTTAAGCCAGGTCTCTGTTAAACAGAGTGCATCTAAGTTTTGGTCAGTAATTATTTCATTGATAATTGGTTCCTTATTGGTAAGCGATCTAATGTTAAGAAGGCGGAATTTTAACATTTCAGTTTCATCTGTTAATGTATTCTGCCCTACAAAGTCTAAGTGCAGTAACTACGCAAACACTGAAACTGAGAAAAATGCCCTTAAAGTTTTTTACACCAGCCAGTTAAACATGTATCTTCAATTTTGGCACACACGTTTCTCTGAAATGGGACAAAATTGAACCAGGAGACTTTGTCACAAGACACAACAGATCTCACAAAGCCCATTTCAACCCTAACTCAATTTTGACCAAATGCGTAGTTACTGCGCTTTGGCTTTGTAGGGCAGTATTGTGTTCTAATTTTATGTTAATAAGATTTGTACGAGACGAGGTAAACGGTGCTCTGTATTTATTTGTTCGAGGAACAGACGTTGGTACTCTGGTAAAAAAGGCTCTATGTGCTGGGATATATGTGATCTAGACATGTCAAGGCAGCTAACAGACTGATGGGTTTCCTGACCTGGGCCCTGGATAGTCAGACAATATCAAAAGTAAGACTATTGGTCAGATTTCTAGAGAGTATAGCACTTCCTTCCGGACACGGATGGAGGCCATCTCTCTTTAGCAGGTCAGGTCTTCCCCGGAAATGCTTCCAATTGTCTATAAACCCTATGTTATGCTGAGGGCACCACTTTGACATCCAGCCATGAAGAGACACTAATCTACTGTAAGTTTCATCCCCCGGTAGGCGGGGAGGGGACCAGAGCAAATTACATTGTCTGACATTGTTTTTGCAATTTCACACACCTCTTTAATAGTATCTTTGGTGATCTCCGACTGGCGGAGTCTGGTGTCATTCGTGCCGGCGTGAATAACAATCTTAGAAAACTTACGTTTAGCATTAGCCAGCACTTTAAGTTTGGATCTAATGTCAGACGCTCTGGCTCCCGGTATACAATCGACTATGGTGGCTGGTGCCTTAATGCCAACGTTTCTGAGTATAGAATCTCTAATAACCAGGGCACCTTTAACAGATGTCTCAGCCGGTGTATTGCTGAGTGGAGAAAATCTGTTTGATATTAAAACAGGAACGTGATTTGGATGCCGAATGTGACTATGCCACCTGACAGTCACCCAGTTAGTCAGCCGCCTTGACTCTGAAGTCGGAACCGAGCCATGTGTATTACGCTTAACACTAGGCGCACCCGAAACAGTGTTCGTAACATTAACATTAGCGGTCTTACTGTCCTCAACTAGCGTTCGGATGCGCGCTTCTAGTTCTGCAACCTTCTCCGTCAGCCTTACTACTTTAATACACTTAGCACATGTAAACCCCTCTATGCTGACGGAAGAAGCTAAACTGTACATGTGGCAAGTAGTGCAGGTTACAATGACAAGCGGAGTCTTACTGTTTTCATGCTGGGCGATGGCGTCTCAGTTCGCCCGAACGCGGTCCGTGAAGCTGCATCGAGATGGGTGCTCGCTCGTTGCATGCCTCGGTCGTCTCCGGGTGCCTGGAGCCAGGGTGATGTGGGGCAAGCTGTACCGCCTGGTGCGAATGCCGGGCAACAACTCCTCCACAGCTTCCCACTCTGGAGAGGAAAGATCTGAAAAACATACATCGGATGAGTCCGCCATTAGATCGAAAAGGAAGGCAGATTTACAGTAAACAGACAGTGAGCAATATGCTATGCTAACACTAGGTGTTTACTAGTGATAGATCGTTTTACTTATTAATACTGTTCAATAATCGTCATGGTAAAGTATTCCTAAGATAAACTAGTACGTTATATTATATAGATAGGAACGAGATAGTAAGAAAATAGGATTTAGATGATAAACTCGACGGAGCTCCAATGCACGGAGCAGCGTTTCCCCGTTTGTTGACGCTAGCGGGCTATATGCTAATACTGGGTGTTTACCAGCGATAAATCGTTTCAGTTATTGATACTGTTGAATAATCGTCACGGTAGGTATTCCTAAGATGAAATAGTAAGTTATATTATATAGATAGGAACAAGATGGTAGGAAAATAGGATTTAGATGATGATCTCGACGGAGCTCCGACAGCAGTGTTGCCACTCTCTTGCATCTCTCTCTTGTGTCCCTGAAATGCCTTCAGTCCTAGAGTCTTCTTTATTTACCATTTATTAAACATTAATTAGAGCACAGATCAAACACTGTATGTTTAAGATAATGTAAAACATGTTGATGTGTTCAGTCCAGGACTCATATCACTCATGTGAATTTAGGGAAAGATTGAACATTGCATAATCAGTGTAAAAATGTCACTTCCTGTTGCCAGCTGGTAGCGCTATGAACTTAACTGACTATTGACATGTAGATGTGTTCAGGTCAGGGCTCTTATCAATCATGTGAAGTTTGGGACAGATCGGACACTGTATGTCTGAGTTCCAGCAACCTGTTTTACAGTGAAACATCAAATTTGGCGGGCCGGAACAGACACAAATTTTAACATAGAATCAAATCAATCACAATTTAGCATCACAAAGGCCATAAGATGAGACTTGCCAAATATGATGATGATCCGACGAAAACTGTAGGAGGAGTTCATTAAAGTATGATGCCTGGAAATGACAAAAACTGCGCCAAAATCACAAGAATAACTCTGAATAGCTGACTTCCTGTTTGGTTTACGGCTTCGCTCCGAGAGACTTTTTTGTAGGTCTGGTCATGCTACAGAAACGTACCGAATTTCGTAATTGTACGTCAAACGCAGTCCGAGGCAGGGCCGTGCACAGGGGGGTGGCCCGGTGGCTAGAGCCACTGCCCCTCTGCCCTAATCGGCTGAGGTGCCCCTCTCACCAACCGCCAAACCGGGTCAAAGTGTTCTGTTACCATTCGTCTAAAGATCCACTGTTTCTGGTAATCCACTTCGTGATTTCCTGCCCGCTACGCAGCATCTCTCACAATCTGTGTCCACTCTTTGAAGGGCGGAGACGACAGTTTGTTGTATTAACAGGTAGATTCATTACATTACCTCAGTTGTTGAGCTGCTCAATTAGTAATTTGGTAGTTTGAAGCAGAGAGAGGACGTGTACTATATTTATTTTGCTTGGTTGTTTTCTCGTGATCACGACTTAATTTTCTCATTTTCTCGAGATTACAACAGTTGTATTATTGTAATGTGATTAAAGCTTACGTGTATTCAAAAGAACATAATTTTTAGACAGCAAAAGCATATTAAGCTAAATCAGCATGAATGAACAAATTAGATTTTACTTGGATCAGGGATTCGCTCAAGATTAAACAGATTTGCCAATAATTGACCATTTGATAGTGGTGAATTTAGGGACCGTCTATAAAGTAACTCCATACATGTTTCTACTTTAAACAGCATTTAAATGGAATAACTTAAAGTCAACAAACAGTCCAACTGTAAAGTGTTCATGTGGTTGTCAACTATGCACAGTTTTTTAGATTTCTTATATTTATTCAAATAAACTGTTAAATACTATTGATGATAGAAACGTGTACATTGTTACTTAAGAGATGGTCCCTAAATTCACGAACATCAAACATCTAACTTTATTTATTTATTATAATTATGGAAGTGGATTTATTTATTTATTAAGTCTATCGACAATTAGCTACGCGTGGTAATGGCAAAGACCCCAACTCATATATGCATCAGCAGTCCACTTCAAAATAAACAAAATATTATGGACAGGAAATTACATCATGGCATTTGGATTATCATGTCAGGATAACAAGAAAACAACTTTTATTAAGTCGAGATCACGAGAAAACAAGCAGCAAAAGTAAAAATATGGATTACCTCTCTCGTCTTTCGTATGTTTTTGTATTTCTGTGGGTTGCTCTCGGTCTTCTAAAAGTGCTAACAACTTAGCAAGTAAACATTCTTAGAATTACAGTTATCTGTAATGAGATCTAATATAAATAACACCAAATTTGCTGTTGTTGGCACACTTTGTAGACAAAAAATAAAAAACAATGTTTTCACAAAAAAGAAGACAGAGTTGAAAGGAAGGCTGCAAAAGCTGTTCAAAATTGCAAACATGGATTCAAAGCTTCAGCACGTAAATCATATAGAATATTAAGGAGTTTTTCCACACTTTAATTCTTGTTATTAAATATATTTTCCATTATAATCACTTCTCTTATTTGATACTAATCTATAACACATCATATTGTTAAAACCATATAAATTGTGCCCTTCCCCAGTGCCCCCTTTTTGGTTTGGGCCACTGCCCCTCAAAATGTCTGTGCACGGCCCTGGTCCGAGGGCTGCTTCGTTGAAAATTTGTAGGTGGAGCTATAGAGCTATTTTCCCACGCCTAATTCCAAAGCCTACCACATGTAAATTTAATCACTCTTGACATCTGTGCAAATTTCATGAGTTTTCAAGCATGTTTAGGCCCTCTAAAGCAGTGGTTTTCAATCTTGTCCTAGGGGACCTACAGCTCTGCATATTTTGTATGTCTCCCTTAACTGACACACCCAGTTCTGTTCATGGATCTCTCCCTTAATGAGCTGATGATCTGAATCAGGTGTGTTAGATAAGGGAGACATGCAAAATGTGCAGGGCAGTGGGTCCCTTAGGACAAGATTGAAAACCACTGCTCTAAAGTCCTGCTGAATTCGGAGAAAAATGATAATAAAAACTCCTTGAAGAACAATAGGGTCCTCACACCCCGGTGAAATGAAAATCAATTTATTCAAAATTTTTTTGTAAATATTATATAGTTTTGTAGGAGGAGGCTTCATAGACGTGGGAAATTCATTTGTCTAGAAGTTTGTATGTACAGGCATCTGTTTTGGGCATTCTTTGCAGTTTATCACAAGGCTTTTTTTAACATTCATACCGTTATCGGATTTATACAAATCGGCCGAAAATGAGAAGTATACCTGTGATAAAATTTTTTGGCCATAACGTCCAGCCCTAGTTGATCCTATAGACTGTTTCATCGGACGCACGTGCGCTGAACCGATACACGTCTGGATCCAAACTTTACCTGTTTCGTTTTTTTTTTTTTTTTTGGTCTGACTAGTTGCTAAACTGATCTCTTGAACAAATGCCTCATCGAAAATAACAAATGTTTTGGTTTCCTAGGTATATGTGTTGTTTTTTTTTGCTAAATACATTGCCTATAAATAAACTTTACAAGTAAGTGTGTTGATGATGTAATGTAAAGAAGAGGGTGCTAAGTTAAGCCAATGTTGGCTGAGTCACCGGGGAAAAAAACCTCCCACATTTTTAGCCAGAGTGAATAAGGCTATGTTTACACGTGGGCGGCTATTTTCATAAACGGACATTTCAACCTCTCCGGTTTCAAAAATAATATCGTGCACACATGTCAGTTTTCAGAAAAGTGTTTATTTACACATACCCGTGCATATTTGCCGTCAAGAGACGCTCAAGCCCACGTAAGCCAATCACCGGCAGCGCTGGTGGTGACGTGAACTGGTTCTTCATGTTGGAGGGAGGAGTTGTTGCAGTAGGTGATTGATGACGTCAACATACAGCGAGAGCGAGTTGTGGAATCACACGTAGAGGTCTAATTTCGAATCGCTCTCGCGGTACTTTGACATCATCCGTTGCAGCGCCGCATGAAGTCAAACACGCGCAAGATTGCTGACCTCCGAGCACTCGTCTCTGCTCCTCGACATAATGGAGCAGCTGTATTTGCAAATACAAACACACGAAACGAGTTTGCACGAACATAAATGTGATCTTGGAAGCGTTCAGAGTAGCAGTCACATGTAAACATGGGTCGCACCTTTGACGTAGGTGCGAGCTCTGGCGCATACTCTGTGACGTTGCCTGCTGAAACATCCGTTTGTCTCACTTTACATGCAACCGTGCAACTGAAGATTTTCAAGATCTCCACTCTGGCCGGAGTTCTTAGAAACAATCGGTTTCACAGGCGAGTTCTCCGTTTGCGTGTAAACGAGGGGCACAAACGAAGGTAAATCTCTCAGTTTTTAAAAATAACCATGTACGTGTAAACAGAGCCTCAAAATTCTTAGGAGGAAAAAACCTTGAGATACACACACACACGCACGCACGCACGCACGCACGCACACACACACACACACACACACACACACACACACACATCAACAAGGTGCTGAAAGCATTCTTTAGAAATGCCGGCCCATATTGATAGGATAGCATCTTGCAGTTAATAATAATAATAATAATAATTCCTTACATTTATATAGCGCTTTTCTCAGTACTCAAAGCGCTTTAAATATGAACGGGGGAATCTCCTCAACCATCGCCAATGTGCAGCATCCACCTGGATGATGCGACGGCAGCCATATTGCGCCAGAACGCTCACCACACACCAGCTTACTAGTGGAGAGGAGACCGAGTGATATAGCCAATTAGTACGAGGGATGATTAGTAGGCCAATGGGCAAGTTTGGCCAGGATGCCGGGGCACACCCCTACTCTTTTTCGAAGGACATCCTGGGATTTTTAATGACCACAGAGAGTCAGGACCTCGGTTTAACGTCTCATCCGAAGGACGGTGCTTGTTGACAGTATAGTGTCCCCGTCACTATACTGGGGTGTTAGGACCCACACAGACCACAGGGTGAGCACCCCCTGCTGGTCTCACTAACACCTCTACCAGTTGATAAACATTTGTGGGATGCACATCCAGGGCACGAAGCTTCCGTTCCACCACATCCCAAAGATGCTCTATTGCAGGGCCATTCAATTTGCGGCCCGCGGACCAAACCTGGCCCCCGAGGTACTTTGACAGGGCTCCAGACGGCCACCAAATGGTTGCATTTTGCCACCAAAATTTGAGAATGTGCCACTGAATTTTACATCCAGTCACACATGTGCGACCAGTAAATTGGTCCTTTTTTTTGTAATGTGACACTGAATTTAAAACAGCACATTGTACTTTCTGCATCTATCATCAAAGTATTTATTATTAATACAGGGTATTACTTAATAGAAATGTGAATATTTGGTTAGCATGTGGATTTATGGTATGTGCCCCTAAATTTTCTGGTTGCGCCCCTAAAATTTTCAGTTGGGGGCCACTGTGCTACTAGTGAAAAAAGTTAGTATGGAGCCCTGCTTTTGAATTTTTAAATACTAATTAAAAACAATTGTTAACAGTCTGTGTTATACGCCCCCTCACCATAGTCGTATAATAATAGAGTTACGACACTCACATAGACGTCCGTTGTAAGAATGGAAAGCGGAAGTAACAGCGTTTCATGTAGTGACCGGTAGTGACGCATAGTTCCAAATGCAGCACTGAAGCCCATTCATTTCAATGGCACCTGCTGGTAAATCGATGAAATTACCGTTTCTCTTTACATTTTCGAACATTTCATTAATATAGTCAACAGTGATATTTTATGAACTCTGCTGTAGGTAATGATTATCGTTAATAATAACTAGTAAATTTTTTATATTTTAATGAGTTGTGTATAATGTGTGAATAATATAGATTTAATGGTTTAATATTTTATTACTGGTGGCCATCTACTTTATACTTATCTTTTTTATATATTATGAGTAACACTAGGGGGCAACAGCGACAAGCTAAATACCTTATAAGAAAGTCACACTGCTTCACAATGCTGCTATGTGTTTCTTGTGTTTGGTAAGTAATACGAGTGATGTATCCTCGAAAATCATGTATAATTATATTAACATTTAATGTGTACTATAAATACAATTAAATATGAATTTAGTGTGTTTTTGTTATGCTTGACTGTTACAAATAACCGCGTTGGCGATCTTTTTTGTGATTTTAATATAGTAAAAGTGTAGGAATTATGTTTTTAGCAGATTGATAGCCATTTATATAGCCATATTTTGCTACAAAAATAAAAGATAAACTGTGTTGCTGTAGTTGGTATAGATAACCACAGTTATCTTTGGGTCACAATTAACTGTTTATAACTGATTTACTGTATTTCCATCACTCCCTAGTAAAAAAACGTTATAAACATAGTAAGTATAGTGATCAATTCCCATTACAAGCTTATATTTACCTAAAATAGCTCAAAACCTATGCAAACAGATTGACAGCCCTGCTTAGTTTGGAACTGTAGAACCTTACATGAATCACGTGACCGCGCGACGGCGAGATCAAAGCGTTTCGTAACTCTGTTATTATACGACTCTGCTCACGTTCTCATGCAGTGAAAAATACAGAGCGGAGCAGACACTTACAACGCGCTGACAGACAGGACAGACCAGGTTACTTTTCGGTTACTTTTGAGATTTAACATATTAAACAAAGTCACACCTTTCCAATCATCTCTTCCTTCTAGTTAATTTATAGCTTCAAATAAACATGAATGACCATGAGAAGGAATGTTGTTTTAACCACGGAAAGGCGTCAGAACATTCCGCTTTTCAAGTTCAAATCCTCCCATGCTAATCTACTAACTCTCTTGAACGCACATTCACTGCTAGTTGTCTTGCTGTTAATTTTAAAGAAACATAGAGCAAGTAGGTAATCAGTGTCTAGTTTATTCAAACGCCGGGTGAGCACTGTGCAGCGCGTCTGCGGAGAGCGTTTGCTGCGCGTGGCCATTGTGCTTTTACACCGGCTGCGTTTAATAACAATCTCAAGTTCATATTACTTTCTTTTACCTTCGCATTTATGAGCAAAACCTCTTCAATACGCTTTTAATCCACATTGTTTTTGTGCTGTTCTGGTCCATGTAATGACAGATATAGACACAATTACATACATAAAAAGCCCAATGCACAAATCTGTTTCTCTGAAGATTATTAAGATAGATGATAGATAGAGGATTAATTTATGCTGGGCAGAGAGTGACAGCGCAGTCTTCTGGCAACAGTGTTTTTTTTTTTAATACTTCATTGCTTTATGTTAAATTGTTCAAAGTTATTACTGTTTAAAACACACTTGGCATCACATTCATGATTTTATGGTATAATGACACTTTCCCGTCAATCCACGAGCATTTAAATGAGCAAAACGCCCCCCACCGTCATCACCAATTCTGAAACCCGGCACACCCCTAGGCGCAAGTTCCATGGCGGGTTGCTATTATTATGTCGGATTTACCAGGCGCACGCCAGGAGCGGTTCACAGCCGAGGAGACCAACGTTCTTGTAAGAGCAGTCAAAGACAGAAAATGTTATTTTGTACGGGGATAGGAGAAACCGCCCAAATCAGCGTAGGTTAAACAGGCGTGAGAGGAAATAGCCACAGTCTCATCAGCTGGCATATCGTTGCGCCAAGCACTACAATGATGTCAGGAGACGGGGGAATCCCAAGCTTGCCAGCATAAATCGGGCACGCCATGTAACGGTAGGTGGATCTGCCTCAGGACCTGACGCCAGCAGAGGACATCGCTGTGTCCACCCTCACCGCTGAAAGGGTTTGGGGGCTTTGAAATCGGACCCAAGAAACGCAAGCAAGGTCCAACCCCAAAGTACTCTTACTAATCAAGTTCACATATATTAAGGTTTCTTGTGAAAACATTTTAATTATTATTTACATAAAATAAACGTAATACAGCCACACAACAAACTTATTATTATAAACTTATGAAAATATTTTAATCGTTATTTGCATGAGAATTTTTTAACGCAGCCACACAATAAATAAAAACTATCACCACAATGCTCACCATGATTTCCCTTATCTCGTGTATAAATATTTTTTAGTGTAACAATTTATGATTTGCTAAAATAACTGTTGCATCTGTGTAGATTAGATGCAAAGTGTATGCGCGTTGTGCACGCTATACATTATGGTCAAGCATGCGCCCTTAAAATAGCATAATGAACAACGCGCAACGCGCCACTGACTTTAAACTTTTTTTTTCTGGTCAGTGGCGCAATTGTTTTTTGAAACTGCAAAATAGCATCAGGGATGGTTTGCGCTGGAACACGCCTCTTTTTTTGCGCTGAACCGCCCAGGGAGCGCAAGTTCATTCCCTATTTTGCCGACGTGCATTTGTGGAGGGAAAAACCTGCTGTGCGCCGGTGCAAAATACGAATGATACATGCGTCACTGACAAAGTCAATTGCGCTGGGTGCAAGATAGGGCCCTATATGTCTTAATAAAGGAAACGCATTGAAACGATTTTATGAACTAGAGAAAAAGATCCTGGCGTTTCTCCGAAATTCAAAGCAGACAAAGGCTCAGATATTATGCGAGTCATCATTCTCAAACAAGAATGCAATTAAAACGAGTAACAGTTACCATTCGCTCACAGCCCAGCACCTGCACCACTGTATGCGTATCGCGCTGACAAACATACGCCTGATTTTACTGCTCTTGCAAAATCTAAAAGTATAATTTCTCTTATTAGAAGCTAGCCTAATGTTTGCCAGTTATTAAGATGGCTGTTGTAGTTTAAATAGGGGTAGTGAGTGAAATAATTAGTTTGACAAAAAAACAACATAAAACAATATTATGTAACATATTGTAAATTTTTTTTTTTAATGTGTACTTGAGTGAGTAAATAAGTTAAATTATCAATGAGTGTGATATAGCTCTTATTTACCCCTTTAAATTTAGAATAAAGCTTACTTGGGCATCTTACAGTGCACTTATGTTGTTATGCAGTTTTAAAATACAACATACGAACATGTCTGGATGTAGAAAAAGCCTACTTAGACATCTTACAATGCACCAATTTTGTTGTATGCAGTTTGAAAATACAACATGAGTATGTTTAAATGTAGGAAAATGTAGTCATCATCACTGATATATCTCTGGCCCCTCATTTGAGCTACTTTTCATGAACTGGCCCCCATGACACACTAATTGAATAGCCCTGCTCTATTGGGTTGAAATCTAGTGACTGTAGGGGCCATTTTAGTACAGTGAACTCATTTTCATGTTCAAGAAACCAATTTGAAATGATTTAAGCTTTGTAACATGGTGCGTTATCCTGCTGGAAGTAGCCATCAGAGGTTGGGTGCATGGTGGTCATAAAGGGATGGACAGGGTCAAAAACAATGCTCAGGTAGGAGGTGGCATTTAAACAATGCCCAATTGACACTAAGGGGCCTAAAGTGTGCCAAGAAAACATCCCCTACACCAGTGGTTTTCAATCTTGTCCTAGGGGACCCACAGCTCTGCATATTTTGTATGTCTCCCTTAACTGACACACCCAGTTCTGTTCATGGATCTCTCCCTTAATGAACTGATGATCTGAATCAGGTGTGTTAGATAAGGGAGACATGCAAAATGTGCAGGGCAGTGGGTCCCCTAGAACAAGATTGAAAACCACTGCCCTACACCATTACACCACCACCACCACCAGACTGCACAGTGGTAACAAGTAGAGGTCTACACGGAAGACCCGAGACCCGAAGACCCGGGATCTGACCCGGGACCCGGACGGGTTCGGGTCTATATTTTAAATGATCAGCCGGGTCCGGGTCGGGTCTCAATCTATTACTTCGGGTCCCGGGTCTGTTTAACATTGTGGGTAATACCCGAGGTCAATCGGACTCGGAGAACACACTCACATTTAAATAAAATATTTCAAAATCAGCAACAAAAACTTAGATGAACTGTCGCATACATTTTTTCTATGACGCTAAAATTGCGTTAAAAAGTTTATATTTGGTTGCTCCAACCAGGCAGCTAACGCGCATGTGCTCTTTTAATGTGTCTCTGGCTACCAGTCAGGAGCTTCTGCAGTGAGACGTAATGACTTTACCTTTGACAATTGGCTCTTTTATTTAGAAGGCGGGACCTATTCCGCCGTACCGCGCATTTTGCACTGACTTCTCTAATTTTTATAATAATATTATAAATTGACCGTCTTGCTGATATCTAAAGTTTTCGTGACTCAAAGAGCACAGAGATGATAGCAAAGAAGCAAAGCTAACGAAAGCAGCCATGGCACTGAACGAGCAATCGTTATTATAATCAAAATGGGCAAACATTATTAAGCAAGTTGACCCGATGTAAAACTGCGTTATTAATCACAATGACTGTAAAGTGGACTTTAAAAGCTGGAATAAGCATAAAACATTTCAATCGTCAAGAGAGGAATAACATGGATGGAACTTTCTTGGAAATAAGGATTGTGCATCACACCAGACAGGTACAAGGAGGGAGAAGACTGACTTCTATGGGTAAGACAAAAAGTTAAATTTTCGCTACTTGTTTATTGACTTATTAATAACATTTAGCTAAGAATATTTGCCGGTCGGGTCTGTGGCTCCCGGACGGGTTCGGGTCCAGATTTTAAATAATAGACGGGTCTTCGTCGGATCCGGGTCCAGCTTTTAAATAATAGACGGGTCCGGTCGGGTCCGGGTCCAGCTTTCAAAACAACAGACGGGTCCGGGTCGGTTCAGTGTAGCACATTTGCGGGTCTGATCGGGTTCGGGTAGTAATTTTTGGACCCGTGTAGACCTCTAGTAACAAGGCATGATGGATCCATGTTCTCATTCTGTTTTTGCCAAATTTTTACTCTACCATCTAAATGTCTCAACAGAAATCGAGACTCATCAGACCTGGCAACATTTTTCCAGTCTTCAACTGTCCAATTTTGGTTAGCTCGTACACATTGGGGTCTTCTGCTGTTGTAGCCCATTCGCCTCAAGGTTGTGCGTGTTGTGACTTCACAAATGCTTTGCTGCATAACTCTGTTGTAACAAGTGGTTATTTCAGTCAAAGTTGCTTTTCTATCAGCTTGAATCAGTTGACCCATTCTCCTCTGACCTCTAGCATCAACAAGGCATTTTCACCCACACGACTGCCGCATACTGGATGTTTTTCCCTTTTCACATCATTCTTTGTAAACACTATAAATTGTTGTGCGTGAAAATCACAGTAACTGAGCAGATTGTGAAATACTCAGAGCGGCCCGTCTGGCACCAACAACCATGCCACACTAAAAATTGCTTAAATCACCTTTCTTTCCCATTCTGACATTCAGTTTGGAGTTCATTAGATTGTCTTGACCAGGACCACAACCCTAAATGCATTGAAGCAACTGCCATGTGATTGGTTGATTAGATAATTGAATTAATGTTATGGCCCAATCCCATTTCTGTCTTACCCCTTCCCCTTACCCCTACCCCTTAGTTTTGCACGTTCACCAATCCCCAATTGGGATAGCCCTTACTCTCACGTGAACGTGCAAAACTAAGGGGTAGGGGTAGGGGGAAGGGGGAAGACAGAGAAATGGGACTGGGCCATATATGTTCAAACTGATGAGGAGATTAAACAGGTTCCGCCGGTTGGTCAGGCATCTGCTGGGCATCACGTTGAAGGATGGCCAGAAGACCAGTGGGGTGTTAACCTTCACGGCAGCTGGAACTGGATATGTTTGTATCAATGTCTTCGGGATCGAAATTATTACGGCACTAGTATATTACCCAGACAAATTATGTAAATTCTTTGTTAAAGAGAAAAATCTTAAGTTTAGACTTAAAGTGATCAACTGTGTCTGATTCTTGGACATCAGATGGCAAATCATTCCAGAGCTTCGGGGCTAAGTATGAAAAGGACTACCACCTTTAGACACTTTGATATTCTAGGAATAGTTAAGAGACCAGAATTTTGTGACCGCAGTGTACGTGATGGATTGTATTCTGATAGTAATTTTCTAAGATATGAAGGTGTTAGGCCATTTACGGCTTTGTAGGTGATTAGAAGTATTTTAAATTGCATGCATTATTTGACTGGTAGCCAGTGTAAAGATCCCAAAATTGGGCTTATGTGGTCAATCTTTTTGGAACGATTAAGCACCCTTGCAGCGGCGTTTTGAACTAGCTGAACTTGTTTACCTGATTTGCATGGCATCCCCGAGTAACAAGGTACAATAGGCTATTCTAGAGGTCATAAAAGCTTGGATAAGCTTCTCTGCATCTGATGCAGACAGCATATGGCGTATTTTTGAGAGATTTCTAAAATGGGAGAATGCTGTGTGGCAGACGTTGGAGATATGACTATCGAAGGATAAAATGCCGTTGAACATCACACAACAAGTTCTTAACTGTGGGAGATGGCACCACAGTGCAGCCATCTATGGGCAACTTGTAATCTGACACATTATTTTTGGAGCGATTCGGTTCAATAATAATTATCTCTGTCTTATTGGAGTTTAGCATAAGGAAGTTATGTGCCATCTAGTCACTTTATCGCTAATACAGTATGTTAGTTTACAGAACTGGTGTGTTTCATTAGGATGTGAGGAGATGTAAAGCTGGGTATCATCTGCATAGCAGTGAAAACTTATGTTATGTTTTGCTGATAATTTCTCCTAGAGGGTAACATATAACGAGAACAGGACCTAAAACTGATCCCTGTGGTACGCCGTATTTTACCAGGAAGTGATGTGACTCTTCCTCATTTACATAAACAAAATGATAGCGATTTGTTAGATATGATCTAAACCAGCCATTCCCAAACTGTGGTCCGCGGACCACTAGTGGTCCGTGAGGGTACTGCAGGTGGTCCGTGTAAAGGCAAAATAAGAATATGTATATTTTAATATACAAACTCGTTCATATTTTGGGCGAACGTGAACTGAACGTACTGTATTACTGCCTAATGAACATAACTGTGAACTCATTAATTCTGGTGCCTGTGAACGGCACGCTCTCTCAGTTTAACGTTGTTCAATAGGGTGCCAGATTTTTATATTCTTCCAGGCGAAAACCCGACTAAAACACACTGTAAACAGGCCTTAACCCCCAGGGGTCCAAAAACGCGGGGACGCGTTTTGACGTGTTTTCTCATTATTATGTTTTAAAGCAACTGAAAAAAAAAACCAAATGTAAGAGCATGTCAGAACCTCTGACAGTTTCCCAAAATGGTCGGACCCCAGAGGGTTAATGTGTAGTGGAAAAAACACCCAATCTGGCAACACCGCCACCAGTCAGTTTTCACCAGTCACGCTGCATGCGTCATCATAACAACACAAACGCTGCGGAAATTCCTGCTGCGCCACTCAAATACAGTGGGGCAAAAAAGTATTTAGTCAGCCACCAATTGTGCAGGTTCTCCCACTTAAAAAGATGAGAGAGGCCTGTAATGTTCATCATAGGTACCAGTGATGGGAATAACGGCGTTATAAGTAATTGGCGTTAGTAACTGCGTTATTTTTTCCAGTAACGAGTAATCAAATAAATTACTGTTTCCCCCGTTATAACGCCGTTATCGTTACTGACATTAAAATGCTGCGCGTTACTAAAATTGATCTAACTGTAGTGATTTTCACCCGCGTATGCTCACTCTCTCAGCCAAACACTGATTTTCTCGTGTGTGTGTGTGTGTGTGTGTTGGGAGAAACATAACTGATGCTAATTGGTGTGTCTGTGTGTTAGAGGGGGTGGGAGAACCACATAGCTGATGGTGATTGGCTTAAGCCCGGTATACACTGTGCGATTTTAAATAGTCTTTTAGGATTGTTGCTTGCCACACTATGCGATTAAGATCGTAATTAAGTCCATGTCACACTATATGATCTCAGTTTCCATCAATGTCAGACTGTACGAGTTTAAAGACTTTTAAAAATCGGACGCACGCAAACAAACGCATCCGCAGTTTTACGTCATCGATTGACGACGGCTGGGAAAACACACGCTGAAGCAGGCGCGGAGCTATGGGCGGGCCCATATTGACAGCTGGCCCGCCCAATCAGAAATGTAAAAAATACTACTCTGTAAAGTTATGCTGCGTTCCAGGCAACCGGTAACCCGTTACTCACGAGTTCAAATTCACGACTCACGACTCTGAACTGGGAGTACATCGATCTAGTACGAGTTCACGGGTGGGAAGTCACGGGTTTGACTGCCGTTCCAGTGCACTTTCACCGGTAGAAGGTTGTAAAAACACGAGTTACAGGCTGCCTGGAACGCATAGGGTCGTGAGTCGTGGTTTTGAAGTCGTAACTCACGGGTTTAAAAGCCTGCCTGGAACGCAGCATTAGACATGTATACTACTTTATGTGGTGTATTTTATCTATTGCATGTTATGTTAAAAACAGTAAAATTATAAGTAAGCCTGATAACTAAAAACTATTATAAAGCAGTTGAATGTTGCGTTACATTATGGTTAATGAGAAAAATATTCCCGAGCAGCTTTCAGCCATGATCACTTTGAGAACTTTTTTGCAAGCAAGTGGAAAACGTATTTTGAATAACAACACGTTATAAATATGTGCTCCGCGCTTTCCTCTCAATAACATAAACACACAACAAATATGACAGCGGGGTAAAAAATAGAAAGAAAACATCTGATCACAGTGATGTTGTTTGATAGCCTATACCGAGAGCCATACCAGCTCTCTAACTCAGCACTATAAGTCACGCCACGTTTTTTGCTACACTTTATACAATATAGCCTATTGCTTTTAAGCAACAAATAGATTATCATAACAACCTATAAGCCTACTGTGTAATTGAGACATTCATTTAAGAAATGCATTAAAAGCAGAAAGACGTGTAGGCTGCGGAAATATAGTGGGTTCACTTCAATCCACACCACAGACGTTCTTGGTTTTCTTCTTATTTATTAAATCGAGGCAATTGTTTGATTAAACATTGATTAATATTAAGATACAATTTATACAATACGAAATTCACTTTAAAGAAAGTCTTTCAACAAAACAAACCTATGCAGGACTCGCAAAATTACTACCCCGAAGTCCTGGGGCTATGGCGAATTCCTGTCGGGCTAAGAAAAAATTATGCGCCCTGCCTGTCGGGCGGAGGAAAAAATATTGTAATGTGTTTGCATTCTCTCAGATTTAGTTAGGTAATTATATTGTATGTAATTCGGCATCATTAATATCCTCATTAACAAGTGAAACTGTCAGGAAATGAAGTGAACGCATAATTAAACCCATTATTCCTTTTGTTCACGTCTGATATGCGCGCTCCTCGGCTCCGCTCTTCACGAGTAGGCTTGCTCTTGTGCTCATCAAAAAGTATATTAAATGTTTATTTATTTGTCATTTCGTTTAACCTCAGAGTCTAACATTATTCTAGCAATTCCTTTTTCTTTATTTATTTATTTAGTAAGTTAACTTAAATATGTGAGAACGAAAATATATTTTTAGTGATTTGCATGAAGAGAATATGATGTTAGAAGCTTCATTTTAAGCATTTAGTAGCCGTATTTATTTAAACACTTTAATATTCATTTATATTTCTTGTCACTGTGTGCAGGTTCTTTTTTGTAGGCTTTTTACCAAAAAGGCTTAATTAATGTCACGTTGCATTACAATTTAAAATATCAATAATGTCAAAAATGTGACGTGCAGTTCGGGTCTATGTGTATGCTGTTTAAATTAGTGTTCTGAAGTCTTGACGAATTTTATAGACTTGTTATAGTTTCTTATTCAAAAGTGACACCCATAGATTCAGGCCCACCCGGACTTAATCCATGCACCCATATGTCACGTTCTGCATCCGCCACTGCGCTGAAGCGAAGGCTAACAAACCAAAACAACATCTACTGTTCATTTTAATCATGACTTGTCTCGTGCATAAAAGAAGAAAAAACTAAGGAGATGAGTACCTGGCATTTGAATTTCCAGCGCGATTTCTCTCCAGGCTGCTTCATTTTTATCCTATCATGGTACAGTGGCGATGACACGTTGTACAAACACTCTTTATTGTTTCCATAACTCCACAAGTTTTTCCTCCAGCTGTACAGTCTACCTGGTTCTTTTTTACATTTGTCTGCGTTGATTTGTTGTCGCCGCACTAACTGTGTCATCGGGTTCTGTGCTTCTATTGGTTATTGAGCTGCCGGTTGTCGCAGGGAGATGTCACACAGCAGGATTGTATCTCAAAATTTCTGACACTGCCAGAATTTTGTCGGAGGATAATTTTGATCGCAACGGTCATTAATCGGCTGTCTGTGAACATGTCAAACTACCGATCAAAGACGGCAGATTTTAGCCTGGGATTCCAGAAATCGTTTAGGATTTCAAAATTTGTCCCAGACAGCTAAATCCTGGCTGAAATCTCACAGTGTGCACCGGGCTTTAGTCTCCAACGTTAGCCAACCAAAGGCAGAGTTCACAAACAGGCACGCCCACTCGCACAGTCCGACTGAGTCTGAGCGAGCGAGCAGTGTAAAAAAGTCTGAGCAACTTTGTCACTTTGTCGCTAGATTTAGCAACTTTCTATCACTTTAGCGACTTTATAGGACAAATCTAGCTATCTTTTCTGACGTGGTTGGAGACATTTGTAGACTGACATGAAAATACGCGTCGTTTTCTCTTCTCAACGAGCAGCGGTGCTGCTGCTGACTGTGCCCCATCTCAAAGCACTGACATGCAGCCCGGTCATCGCGCATCAATCACTCCGAAAACACCGGCGACAGGGTGATGGCAAGTACAACAAGCTCAAAGGTAGCGATCGCAAACACGAAGTATAAAGCACTACTTTTACATTGTTGAGGTGTATTTAATTTGTAAGGGGTATTCAAGTTATTTGAAATATTAGATTTTTTTAAGTAACGCAGTAATTACTTTTCCTGGTAATTAATTACTTTTATAATAATGTAACGCAGTTACTAACTCAGTTACTATTTTTGAGAAGTAATTAGTAACTATAACTAATTACTTTTTTAAAGTAACGTTCCCAACACTGATAGGTACACTTCAACTATGAGAGACAAAATGTAAAAATAAAATCCAGAAAATCACATTGTCTGATTTTTAAAGAATTTATTAGTAAATTATGGTGAAAAATAAGTATTTGGTCAATAACAAAATTTCATGTCAATACTTTGTTATATACCCTTTGTTGGCAATGACGGAGATCAAACGTTTTCTGTAAGTCTCCACAAGGTTTATACACATTGATGCTGGTAGTTTGGCCCATTCCTCCATGCAGATCTCCTCTAGAGCAGTGATGTTTTGGGGCTGTAGATGGGCAACACAGATTTTCAACTCCCTCCAAAGATTTTTTATGGGGTTGAGATCTGGAGACTGGCTAGGCCACTCCAGGACCTTGAAATGCTTCTTACGAAGCCACTTCTTCGTTGCCCGGGCGGTATGTTTGGGATCACTGTCATGCTAAAACACCCAGCAACGTTTCATCTTCAATGCCCTCGCTGACGAAAGGAGGTTTTCAGTCAAAATCTCACGATTCATGGCCCCATTCATTCTTTCCTTTCGAAGGATCAGTCATCCTGGTCCCTTGGCACAAAAACATCCCCAAAACATGATGTTTCCACCCCCATGCTTCACAGTAGGTATGGTGTTCATTGGATGCAACTCAGCATTCTTTCTCCTCCAAACACGAGAAGTTGAGTTTCTACCAAAAAGTTATATTTTGGTTTCATCTGACCATATGACATTCTCCTAATCCTCTTCTGGATCGTCCAAATGCTCTCTAGCAATCTTCAGACCGGTCAGGACCAAGGTTATAATCGTTAACGAAAACGAACGAAAAAACGAAAACTAGGTGGGAAAAAACATTGACGTTAACTGAAATAATAATAAAAACGAGGCATTACAAAAAAACGATAACTAAATAAAACTGTAATGTGTCTGGCAAAACTAACTAAAATAAAATAAAAATATAGATTTAATGTCCTTAGTTTTCGTCTTTGTCTTTTATAGAGCAAATAACGTTCAGCTTCAAATTCCTTTCCATGCGTCTCTCACTCACGCGGTGTCACACACACACATTCGCGAATTAATGACTCGTTTAAGTTGATTCCTTACAAGGTGTTGCATATAAATGAGTCTTTTGAGTCGATTCTTTACAAAGCAAATGGGCCAAACGTTTTGAATTTGTTCGCGAATCAGTTTAAATCAGTGTTTCTCAAACTTTTTCAGCCCAAGGACCACTTCATCTTCCAATATTTTTCTGAGGACCACCTAACAGAATCTGACTCTAACAAGCCCCCCCAAAAAAAACAATATAGGAAGGATAAGCTAAATTTAAGTTTAATATGCAACTGTTTTAAGTCAAAAACAAATTTTTTAAACACAAATGCAATGCTATGTTCAGAAATTATTATATGAATTTTATTTCATTTGAAAAAGTAAATGTAAAATGAGTTGCAGCTTAATATGAACAACAAACTGCACATGTGAAAACAAACTGCAATTAAACATACTATAACAGCCTAGGTCCCACTTAATGTCATAGAGCACTTCAGTGCACATATCAAAAAAGTTTATAACATGGAACATAACATTGTTTTATGCAGTTTTTTGTCAAAGCTAATTATTACAGTAGCCCTATTTCAACAACAACAGCCATCTTAATAATTGGCAAACATTAGGCTAGCTTCTAATAAGACAGAATATGTTTTTAGATTTCGCAAGAGCAGTGAAATCAGGTGTATGTTTGTCAGCACGATACGCATACAGTGGTGCAAATGAACTGTTACTCGTTTAAATTGCATTATTGTGTGAGAACGATGCTTTGAATTTTGGAAAAACGGCAGTTTCATTTATTAAGACATGTAACGTAAATGTCATTGTTGATAAGCAAGTCATAATTGAGCAGACTTATCAGACAACAATTGTCGGAAAAGGCAGTGTTTTAAAGCTGGAAATACAACAAATAAAGTTAAAACAGCCATAGAGTCCGGTGTCTTAACTCACCACAGTCAGCTATCGCGTCTTAAGACGCGGGCGCGAGCGGGGGAGGCGATCGCGTTGAACTTGTGGACCAAAGCGCGAATATAAACACGTGACACAGCTGCTCGCACCAGTCACGTGACTCGCGCTCTGCAGCTCATGCTGTATGAAACAGACGCACGCGCATCAACTCGTAACTGTAGGGCCCGTTGTCTAACTTTCTAAATTTATTCTAGAGATGTCTTTTTTTACAGACTACATAAAGGGACGGATCAAATTACCTTGGGGGCCGGGTCTGACCCGCGGGCCGCCAATTGAATAGCCCTGGTATAAACACTTGCCTAATTTAGGTCATCTTTCGGCGGACCACTAGGGGGGTTTGGCGGACCACTAGTGGTCCGCGGACCACACTTTGAGAATTACTGGTTTAAATGAATAGATTAGATCGCTGTAACAACTGAATCGCCTGATGCGGTTTTGCTTGTGTCTAGAAACACCAGTGATGGGAGTAACTGTAATTCCACTACTTTTATCAGTAACGAGTATGTAACAAAGTATTTTTTTAAATCAAGTAACGCAATTACAATTACTTAAATTTAAATGAGTTTGTTACTCGCGTTACTCTATTTTGTAAAAAAAAAATAACACTTACAGACAAGACATTTCTGATTAACGCCGCATGACCGTGGTGGGCGGCGCAATGAATCATTAAACTTCATCATAGCTGACAGTGCGTATAGAATGAACATGAAAAATCTAAACGGGACAACATACCTTTATTTAAAAATTGTGCACAAGTCATAATCCATCCGGTCTCATGTTTGTAAATTATCTTTGCCATGCAATTCCAGTATGACATTAACTGGCATTTGTAGTCCACAAAAGCAATAAATCTGAGAAATGTTAATATATATCTTAGATGTTTACATCGGTCTTCATGGAAGAGAACGATCCGCGATTGTTGTTTCCAGAAAAATATTCACACTGCGCTTCATCCTGCTGGGATGACAACTGTTAAAACGTGTTAAAACTCCATAGTATGTGTGAGTGCGCATTAAGTTTCAGTTTTGGTTTCACTTGCTCCGTATCCGACAAAACAATCCACTCGCTGTGTCCGTCTGACAAAATCATCCACGTACTCCGTCTTCTGATTAAATATCTTCCTTTAATCCTGAGTATCATTTAAATCCAACAGAAAACATATACAAACAATATATGACCAAAGAGCGCACTACCACCACAAGCTTCACACGCTGTGTCCCAATTCCATGGCCGCGCCCTGCTAAGCATGCGACCTAAAAAGGTGAGCACTCAGTCTTTCAAGGTGGAAGCCTCAGAAGTTTGCGAAGAGAACTGAAATGAGACGGTCTAACCTTCGAAGGACCCATAATTTGCGTCACCTGCTTCACGCGCACCGCGCCTGTCAGCAGGACACAGCGGAGGCGTTTCTAACTTATTAAAATAAATATGGAATCAGAAAAATTATAATTTATTTTAGAAAATATGACATGTTGACTCAATTGTCTCCAAATTTTTAAAGCGACACTACACAATTTTAACACATTATATATTTTTGTAAACACACAGAATATTGGTCTAAATGATATACATAAATAAACGAAGCTTACATATTAATTCAATTCAATTCAATTCAATTTTATTTATATAGCGCTTTTCACAAAAGTCAATTGTTTCAAAGCAGCTTTACATAAATAGAAGCAGTGAAAAGCACAGAAAACGACAGATAGCACAACAAAATACATGATAGCATGAGCAGTTAAATTTGCTGCGGCTATGACTCAATATTATAATTGCACGTATTACTAAAGCAACGTATAGAAGAGGAAGCTAGGTAAAGCCCAAAAAGGCTGCCTCCCCGGGGTGAAAAACCCCCTAGGAGAAAAAACCCCCCCGGGCTTTTACCCGAGGAATAATAAGTCCTAGGAGGGAAAAACCCTTGGGAGAACGGAAATGGAGATTTAGCGGAGATTAAGCGGTTCTGCCGGTGATCGTTGGTCAGGTATCAGCTGGGCATAACGTTGAAGGACAGCCAGTAGATCAGAGGTGTGCCGACTTTCACATCTACCGGGACTGGGTCTGTTTGTCTCGTCCTCGGGTCGAGGACGAGACAGGGAGAGAAAAACAAAATCGTATTAGCGTAGCGGCCGTTCATATGTATTGAAGTGTCACACAGTGATGTGGTTTAACTCCGCTTAGTTCCAGACAGACTAAATATTGCGGCATAATTATGTTATCCACAGTTGAGGATTTAGCAAATTGGGGGCCCAATGCGAGGGTATATATGGTAAATAAGGGTCACCTTCCGATCTTTAAGAGAAAATGAAACCTGACGACCCGTTTGACTAAGGCCTAAAGCCCCACTGTCGTCGTTAATGCAGGTTCAGTGGCAAACGGGTCTATATTGTATACCATTTACAGGACCAGGAGAAAACGCCAAAAACATCGCAACCCGACCATACATGTTAACCCGTTTGACTAAGGCCGGAAGCCCCACTGTCGTCGTTAATGCAGGTTCAGTGGCAAACGGGTCTGTATGGCATACTATTCATAAGACTTACGATAGCGCCAAAATCGCAACCCGACCATACGTGCCAACCCGTTTGACTAAGGCTGGAGGCCCCACTGTCGTCGTTAATGCAGGTTCAGTGGCAAACGGGTCTGTATGGCATACTATTCACAAGACACACGAAAGCGCGAAAAACGCAACCCGACCATACATGCCAACCCGTTTGACTAAGGCTGGAGGCCCCACTGTCGTCGTTAATGCAGGTTCAGTGGCAAACGGGTCTGTATGGCATACTATTCATAAGACTTACGATAGCGCCAAAATCGCAACCCGACCATACGTGCCAACCCGTTTGACTAAGGCTGGAGGCCCCACTGTCGTCGTTAATGCAGGTTCAGTGGCAAACGGGTATGTATGGCGTACTATTCACAAGACACATGAAAGCGCGAAAAACGCAACCCGACCATACATGCCAACCCGTTTGACTAAGGCTGGAGGCCCCACTGTCGTCGTTAATGCAGGTTCAGTGGCAAACGGGTCTGTATGGCATACTATTCACAAGACACACGAAAGCACCAAAATCGCAACCCGACCATACGTGCCAAACCGTTTGACTAAGGCCGGAAGCCCCACTGTCGTCGTTAATGCAGGTTCAGTGGCAAACGGTGGCAAACTATTTAATGCAATTCATTTTAAGTGTTCATGCAGAAAAGGTTTTTATTTATTTATTTGGTTGGTCTGTGTTATGACCGTGAGTGCTTTGTTCCGTGAAAATAACTATTGCGAGTTAAGAACCTTTACTAGACAAATTATGCGAATGCTTTGTTGAAGAGAAAAGTTTTAAGTCTAGATTTAAAATGATCGACTGTGTCTGATTCTCGGACATCGGTTGGTAAATCATTCCAGAGCTTAGGGGCTAAGTAGGAAAAGGATCTTCCACTTTTAGACACTTTTGATAGTCTAGGGATAATCAATAGGCCAGAATTTTGCGACCGTAGTGTGGGTGATGGATTGTATTCTGATAGTAATTCTCTAACATATGAGGATGCTAAGCCATTTAAAGCTTTGTAGGTGATTAGTGATATTTTAAATTGTATGCGATATTTAACTGGTAGCCAGTGTAAAGATGCCAGAATTGGGCTTATGTGGTCATACTTCTTAGATCGAGTAAGTACCCTTGCAGAAGCGTTTTGAACTAGCTGAAGCTTGTTGACCTGATTTGAATGGCATCCCCCGAGTAGCGAGTTACAATAGTCTATTCTAGAGGTCATAAAAGCATGAATAAGCTTCTCTGCGTCAGATGTAGACAGTATATGGCGTATTTTTGAGATAATTCTAAGATGGAAGAATGCTGTGCGGCAGACGTTGGCGATATGACTATCAAAGGATAAGTTGCTGTCGAACATCACACCTAAGTTCCTAAACGTGGAAGATGGCACCACAGTACAGCAATCTATGTGCAATTTGTAATCTGACATATTATGTTTGTAGCAATTTGGTTCAATAATAAGTATCTCTGTCTTATTGGAGTTGAGCTTAAGAAAGTTATGTGCCATCCAGTCACTAACATCGCTAATGAAGTCTTTTAGCTTAGAAAACGTGTGTTTCGCTGGGATGCGAGGAGATGTAAAGCTGGGTATCATCCGCATAGCAGTGAAAACTTATGTTATGTTTCCTGATAATTTCTCCTAGGGGTAACATGTATAACGAGAACAGGATAGGACCTAAAACTGATCCCTGCGGTACACCGTATTTAACCAGGGAGTGATATGACTCTTCCTCATTTACATAAACAAAGTGATAGCGTTGGTTGGATATGACTTAAACCAGGCTAGCGCCTGACCACTGATACCAACATAGTTTTCTAGTCTATTGAGTAAGATTGTGTGATCTATTGTGTCAAAGGCTGCACTAAGGTCTAGTAATATAAGAATTGAGATTTCACCACGATCGGATGTTAATAGGAGGTCATTTGTAACTCTAAGCAACGCTGTCTCTGTGCTATGGTGGGGCCTGAATCCTGATTGGAACTTTTCATATGTACTATTATTTGTCAAGAATGTGCGTAACTGGCTTGCCACTACCTTTTCTAATATTTTCGAAAGAAAAGGGAGATTTGAGATTGGTCTAAAGTTATTAAGCTCTCCTTGATCAAGCTGTGGTTTTTTAATCAGCGGTTTAATAACTGCTAGTTTGAAAGCTGTTGGAACGTATCCTATTTCTAGCGATGAGTTAAAGATATTTAGAACCGGGGTTGACACTACAGGGAATACCTCTTTAAGTAGTTTTGTGGGAACGGGGTCTAATATACAGGACGATGATTTGGATGATGTGACTAGTTTAGAAAGCTCTTCTATTGTAGTAGGTATAAATGAATCAAGATGTTCGTATGGTAGTCTAGTGTTAAGTGAACTAATGGGTAGTAGGGGTGGGCAAAAAAATCGATTCTTAGATGAATCGCGATTCGGACGTGGGCCGATTCTGAATCGATTCACAAATGTCAAGAATCGATTCTTAAATGTAAGTTTACAAAATAACGTCACGTTATCAGAACCAAAAGGCGGAACTCAACTGGGGGAGCGGTGATGCACACGGACAACTTAAGAGAGCGCGCCCTGCAGGAGCGCATAGCCGAGCTTACAAGAGCAGAAGAGAAAGAACACTTTAAATGCTAGTAGGACTATACTGCATATATCTCTACATTGAATTTAGGGCTGTCACCATTAATCTATTCTTTTTGAGGAGTTTTAAAAAAAATCCTTGCGTACATGTCGAGTACTCCTTAAAATAGCGGAGATGCGGTTTAGTGAAACTAACAGTATTAGAAGCATACAAATCAGCGCTACGCTGCCTCTCTCTCCCTCTCGTTTGCTCGCTCACACACACCGTGCGTGTGAATCAGGAACTGCGTGAGGCAAGAATGCCCATCCATGTGAATTTTGGAAGTTAAAGACGACTGAGCTGCAGTGGCATGGCAAAACACATTTGAGAAGAAAGGCGCAGCAACTCAAAAAGACCTGCATGTTTCACAATTACTCCAAAAGACCATAATGACAATTTTGCGCGTGGAGCAGCAGTTGTGCGATCTACCGGCATTGCCTTTGCGATCGACGTATTGTAACGTTACACCCCTGCCCTAAACCATCCGCAGACTGTTTAGATATAACATGAAAATACTTCTGTAAAAATATGCACATAGTTTGTTATTCAGTCGCTGGGTGCGCTGCATTATATAAATACAGTAATACTGCCAATCACTGTGTATAATGATGATGATTAGACGCTTAACGTTCGTGGAAGTTAATGCCGGTTAACATATAGAATTAATATGTCACGTTAAATTAATATTTTTACTGGTTTTAATGTCTTACAACAGAAACAACACATGTATGTATATAAGAATGACATTATTTATCCCTAGTTGCATTAAAGTACAGTATATGACAGTTCAGAGACTAGCAAAAGCGCAAACATTAACCTGGCTTTGAAAGCAAATGCGCCGTAATGACGTCACAGATATGCAAATTAGTACGTCAAGAATCGATTCTGAATCGAATCGGGACCCTAAGAATCGATTCTGAATCGATTCATGAGGGTCCAAGCGATTCCCACCCCTAATGGGTAGAGTGGTGGCTGCCTGGGTAGCTACGATGTTTTCCCTAATAGCCGAAATTTTGTTAGAAAAGAAGTTCATGAAGTCGTTACTATTGTGTTGAAGTTTACTATTGGTTTCTGTTTGTTCTTTGTTTCTAGTCAGTTTCGCAACTGTGCTAAAGAGGAAACGAGGGTTATTATGATTCTCATTTATAAGCTTGCTAAGATATGTAGATCTGGCGGTTTTAATAGCCTGTCTGTAGTGTTAAACACTCTCTTTCCATGCTGCACGCCATACTTCTAACTTTGTGCTTCTATAATTTCTTTCCATTTTTCTAGCTGCCTTTTTAAGGGCTGCGGTGTGATGGTCATACCATGGAGCTGGCGGTTTTTCTTTGAATCCCCTTTTTCGAATGGGAGCAATGGCATCCAATGTGTTAGAACAGACATTGTTTAGGTTTGTCAAACACTCGTATCGTGAGAAGTAAATATGTGGATTTCTTCACATATAAACTGTTTAGGTTGTGGGTCGACGACACATGAAAAAGTTTTTACGATGTTTTTATAAAACATCACTTTACTTGAATTAGTGTTCATAAGGCTGACATGATGCATTCATAATCATGACATGACACGTGTAATGAATATGAAGAAGATTTTTTGGACCTATATGACAACTGTCATTTAAGTGTCATTTGTTCAATTATGTCATTTTTTTTGCAAAGATGACATTGTTTGAGATGTCTTTGTTATGACAACTTGACATAAACCCATACATTATACAGTAACTTGTCATGACAACTTGACATTAACCAAGACAACATAACTGACCACTTTTTACCAGTGATACAAATATAATTTGTCATTAAAATGTCATTAAGTGTTAATACTCTGTTAAATAGTTTTATAAAAGCATCATGAATATTCTTCACTTCATAATGTTTATTTGACCGAGTATTACAAATATTTGACATAGTATTAACATTTAAATCACAGTTTAATGTAATGTTAACCCACAAAGCTAGGTAGTTTCTTAAGTTTGATAATGTCAGGATCCTTAATGTCATTATATGTCTTTAGTCTTGTTTCTAGTACCAGGATCCTGACACCCCATTATAAGTGTTCTGTGTTTGTCTGGAGAGTCACGTGACCTATGTGTTATGTGTGGCACGTGCTCTCCTGTCTTAACCTTACCCTCCTGTTTCCTAATTATGTATGATTAGTTTCCTCACCTGTTTGTTGTTGTCCCCTAATTAGTTTCCCTATTTAAATGCCATTGTGTCTCTTGTCTTTGTGGTATCATTGTATGTATTTGTGTGACACCGTCAGGAGTCTTGTCTTGGTTTTGCCGTGTCTTTTATTTAATTCTTGTCTTGTTTACCCCCTCGAGGGAGTTTTTGTTTATTAATAAAAGTCTTTTGAGTTGAGAGCTGTCTGCACTTGGGCTCATCCACCACCATTCCTGACAGAATGATACCACCACACTTGAACCCAGCTCTGTTTTGGTTTTGTTACCCTGTTCAGTTCGGCCCCGTCAAGTGTTCCTGTCCGTCCAGTCCTGCCTCGTCCTGCTGTCTGTCCAGTCCTGCCCCGTCCTGCTGTCTGTCCAGTCCTGCCCCGTCCTGCTGTCTGTCCAGTCCTGCCCCGTCCTGCTGTTGTCTGTGGAGTTGTGTTCTTGTGGCCGTGCAGTGAGCCCCGCGGGTGTGTTCCTGATCGGTGGGGTCTTCGGTAGGGCTACTGGCAGACGAGCTTCGCGGGAGTGTTCCTGTTCGGGGAGCTCTGCGGGACAGATCCGGATCGACGAGCCCCACGGGAGTGTGCTGGTCGGTGAGCCCCGTGGATAAGTGCCAGGATGGTGAGATTCGCGGGAAGTTCCTGGTCGGCGGATCCCGTGGGAGTGTTTGTACGTCGGACTGTCGCTGCGATGGAGCTCTGTTCAGCGAGCCCCGAGACAGAGGATCGGCCAGCAAGCTCCGAGATTCTCACTGGTCAGTGAGCCCCGCGAGCGTTCCTGTACGGCATGTCCAGTGTCCTGTTCGAGGTCGGCGGGCCGAGCGGTGCTGGGTTCCGGGCCCACTTCCTGGGCGGAGACCGTCTGTCCTGCCTTCTGTTTTCGGGGGTCCGGACATTGGGCACTGTCGGCCTTCTGGCCGTTGGACTTTGTTTATTGTTTTGTCATGTACTGTTGTGTTGGGATGCCGTGTGGCATCTCTTAAAGGAGGGGTAGTGTCAGGATCCTGAATGTCATTATGTGTCTTTAGTCTTGTTTCTAGTACCAAGATCCTGACACCCCATTATAAATGTTCTGTGTTTGTCTGGAGAGTCACGTGACCTATGTGTTATGTGTGGCACGTGCTCTCCTGTCTTAACCTTACCCTCCTGTTTCCTAATTATGTATGATTAGTTTCCTCACCTGTTTGTTATTGTCCCCTAATTAGTTTCCCTATTTAAATGCCATTGTGTCTCTTGTCTTTGTGGTATCATTGTATGTATTTGTGTGACACCGTCAGCCGTCACCGTCTTGGTTTTGCCGTGTCTTTTATTTAATTCTTGTCTTGTTTACCCCCTCGAGGGAGTTTTTGTTTATTAATAAAAGTCTTTTGAGTTGAGAGCTGTCTGCACTTGGGTTCATCCACCACCATTCCTGACAGATAATGATTGTTTATGATTTATAACAAGTTGTGTTGTATTGGTTTATGTGTCAAGCGTCATAACAAAGATATCTCCAACAATGTCATCTTTGCATTAAAAATTACATAATTGAGTAAATGACACTTAATGGCAGTTGTCATAAATGTGCATAAAATCTTCATGTTCATGACACATGTTATGATTATGAAGGTGTCATGTCAGTCTTATGCACACCCCTTCAATTAAAGTGTTACCCATTTTTTTTCTAGTTTTTCATTTCCTACAGGGCAGGGGAAAGCAAGAGGTATATAAAATAAAACGAAAGTTTCTCAGCAGTTGCACACATCTAAATGCTTTTTGGCATTCAGAAATAGACCCAGATAGATTTCAGCTTAATAGGGATACTTGCACTGCATCACCAATTTCACATGTATTTTGTGTATTTTCAAAATACAAAATACTGTATTTGTATTTAAATACATTTTTCCTCACAGTATTTTGTATTTGTATTTAAATACATTTTTGGACACAGTATTTTGTATTTGAAATACATTTCCATGTATTTATGCCCATCTCTGAGTCTAAGTGTGCTTACGAGTATGCGTTGGCCCTGTCACGTTTTGGCTAATATTGAGAGAATTTAGAACATCCATAAACGCACGTCCTAATGCATCTTTTGGGTTATCCGCATGGATATTAAAATCACCAACAATAAGAGCTTTATCTACAGTGACTACAAGCTCAGATAGGAAATCTGCTATTTCTTTAAGGAAATCTGCATGGTGGCCCAGTGGTCTATAGATTGTCGCTAAGGCAAAGGAAAGCTGTTTGTGGTTACGATCAGTTATTTCCATATTTAACAACATTTGTTCAAATGATTTAAATTTAAGCTCAGATTTTTGGTTTACTTTAAAAATTGTGTTGTATATTGT
This sequence comes from Paramisgurnus dabryanus, assembly GCF_030506205.2. Classification (NCBI taxonomy): domain Eukaryota; kingdom Metazoa; phylum Chordata; class Actinopteri; order Cypriniformes; family Cobitidae; genus Paramisgurnus; species Paramisgurnus dabryanus. The sequence goes on from NC_133345.1 coordinate 12,803,100, forward strand.
AGCTACACCACCCCCTCTCCCCTTTAATCGAAGTTCGTGTTTATAGTAATAGTCTTGTGGGGTGGATTCATTTAAACTAATGTAGTCGTCTGCTTTAAGCCAGGTTTCTGTTAAACAGAGTGCATCTAAGTTTTGGTCTGCAATTATTTCATTGACAATAGGTTCTTTATTGGTAAGCGATCTAATGTTAAGAAGGCCGAATTTAAACATTTGAGTTTCATCTGTTAATGTATTGTTTTCTAATTTTATATTAATCAGATTTGTACCAGATGTAACAAGCGGTGCTCTGTATTTATTTGTTCGGGTAACAGATACAGTTGAAATGTGCTTGTATTTCTGTAAGATTGACTCGAAGTGCTGGGATATAAGTGGTCTTGACATATCACTGCAGCTAACAGATGGACGGTTAAGCCGATCCGTCTGTTTCCTGACCTGGGACCTGGATAATCAGACTATATCAGAATTAAGACTATTGATCAGATTTCTAGTGAGTATAGCACTTCCTTCCGATGACGGATGAAGGCCATCTCGGGATAGGAGGAATGGTCTTCCCCAGAAATGCTTCCAATTGTCTATAAACCCTACATTATGCTGAGGGCACCACTTTGACATCCAGCCATTGAAAGAGACTAATCTACTATGTGTTTCATCTCCCCGGTAGGCGGGGAGGGACCAGAGCATATTACATTGTCTGACATTGTTTTGCAATTTCACACATCTCCTTAATAGTATCTTTGGTGATTTCCGACTGTCGGAGTCTGTTGTCATTCGTGCCAGCGTGAATAACAATCTTAGAAAACTTCCGCTTAGCATTAGCCAGCACTTTAAGTTTGGATCTAATGTCAGACGTTCTGGCTCCCGGTATACAGTCGACTATGGTGTTTGTTGCCTCAATGTTAGTGTTCCTGAGTATAGAATCTCCAATGACCAGGGCACTTTTAAAAGGTGTTTCAGCTGGTGTACTCCTTAGGGGATCGAATCTGTTAGAAATTACCGTAACGTTATGGGTCTTAGAAGGACGCCGTATAGACCCTTTTACAGCTCACGTGATCAAATAGCCTGCGCGCGCATTTGGGCAACAGAAGTGGTGTTATTCCCCATTGGTTCTAAAGTGGTAGCAACTCAGAAAGTTTATTAAAACGGTTTCTCAACATCAAAATGTCCCGTTGTTGCGTTTGGTTGCACTAATATAATATACTAATATACGTATATATGTATCTGGCAACTTTATTTTTGGCCATCTGCTAACGTCTTTTATCCACTCCACTATAGTACACGGATCTGGTAGCTGTGTTGAAAATGTTGATAAAGTCTATTTTTTTTAAATAACTTACTGTTTGTGTTGCTTCACTGTTGATTCTTATGATACTTCCGTTGCCTAAATGCGCGCGCATACGCTGCCACGTCATCATTGTGTACAAACAGTAAAAGGGTCTATATGACTATGCCGCCTGACAGTCACCCAGTTTGACCGCCGACTTGACTCTGATGTCGGAACCGAGCCATGTGTATTTTGATAACCACTATGCGCGCTCGATACAGTATTTGTAATATTTACATCAGCATCTGATGTCGGAACCGAGCCATTAGTCTTTTCGCTCGATAGATTATTTGCAACAGTGGAAAGCGGAGTCTTACCGCTTTCATGCTGGGCGATGGCGTCTTCGTTTACCCGAACGCGGTCCCCGGAGCTGCATCGCGTGGGGTGTTCAGTTGTGACACGCCTCGGTCGCCTGCGAACGTCTGGGGCCAGGGTGATGTGGGGCATGCTGAATCTGCGAAGGCCGGGCAGCGGTTCCTCTACAGCTTCCCGATCACTTTCATGTTGGGCGATGGCGTCTCTGTTCAGTCGTTCACGGTCCGTGAAGCTGCATCGCGTGGAATGCTCGTTTATTGCACGCCTCGTTCGCTTGTGGACGTCGGAAGGCAGGGTGAAGTGGGCGCTGTACCTCGCCGTTGGGTCTGCTAAAACCGGGTAACAACTTCTCCACAGCTTCCCGCTCAGGTGAGGACAGGTCAGAAAAGCATATATCAGATGAATCCGCCATTAGATCGGAAAATGCTAGCTTCAGCCTCCACCGTTCGTTGATGCTAGCGGGCTATATGCTAACACTAGGTGTTTATTAGTGATAAATAGTTTCACGTGGTAGTACTGCTCAATAATCGTCACGGTAAAGTATTCCTATGTAAAACTAATAAGTTATATTATATAAATAGGAATAAGATGGTAAAAAAAGGATTTTAGATGATGAACTCGACGGAGCTCCGATGCACGATGCACGATCTGTTCAGCTTTCGAAGCCTCATGTTTAGACATTTCAGTATCGATAATTATCGAAATATCGATATTTTTGACAACACTACATGCTACACATCCAGTATGCAGCAGTCCAGTGGGCGAACATGCCCTGTTGATGCTAGAGGTCAGATTAGAATGGGTCGACTGATTCAAGCTAATAGAAGAGCAACTTTGACTAAAATAACCACTCATTACAACAGAGGTATGCAGCAAAGCATTTGTGAAGCCACAACACGCACAACGTTGAGGCGGATGGACTACAACAACAGAAGACTCCACCGGGTACCACTCATCTTCACTACAAATAGGAAAAAGAGGCTAGAATTTGCACGAGCTCACCAAAATTGGACAGTTGAAGACTGGAATAATGTTCCCTGGTCTGATGATTCTCGGATGATATCCGATTCTCAGATGGTCGAGTCAGAATTTGGCGTAAACAGAATGAGAACATTGATCCATCATGGCTTGTTACCACTGTGCAGGCTGGTGGTGGTGGTGTAATGGTGTGGTGGATGTTTTCTTGGCACTCTTTAGGCCCCTTAGTACCAATTGGGCATTGTTTAAATGCCACGGCCTACCTGAGCATTGTTTCTGATTATGTCCATCCCTTTATGACCATCATGTACCCATCCTCTGATGGCTACTTCCAGCAGGATAATGCACCATGTCACAAAGCTCTGATCATTTCAAATTGGTTTCTTGAACATGACAATGAGTTCACTGTACTAAAATGGCCTCCACATTCACCAGATCTCAACCCAATAGAGCATCTTTGTGATGTGGTGGAACGGGAGCTTCATGCCCTGGATGTGCATCCCACAAATTTCCATCAACTGCAAGATGCTATCCTATCAACATGGGCCAGCATTTCTAAAGAATGCTTTCAGTAACTTGTTAAATCAATGCCACGTAGAATTATGGCAGTTCTTAAGGCGAAAGGTCCAACACAGTATTAGTATGGTGTTCCTAATAATCCTTTAGGTGAGTGTATATTTGCCTTACTGTAAACTATAAAACTTTCAATCAACACTGTAAAAAATGCAGCAATTAAGCAGCTGGTTGCCAGTAACTTACTGTAATGATAAATACTGAAAATATTTCATGTTCATTTAACTTTGAACAAACTGTTGCCAGTAAATAACAAATGTAAAATCTACAGTAATCACTACAAAATGTCTCCATGCACTCTGAATATATATTTTTTCCAGGACTTAATTTGGTCTTCTTGGTCTCTTTCCCTTTGACAGCCACTCCTCAGCACTTTTCCTGGCACCAAGGGCTGTTTACACTTGGTATTAAGATGTGTTTTGTCAATCCACTTTCAGCCAGATTCAGAGGTAGTCTGAACTAAATACACAGCGAACGCACAGTGTACACCGCTATCTTTAGGCATTCATTGATAAAACTCAAGCGGGTGATCTCTGCATCTTTTATTAGTTTCATTTTGCGAGTGTGTGAAACTTGCGCAATCTAATTTCATCAATTGTGCTGAAATTTAGCTCTTACCTATACATGTACAAAACAATGTGCAGCATGTTTACTTAAAACACAAGCAGCAGACTCTAACATAAAAAGTTTGCATCCATTTAAACCCCTCATTACTCTCGCTTGCGTTTAAATGACAGCAGAGGGACTCGCCCACAGTCTTGACAGACCATCCCTTCAAAGTAATCAGGACAGAGGAGGTCAAAAGTGGACAAAAGAGAAGGATTTAAATATCAGGTATAAATGTATAAATATATGACCAGCCTTCCGTCAAGCGTTAAAGGAATACTTCACCGATTTAGCATTCAGCTTTGTATCAGTAGAAACCTGACAATATTTTTGAATGACCGTGTTTCCCACCCTCATGTTCCTGTGAGAGGAGAGATATCTGTATTCTAGTTGTGCAAAAAATTATTCCGATGACGCAAAATGACGATTTTTGCGTCATTGGAAGAGATTTTGGCCAGAGGCAAAGACTACAGCCAGTATTAGGAGCTACTTCCGCATGTTTTCTCCCCGCCCATAGGGGTTGGACTGCGAGTGCATTCGGAAAAGCCCGAATCAAAACGAGAGTCAGCCATCTTTAATCTTCGCTAAGCTAAGCTAGCCTGATCTTGCTTTGTGGAGAAAGCGGAGTAAACATACCACGATGGCAGAGTGTAGTGTTGAAAACGAGATGGCAGAAGGGAATTTTGATGACCGCAATACAACGAGGATCAGTTACGGATGATCGAGGAACAAGAGGCTGCCACCGCGGCTGCTGTAGCCGAGGTGGGGCCGGTCTGGTGGTTTACGTGCTCTCGCTGTGCGCCTCGCTTTTGCTCGAATCTGATGGTCGTGGTACTTGTACGAGCCGCAATACAACGAGGATCAGTTACGGATGATTGAGGAACAAGAGGCTGCCACCACGGCTGCTGTAGCCGAGGTGGGGCCGGTCTGGTGGTTTACGTGCTCTCGCTGTGCGCCTATGGACACCGAAAGAGAGTCATATTGCTGTCGCGAATTTCAGCGATAGCATTTTCTTCTTGAAGCCCGCAGGGAGAAACGGAGGCATGGGTATAAAGTGAGTATTTTGTTTTTCACGTCCGTCAGCTGAGCTATGGTTGTTATATTTACACCTATGTTAGCCTATTCTGTATGTGAAAATAGCTTGCACTGCTAACGTCGTGCTTACTTTTTTTCCTTACATCCTCGTCATTTCATGGAATGGGTTTAGCAAGGCGAAAGACCGGGGAAAGGACATCTACTTGTTTTACCTGCCTGTGTTGTTCAGGACATCAGACGTAGATATCCAGCTCCTCACGGACATTATAGCGGCTATAAAGAAACGGATGAAGCTCTGGATCAGCTATGAGTGGGAGTTGTTTGTTTTTTAATAAAAAGTTAAAACTCACATTTGTTGTGGTTCGTGTTATAGTCGTTATTGTTGCTACATTAGAGTTTATAAAGAAACAGTGACTGCAATTTGAGGAAAGCATTCGTTTTTTAAAGTTTAGGTCTAAATTCTGTAACACACATAATTTTTGGCGTTATTTTTTACCCAAATGATTTTGTAAAGTAAGTAATGACAGCTAAACACAGTAACAGTAATCATTGCGCCTCCACAAGTCTATAATGTATAACTTTGGTGTACAAAAGACAGGGTTAGATGAAGAAATGTATTTTTTATTATTTAAAAAGGAAAAATATTGTGCCACCAGTGGAAAGAACACATTAAAATGAACAAGGACATAATTTACATCTAAAAATGTCCTGCACAAAATAAAAACAAAGCAAAACATAATAATAATTATGTGTGTATATACACACAGTATATAATAATATAAATATAAGAGTGGTGGCAGAATCTGATTAGGCACAGCAATAGAACTCAGGGAAGAGGTGATTGTTATTATTATTATTAGAAAGTGTCAGTCTCAGAAGTGACTTTTGAAAGAAGTCGTGGCAGCCTCCTTTGATGGTTTAGGCACTGGTGCAATGTTGGGTGGCAGTGCGGAGGTTGGCACGTTGAACACAATGTTTGGATTGAGTCTTTTGTCAATGGCCTTCTGGATGAGTTCGTCTACAAACTGTGTGGTATGAAGCTTTTCTTCAAGACCCACTGCTTGGATCTCTTGCAGAACATTTGGTTGAACCGTGCTTCTCCTGTAAAGGGTAGAAAATTAGATTAGATTCAACTTTACTGTCATTATGCAGAGTACAAGTACAAAATTTGTGTCCAACCAGAACTGCAAAAAATATAGTGCAGTGTAGACAGTAGTATACTGTTTGTTTACAGAAGGTGGTTAGAGTAATATAAACAAAATATAAATGTTTCAGTTTATTAGCTGTTACCTTGTAAGAGCAGAATAAATATGGATATGTAATATGAAGCATGTATGTATGTGCGATGTAGTAGCAGTAACCTAATAGTAGTATAAATAATATTGATTTATGCAGTGTATAAACAGAATATATTATGAGAAAAACACAATAAATATTCATATTCAGCAAGAACCATATAAATAAGATATGTACAGCTATGGGCAGTGTGGTACCATTGTAGTGCAGGAACTAACATTGGGGAGGTATTTCAAAAGTGCGCTGTGAAAGACTTCCAGCGGCCCTGTGTGCAATTATATGAAGAGAAAGAAAGAAGGGATATAACAAATTAAAACATGATCATTAGGATTTGGAAAAACAATGAAGTGTACAAGCGCAACTTCTCACCAGTATGTTTGAACAGGGCCATCTTTTCCATGTCTCTCAGAAGCCTTTTATCAAGGAGCAGCGATGACAGGTCTTGAAATGCCACAGGATGTCCTCCGTCATCATCTGTACACTCATGCTCATTACACACATGCTGTAGAATGGATTTACACGGGAATTTCAGTACCTGCATGAAAATATGATTATTATCAATAAGTCTAGAAAAATCGTTTTTCCTAAAAATGAATCAAATTAGAATCAAATGTCTTACCTCAACGTCCCCCTTACTGGTTGCACAGGAAAACCACATATGATTTAGGACAGACCTATAAAAGATAATACAATTAGTAACTTTTAACCTTGCAAACCAATGTAAAGTCTCCCACATTACAAACAAACACTGACCTGGTCCATGCAAGGAGGATTTCATTGTTCTTTTTCCCCCTTCTTCTGCATCTTCTTCTGGAAACCTGTGAGTAAATGCAGAACAAGACTTTTGCATTTCTTTCACCAAAATAACAGCAGAAGTTTGACTTTGCAGGTAGTTTTTGAATTTCACCACCTGATCAATAAAGTCTGAATATGAATATGCAAAGTAACTAGTGCTATAAAAATGATATGCAATACAGTAATATGCAATGATAAATTGCATATTACTATATTTTACAGTTTTACAGATAAAATGCAATGTTATTTACGTGTAGTATGCATAAATATTATTTAATTAATCATGTACATCTGGCAAATGTATCTGCAGTTATCTCAACCATCGAATAACTTTACAGTAACAGGCTTTCGTGCTTACGCAACTCCAGAAGTAGCTCGGTAGCTAACAGTTGTTTTATTTTGAGAACACCCAACTTATGTGTCATTATCTATCTAACGTTACTTTGCTAACAACTGTATCACTATGTAAAGGCTACTGTGTGATCAGAAACGAGTATTAGCAAGAGTCTTACCTCAAACGTAGACGAATGCGTTTGATACCAGATGGCTCCGGCTGTTCGTCGTGTCTGTGAAGGTAAACATGAACGGAATTCCAGTGTCCTTTCGCGTGTTTTGCTTCATTCCGAGTACATTGGGTTCGATGTCTTCATGCTTGAAATGGAGACTGCAAACCCTCTGTTTTTTTTATTTTACCGCATCGTTGTCTTCTCGACACTTTGCGTGGTTGATAGCCCGCAGCCATTGTTTACACCGCAGCAAACGATGAAAACTTACTGCTTGTCTTTTTCCCGGTTTTGAACATCCCGGTACAACGCAACTTATCATCATTTAGATGTGGAAAGGGTAGTATTTATAATAGGGATGCACCGATAGGATTTTTTTGGGCCGATACCGATACCGATTTAAACAGACAACTTCTGGCCGATACCGATGCCGATACCGATATTAAACACTCGTATACAATACTATACAGTTGGTCTATTAGCTAGTTTATTTCTGCATCAAATTATTTTTACTGAACATGGATTGGATCTAATTAACATTTTACTGACCAACATCATAAAAGAGGCACAAATTAAGCTAAAACAAATATAATAAGACAGCATGACAACCTTCAAAGGTGGTTTTTGCTATTCAGCATTTATTTTATTAACAACATGAACTCATTTTTTTACTTATAATGGATTTCTTTATGCAGTTAATTAATAAACAATCGGTATCGGCCTTTCTCGTGCTATTGCCGATAGGCCGATGGTTTTAAATTCATAAAAAATCGGCCGATAAATATCGGCGGCCGATACATCGGTGCATCACTAATTTATAATAATATATCAACTAAATCGTCGCAGACGTGTCTGTAAAAGTTGTATTTGGTCTAGTTGAATCTCCCTCCCTCCTGCCGTCTCAAACCAGTAGGCGTGACTAGGGAGTGGCCTCGTAGAGCAGCGAAGCAATGCATTCTGGGACTTGGTGTTTTTCATCCACATAAGCCAAAAAACACATTTTCTGGCTTTTCTCGGCCTAGAGGGCACCAATTTCTAAAATAACTTCACAGTTCTACTACATAGGTGACCCAATTTAATAATATATTCAAATTTAAATTGTCTGAAGTTTTCCTTTAATGCTTTTGCCCCATGTAAATTGTACTGTCAGAGGGTGTGGTGATATGCACCTGAGATATTATAGAAAGGTGGGGGAGGGGCAGCAACAAGGTAGAGTGACTGGAAGTGGCACAGACGTTATCGCCTATGCCTTATAATTATATTTACATTTTGCAGTCGTGCCACGGCAACCTTTAATAAAAAGTAGTCGCATAGGCAGGAAAAATACTTACTATTTACTCGCAGTCTGGAGCCCTGACCCAGGTTATGGAGTGCACTTCCCCTGTCTGTTAGAGATGCTCGCTCACTATCCAGTTTCAAGAAGCTGTTAAAACGTATCTTTTTAAACTTGCTTATGTGGACTGTCATTAACATTATATTGTGTTGTATTGTGTATTTAATGATTTTATGATAGTTTCTTTTTTGTATTTCATTAATAATATAGTTTTGTTTTTTATTGTTTTGTAGCGCTTTGAGTTTTAGAAAAGCACATTATAAATAAAATGTATTATTGTTATTGTTATTAAATAACTAAATTAAAAACAAACCCTATTTTTTAAATCCTCTAAATCTAAAATTTTCAGCACTTTCCAGTTTCTGGAACTTTTGATGGCTACCGTATATAGTAAATAGCCTGTAATATTGTAGATTTGTAAAGTTTTTTTGACTGATTGGTCTGTTTATCTTTTGTGTTTTGTCTTTGTTTTTGCTTCCTGTGTATCCAGTGAGCATGTTTCTCAACACTTTGACTCCCAAGTTTTATGTGGCATTGACGGGCACCTCATCCCTCATTTCAGGACTCATACTGGTGAGTTATTGTAGAGTTTTAACTTCACGAAATGCTCTAGAATTAACATTTTAATAAATAAGCTATTGCTGCCATTTTTAATCATTATTTACACTGCGCAAATATATATATATTTTTTTTTTCGAGGGGCAACCTTCCGATCTCTTTGATGAAGCCAATATGGAAGTGATTTAAACTGCAATTCATTGACTGGCCACTAGAGGTTTAAAAGTGTTTTCGGTCTGTATAGCTAATTTTGCCCTTCATGACAAGTGTGAGGGGGGTGAATTTTTTTTGTCACTCATCCGTTTAAATTATATTAAGCCTTAAAGTTCTGCATTATTAAGGGCATGGCCACTTGATTGACAGTTAAACAGCCACTGCTGTCACTGAAGTTGAACTAGGCGGGTGTGGTTTCAGCAACCAGTCACCTCAGCTTCACCCACGTCCCGCCTCTTTACCCATGTTTGTATATCAGCGAGTGATGCGCAGTGATGAACGGCCAAGATGGTGATGGAAGACACTGCCTTTTTTAAGCTTCAAAAACGATCTTCAGAAACCTATGAGTGACGTCACGGACACTACGTCCATCTTTTATTACAGGGTTTCCTGCAGATTTTTTTTAGTAAAGGTGGTAGGGTTGGGTATGTGGGTGGAGCCGAGGGGCGGGGCAATCAAAGGGGTGGGGCGTACACGTCATGATGAAAATTAAAATATTTTTAATTAAAACACTCAAAACTTAATTTTGAAGAAACTATGACAGAAAATGAACACATACAATAGGCCTGTAGCGACATGTCAATGACGCAGACGTCAAAATTCCGTCGACGTCATATTTTTGCGCCGACGCTTCGACACAGCTCGCCACACGCACGTGTGAGACCAAAACATTAAACATAAAATTTAAGGCCCAAAAAATGAATGATCACATTCGTCTAATCTTTCGTAACGATCCGCTAGCTCCTGTCCCATTAGCAGGCTTTCAAAAAAACGTGTCTCTGTTGGCAGACTGAGCTCTGAGATCTGCACACAAAAACAATTGGTTTCACCAACAACCACTCAAAACCAAAATAAAGTTTTCCAACCAATCACCTACAGGGGGTGGCTGTTGTTAGGGAGAAAAAGCCAGACATACAAGATTATTAATGAATGAAATGTTTTACCTCTAACAGGAATAGCTGCGTGATGAAGTGAGACAAATTGGTTAATAAACATAAACTGAAGCAGATGTTGTAGAAGTTCAAGAAATCTTTATTATCCCCAAGGGGCAATTTGCTGTGCAGCAGCATGCAACACACATTACACAAAACAACAATCATACAATCAACAAAAATTTATTAAATACATACACCACAGAAGTCCACAACTCACATTAACTTGTTAAGACCACCTATAGCAGCAGGGACAAAAGAGTTGTTGGGTCTGTTGGTCCTGCATTTAGGCAGATTGAATCTACGACCTGACAGCAACAAAATGAAACAGCTGTATAGGGGATGGCATGGATCAGCTAATATTGAATGTGCGCTCTTGACAGTCCTAGTCTCGTATACAGCCAGCCCCGCCGCTCCCATAACGCGCATCACGCGCTGTGCGTAGGGCACCAGGTGCTGAGAGGGCACCAAAACAATAGCCTAATGAAAAAAATTATAATGCTGATAGAATTTCATTAGTCTATAGAAATATTATTAGGCACTTTTTATCCATGTAAATGTTACAAAAAAGGGGGGACGAGATAATTGAATTGCGCTAGTATAGAAAGTATGCCCCCCAGCCTTTGATGGTCCGTGTCGGTTGATCGCGCGGGCGCCTGACGAAGTTTGACAGAGGCCGTTTCTCAATCTGAAGGCTGCAGCCTCCAGAGGTCGCATTTCTAGGCTGCATACATCATCAAAACGTTCTTTTTTCGTAATATTAACGATTATGAAGTTGACACTTATTCTTAGTTAATCGTAAATTGTTTTAATATGCTTATGACTTGCTAATGTAATGTTCAGTTAACTAAAATAAACCAGGCTTGATGACGTATGCAGCCTGCATATGAGACCTCGCGCAGGTTGCAGCTTTCGGATTGAGAAACGGCCAGTCAGTAGGCAACTTTTGGAAATGGCCCGAAAAGACAGCAGGGGTCAGGATCGGAAAAAAGATGAAACTGCGGGATGATGCCCGTGCATCACTTGCAGGTAAGTCCATCATGTTTAATTCCTAAATAAGGGAAATGTGCATGGGCTGCAGCTGCTGCTAATCGTAATGCGCCTCGATCTTGCGGTGCTGATATTAATGTTAGCAAACTATGTTGTTATAAGTTATAACTTCAGTGCAAGCTAAATTGAGATTTTACTGTAAAACATTTCCTATGCATTTTACAAATAACTGACGGCAGCTGTTACTTTCTTTACTACGTTTTTTTTTAGATATTGAGCAGTTAGTTTATTTTGTGGTTTATTTTGACGTGACGGTGGTTAATACTTAGTTAATGTTAGCAGTCAGTGCACATGGTAGGCTAACAATTCCTGACTGTTAAATATATATAAATATAAAATGTCATGATATGAAGCAAACATTACTGTGACACTTAGTTCTCTAAATCTTTGTAATATTTAAGAATTTTGAGTATTCTTGTTATTGATGTTTATTTAATGTAATTTATTTAAAGTGACATTGCACTTGGGAAAAACATGTCTTGATTATTTTGATAATTTAAGTTTGGTATTTGTTCTATTTTGCTATTCTATAAAAGTTTGCACTTTCAAATGTGTGTGTTGACTAAAGCTGTGAAGATTTTACTTTCTGCTATTAAGTTATATGTTTGGTAATAAAAAGTTAAACTGGCAAAAACAAACAAAAAATTTCTCAGGGTCGGGGGCATTATAAAGGAATTATGCTTAGGGCACCAAAATGGCTAGCAGCGGCACTGTATACAGCGTTTAAATCAGTCAAAGGGTTGTGGGAAATTTTGCAGCACACATTCACTATGTATTGCAGCCTGTTCTTGTTTTTAAGTGAAAGGGACCCGAACCAACTCACAAGAGCAAATTAAATAATGGATTCAATAAAACAACAGTAAAACATCCTCATAAAAGTATTATCAACATTAAAATTCCGAAGATTACAGTAAAAGAACATACGTTGATGTGATTTCTTAGATTTCTTACTTGTGATTTCTTACAGAAGGTCTGGCGAATGATGATGGATGTTGCAAAATTTGTAAATACTGATGATTTCCCACTATTAATAACATTAATTAATCGTTTCAATGTATATATAAATATATCTCCCAAGGGTTTTTCCCTCCTAGGACTTTTTTTTACTTCCCCGGCTAAGCCTGGGGTTTTTTTCTCCTAGGGGTTTTTTCAACCCGGGGAGGCAGCCTTCTTGGGCTTAACTTAGCACCCTCTTCCTTACGGTACATTAGCAATACGCACGCTTATAATGTTGATTCATAGCCGCAGCAAATTTAGCTGCTTGTGCTATTGTGTATTATGTTGTACTATCTGTCGATTTTCTGTGCTTTCCACTGCTTCTAATAATGTGAAGCTGCTTTGAAACAAACACCAATTGTGAAAAGCGCTATATAAAATAAAATTGAATTGAATCTTAAAGGAGTGTAACTACTGTAGCATGTAAATAGTGCTTATAAATAACGTGAGCAAGAGCGCTTAACAATTATCTATCTATAAATATCTAATCAACAGGCTCGTGTGTCACGGATCACTGCAACCCTTCATGCACACACCAGATCGAGGAAAGACTTTGAACTCTAATTCCCATCATTCACCCCGTCAGTTGATTACTGTCGAACCTGAAGCTCATTGTCTCAGCCTATTTAACTCCGTGACACGCTCTCCTCAGTGCGAAGTTTTGTTTGCCACGGCTGCATCTCTGAGCGTTTGTCATTTGATATATATATATTGGATTACCCGTGTATTACCCTGTCTGGATTATCGTTTATGCCTGTTTTCTGCCTGCCCTTGACCCATTGCCTAAATACCGTTTCTGAATGCTTGCTGCCTGCCTTATGAACTTGCCTGTCTTATTAACTTCTGTCTCATATTGCTGTTTCTAATAAATATACTGCAAATGGATCCAACTTCTTCTGAGTCTCTATCACAACGTGAAACCTAGCTAGCAGGTTGCTCAATCAACAAAATCACCAGCTAACTTACTTTAAATTTGCAAGAACTATAGACTAATACACTAAAAGGCTTAAATTATCCCAAAACATAAGTCCACTTACAGTTCTCATGGACACGCGTTTTATCAACTGGCTATCCTCCAGACATGACGGACCACGTCTTTATCTCATTTTGGCCGTGTGGCGCGCATGCACGCTCACGTAGTGAAGGGCGTCTCCATTATTCTCTGAGATGCACTTGACTCGACTTTTGTGCAGCAAATAATTTTTTTTGGACGACCTTGTTAAGGCGGTAGGGTTTCCCAGCTTAGGGTTACCCTGGTCTAGTATTTTTTTATCTTTTAGGAGAGACGTTTGTCTTACCGCTTGGTATTTACCAAATGAAAAGAATTGACCTATGCATTAAAAGTATTGCAGTTTAAAATGATTAATGGGTTTGAATAAAATCTAATGGTCGCATGTTTGTGTTGTTTTAGATCTTTGAGTGGTGGTATTTCAGGAAGTATGGGACGTCGTTCATTGAGCAGGTGTCTGTAAGTCACCTTCGACCTCTCTTAGGCGGAGTAGACAACAACTCTCCTAACAACTTAAACAGCAGTAACGGAGACACGGACTCCAGCCGACAGAGCGTGTCAGGTTGGCACCTCACCATAAAATTGCATGCATATTTCATTTTAGTCTCTCATGCCATATTTACACTTATTGGGACGGCTTCCTGGACAGGGTTTAGATTAATCCAGGACTAGCCCCAAGTTATATTAGGACATTTAAGTAGTTTTGACAAACAAACCTTACAAAAACAATACATCTTGAGACAAAACATTGGCACTGATGTAGGTTAGGTTATGTCAGTTGTCAGGTGTTTTTAAATTAAGGCAGCTCAGTCGTCCATTTAAGTCTTTGACTAGGATAAACTCTGTCTGGGAAACCACCACATTGTGTTTACCATGGTACTTACTTTGTGTGGGCATCTGATGTTTTGCATTTATTTGCAATGGTTGTGAGATTTGTTGGTTGTTTATCTTGGTAACATTGAACTTGTGAGCACAGAACTTTTATTAAGGTTTGACCTGAGCTGTGTCTTTGTGTGTTTTGTTTGTAGAGTGTAAGGTCTGGAGAAATCCACTCAATCTTTTCAGAGGAGCTGAATATAACCGGTAAGCAAAGTTTGTTGACATTTCAATTGATGTGACATACAACTTATGTACCAGAGAGGTTGTTAGCACACAGAGGGTTAAAACTAACAAGTGTTGTTCCCACTCCCTTGGCATGCAGGAAATTTTAGAGCACATGGGATTTTCCACTCTTAAATTAATGACATCAGTTTTAAGAAGGTTGTGTTCATGACTATGTTGCCCTGGCTTCTTTTTTGTCCATCAATCAAGTGACTTGCCATTAATAATTGAAAAAATTCACAAATAAATAAATGAGTAAACTACTGGCCACCCCAATCTCAAAATGGGGTATATCATAATAGCATATGTTAAAGTTTTTCTTGCAATAGTAATTTCTTATTGCTTTAAAACAGCTTGAGTGTAACTCTGCATCAGGGTTCCCCAAATCTTACCCTGGAGGGCCAGAGCACTGCAGAGTTTAGCTCCAACCCTGATCAAACACACCTGAGAAAGCTAATCAAGGTCTTCATGATCCAAGGAAATCACAGGTGGGTCATTTTGATTAGGGTTGGACCTAAACTCTGTAGTGCTCCGGCCCTCCAGGGTAAGATTTGGGGAACCCTGCTCTACACCCTTGCCTCATTTAGTATATGTGGATCTATTGGCATGTGAGTTAGTACCTCCACTGTATTGCACCACAGATTTAGACACACATTTGCTAAGTCCGATTCCCATTCAGTCTCTCACTCGACATTGTGACAATGACGACACTAGGTGTTTACATGTATAAAAGATGGCGGCGTCCACCATTCAATAGCAGTTGTTCTTCGGAGCCTGGCTGACTTTCTTTTTCTCTGAGATATACAGCATTACGAAGAAGCAATACTTCATTATTGGGGTGCGGCACAATAGCTGATTCGTCTTACATCATGTAACATCCCTTGGTGCTTTAGCAGTTAAGCTAGAGTTTTGCTAAAAGAGCAATTGTCACACAGAGGGTGCGCCCTTTTAAGGATGCCATTCCGTCTCTGTTTTCTTGGATGTGGCAAGTTTCTTATTCCTGGTGACAGATGGGATTGTTGTTTCGAGTGCTTGGGGCACCAGCACGTTGAGGCGGCATTCATGGATGGAAGATTATTCTCACTTTAAGAACATGCCACTTGAAAATGTTTGCTTCCAGAGGGACTTTGTTGTCATGTGCGAGTTCGTTGACAGCTAGTATGGGGCGATATAGGGTACAGTATGGAAGTGCAACTGCCGGGCCTGCCTCGCAGTCCTCCCATCTTCATCACACACGCTTGTTCTTATGGTTTGTGCCATCATAGTACATTTGTGTCCAAAGACCGCCCAAGCTGGAGGGGCCGGCATGTAATTTATTGGCATGTAAGGAGCTCGCTTAACAATTCTCCACAGTAAAAAAGCAGACGGGGGAAATTAAAAACAGAGTCAGTGTGAAACATCCAAAATTACCAAAGAAATTACCACATCTCCATACCTTAAAATCACTGGTAAAACTAATAGCACACACACAGTCAAAAACAATATAAATATATGTTCAACTTTTTTCTTTTATTTTTTGATTTACATTAAGACAGTTTTAAGATCTACTGTAATGCAATGATGTTACACATCAGATATTTTTCCCAACAGTTAACCAAACATTTTCTTAAGACACAAGTTATTATGTCTGCGTGAATTCTTGTCAAAACAAAACTAATGAGTGGTTGAAGAAAATCGACTTCCTAGAAAATGTTAAATCTGGCTGTACCACCATGGACTTCTGCCCAGGCTTAATTGGCTCCTCCTAGTCTATGAGTTCCCCATATCAGTTGTAGAAGGCATCAAGAGGAAAACCAAAAAGCATCTGCGGAGATGGTTTGGTATTCCCCCAAGCTTTTCTTCAGTGGGCCTTTACATCCGTTCAGGACAGCTGCCGCTTCCTTTGTTATCTGTTGTGGAGTAATTTAAGGTGGCAAAATGCAGAGTCGCCCTAAGTCTTAGAGATTTCAAAGATGTCTGGGTATCGGCAATTCCTGCATGGGATGCCAAGGCCTGGGGTCGACACATTTCCAACAGTTTGGTAACGCAAGTACAATGGTTAGGCGAGGTATGGTTAAGTCAGAAATCTGGGCTCAAGAGGAACAGAGGCAGTTGTCCAGAGCAGTGGAACAAGCTTCCCAGGGAGCATGGACAAAATGGGAAGTGTAAGATCAAATGGGCAGAATTGTGGAAATTGGAGCCCTACCGTATCTCCTTCCTGCTGCGCTCTGTGTATGACATCCTTCCTTTACCATCTCATATGCACACATTGGGTCTGAGAGACGACCCCTACTGCAAGCTTTGCGGTCAAAGAGGGAAACTGGCACATATACTGTCAGGGTGCAAAACGTCTTTAACCCAAGGACGCTTTAAGTGGTGCTACGAAAAGGTACTCTTGTCCTTCGCTGATACAATATAGCAAGAGAGGTGCAAGAAGAGGGCCAAAATGCATAAGTGAGAAAGCTATTACCTTCATTAAGGAGGGATGTAGGCCTTTTGCAACTAATGCGTCGGCAAAATCCAACCTGCTGCAGGCCACAAACTCTTGGGAAATGAGAGTTGATTCCCAGAATCAATCTTGGGAAATGATAGTTGATTTCCCAGAGGTGGTAAACACAGCTCTTTGCCCAGGTATTGTTCTATGGTTAGACAAAGATTGCAAAATCATCCTAGTTGAGCTGACCGTGCCATGGAAGGAGGTCTGTGAGTAGGCACATGAGAGAAAAGCTTTGAAATATCAGTCGCTAATACAAGAGTGCAAAAACAAGGGGTGGCAGGCATGGCTGTTCCCTGTGGAAATGGGTTGTAGAGGTTTTCCTGCCAAATCAGCATGCCGGTTGCTGTCAGCTTTTGGCATGGATGAGAGGAGTAAGAAGCATGCAGCTCATAGGATGGGTCAGGATGCTGAACGAGCTTTATGTTGGATATGGAGTAAGAGGAAGCAAGAAAGCTGGAAGCCAGGAGCAGATGGGCTGTTATTTGGCCACCAGTGCCGACCCACCCAGCTGGAGGGCGTTGTGGTTAAGGGTCGAAACACTCAAGAAAGGTTGGGTACCACCTGATGACATTTGCTGCTGGCAGAAAGCTACGGTTACCTAAATTGGCAACCATATAAAACTCCTAACAGATGTATTTAAAATGTAAAAAATATATATATAACCGCATGTAAGTGAAAACATAACTCCCCAGTCACATGAGACACATATCTAACGGTAAAGGAAAAGAGACTGAAAACAAAATCTGTATATTTAATGCCGGGTAAGTTTGATGGCTTATGATGATTTTCTACAAGACAATGTAGTGATTTTGAGGTGGTGTTATTTCTTAGGTTAATTTCTGGTTAATGAGTACAGTAGCACACAATGGATTAATTGAACTGATTTGGCAATAGAGAATTCAGTATTAATGAGATATTTGTCGATATAGTTGTAATAGGTAAAGGTGTTTCAGTGTTTCATGTATTTAGGCTTCCTTCTCTTGCGCAAACTCTCTCTGTTTTGTGCACACACATTTGGTCTCTCTTGTGCGCACAGACTCTGACTCTTTCGAACATTTTGTCTCTATCTCTATCTCTCTCTCTCTCGAGCGCAGACTCTGGCCGTTTCTCAATACCAAGTATGCCAAGTTCGGACTTGCGTCCTTTAAAGTTCGGACTTGCAAGTTCAAACTCCGAAGAAAGAACTCCCGAGGACGCGAGTCTGGTTATATTGCAAATGGAACAGAGAGTACTTGAGATCGTCATTCAGTCTGGCTATTCTTATTTTAATGTATTTTTAACGAAATATATCAAATTCAAAAACCCTAATATGTTGTTAGGGCAACACCTGAATACGCTGATTAGCTGTAATGTATTTAATACAAAATGATGTATGATATAAAACACATTTATTTATTTACTTTATTATGAAACCATTTATTTTAAAACTACTAAACGATTGTACAACATAAAATAAACACAAGAAAAACATCCAGTTAAAGTGCAGTAATTTACAGTGTTAAGATTATATAAAAAATATATATGATTTAAGTTATGAAACTTAACTTTACCATACGTAAAAAGGATTACAAATAACAGACTTCATATGAATAATAAAGATAAATAAATTGATGAGACAAAAAATGCCAGTTGGATATATCCAAAGGGAAATTTGTATGTTTGACCATCAGACACCGGAGGGCAGAGCAGCTGCACTGAGATCGCGGCAAATTTCAGAAGTACTTGTCGAGATGAGGCTGCCCCGTGGGTGTACGCCGCTGACCACCCGGTGATTCACCGGAACGTACATATCCAAAAGGAAATTGTAATATAAGCGCTATCTTTAAAAACTGAACACATATTTGAAGTTTATTAATCTATATTATCGACTGAAAAGCTCTTAAAACTACATTTTATGACATAGAAAAAGTTATATTTTGAATATTGTGCTTCATTGCCTTTGACGTGAAATGCATTCTGGGATACTTGGCTGTCAGAAGTGCGCACAAGTCTCCTCCTGATGCATCCTCGATAAAATGGGCGGATCAAGAACACATCCGGGGATGTTATGTGAACTTGGCTTGATGCGAACTTTGATTTGGAACAGTACTTGTAAAACGTCATCAGTCGCGGGCCAAGTCCACAAGAACACAAGTACAGACAAGAACGCATATTAAGAAACTGCTCTTTTGTGCCAAATTGGTTGCACTCTCGAGCCCTGTAACCAACATTGTTGCCTTGGTTATGTATGTTTTGGGTGGGTCTATCAAAAGAAGGTCCAAATTCTATTGGTGTAGGGGTGTGTTTGTTTAGGTGATTTCGAACATCAACACTGGCTTTTAGAGATCATGCAGGGTGCCTTTTAATGTACTTATTATATGAAAACCTCAGACTCATTTTGACAGCACAGGTCACATGTACTGTCTAAGGCTGCATCTCAATTTATCTAGAGGTTCAAACAGAAATTGCTCATTGTGTAAATTGCACATTAATTAGGGATGGGCACGAGTACTCGAACATGGCATCGATGATCGATCACGAAAACCATGATCATGTGGGTTTATTTATTTATTTATTGTAGATATGGCGGCATTTGGATGTCTGGTTAGCGTAACAAGCACATGTGGTAGTAAAGACGCGTGTTTGATGTCGTGTTGAGCTACGCAGACAGGCATGACATCAGTAACATTACCATGCATGATTCAAAAGTAAACAGATAATTACACTCAACCGCGCTGCAGCAATCCGCCGATCCTCGCATTGCGCGGCAGCCCGCCGATCCTGTGAAGCCGGCCACACCTCACATCACTGAGGCATAGGGTTTAAAAAGGATGCCGTGATTTTCGGAAATTCAGTCAGTCAGGTGCAAACGTATAACGCCGTCAAATGTTCAATGCACCATTATCTGTCTGCACAAGCGGAGGCTGCAGTTTCAGGACCGCAGTTTTAGGACCCTCGTATTTTTTAACAGCGCCATCTAGCGAAACTGTAGCCTCTGGTGGTGCAGGCAGATGCTACTCGAAAAAAGTGCCACCAATGCAGTATTTTCACCCAATTTAAACTACTTTTAAAGTTTTAGATGTTTTTAAAGGTTTATTACAACCAAATACTGCTTTCTTTATTGAAATTAAATCAGATTTTTAGGAATGTTAATTAATTATTGGCTCTACGTTGCATTATTTAATAACTCATCGAATAAAATAAACAAGGAATCGTGTACTTTAGCCTTTTTTAGTCAATCACATATTCAAGTACAAAGGGAATACACAAGGATGACTCTGGGGGTAGATTTAAAATTTGTGTATTTATAAAATTATATATTGCAACAGTTGAATTTGAACACACACAAAAAAGTAGTGTAACACTTTACAATAAGGTTCATTTACTTAACATAAGTTAATGTCAGAGGTGTAAAGTACTTGAGTAAATGTACTTCGTTACTGTACTTAAGTATTTTTTGGGCTACTTTGTACTTGTACTGAGTATCAAAAATATAGGCAACTTTTACTCTCTACTCAATTACATTTTTGATTGGGTATTTGTACTCTTTACCCCACTACATTTGAAATGACACTTAACGTTACTCGCTACATTGTTTATTCGTCAAATAAAAACGAGACGAAAGTGTCAGAGGGTGATGATGGATAGAATCTGTGGTCGTGAGGTTACACGCACACACACAACTGAGGGACTTCATTTGGCGCTGCGCAGAGCAATCGTATGAAACCAAAGTACTGCGAGAGCGAATTAAATGCATATGGAGAAGTCTGGTCTCGCGGTACTTTGATGTCAAACGTTGAATGGCTTGTGTTGAGCCACCGTAGCGGGACATCTGCGTGCTGCGTATGTCATAAACTGTAGAGGAAAGTTCGCGTCTGGTCTGAGAGAAGAGATAAAGAGCAAACATATGGATGCATATCACATTTGCTTCAGTCAAGGGACCCTTTGTTAAACATGTGATGCTACAATCAAAACAAAAGTTATGCGCGATTGCAGGAGGGTCATCCCGCAACTCAAAGGCAAGCACAAATGTTTAAATACTCTGATGCTACTTGCAGCTAACCTCAGCTGGTACATAACTTGATATAACTTACTATATAAGCCAAAATAAACCAGCGAGGTCCTGTACTGATTGCCCGAGTAACTTAAGTACATTATAAGATTGATAATAAGTGTACAATTTTACTGTCCTCACATTTAATCAAGTAGTCTGTAATGTATTTACGGTAAAGAGGGATGCATGACGGAAGAAATGTAGTGCACTTAATGTGAGATAGTGGTGTTACGTACTACATGTGTTTACAATTAATCTTTCAAATGAACAACTTCACGTTTTTAATATGCATTATCATATTTCTGTTAGTGTAATTTTAGTTTACTGGAATTTTTTAAATATTAAAATTATATTTTTTTAGGATAGGCCTATATAAGAATATTTGTTAACACTTTACAATAAGGTTCATTAGTTAACAGTAGTTAATGTATTAACCAACATGAACAAACAATGAGCAATACATTTGTTACATTATTTATTCATCTTTGTTAATGTTAGTTAATAAAAATTTAAGCTTTAATTGTTTGTTCATGTTAGTTCAGAGTGCATTAACTAATGTTAACAAGATTTTAATAAAGTATTAGTAAATTGTTGAAATTAACATTAACAAAGATGAATAAATGCTGTATAAGTGCAGTTCATTATTAGTTCATGTTAACTAATGTAGCTAACTAATGTTAACTAATGAACCTTATTGTAAAGTGTTACCATATATTTATATCACAAAGTTATGGTGCGTTCCAGGCAGGTTTTTAAACCCGTGAGTTACGACTTCAAAACCACGACAAACGACCTTATGCGTTCCAGGCAGCCCGTAACTCGTGTTTTTACAACCTTCTACCGGTGAAAGTGCACTGGAACGGCAGTCAAACCCGTGACTTCCCACCCGTGAACTCGTACTAGATCGATGTACTCCCAGTTCAGAGTCGTGAGGCGTGGTTTTGAACTCGTGAGTTACGGGTTACGGGTTGCCTGGAACGCAGCATTAGGCTATATATTTTTCAGCATGGCACATTCAAGTACATAATGACACTAGACTAAAATTAAATGGGTTTAAATTAAATTTAATGTAGATTAGACTAAAATCTCATGGCATTTAGTTGAATACAATTAGACTAAAACTAAATCAATTCAGATGACAAAAATATGACTAAAACTAAATTAAATTTTAGTCAAAAGACTATGACTATGTTTAATCTGTGTTTGTTCTGCCAGGTCAAAATTTTTAAGTGTTTGATTTCTTTTCTATATTAGGAAATAAAACCTCATAAATAAACTTTCTTAGTTTTCACTGCCCAGACCTACAATGTCTCTTTGTGTTGAGGACTAGTGCATCTTTGAGCCAACATTCAGTACGAGTAAAAATACTTGAGTATTTTTAAATTGGGTTACTTTAATACTTTTACTCAAGTCGTATTTACAGTATTTTACAGTAAGGAATTTGTACTTTTACTCAAGTATGGCTTTCAGCTACTCTTTACACCTCTGGTTAATGTATTAACTAACATGAACAAACCATAAGCAAAACATTTGTTACAGTATTTATTAACCTTAATCTTTATTAAGCTAAATAAAGCTTTTAATTCTTTTTTCATGTTAGTTCACAATTAATTAATTAACTATCAAGTATTACTAATTGTTGAAATTAACATTAACAAATATTAATAAATGCTGTATAAGTGCAGTTTATTATTATTCCATGCAACTAATGTAGTTAACTAATGTGAACTAATTAACCTTATTGTAAAGTGTTACCCAAACTTGTTCATGACGTGAACCACATAAGAACTGCATGGACAACGTCTTCACTGACTCCTAAGTAGGGTTGTAACAGTATAAAATTTCCACGGTATGATAATCGTCACACAAACTATCACGGTTTCACGGTTTGGCGGTATTAAAGACTTATTAGTATAATAATTGGGCTTTAGTGTCTCCTTTTGCAGCCTTCGTCTTTCGTCTTCGTCTTTCTTGCAAACTGGATATCCATCTTAAAGAACAACCCTGCATTTGTTTTTTGGATACCCAAAGTATTTCCATACTGTAGATTTTAACTTTTTTTCTGGTGGGGAATAGAGGTTAGAAGAATTTGTAGTCTCTGGCTCTAACATTTTCTCTGCTGTACATAAAACGAGTGTCTAGCAGTCAAGCCGAATTAAGTTGCGTGTGTGTGCAGTAGCGCAGGTGAGATCTGCTTTATAATTTTTTCCCTAAAACCGTGTATAAGCAAATGTTTACGATATGATAATCGTGAAAGTTAATATCATGGTATACCACTATACCGGTATACCGTTACAACCCTACTCCTAAGTGAGAGAAAGATAAAGAAATGAATGAAACCAGGAACATTTAGTTGACTGTCAACAACTCTTTAATTTTTGATTTCAAACTTTAAAGATCTTAGTCACCACAGAGCACACACATTATATACGGTACAAAATTATATCAATCTTCATACCAAGTAATGTTCATATTAGTATTGCATACTGTTCATTACAGGATCAAAGGTTCTTGAAACATTCATGTCAATAAAGCACATCTGAGGAGATGAAAAAAATTATAATAGAGAGAGAGAAATATAAATATTAAATATTTAAAGCACACATTGTGATATATGCAGCAGCAACTGGATGCTATCCCCTCTTTTTTTCAATTGTTTGTCTATGATTCGATTAAATTCCTCCACTTCACTGAAATAGTACATAAAGAACATAATCACTGATTAACAAAAATGCTGTTAAAAAGTGATACACAGTACAGTACAGTACACAGTACATGACACAATCTAACACGTGGTATTTTAAAAGTCAATTATTATGATGGCCTACTGTTATGTCTGACTATAAAAATGTCACATGTCTCAATCAACATTAAAACCACATCTAAATGAAGAGACATACTCATAACATGTATTGTGTGGTAACGTCAAAAAGGCTGACTGTGAGCATGTGACAGTTAAAACATATTTATATTATTTTAACTAAAAAAAAAGAGTAACTAACAAGTTTTTACAACAAGCGTAATACAGTTTTCTTGTCCTTTCATTAAGTCAACACAAGCTTTCATGCAACAGTTTTATTAAACGAATGTGCTAACAAGTCATTTACAGCATTATTCTATGTTAAGCACGTTGAATGACCTCTGTGTATGTAATGTGCTACACAAATAAACGTGCCTTGCCATATTATGTATGATGGATATGCATTCAAGACTATCAAGCAAATCACAATCACTTCGGCTATGTTAACTTTCCAATGAAATGTATCACGATTGTATTTAATGTTCAAATAAAGATTGATTCACACTTGATACTCACACTCTGCTTGTCATCCATCTTTGTTGGTCCTCTAGTTCGCTAGGTGGCGTTGTCCTATAACTACGGTCCTATAACTGCGGTCCTATAACTGCGGTCCTACGACTGCGGTCCCGAAACTGCAGCCTCCGCTTGTGCAGGCAGATGCTACTCGTTCAATGGGTTATCTCATATTTAAACATCAAATGTCAAGAGATACCAGAGAGCCATACGAGCATTAACATTACATCTTGACTGAGAACAGGTAAGAGGACGACACGACACAGCTAATCGCTAAAATGATAGCAAAAGACTTGAAGCTGGTTAATGTAATGAAGCTTGTGCTTTGACTGGACGTGTTTAAAAGCGCATCATTTATGATGCACATCCACAAAGCGAGTTAAACTTTCTGTACATAACTTAGTTGAAAACTTAGTTGAAGTCTTGCATTTTATGCAGATAGATGCAGGTTGTACATTTATGTTGTATAAGGCTTAATATTATGTAGAGTGCGTCATATAGAAAACGCTTCGTTTGTGTTTATTAACTCTTTCCCCGCCATTGACGAGATATCTCGTCAATCAAGAGAAAACGCTTCCCCGCCAATGACGAGTTTTTCCGTCTTTCCGCAATACCGCAACTTTTTAAACACGGAAGTATTGCCCTATGGCAAGCTGCTGCATGTCCATGTCTGTTTTAAAGATCGCTCTGAATGGGAACTCTATGAAAAGTCCGTCACAAAAATGGAATTATCTCTGCTTTTTGCTCAAAATGTGGTGTTTTTGCAGAAACCTACCCATATTCAAAAGCTAATTACAAAAGAACTACTAAAGGTAGGATGAAACGTTTTTTTTTTGTTTGAAAGCAGAGGGTCTGTTCTTTCATTTGGTATATTGTATGTTTATATATTTGAAGAAGAACATTTTCTGGAAGACATTAAACGTTTGTGAAAATCATGAAAAACGCTGGCGCTGGCTGGCAACTTTTTTAAAAGCGCTGGCGGTGAAAGAGTTAACCCTTTAGTTTCTCTTCATCACGCAGCTATTCATGTAAGAGGTTTCTGTTCTGTTCATTTAATTCATTAATAATCTAGTATGTGTTCATTGTTCTGTCATAGTTTCTTGAAAACTACTTGTTAAGTTTTATTTTAGTGTTTTTAATAAAAATATTTTCAATTTCACCATAACGTTCACGCACCACCCCTTTGATTGCCCCGCCCCCAGTTAATAGAGTACTCGTTCTTCAGACCTATAGAGACAGAGCGCAGCACGTCATAACCTGAAAACCACGCCCACTGGGGGGAAAACAATCCAATCGTCTCCATTGACTTTGTATTGCGAGAGGTCGCCTCCTTGTCATTTCTGGCTTATAACAAAAACAAAATAATGCCTAAAAGCTGCTGTGTGACAATATGTACAGCTAACAAGCCAAAGAACCCAGAAATAAGTTTTTATAAGCTGTCGAGCTGTAAAACCCAGCCTTTAAGGAGAAAAAAGTGGATCGCCGACTACGTTTCCCACTAGTGGACGCAGTTCTACTAATAGGAGTATTATTATTAATTATTATTACTGTAATAGTGTATATGTATAATTATGTAATGTAAATACTGTTAAATAACGTCAACTGATGTATTATCTGCATGGCTAACGGCTAATGTTAGCGTTCTGTTCTAAGTTACCCTGTGTTCCAGTTCGTTTTTTATGATTTTAACTAGCTAACTTCCCTCAGTTTCGTTCACTCGGATGTACGTCATTGCTTACCTTGTACGAGTGCCCACTCCTTGAAGTGGGGTCAAATGGATCGCCCTAAGCCCTTAATCACATGGAAAGTGGAGACTGCCCCCTCCATCATTTGAACTGTGCAAAGGGCGAGCTGCTGAAGTGACGTCACCATCATGTTGCATTTTGGGATATGGAGCTGCATGAGGTGTACATTTGAAGCAGACGTGCTTCCTCGGTCAAAATCAAGGGAGCGAGGGTCTATCCATACAAACTTCCCTCGTCCACTTGACGAAGTGGAACGCACTTAAAAATGGCGACAGGGATTCCCCCGTGGGGAAGTGTTTAGGGAAGTTTGCGAGTGTGTGTCTAAAACCCTTAGTCTGCCTGTTCTGCTCAATGTGGTTGGTATTTTTAGTAAATTTAATCAGAGTGAATTAAAGCATAGAACAAAAAGTCTCGCTCATAGCAAATATTCCTTTTTGTAGATTTTTTTTTTAAAAGAGACATCAGAATCTGAGATATATAGTTAAAGTAATTATGTTTTGCCCATATGCATTCCACTGAAATTCACAATGATTTCTTATAATAAACGCAGTGATAAACAGTTATAAAAATTGAATCTCCATCTTAAGTTACAATATGCTTATGTGTAGGGATGTCCCGGTCAGGTTTTTTTGCCTCCGAGGCATTTGATTTTGAGTATCTGCCGATACCGAGTCCCGATCCGATACTTCTATAATACATTAAAAAAAGAATAAAAAAGAGCGAAAAAAACAGATCCAGGATGTTCCTTATGTCAGCATTGCTGTTTCTATGTGAAGTCAAAAGGGTCTAACTCTGTCCCAGCGCATAACTATTGATGTGTTAAAAAAATAATTAGAGTATAGTATATATGTTCAGGGGTTAAATTGGGGTTTGTTTTGTGGGGAAGCTCTGTTAGGAGGGAGGGTTTGAGGGGTAACATGTTTAATCCTGATGACAGCAAAGCCACTGGTGTGTTTCAATGACATTTTGGACCTCTGATAGGATTTTATAAAGTTTCAGCTTTAAAGCTGTGCCACAGGTTGACCCAAACTTTAAAACCTGAACTTTAAATTATGCAAATCTATGAGTCTGATACCCTATATGCATTTGTTGCACATGTCATTATGCACAATTGATCAAACTTTGAAGGAATAATAAGACTCAACCTCCTTGACTAATTCTAGGCATAAGATTAGATAAGAGCCAAAAAGACTCAATTAACAAGAAAAACAACATATTTATTCAGCAATAGGCTATGTTAAACAATCACTATAGTTAGGTCGTAATTGATTTGTATAATCAAAATACATTATTTTATTAAACTATACAATAAGTTGTATCCAGTTATAAGATGAGTGACATGGCTATACATACTTTAATACTTTGTTTCTAGACTTATTAAGTTTTTTCGACATGTGCACCATTCTTACCTCTCTCTCTATCTCTCATCTCTACAATGTGTAATGTGATCCTCCTGCGCGAATGCGCGTTCTTGAGGTTCTGAGTGAGACACGGAGCTGCGTACTGATGTAGATTAACTGAGCACATAGTGACAAAAACGATAGACGCGTCGTTTAAATGAGCGGTAAAAACTCGGTTTTGTCGCGCATGCACGAGTGTGTGAAGCACGTGTGTGTGAATGCTGTCAAAAACACATCATTATTCGCGTAACTTCACACGCACCAGCGCAGCGCGTACACTGGCGCGGAGCAGAGCGAGACCTATGTGTGCAGTCCTGGCCCAATTTAAACCCTGCATATGTATCCGAGTCCTGATCGGGAGGTAACGTCTGATTCCGATCGAGTCTGAAAACACGTGATCGGGGCCGATTTCCGGTGCAAAGAGGGAGAGAGAGGGAGAGAAAGAGAACGCTTCAAGTGGGTAAGCAAATGTACTGCTAGTGAGGTCAAAACAATTGTTATAGTGGCAAAATAGTAGAGGTTTACCAGAGTAAATAAAGCATACTGCTACACGAAAATAAGTATATTAAACATGACATGACAAAGAATAAAAGGGAAATGTAATAAATGGGTAAATTAGAGTAGAGGCCATATTTACTTTGTTGGCATTGTTGCGGAACTTTGATCTGAAATTAGAGCAGCACAAATTAATACTGTGTGTAAGCATTCATTTTAAGTACTATTCTGGTACTCTAACACATTAGGCTTCAAGATTAGTGATGCTGTTTATTACAAATTCCTAATCTACCATCCTTATGTAACTTCACAGTTACTGGATTACAGTGGCGGTCCGTGCATTTTACACCTAGGCCTTCAGTGGTGTCATATCTGAATGAATACATCTCGTAATCGCATCATTATGACGTCATTGCAATAAAAACATTAACAGTTTAATTGCAAAGTAAAATGGAAATTATTGTATTTTACACCTCAAGGAATAAGTCAAATTGTACTTTATTAAAAAAAACACTACAAAATGAGACGCAGCAAATATTATATAACCCATTTAAAAGGTATTTGAAATGAAGTCAAGCTCTTTTTTTGCTAAAGAAATTGCATAAATGGTTCTTGTAAAAGCTTACAAAGTGTTTTGAAGAATCAAAACTATAACAAATTACGTTGCATTATTTTTGACTGTCAACAAAGAGTTTTTCAAAGGTTTACTATAAAAAAACTAAATAAAATGCATTAAACTTACCAAATTAGCCTGTGGTTTATTTGTGAACAAAATCCATCTTTCTTGCTTTTCTCAAGAAGAGTTCAATCACTCTGTTGTACAACAAGTCCTTTTCTATCACTATAGAGGCAAATCCAGTAGTATTTCTGGCATAAAAGTGTGAATTCGTTTTATGGCTTAGTATGTCCGTTCAACTGAAGCAGTGAACACAGGAATAATCACCGCCAAACAGTCAAAGTGTACAGCTGTCTGTCTGTCACATGCTCACATCCAGATGTTTAGAAAAATCAAGGATTTCAACGGGATTTTGTCATGTCATACATAATAGCCAGTTCTGTTTTTAGCTGGGACAAATCAAATAATTTTCTGTGTGTGTGTGTGTGTGTGCATTTTACATCTTTGTTTTGCATCTGT
This sequence comes from Paramisgurnus dabryanus, assembly GCF_030506205.2. Lineage (NCBI taxonomy): Eukaryota > Metazoa > Chordata > Actinopteri > Cypriniformes > Cobitidae > Paramisgurnus > Paramisgurnus dabryanus. Next base: position 12,832,311 of record NC_133345.1, read on the forward strand.
TGCTGTTTTTTTGCCAAATTCTGTAAAAAAAAAAATCTGTGGCAGTTATACCTTGTGTGTGTGTGTGTGTGTGTGTGTGTGTGTGTGTGTGTGTGTGTGTGTGTGTGTGTGTGTGTGTGTGATTGAGCATGTCTTTTCTATATTGCATTTGTGCTCTAGTACCAGGCCTACCTTTCTGTGTCAAAATTTTCAGATTAATTCTGGATGCATTAATTTTATTTGATGGATAACAAGAAAAAAAAATATTTTTTGCATTTCCCATTCATTTCAACTGGGGTCATTTTTAGAGGCTCTTGGTGAATGTTTTACACCTCTTTAGAACAACCGAATCAAGCCCAGTTTTTTTATATGAATCTTGACCGATAATCTGGAAAAGTCGCAAAATCTTATTCCACTGAGATGAAGGGTACCATGTTTTTTAACTAAATAAAAGTGGCTTGGGGGTAAGATTGACCCCAAGGGATTATTAGGGTTAAACCATACCTGTCAGACCTCCCGTTTTTGCCGGGATTCTCTTGTATTTTACCATTCTTTCCTGCTATCTTCCCGTTTAAACCATTTCCTGTATTTCTTCTGTATTTTTAGTCTATCTTTATTACACGGCTCTCTGGAATGCTTGATTCTGATTGGTCAGTTGAGACATTTGCAGGTTCGTTCTTTTCAAATAATAACCGCTCCAAATTAATAACGCATAGCCGGACTACTTGCACGAGTAAAATCGCTCCGCGCCAATAAAGATCAATAAGATCTTAATCTGTTTGGCGCCATCTTGTGACAAACACTCGACAACCACGACAAGACACAGACAGCTTACTGAGACTGAACTTGACAAAATAGAGCATGACAGCTACGAAGCCAACACACAAAAAAATACAGAATGGGCATTAAAACTTCTCAAAGGCTGGCTAAAAGAGAAAAAATGGAGACAGACAAGTATGAAGCAGAGGATTTTAATAAGGTATTACGATCATTTTATGCATCTGTGCAAAGTTTCGCGGAAGGATAAAAATGTTAATTTAAAACAAATATGCCAATAAAATGTTTCAAATTCATATTCATGTCCGGTTTTTTTCTTATGTGGCAAGTAGCCGTGTAATAAGCGGGATAATGTAGAGGCAGCCGGTAGTTATTGGGAAATAAGCCCCTTCAGTGTGATACAAGACTTTTTAAAATTAAAAGTATAAAGATGGTAAACATTTAAACTACAACAATTCCCGCTCAGGCGCAAGGATACAGTTTCTACTGGACCAGCAGGAGTCTCTCACAACCGCACTTGTAAATTATTCCGAGTTGGGTTTTTAGAAAATGTAATACTACGGTGCTGAATCAAAGCAAACGTGCAAGGATATTTAATGAGTTTGGCTGTGGATGCTTTGAAAGTTCTTTATAAAACTGTTGAGCAAAGATTAAATGATGATCAGAGTTAAGACCATCTCCAGAACAGTGAGCAATGTTTGTGTTGTTTTTGAGTCTCAAGTATTTTAAGAGTTTGACTTCTTTCATTGCTTGTTTAAGTGTTATGTTAAATTGTTAGTCATTACCTGCATTAGCAGTTTTGAAATGTTGTTGATTATTTTAGTGTTAAAAGTGTAATAAAATAACAATAAAGTATTTTGATATATTGAACCTTTACAGTTTTTTATTTGACTTTTCATATTGCACCTTCTTTATGTTTTGTGGTGTTATAGATGAATGAACTGTTGAATATTAATGCTGAAAACTGATATTTACCGAACTGAAATTATGTTGCTTTTATCAGTTATCAATTTTAATCAAATATATTATTTCAATGAATATAGTAAGTAAATTACAATCAAGCATTAATAGTATAATTATTACATAATAAGGGACCAGTCTAGTACCCATTAAAAACCCATACTGGTCCCTGGTAAATAACGCTTAGGTTACTCACGTAACCCCGGTTCCCTGAAATAACGGGAACGAAGCATTGCGTCAGTTAGCTGACGCTATGGGGGAAACTCCTGTTTACTCCGTGACTGAAGCCTATTGGTTAACGTCTGTACAAAGTACAGACCAATGACGTTTGAACCCGCGCGCGGGAGGAACGCGTCCCTATATAAGCGCGGTTCAATCGTCAGGAGCTCATTATATTCGACTGAAGCGCGCAGCCGAATAACACTCGCTGCGTAGACGTTTGTAGCACGTCAAGAGACGCAATGCTTCGTTCCCGTTATTTCAGGGAACCGGGGTTACGTGAGTAACCTAAGCGTTTCCTTTCAATACGGTTCACTTCGCATTGCGTCAGTTAGCTGACGCTATGGGGGAACGTAATCCCATCACGCCGTGCATACACAACGTACTGAAGTGCCTTACCGGAGAGACACTGCGTGTGGCCCTATACCCGGCATATTCACAGCTTTAAAAGCAAATGTGTAAGCACCATATAAATTGTTGACGCGCACACGGTGGGGTTTTAAACGCACCGGGGGCACATAACATAGCACAAGACGGCGAGGTACCGAGCGCGCCGCGGCTGTGCGAGATAAGTAAATTCAGAGTCACGTTGGTGAGCTCGCTGAGCGCACCGTGGTGTACACATAAAACGCATGAGCGTGCATGATTGAGCCGAGAGAACCTGCGCTCGTAGGGCAGGGACGTCTAAGCTGTACAATCTGACAACGTAGACGGCGAAGACCAGCCGGCCGCGTAGCAGATATCAAATATAGATATAGATACCCCTGTAGACCAAGTTCATGAAGAAGCCAAACTCGCACAGAGTGGGCTCTATATAGGACATAGCTCATAGAGGGGCGTGAGCCAGTGCGATGGTTTCAACGATCCATCTAAATAACCACTGTTAGCAACAGACATACGTAGTGAGTGATCTGCGCAGCTCACGAACGGCCGATCTGACTATAATATGCGGCAGAACGGTTCGTAGCGTGGGATTATACAGATACCACAATAGTGTGAACCCAGGTGCACCCTCGAGCGCATCGGGATGCATATAGGTAGTATTATAGTGCACAGATCGGTGAGCTTTCCAAGCGCGCCGTAAATGTGTATTGACTATAAATTGCACGGGCACAGGTGAACACTTGAATACATCGTGAATGCATATAGATGAATCAGAGTGTTATAATGCACAGGCCGGCAAGATTCTCGAGCGCGCCGTCATGTGTTCTGATAATAAATTGTGCGCACACGGGTGAACTCTTCAGTGCACCGTGAATGCGTATAGATAAATCAGTGCACAGAACGCGCCGTGAATGTGTACAGATATGATTGATGAACGTAACGGTGGGCACCCAACGCACCGTGAACGTACACAGATGAACAACAATGTATGTGTCACAAAGCATAACACAGCTGTGTATACAGGTGAGCTTTCCCAAGCGCATCTTATTGTATACCAAAATGTTATAGCGTGTACATGTGAGCTTCTCTAAGCGCACGGTGGACGCATATAATTAAAAACCATATCGTGCATACAGGTGAGCTAATGGGCGCACCTTTAATGCAACAAACCTCAGTAGTGCGCGAAGCAGGGATGTCGAAGCTGTAAACTGACAACGTGGACGGCGGGGACCAGCCGGCCGTGTCACAATTGTCAATGAGAAACCTCTAAGACCATGCCCATGCTCTAAGACAAGTGAACATGATTGTCACGGGAGGTGATAACGTCAACGATCCATAAATAGCCTGTATTGACAGGTGCTCTAGTGAGTGATCTGTGACGCAGATGAACAGCTGATCGTCTGATGTACGTCAGACGTATGTGTCATACAGGACCTTGGACAGTTCCAGAGCGCTGTGCCTCGGGCACCGTCCGCATCTGAGAAATGACAGGCTTATGAATAAAGTGAATGGCCAGCCGTAAAAGCATGGTTCGCTGTTACCGCCGCCGTCCGCATCTGAGAGATGACAGGCTTGTGAATTAAATGAATGGTCGGTCGTAAAAGCGTGGTTCGCTGTTATCACGGCCACATAGATATAGGTAGGGGAGAGAGCCGCCGTGCCTCTGTAGTGAGGAGAAAAGTGTTCCACCGGCGATTCGCGGGGGGTTTTGACTTTCAAATGTCACTAGACAGAATGGATCAGACTTTGCATAAGGACGCCTTGTGAAAGGGGTCCTAGCAGCTTGTGTCAATGTGTCATAAGGCACGTAATGTAGGTCGTGTCCCACGGATGCCATCTCCGCACGCCCATCGTAATGGGTTAATATTGGTAGTTAAGCATGAGATGCGTATCACTCTGATTGAACATAGCTTATAAAGCGATGCAATGAGTTTATAAAGGAGATGACTCGTCAGCTTGTTCAGGGGGCGAGATCTCAGTCTGGTTCGGTAAATAATGAAACCACCGTAGATTGCCCGACCGCATTATCACAATAACACGGTCGAGAGTGCTGCAGTGCTAAATCATCCGCTTAATGTACCGTATTCACAGTACAAGGTGATTTATATGAGACAAACGGCGTTCCACGCGCCGAAGGCTGATTGCCGTCGTAAAGCGTGTTCAACCCACAGCAAATGCTGGGCTAGCTCGTAATGACAGCACTTCATGCAGCCGTGTGTAACTTAAGCAAGCTTCCCGGCCGTCAGCTCGGGGCGTGACCTTTGCTTAGTCAAACTGAAGTGGACTTATGAACAGAATGCCACGATATTCAGCTTTCTGAGGCTCGTTAGAGGGGTACGTGTGCCCGTCTTAAACGAGATGCCGCGCGCGTCTGACTGTGCGCGCGCTTTAAGCTTTGAAACTTATTGTGGCGGGTAGCAAGCTCACTTGAGGTTGATATTACCCTTAATATCTCCGAGTATTGGAGCGGAGGTGTGAGCGTCTTCGGATCCGCTAATATAAATCAGCTATATGGCCGAAAAACGTCATAAACCGCTTGGCTGTAAGCCTTTGAGTGGCCGTCCGGAGAGGGCGCGATTCAAACGCTTGGAGCCATGCAAAAGTCTGAGGCTGTCCTTCCTCTAGGAAGAGAGAATAACAGCCGTAAGACCGTGCTCGTTTGCGCCATCAGCATCGTAGTGGAGAAACTGAGGTGGGCTGCGAGCGAATTTGGCAGAAAGGTGTTAGAGACACCGTACAGTCGTGGGGTGTCAATACACAGTATATGGCCAAACCGGGGTTTTTTCGGCTAGCGTCGATAGAATTATGGACAGCGGGCCGTGTGTGCGTATTACTGATTGCTTGTCAGTAAGGCGATAAAGTGTTTAGAGACACCGTACAACCGTGGGTGTCAAAACACAGTATAGTAAGCACGGAAATTACTCTTTTTAGAGGAATTAAATACCGTTCGCCACTATAGTGAGGTCGCATAGCCGACAGTATTACACAGTATGTTTGGATAAACAGCACACAACATTTCAGGGCAGTCCAGCCGAGGCGCGACATAACCCCTTTTCTCCCAGACAGTTTCGTTCTCTGTTGATGCAGCTGTGCTGCGGAGACCAGAGCTCAGCCGTTCAGGTGCACAAGCCTCAGTAGTGACGGTGACCGAACGGCTCACGGAGCAGGGTAGTATGTCTAGGTGATTTAATGTCAGACTGAACCCATCGCAGAGAGGAAGTCTGCCGTGAGGCCCGCGGTTTTGCCGTTTATTAAAAGGGCAGAAAAACCGGGTATATATATAAGAATGTACCAATATTCAGCGCACTGATATAGGACGGGACTGAATAAAGGGAGGTATTCGGGCCTCAGTATATTATAAACAAATTCGTTCTGCCTCTGATTCCGTCTAAACCAGAGAGAAATTACCAGGCAGACAAAGAATGAGCTATCTGAAGTGAGATCGGCTCAGGCCAGTAAAGCTCTATAATAAGTGTTTTAGCGCTCCAATAGAGGCGTGTCCGCCTTATCGAGCAGACGAATGAGATCGTGCCGCTCCAGGAGGGGAGGGGCATGAAGCTCTCTTATAATGAGTGTTCTTGGTGCTCCAATAGCGGCGAATCGGCCCTATCGAGCAGACGAATGAGATCGCGCCGCTCCAGGAGGGGAGGGGCATGAAGCTCTGTAATCGTTGAACACTGGACAGCTGCATTTAGAGGCAGCGAGCCGTAATACCGCGTGCTAGCTAAGCCGTTAAGAGACCTCACCACTGTGGGGAAAGGAGCGAGGGACTCCGCGAGCGTGGAGCACGAGTGGCTGTGCTATGACAGAGACAGGGGCAGACCGCCCGTGTTTGCTTGTCGTATGCATCTATCCAGGTCTACGGTTCCCCGCTTGTTCATCTCAACAAGAGAGGAACGGCAGAGGGGAGCAGCAACACAGACAGAACAGCCATGCGTCGTGACGGTATCACCCGATGCACTCGGGGGATTAATATATGTGCCAGAGATCTCGCCACTGAATGTAAGAGGAGCGAAGGGACTCTGTAAGCATGAACGGTTGCGGTGTGACAGAACACAGGGGGGGTTAGTCCGTGTGTGCTTGTCTATGCATCCATCTAGTCTCATGGCTCGCCGTGTGTTCATCCCGGCGAGAGAGGAACAGCAGGGGGAGCACGAAACATGGATAAGACAACCAAAGCATAAGCGCGGTCCCGGCGTGGGAGGTGCCAGACCGGTAACGCGCTCGGAGGAAATTCATAGCAGAGAGGCTCACCGAGCCGCTGTGCTGGACGCTATTACAACAGCGCCTGCTCTTTTAGCTTATAGCTTTATATTAAAAATATTGATCTTACCGGGCGGCCGCAGGGGAGACCTCGTCAGGCGTGTGTCCGCTGCACAGGGCTCGTACCACGGCAAGCGAAGGCTATCTTCGGTTCTCGGCCGGAAAGCGGCAGGGGAAGACGCTAGACCTGGACTCTGCTATCTTCGGTTCTCAGCCGGAAAACGGCAGGGGAAGACGCTAGGCCTGGACTCCGCTGCAGGGCTTTTGTCAACGGCGAGGTAAGGCTTCTTCTTTTTCTTCGGAGCAGCGAGAGGTTCGCGCTGAAGGAGAAAATAATGAGCTCCTGACGATTGAACCGCGCTTATATAGGGACGCGTTCCTCCCGCGCGCGGGTTCAAACGTCATTGGTCTGTACTTTGTACAGACGTTAACCAATAGGCTTCAGTCACGGAGTAAACAGGAGTTTCCCCCATAGCGTCAGCTAACTGACGCAATGCGAAGTGAACCGTATTGAAAGGGAACATGTGGGCTTCATTAGATGGGGGCAATATGGGCCCTATGTATGTTGCTCAGTTTCTATATAAAATTCATGTTGGCTAACCCAGGTGGGGCCATAGTGGAACCCATGGACAAACCCACACAGAAAGCCCATGTTTTCTGGGTTTATATTTTACTGTTCTGCTTAATTCACTGCGGCACGCCTCTCTCTCTCTCACATAACTGAAAAGGTGACGTGTTCTGGCCAATGATGATGCTCATAAGCTACTTGCATGAATGATATAAACATGAATGATATAAACATCAACCCCCATGTTGATATGAAATATCTGTGGCACAATATTATTACACACACAAGAAAAGAGACTATGTGTTGATTCATGATCAGAATCAACACATAGTGTTGTTTAGTTACTGACACTACCATAGTATAAATAGTTTATATTTTTACAATGTTCAAAACAGAAATAGCTGTGGCATAAGAAACTGTTCCTTAATCTGTTTGTTTGACATTTTAAAACCCTATACCGTCTGCCAGAAGGTAGTAGTTCGAAAAGTGAATGTCCAGGGTGAGATGGATCCTTTATAATTTTTTGAGCTTTCATGAGGCAACGAGAACTGTGTAACTCTTCCATGGAGGGAAGGGGACAGCCGACTACCTTCTGGGCTGTGGTAATGATCCTCGGGAGAACCTTTTTTCCTGTAGCAGTGCAGCTAGAAAACCACATGCAAATACAATAAGTCAGAATGCTCTCAACAGAGCAACGATAAAAGGATACCAACAGATTTTGTGTGAGCTGGTAGTTCCTCAGTATTCTCAAGAAATGTAGTCTCTGCTGTGCCCTTTTGATGACGGTGATGGTGTTGACACCACTCCAAGTCAGATTGTCCTCTATGTGAATGCCCAAAAACCGAAAGTCAGAAACCCTCTCAACAGAGTTGTCATTGATGAAAAGAGGTTGTATTTCTGTTTTCTTCCTTCTGAAGTCTATTATCATCTCCTTTGACTTGGTGGTATTCAAGATCAGATTGTTTGTTGTGCACCACACGGACAACTGATCCACTTCATCCCTGTAGGCTGCCTCGTCCTCCCCGGAAATGAGCCCCACCACAGTGGTGTCATCAGCAAACTTAATTATAGTATTGCTAGCGTGGACAGGGGTGCAGTCATGTGTATAGAGAGTGTACAGTAGGGGGCTCAATACACAAACCTGAGGAGAGCCAGTGTTGAGTCTGAGAGGTGGAGATATGCGAGAGCCTACTCTTACCCTTTGTGAGTGCTCGGTGAGGAAGTTATTAATCCAAAGACAAACAGAGTGAGGTATTTCCAGAGCCGATAGTTTAGACACTAGCATATTAGGAAGGATGGTATTAAATGCTGAGCTAAAATCTACGAATAACAATAGTTTCCTTGCAGCTCCAGATGGGACAGAGCAGAATGAAGGGCTAATGCTATTGCATCCTCTGTTGACCTATTGGCTCTATAGGCAAATTGATATGGGTCGAACCCAGGTGGTAGAAATGAGATGATGTGAGTCTGAAGCAGTTTCTCAAAGCACTTCATTATAACAGGTCTCAGGGCTGCTTGGCGATAATCATTCAAGTTACTGATAACAGTCGTCTTTTGAAGTGGCACTATTATAGCAGACTTCAGGCAGAGTGGTACAGCGGCCTGGGACAGGGACTGGTTAAAGATCGTGGTAAAGACCCCAGCCAACTGATCTGCACATTCCCTCAACATTCGTCCGGGGATAATGTCGGGTCCTGCAGTTTTCCTCAGGTTAATTTTTCTCAATGTGCGCCTCACCTCGTAGTCCTGCACTGTTAGGATATGATCACTGTGTGTTGATGGATGTAGTGTTGTTTCCGCTGGTGACACCACTCAAAGCGGACGAAGAAGTGATTCAGCTTCTCTGCCAGCGACACATCACCACCATCAGCCAAGAGGTTGCTGGGCTTATAGTTGGTAATATACTGCACCCCTTTCCACACCTCCCTGTAGTTATTACTTTGGAAGCAATCCTCAATCTTCTTGCTGTATGTAGCCTTAGCCACCCGGATTCCTTTCTTTAGTTTTGCTCTGGCCGCACTATACAGCACCTTGTCACCGGCCCTGAACGCAGCATTCCTCTCCCTGAGCAGGCACTGCACCTCTTTGGTCATCCATGGCTTCATGTTAGAGTAAACCTGGATGCGTTTTTCCACTGTAACAGAATCCATACAGAACTTAATGTAGGCCAGAACAGCTGTTGTGTGCTCCAGATCCTGATGTTTGAAAACATCCCAGTTTGTTGACTTAAAACAGTCCTGCAGTTCATGAGAGGATCCTTCAGGCCAGGTTCTGACAGATCTAAAAGTGGTAATATACTCTTTCTTAGGGGGGTATAAGCTGGAATTAAGAGCAGGGACATGTGGTCCGACTGGCCCACATGTTTCTACAAAATCCTAGGTCAAAGTTCGGCCCAATGTTAAGTCAAGGTGATTTTTCGCCTCCTTTTTGGAAATCCTGCACCCAATCCCTTATAAAAGTCGTAGAAAACCATTCCTCATTAAAGTTAATCAATTTGAGCCCTCATTCATGGGTTTACAACAAACGGAACGAGACGAGTTACACGCCAAAATTTTGTCCAGAATATAAGAAAAATAATCATTTCCCTGAGCAATATTAATAGTGATGCTTTGCATAAATGCAAGCACCAATAATAAGTTAAGATACAACAACAGTATGTTGGCTTTGTCAAGCCAACATAATAAGTGTGAGGAATAATAATAGTGATACTTGGCATAAATGCAAGCACCACTAATAAAAGGGACTTGTCTTTTGAATGCAATAAAAGAATATGTGCTTATAATAAATATATTAGGTAAAGTAAATAACATGTTCCTGTCAAGGTACTTAATTGTCATGATTGTGTGTACTTATGATATTTGCCAAAGCATTATATATAAAACATAAAAGAAACACAATAATAATAAACATTAAGGTGGAATTAGGCTAAGGTGCTGGGTGATGGATGAAGTACCACTAAAAAACTAATATAAACTAAATATACACATTTTAATTTTTAACAGAGGTCCATTAAAGGTAAAATTAAAGTACTTTACAGATCAGGGCTGTAGTTTATTTATGTGACAATGTAACTCCTACACGAATTAAGCAGCAGCTAAATGTTTTAAATCTTGTACGTTTATTGATATTGGATTTTGGTTATATTGTCCATATTTAGTGTTGTAAAGATTTGTTGATTTGAGTGTGTTTGTTAAAGGTACACGTGGGTCACAGGTCGAGAGCCGCTCACATATTATGACATGAATCTGTCAGCACAAGATCATCAGACGTTCTTCACCTGTGATTCTGATCACCTGCGGCCTGCAGATGCCAGTAAGAGATCAAAACACTCAGAGGTGAAGAGGTGTGCTTTCTGAAAGCATTCAACATGTCTCATTGGTTTGTTGACAGTAATGCAGAAGGCCTGGAGAGAGAGAAATCCTCAGGCTCGGATCACTGCTGCTCATGAAGCTCTGGATCTGGAGGAGTGAGTTTGACAAACACACACAAGTAGATCATAGGGAAATTAAGTCGGCATTTCTACTAGGGTCTTTGCAGTACCACGGGTTGTATTTAAGCATGCTGGTGAAGGAATGACTCAAGATGACCTGATAATCATTACAGATGTGTGTTTATTTACTGGCAGCATTGGACATCTCAAGGGCTCTGGAAGCTCAGATAGTTGCAGTAATATCTGCCAATAATGTTTTGATAATTACACCATAGAGATCAGTGATAAATAAATCACTGCACTATACCAATACACATTATGATTTATAACACTCACTTCATAGCATCTTGTCTTATTTATTTTGGTGTGTAAGTGTGTGTTAGTACATGTTAACCATCTGCAAAATTACAAAGTCTACGATGGCACGAGTTATCGTTTCCAACTTAAATCTCTTTTCTTGGACTATGCAATGAATGCAAGGATTATAGGCAAGTTTACTTCCACAGCCACATTATCATTCAATGCACATTATTATTAAATGCACATTATTATGTTTCCTCCCGCTTCTGACTCACAGACTGTACGTCGCCTTTGTTTTCATATTTAAAGAATTTACTACTGACTAAACCATGATTCAAATGCAAGTTTTGAGCAGTGCAGAGTAACACTTGTTGTTTGTCGTTTCTATGATCACAAATGCAGACATGGTTTTTGTTTTATTATCCGTACCTTACCAATCTATTACGTCCTGCTCAAGCCGCATCATCGATCAGCTTGGTCATCTGTATTTTCTGGAACAGATTCAGGTTGAATTGATAAGGTAGTAAAGACAATTTTAACTCCTGTAGGGAGCTGATCTTCCAAAAATGGTAAGGTGCGTGAAATGTACTTTTCCACGCTTAAGGTATTTGGCCAATCGAAACACACTGGTGGCCAATTGGAGCACACTGCTCTTTTCAGAACAATGAGCTTTTTAGAAATCAACATGTTCCAGGGAGGAAGGGCATAGAGGAGCAGCAATGTCAAAATAAACAGCACAATAGTACAACAGATTAAAAAAAAACAGTAAATTTGTACTCTGACTTGGACATTTTGGCCACGTACAATTTTCTGAGTACAGTCGAGTCCAAGTCCTGTAACATGAAAGGAAAGATTTTAAATAATTAACGTCATATAAATAAACAATGAATTAAAGTATTTAATTTCTGTCATAATTTTCTCTTCCTATTTTGTTACAAACCTGTATAAATTTATTTGTTCTTATAAACATGAATGATGTTATTTTGGGTAAAGTTCATAACCAAACCGATTAGAAGCCACATTGACTTCCATAGTAGGAAAAAAGAATACTATGGAAGTCAATAGGGCCTCTGATCGGTTTGATTTAAGTCTGTCTGCCTGCCTGTTTCTCTATCGCTGTTTCTCAATATGCGTTCTTCAGCAATCTTGCGTCCTTGTGTCATCGCTCTACGTCATCATTAACCGGCGAAGTTCAATTCCAATTCTCAAGAACGCAAGTACAGAGGCAGATGAAAATACCCAGATGTGTTCTTGATATCGAGGATGCATCGAGTGCAGACTTGCGTGCTGAAATCTGGGGAGGTCAGGTGACCAACAGGAAGATCGCACACATCTCAATTCTCACAAGTGCGTTCTGTGTTCTCGCAAGCTTCTGAGTTCGTTCTTCCAAGGTCGCCTGGCAAGACCAATCTTCATTAGACACAAGTCCGTTCTTGGAATTGAGAAACAGCTCATGTTTTCCCATTCATCATCCATTTGAAATTTACTTCCCATAATCCTCTTCACTCCCTCACCTGTACTTTGTTATATCCTCACCTGACAGTCATTACCCTCATTACTCCCAGTGGTGTAAAGTACTTGAGTTATTTTACTTGATTACTGTACTGTATTTACAGTCAAAAGTACTTTTTTAGAGATCACATCATTCTTTTTTCCCTTACTCTTAACCAAACCAATTGAATTGCGCAGATGGTCGGTTTAATTTAATGTTATTTATTCTGGATCCTTTGGACCACACTAAGGAATTGGCCAACAGTTAATCTGATGATGAAGATTTTTTGACACCTTCCCTGCTACTTGCATCCTCTTTATCAAGACTAAGACCTTGTTTACACTGTCAGTCCAAATCAGATTTTGATGCATATACAATTAAACAGACTTGCTGTCCATATTGTGTACCACAACTGTTCAGATTCGATCTGTGTGTCCTATAGTGTTCTGCCGTTTTCTGGATTATCTATGGCAATGACGTTACGATGGCAGGACAATCTGCCTCGACGTCTGACGTGTTTACGTACGTGATGCAACAGCATGACATAACCAAAAAGCTACACAATGTGATCAGGGTGCGTGGTCAGACTGAAATGGAATTCTGGAGATGCGATTTGAAAAGGATTTCAAACCTCAGTTCACACATTCTAAATGTAATTGGATTTTTATTGGATATGCACCAAAATAGGATTTGGACTGACAGTGTGAACAAGGTCTAATACACCTCTTCCTGCATCAGCTGCCTGTGAAAGGCTTGATAGATCTTGAATTTTAAGTTAAATTCGAAGTTTAACAACTTTGAGTAGCATGTTGCATACTGAAATTAGTTAGTAGTCTTATAGTTTGATAAATAAATACAATTAAAAACAAACAGTTGTAAAGCAGGATAAAACCTTGTATGTGGTTCATTCCCTTCATGTTTTTAGAGATTAAAAGCTTAAACAAGTATCTCTAGTTTTCATTCTTCGTTACTTTTACTTTTTTAATACTCAAGTACAATTTTAATGTGGTACTTTTTTACTTAAGTATGATTCTGGCCGCATACTTTTACTTTTAATTGAGTAAAATGTACACTCAGTACTTGTACTTTCACTTGAGTAACATTTTTGAGTACTTTTTACACCTCTGATTACTCCATTGTTTAAGTACCCTGCAGTTTCCAAAAGTCTTTATACATTATTTTCAAATGTTTCTGTAAGTGTATGATCATTTGTTTATTAAAATTCATTGTTTAATTTTATCCGTCATTGTCTCCTTCATTCTCCACCACATCATTCCATAACAGCGGGTGTGCATTATTTTCAAATAATTCAAAGGACCGGAGACCCTTATTCCGCTTATACCATAGTTACCACAAACATTGCTCTGGTGGTTATTTAAAGACATTTGACAGGTCGGGTGTGCATTTATTGAAAAATAATGCATACTCGTGGAATATTTCTCAACCAATCAGAATTAACCGTATAGAGGATTTAACAGTCCCATGGTATAAAGTAGCCTATTCAAAAAAAATTATTACACCCACTAGTATTAAAGACATAGAATTTACCCTTACTCAAACTCCTCAATAGTTAGCTTTGCTTGTAAAAAATTATAGTTTATTTGCAAGACATCAGCTACAAGATGTGCAAAATAATGTTGTATAAACCTTTTCTATAAAGCGGCTTCGACTTGCATGATTAATTTTCATAAGATTCGTTGTACTGCTTCCGGTTTCTGTTCATGACCCCCTCTCATTCATTAGATTCATGATGTTCTGGGTCATTCAGTTTGTTCACCAGCGTGATCTCGTTTAGAATGAAAACAGCTGTATTAGTTCCGTAAAGGCCGCATCCGTTCACCTCATTTAACCAAACATATGGAAGAAGCCTGTGCCCATAAAGCGCTTCATTGTCATTGCTCCTCAAGAAGGGAGGGAAAGATTTCATTTATAGACAAATGTGGGTGAATGAATTGCGTGAACAAGAACCTAAAAGCACCTGTAGGGTTGTCAAATTTCTCTCTGAAATACGGGACAAATATTATGCCTTGGCATACTGTAGGTTTATTAATAGTTTGTTAATTAACAGCAGGTACTTTTAACACTGTCATTTAATTGAACAATTAACCAAAACCAAACACTTGTGAGTCCTGTTGCAATAAGGAAAAAAACTGTTATGCCCTTCATGGTAATCTTATGTGTGACAAACTAAACTAACATCCAGTCAACATCAAATACTTTAATTAAAACACACTTACAGTCTGTGAATCAGAAGCTCCAGCATTTCCTAACAAAGTTGGAAAAGCACTAGGGCATGTCAGATGAAAACTGTCTGAAAAATCACATTTTTTTACATGTGAAACATGAACACGTTATATTGAGCACTGTAAAGACATTCAAAGCATCAAAAAACAGAAAGAATTGGACCTTTAACATGTGGGTTATTTTAGTAGTCTGTTTGGTTGTTAGCATGTTTTCGCATGAAACTGACATGTTTTAACTTGAAGCTAGCACATTTTAACAAGGTGCTAATAGGTGTTAACAGGTTGAGCTGTGCATCTCTCTAACAGCAGCTGGTGATGTAAGCACTTTGTTCTCAAATCACAAATGAAAAGATAGGGGAATTTTGTGTGAACCTTTGTGTGTGTTCATGTTGTTTACTAATCAGAAGTGTTTGAGATTAATCTGTTTGTGTTATAGTTGTGCAACAGCTTATATCCTCCTTGGTGAGGAAGAAGCCACAACTATAGTGGAGGCAGAGAAACTCTTTAAACAGGCACTCAAGGTTGGAGAGATCTGTTACCGGCGTAGTCAACAGCTCCAACACCACGGATCACAGTACGAAACTCAACACAGTGAGTACAAAACCTAGCCCTTACCTTATGAATCCCATTCCAGAATCAGAATCAAATTTCAATTTCCCATCCTATTGATAATACTTTAAAAGGCTCTACTAGTTTGCCTAGAGAGTCTCACAAAATCCTTAAGATCAGTTAGCTGAAAGACTCATTTGAATCATTCTTATAGTGTTAAAGTTAAATTCCTTAGCAAGTATGCCTAAAGGAGAGAGGGGTCATCTGACCTCTAGTTTTTTGTGTATGGCCTCATGTGACATTCAGTACAACAGTATGATGACGTTTTTTTGTCTGATAAGAGTTTTTTTTTAAGTTCAACACAATGGATCTCCATCGGTGTGCTACAAATGTAAGTTATTTTAAGACATATGAAAAAAATAGGGACGGGCAATACCTTAGAGCAGGGATTCCCAAAGTGTGGTACGTGCACCCCTAGGGGTACGCGAGCTGCCACCAGGGGGTGCGCGAGAGAAAAATGTAATGGCGGTCTGTTTCTTTAAGTGGGATTTTTCCATACAATAAAAAAATAAAAAAATGAACAGTAAACATTTCCTTTGTAATCGCTTTTATTTTAAATAAAAAACTATAATTTATTAGTTTTTGATAGAAACGTAGAAAACAGCTGCTGTCTTTTTCTACGCACTGCTCTTCTGTTATGCACTGCAGCCGCTATATGCGTGCCAACTCGTTTCATTCATTCCATATTATAAATATGCTTAACTGACTGAAATCAGGGAAACTGTCATGTGGGACGTCTTATGATAAAGTTGTTAGTCACGAAGGAGGAGAGGGACCAAGGGAGAGATACTTTTTTATGGCAAAAATAGAAATAATAAAATGTGACGAGACATGGGCACAGGATACGCGAGCAATGTGTTTTCATGCATGGTAAAGAGACCGCCAATGAATTATATAATAAAATACATAAATACTTACTGTAGAGAACTTATTAAAAGCTTTCATTTAATTTTGTTTGAAACTTGAGCTGTTATAATGAATCTGCAAACTATTATACACCTTTTGTGCGAACAGTAAAGGCTTTCGTTAATGTGTTTGATGGGTCTGCACGTGACGCACTGGTAAACATGAGGAAACCTCTCATATGTCATCTATTAGCTGACGGCAGTAAGTGCACGTTTTTTACCATAGTAAACTTGAATGGCGTCTAAATATCACAGTGGTTAAACGCATACACGGGGGCGCGCATCATCTACGCTGAGCGTAGTTTCAGATGGTGCAATAGGCGTAAATATTTTTCTACAATGTTAGACGTAGCTAAGCCTGACGTAGGACTATTACACCCAACTTCTTAACGTCCGGCTAGTGCAACCGGGCCTTGGTTATTTGCGCTTATTACACGGCTCTCTGGAATGCTTGATTCTGATTGGTCAGTTGAGACATTTGCAGGTTCGTTCTTTTCAAATAATAACCGCTACAAATTAATAACGCATAGCCGGACTACTTGCACGAGTAAAATCGCTCCGCGCCAATAAAGATCAATAAGATCTTTATCTGTTTGGCGCCATCTTGTGACAAACACTGGACAACCACGACGAGACACAGAGAGCTTACTGAGACTGAACTTGACAAAATAGAGCATGACAGCTACGAAGCCAACACACACAAAAACACAAAATGGGGATTAAAACTTCTCAAAGACTGGCTAAAAGAGAAAAAATGGAGACAGACAAGTATGAAGCAGAGGATCTTAATAAGGTATTACGATCATTTTATGCATCTGTGCAAAGTTTCGCGGAAGGATAAAAATGTTAATTTAAAACAAATATGCCAATAAAATGTTTCAAATTCATATTCATGTCCAGTTTTTTTCTTATGTGGCAAGTAGCCATGTAATAAGCGGGATAATGTAGAGGCAGCCGGTAGATATTGGGAAATAAGCCCCTTCAGTGTGATACAAGACCCTCCGCTTCGCGTCGGGTCCTGATCACACTGTCGGGGCTTATTTCCCAATAACTACCGGCTGCCTCTACATTATCCCTTACACGATTAAACATGAGTATTTATGGTGAGAAAACAAAGCTTTTTTGGATTTTTTTTAAAATGGGGGGTGCGCCAACCCGGTTGGGACATAGAAGGGGGTGCGCAGGAAAAAAAGTTTGGGAACCCCTGCCTTAGAGTTTCCAATATACTTGTGGAAATTCTCCCCACAGTAAGAATGAGTCTTCCCATAATAATAAAGTTTTATTCTGCTCTCTAAAGACAGTGGTTCTCAAACTTTTAGGCCAACAACCCAAGTTAGATCAACATGAACTTGCGACCCCCACTCCTACAGCATACATAAACAATAAACCAAACAGCTTGTTTTAAGCATGTCACAACATTTTAACTATTTACAGATTAATTATAGGCTTATGTTTTAATGGGATCGGTGTACTTATTTTGTGGAGCACAAATGCTTAATCTGTGTATTGATAGTTGATTTGGCTACTTGCAGATCTTCTTCAACATTAAGAAATGATCTGTATTTGTTTTTCATGTATGTAATGGCCAAAAAAGTTTGCACAAATATGTAGATCCAAGTGAAAGCAGTCCATTGACACACCAGATAACTCTGATACTGCAAACCAAAATTCTGGCAGTGTGGAATTGGAAAATTTAGTTTTTAATGTTCACTGGACAGCTTCAGCAAACCATCTTCCAGATTTGAGAGGAGTTGAAGCAGCGATTTAGAAAATGGTTGCCTTTTCAGGGCCGGATTATCCATAGACTGGATTGGGCGAGCGACCTGGGGCACCAGGCAATAGGGGGACACCAAGGGCTCCAGACTGGGAGCAAATGGAGTTTTTGAAGCAGCGCGGGCAGTTTTTGGTAAAACTTTACTTGAAGAGGTGTTCATAAGACTGACATATGACACCTTCATAATCATGACATGACATGTGTTGTAAAGGAGATTTTATGCACATTTATGGCAACTGTCATTAAGTGTCATTTGCTCAAGTATGTCATTTTTTATTGCAAAGATGACATTGTTTGAGAAGTCTTTGTTATGAAAACTTGACATTAAAGGCAGGATAGGCAGGAATTATCTGGTGCAGTTGATATGACACTCGCCTTTGGTGTGAGAGACCTGGGTTCGAATCCACTGTGACACACCATTGTGTCCCTGAGCAAGACACTTAACCCCTAGTCTCTCGCCAGAGGCGTGCAACCTCTGATATATATAGCAATTGTAAGTCGCTTTGGATAAAAGCGTCAGC
This sequence comes from Paramisgurnus dabryanus, assembly GCF_030506205.2. Classification (NCBI taxonomy): domain Eukaryota; kingdom Metazoa; phylum Chordata; class Actinopteri; order Cypriniformes; family Cobitidae; genus Paramisgurnus; species Paramisgurnus dabryanus. Next base: position 12,850,735 of record NC_133345.1, read on the forward strand.
TAAATGAATAAGTAAAGTAAAGTAAGTAAAAAACTTTTTTACAAATTTGTTTAAACTCTCTTTATATACAAATACATAATTAAAATGTAAGTACTCTGAAAAAGAGAGTATAAAACTCGAGTGTCTTTAGACCTCTCACGACTGTTTTAAACACAGCTTATTTTTCCATTCGGGACGAAACAAATGATTGGCTTGTGCGACTATCACTCTCTCACGCGACCATGGCACCACCCCTGTTGCTATGGTAATCGGCCCACACATGCGCACACCCAATTGATTTGAACGTGCAAGAGGCACTCTAGGAAGAGCAAAAGTATGGCAGAGAAAGTGCATTCAGAAATCACAGTACCTGCATATGCAGTCAGCGAAGGCAAACAAAGGAATAAACGAAGCAATCAAACGAGAGTAAATATCGCGTGGCTTTTCCTCGAGTCGACGATGCGGTAGTGGTATTGTCTCCGGAGTGTAGTCCTCATCAGAGTCAACAATGCTTTCATCACGGAAAATCTTCCATGCAAACACTGGCTTAATAGTGAGTACTAAAAGCCATCCTATTTGTTTATATTCATAGTGATAAAGTTAGGTGTATTATTACATGCGATTGTGACATGATGTTACTACATGCACCGCACTCCCAGCAGAGCTGGTCAGCGTCGCGCGTTCATGTGTTTTGGGGGAGTGGCTTTAGAAGAAACCCAGAAGAAAGGGGGTGGAGTGAATGGAAAAATGAGCTGTGTTTAAAACAGTGGTGAGAGGTTTACAGACACTCAATTTTTATACTCTCTTTTTCAGAGTACTTACATTTTACTTATGTATTGGTATATAAAGACAGTTTAAACAAATTTGTAAAAAAGTTTTTTTAGATAATTCCTGCCTATCCTGCTTTTAAAGGAACAGTATGTAGGATTGTGGCCAAAACTGGTACTGCAATCACAAAACTTGTGGCTAAAACTGGTATTGCACTCACACAACTGGTGGCCAATACACAACATGACAACATAAACATCAATTGAGGGCTGCAACTCCACTTTTTAAATGGAAATATCCTGGCCGGACCACTGTTGTCAGTGATATAAGTATTTGAAATGAAAATGATTTCTTAACGTCTAGTGACAAATCCGGGCCATTTTATGATTAATTGATATACATTTCTTACATACTGTTCCTTTAAATAATACATCATAATTTGTCATGACAACTTGATATAACAAGACAACATAACTTACCACTTTTTACCAGTGATACAAATTGAATTTGTCATTAAAATATCATTAAGTATTATATGGAAGAAAAATAATGACAAAAGTTTTTGAATTAAAATAGCCTGTTGAATTGTACTACCTGAAAAAAAATGCATTGTATTAACCGTGCTTGAATTTTAATGCATTGTATTTTTAGGTTTTGCATTTTTAAGGGCTGAAATTCAACATGCGTGTATATTTTCTGTATTAAAAATTCAATAGTCCACATTCACCTTTTAGATTTCACTTTAAAATATTCGGTCTGTTTAAAAATACAACGTAAAATATTCAGCAGGCAAGTTTCAGTCCATTTAAATTCGCGTCCAAAAATTCAAGTCCAAAATTCAGTCGTACAGATTTCAACATTTAACATCCGGGAACTGCAGGAAAAGCAGTAGAGTACCGAGTATAATCTCATCTGCTGTTAATCGATCTGGCCAGCAGGTGGTGCACGTGTTCGCCAAAACTTTGTACATGTAAGATGATTTATCCACTGCAGTGATGAATGTTGGCTTTTATGTTCAGTTTTAGTAGAACAACTGTAATACACTCATACAGAGAGTGTATTGTTTGGTTATGTTATTGACAGGATACTAAACGGTTTTTAAATGCCATATAAATTAAATAGGGCCTTTCTGCCTGCTATTGGCTTCGTTTCTCAAAAGCTAAGTTGATTGTAGATTTTATTGGTGGCAATCTACCATCTTCTTATGCATACGAGAAACGGACACGTTTTTGTAATTCGTCACCTCAGTTTATAAACCATACTCGGATTATTGAACTGTTCAAGTTACAAATTGTGCGCGCGGATTAATAAACCATACGCACAATTAAACAATCAGTGCTCTCAGATTTTCAATCCATATCCACAAATTCATAAACAATAAATAAACAGTGCACACGCTTTCGCAATGGTTTTGCAAACTGAGTCCACTACCGCAGAGGTCCCCAACCACCGGGTCGTGGACAAGTTGCCACCGGTCGCAAGAACATCCTGAAAAAATGTGTATAATAGCTACGTTATAGTTTAATCAGGTGTTTTGTCCTTTACGAGCCGACTTCAAATAACATATCAATCCACTTCTATACAGGGCCGCGCTCTCTCTTTTTCTTCTCTCTCTCTCTCTCTCTCTCTCTCTCTCTCTCTCTCTCTCTCTCTCTCTCTCTCTCTCTCTCTCTCTACCAGCGCATCGGCGATCACATTGCTGTCATTAGAGTTCAAGCATACAGTACTTCTAAAACACAATCGATCAAAGAATTGCAAAGGTATGACTTTATGAATAAAATGAAGACATTCATTTGATATCGCAAATGAAACTAATTGCAGGCAGGCGCGGAGATTGACAGCTGGCCCGCCCAATCAGAAATGAAAAAAAATAATACTCGGGACGTCGGGGTAGCGATTTTGCGAGCCCTGCATAGGTTTGTTTTGTAGAAAGACTTTCTTTAAAGTGAATTTCGTTTTGTATAAATTGTATCTTAATATTAATCAATGTTTAATCAAACAATTGCCTCGATTTAATAAATAAGAAGCAAACCAAGAACGTCTGTGGTGTGGATTATAGTGAACCCACTATATTTCCGCAGCCATTCTTTCTGCTTTTAATGCATTTCTTAAATGAATGTCTCAATTACACAGTAGGCTTATAGGTTGTTATGATAGGCTATTTGTTGCTAAAAGCAATAGACTATATTGTATAAAGTGTAGCAATAAACATGGCGTGACTTAGTGCTGAGTTAGAGAGCTGGTAGGCTATCAAACAACATCACTGTGATCAGATGTTTCCTTTCTATTTTTTACCCCGCTGTCATATTTGTTGTGTGTTTATGTTATTGAGAGGAAAGCGCGCAGCACATATTTATAACGTATTGTTATTCAGAATACGTTTTCCACTTGCTTGCAAAAAAAGTTCTCAAAGTGATCATGGCTGAAAGCTGCTCGGGAATATTTTTTTCATTAGAACCATATAACGCAACATTCAACTTCTTTATAATAGTTTTTAAATAGTTATCAGGCTTACTTATAATTTTACTGTTTTTAACATAACATGCAATAGGTAAAATACACCATATGAAGTTGTATCCATGTCTAACTGTCCCGGGGCTATGGCGAATTCCTGTCGGGCTACAAAGATGTATCTGCGCCCTGCCCGTCGGAGGAAAAAATATTGTAATGGGTTTGCATTCTCTCAGATTTAGTTAGGTAATTATATTGTATGTAATTCGGTGTCATCTTGTTAGTTATTACTATCCCCACTAACAAGTGAAACTGTCAGGAAATGAAGTGAAAGCATAACTAAACCCATTATTCCTTTCGTGTTCACGTCTGAAATGCGCGCTCCTCGGCTCCGCTCTTTACGAGTAGGCTACCCGCTTCTTATGGTCATCAAAAAGTATATTAAATGTTTATTTATTTGTCATTTCGTTTAACCTCAGAGTCAAACATTATTCTAGCAATTCCCTTTTTCTTTATTTATTTAGTAAGTTAACTTAAATATGTGAGAACGAAAATATATTTTTAGTGATTTGTATGAAGAGAATATGATGTTAGAAGCTTTATTTTATAACACAAAATAGTGACTGCACACTCACTTGCAAAAATTATTTATTATAACCAACGTATCGGCAAATAGCCTTCGTCAAGGTATGTGTTCGCTCAGAGTGAAGCTTCATTTTAAGCATTTAGTAGCTTAATTTATTTAAACAGTTTTAATAGGCTATTTTAAAAAGTATTAGGTTTTTTGTGTTCATTTATATTTCTTGTCACTGTGTGCAGGTTCTTTTTTGTAGGCTATATGACAGCCCAATAATTTTTTTAACCAAAAAGGCTTAATTAATGTCATGTTGCATTTCAATTTAAAGTATATCAATAATGTCAAAAATGTGACGTGCAGTTCGGGTGTTCTCACCAATACGCTTGTGATTCCTGAAGTTTTGACGAATTTTATTGACTTGTTATAGTTTCTTATTCAAAAGTGACACCCATAGATTCAGGTCCACCCGGACTTAATCCATGCCCACCCATATGTCACGTTCTGCATCCGCCACTGAAAGGGTGACTTCAGATGATGAAATGTAACCATTGATTTTTTTGGATGCTTTTAGTCACCAACAAAAATTCTCACAGACACAGTTACATTTGTGCTATTGTAGTTTGGACGTGTTTATTATTATTCTGTAATATGGAAAAAATATAAATAATAAAAAAAAATGTAGGGGTTGTCCTCGGTATTTGAAAAATCCTGGCTACGGCCTTAATGACAGCAATGTGATCGCCGATGCGCTGGTAGAGAGAGAGAGAGAGACAAAGAAAAAGAGTGAGCACGGCCCTGTATAGAAGTGGATTGATATGTTATTTGAAGTCGGCTCGTAAAGGACAAAACACCTGATTAAACTATAACGTAGCTATTATACACATTTTTTCAGGATGTTCTTGCGACCGGTGGCAACTTGTCCACGACCCGGTGGTTGGGGACCTCTGCGGTAGTGGACTCAGTTTGCAAAACCATTGCGAAAGCGTGTGCACTGTTTATTTATTGTTTATGAATTTGTGGATATGGATTGAAAATCTGAGAGCACTGATTGTTTAATTGTGCGTATGGTTTATTAATCCGCGCGCACAATTTGTAACTTGAACAGTTCAATAATCCGAGTATGGTTTATAAACTGAGGTGACGAATTACAAAAACGTGTCCGTTTCTCGTATGCATAAAAAGATGGTAGATTGCCACCAATAAAATCTACAATCAACTTAGCTTTTGAGAAACGAAGCCAATAGCAGGCAGAAAGGCCCTATTTAATTTATATGGCATTTAAAAACCGTTTAGTATCCTGTCAATAACATAACCAAACAATACACTCTCTGTATGAGTGTATTACAGTTGTTCTACTAAAACTGAACATAAAAGCCAACATTCATCACTGCAGTGGATAAATCATCTTACATGTACAAAGTTTTGGCGAACACGTGCACCACCTGCTGGCCAGATCGATTAACAGCAGATGAGATTATACTCGGTACTCTACTGCTTTTCCTGCAGTTCCCGGATGTTAAATGTTGAAATCTGTACGACTGAATTTTTGGACTTGAATTTTTGGACGCGAATTTAAATGGACTGAAACTTGCCTGCTGAATATTTTACGTTGTATTTTTAAACAGACCGAATATTTTAAAGTGAAATCTAAAAGGTGAATGTGGACTATTGAATTTTTAATACAGAAAATATACACGCATGTTGAATTTCAGCCCTTAAAAATGCAAAACCTAAAAATACAATGCATTAAAATTCAAGCACGGTTAATACAATGCATTTTTTTTCAGGTAGTACAATTCAACAGGCTGTTTTAATTCAAAAACATAAAAATACAATGCATTAAAATTCAAGTACGGTTAATACAATGCATTTTTTTTCAGGTAGTACAATTCAACAGGCTATTTTAATTCAAAAACTTTTGTCATTATTTTTCTTCCATAGTATTAATACTGTGTCAGATAGTTTAATAACAGCGTCATTAATATAATTTGTCATTAAAAATGTCATAAATCAATATTCTTCAGTTCATAATGGTTTTTAATGTTGGCAGTGCTTTTTGGGTTTGTATATTAAATTATTATTATGATTATTATTTACTAAATGATTATTAAAGAATACTTTATTTATTTATTTATAAATAAAGTTACTTATATTTAACTAAAGTAACCTTTTGCCAATTGATAATAGTGTGGATTTTAGCTATTAATGTGTTAATTTGTTGAAAAAGACTCTGGAAATTTTTTTATAATACAAATATAATTATATTTTAGAAATTATATTGAAATCAAATCTTTTACTGAGTTTATATGCCTACGTTTATAGTAAATTTATCCTACTCTATTATACATTCTCCTGATAAAAAAGGTTCTTAAAATCTAATGAATACTGGTCTCTGTAAAATGTATATATCTGCAGATTACAGCAGGTTTGATTTAGTTCATCCCCTGAGAAAGAGGAGAAGTGATGATTTGTGATTGATTCCCTCTAAAAATGGCCGGGTTATTTTTGACCCATAATGGGTAAATATTGGACAGAACACATGCTGGGTTAAAAATGACCCTATGCTGGGTCAAAAAGGACCCAATGTTGGGTTGTTGTTATGAAACCATGGGGTATAATAACCCAGCAGTTGGGTTAAAATAACCCAGCACGTGTTCTGTCCAATATTTTCCATTAAATAACCCAGCCATTTTTAGAGTGTTGGTGCTAAGAGAGTGACTGTCCAAAACCAACCCAAATGAGCACTTTATATATTAAACTAAAGCAATAGATAATGTGCATGTCAGGACAGATAATGTGCATGTCATATAAATATATTTTGTATATAAATATATTATTGTTTATAGATGTCAAATATCAACTGATTTTTTTTCTCTTTTATTAAAAACTGTCACAGCAAACATCAACACGCAGACTTGTACTGCTTACAAACATGCACACGCGGGTGAGGGTTAATTAAATCTGCATTTTTCTGAGGGTATCTGTGTGGGTGGAATCCGGGCAGGTCTGCTTTTCCTCCAGACCTTGACGCTTTGTGTGTTTGACTTTATATGGTGCGCCACTGACTGATCGGCATATGACATCAGAGTACTGCGAGAGCAAAGGTACCATTTTGTAACATTTCGACTTGCTCTCGGGGTATTCTGATGTACTAGCTGCCTAACTGTCTGCGCAGCGCCACATAAAGCGAAACGCCCCACTTTATACAGCAAACAACATGAGAAGTGGTGGCACGCAAAAGAAAGTGAAGGTACGTAAAAATATAAACGTGTCAGAACTGCGAGCACCGGTTAAACTACTTACATCGTGTTGTTGTTCTTTCAAGCGCAGCCACACACTCACTCTGGAAAGCGGCATAACTTTGACAAGCGCTTTCATATGCTGATTGAGGCACGCCAGATAAAGATAGGAGTTTTAAACTATTTACAGCTAGGCATATTAGGCAATTATTTTATGACTTTTATTACATTCAATGGGGATCTTAATGTTGGGCACAAGCCTACGTGAGAAAATAGATGCGTGGCGTGAGAATGGGGTCAATAGTGTGAGTGTCACGCTGAATGCGTGAGAGTTGGCGACCCTGCGCTCATTGGCATGACGGGTCAGTCGTTTTTTTTCACCATGCGCTCCGCGGGTCTATGCCGCCCCATGTGAAGATATCTCACGTTCGAACCGCAAAAAGACACGCCCACGCGGGCTTAATTAGACATTGATTGCAGAGAGATGAGCGATAGTGAGAGAAGGAGAACTTCTAGCCTACGTTAACACCAAAAACATTATAGATGAGAATAAAGGTCTATAGGAAAACGTGTAAAGGATACTAGTATGTATATTGCCATGCCAATCATCTCATCACAATATGCTATCTGTATATAATGTATTGTATGTTTATATCTTATGGCTAGAATTAGGCGAGTGAGTTGTATGATTCTTTGTTTATTAACTTCCTATTCTTAAATTTTCATCAAATCTGCAAAATGGCATTTAGGCATTTAGCAGATGCTTGTGTCCAAAGCGACTTACAATTAAAGATAAGGAAACAACTAATGACACGTATATTTAAGGTGTGCCCTAAATTTTATACAGGCCAAGTAAGCAAGTTTTGACAACCAGTCTGGGTCTCTCAGGTAGTGGGCAAGTTCTGGTTTTGATTCTTTCAGCAATAAGTACATTTCTTCACACAGTTCATAAAGCTGATTTTCCTTCTGACTTTCGCTAAAAGTGACTTTCCTTGCGATAACCATCACACATCAGTAGGAAAAAGCAATGCTTCGTGTTGGGAGTCCATCTCATTGAAAAGAGTGGCTAGCAGTCTACTGTTTACTGGACAAGATTTTATGTGAATTACAATTTTTATTGCACAATTGAAAACACTGTGAAGATCAGAATCAAGTGCTCTATTCTACTAGGAGCCACTTCTAAAATGTGCCTTAAGTTAAAGCGACACCATGTAATTTGTCAACCTTCATAATCAATTTTCAAGACCTTTGTGATAGTATATCGACTTTAAATAGGTTGAATGACATGTCTACCATAGCCTGACTGGGTCTGTATCGCTTTTACTCATACTTTAAAACTTAGGGTTTCGGGTAGTAACCAGAGCACAAAAAAACTTTTTTTTTTTTGACAATTTTTTTGACGTGAATTTTGCTTGAGGCTACTTAAGGAGTGTAGAGAGCAACTTCTTTTATGTGACTCTGTGGCACTGTGTTGGTGTCATGGACCTATGACACGGGATGACCTGGGTTCGATTCCCCTTTAAGGCAATTTTTTTATATAAACTCACGATCTTGATTCGTACATAAATGCGATCTTCTTTATAAAATCTGGCATATAGTTCCCTTTATTCAGATGCTGCATTCACGTGTTCACGTATTTACCTTTCTTTTACTGTCTATGGTATTTACATTACAATCCAGGATGCTATAGCAGTCAAACTTGCTCAAACTCACACAGTGTAAAACCAAACCCTATTCATTCACCAATCCCTATTCATTCACCAATCAGATCCGAGCGTTTCTCTCTTCCTTATTTGCTGCGTTCCGCTGTTACTCGTATTACAAAGCGGCAGACCTAAACACATCGGTTTACTTGGATTTGGAGCGATAATTTTCACACAAAAGAGAGGAAAAACGAGCACCATTGTGGAAAATCCTGGTGGTGAGGGAGAGAGGGACGATGCAGCAATTTTTTTTTTCGAAGGAAATACTTCTGGTCGTTTCTAAATTGGAAGGCTGCAGCCTCCGGAGGTCAAATACTGTATGCAGGCAAGGAAATACTTCTGGTCGTTTCTAAATTGGAAGGCTGCAGCCTCCGGAGGTCAAATACTGTATGCAGGCTGCATACGTAATCAAGCCTGGTTTATTAAGGTAAACTGAGCATTACATTCGCAAATCATAAGCATACTGCAACAATTTACGATTAACTAAGTATAATAGTCAACTTTATAATTGTTAATATTCTGAAATAAGACAGTCGTGATGACGTATGCAGCTTAGAAATACGACATCCGGAGGCTGCAACCTTCAGATTGAGAAATGGCTTCTGCCACAAGTTCCTCATCAGAAAGTTGTAACATGACTGCGTTTATCTCTGATGCCTCAAAATGTTGATCGTTTAGTTTTTAAAGGTTTAGTTTAGTTTTAAGTTTTAAGGTTGGCCAGTTCTTTTCCTTTGGAACAGTGCTTCGGGGCTTGTGGCCTCTAGGGGCGCTAAGCATGAAAAATACATGTCTAGCGCCCCTAGTGGCCAAAAAGGTCCACGGTGTGCCTTTAAGTGCCTTTAACGTGTTTTTACCTACCATTGCACCTGCACCATCAGTACATGCACCAACACAATTATCCCATAAAAGTCGCTCTCTCTTAAATTGTTGTCCAGCTTGGTGAAAATGTCACTGCCTGTACAAGTCCACTCCATCGCTGAGCAGAAGAGCATATCCTTGTGGATTTTTTGTCAAATGTGTATCTGATGAATGCCAGCAAATGAGCAGAATTAGACACATCGGTTGATTCCTTGACCTGTAGTGCATACTTTTCCCATGTATTCTGTCACCCACTTGACTCTTTATGTCTTTTGCCATATCATGTACGCGGCAAGCTACTGTGTCATTTGACAATGGGATAGTCATAAACTCACTTGCTATTTTTTCACCATGCATGGCCCGACACATAGTCTCAGTAGCAGGCTTTATAAGGGTTTCCACGATTTGTGTGTGTGTTTTTGGCCACCTTATAAGAAGCCTCTAGAGCATTAGCAGTACAGTAACTTTGGCTTGTTGTGGTGATAACTTTAAAGCAAGTCGCCGCATTGTGATTTAATGGACGCAAAATATTACTTAATATTATATTATTTCAAACGAATTGGTTCTGTCTTTAAAAAGCACAACATATTTATTTGTTATGTTTATGTATCATATTAAAAACACATTATAATCAGAAAAAAAACATTTATTTTTCAGACTGTCCCGCGATACCTCAAAATTATTACCCGCGTAATAGAGAGACCTTTGAGAATTGAAGAACCACTGCTCTAAGAAAGGATGTGTTCATTTTTACACATTGTTTTGTGTTATCCTGACACATTATGTATTTATTTATTTTGATTTTGATTTTAAATAAATAAAAGGGACAACACAAGATGTGTTAAGCACAAAACACAAAAACGTGTTGTTCCAACAATAACACAGAGATATGTCTAGTTAATGACAACACATTAAATATGTTGTCCTTAACTAGTGTTGTAAACCTTTTAAGCGAAGACCAGGAGACTTGGATTCCCTCGAGCAGTAGTCTTTATTGCAGAAAGCGATCTTCAAATCAGAGCATAGAGCTTGGGGCGCTGCAGTAACCAAGTCTGACTTACAGTAGCTCTACGTTGCATTTATACACATTTTAGGGGGCAGTCCCCTAAATGGAATACAAAGCACTCAACTTTAAACAAAGCATGTAAATTCAGTCAAGGAATCAGCCCGATACCAGGAATTGCTTCAGCCCTGATCTCATCAGCATAACAGTGTCATTCAAATGCATAGGTGCTAATCCAATCATCCTAACAGTATCGCCCATACCTTCAAATGCATAGAGACAAAGGCACAGTTGTGCCTTGAGCTTAGCAATCATCTTTATCTTGATATCCTTTCCAATGATCAGGAAGAGCATAAAGACAAAAGGTTAATGTCTTAGCCACCTGGGCTGCCTGACTTGATTGTAGAATGTCATAATCTCTACCTCAAGATGTAAAACACAATGTACATCACTTTTTCAGTTTATATGCTATTACATTGGAACCTAGATATAACATTTTATAAATTTGTAATCCTACACTAGTCACAAAGTGTGTTGTTATAACATAACAACGTGATCAAAATGTGATCAAATGTTACCTGTCATGCAGTTATATTAAACATTTACATATGACCAGATGTTACCTGTCATGTTATTAAACCTTTACAATGGGATCAGATGTTATCTGTCAGGAATTTCTTAAACCATATGTGAGCTCTGTTGATTCCCCTTAAAAGGATTTAAGTCTGCTGATTTCAAGGAATAAGTCTTCTTCTGGTATATTACAAATGAATTGGTGAGTTATTGGACTGGCTGGGGTGCACATTTGTTTTAAAAGATACAAATTCATTTTCACTATGTAACAGTACATGCCCCACTATTTAAATATTGGTAGGCATCAGTACTTTATTTTCATGCTTCTCCATCAACTCCTCCTGACAGGACAAGGTAATTAAATATGTCCCATAGTTAAGTTGCCGCGGGCGCTTCATATCGTCTACAATACACATGTAACGTTTGATGGGACAATATGAGACTATACGAGTGTCGTATTAAGTTTTCTCCGTGCTCTCAATTTAAAACATTTATAGCATTAGCGTTATTTGTCATTTCGCTAAAGTTATAGTGAACCACAAAAAATCTTCTAACTACTAAATTAACTACTGGATGCGCCGTGCCATGTTAGCGGAAGTCGGTTGACAAAATGCGGAAGAGCGAATAATTAAAGGGTATATCTCTTTCTATTTCAGACAGCATGGTAATAACTAGACTTGGACTGTGGACAAATGAATAAAAGTCGTCATCATCAACACTTTGTGGTATTATTTGTCATTTAAAAATGTGCATTTGTATATCAGTTCACGAGTTTAGGACAGAAGTCTCGTTCTATATTCAACCTTTTATTGATCTGTCTTTCATTATACCGTACAACCTCATAATAGTCTAAGATTGTGAAAATAGACTTATCGATAAAAACTGTTGTGTTTCAAAAGTATCTTAGGAGACTAAGTTTGATATTCACTTTGACTTTTTTCTATAGGACGGGACACTAATGTGTTAGTTTACATCAAGAGAAGACTTGCAATGTGCTCCAGAAAGCTTGGACGCACACGAGAAGCAGTGAAAATGATGCGAGATGTGAGTTAACTTTGGATTTCTACACAGTCACACACAGAGTATTAGTCATTTTCTTTATTATTACATAATGTTTATTTATATATTAGTCACTTGACTTGTTTTTTTTTTCATTTATTTAAAAGAGCACCTACTATGCTTATAGAAAACGTTCCTCCTTATTAGTGTTTACGTGATTTCTAAAACCCATTTTTATAACAAAAAAACATTTTTGCAGATGTTTTTTAGCTTTTGTCTCAGGAGTTCTGCATTAGCTCATGTCTCTTTAAAGCCCCCCAGGTATACTTGCTCAATCAACTCTGATTGGTCTGCTAGCCCAGTCTACTGCGGTTACTGACCCTGATCCACCTGAGCTTGTGTTTGTTTGAAACATCTCATGATTGAGGACCACAATGGAAATAAGTCTTGGACTTTATTGTGTTTTTTTCCTCAATTGTATTTGATGTCTTTTTGTGTTTTTGTGTAAGACATTGTGGTCGATACAATTAAATAAATTCAATCAATCAATCAATCAATCAATCAATCAATCAATCAATCATTCATTCATTCATTCAATCAATCAATCAATCAATCAATCAATCAATCAATCAATTCAATCAATCAATCAATCATGATTTGTCAAGAATTTAATACTCCTGGGAGTTTATTTTACAATGATATAAAAGCCCCAAAGAGATCTGGCAATTTATTCGCCTTTTAAGCGAACACAAACCGGCTCCAGAGAAAATTATTAAACATTTAAAATTCGGAAGAGAAGAAATTTTTTTATTTTTTCAGAGACTGAAAAATCAGAAGTCTTTCTAAAATCCCCTTTTCATCATTTGTTTTGGTAAATGTGCAGTCTTCACTGGGAAAAAAAACTATTGCTAAGTTTTTTTATGGACACTAATTTGGACGCTGATGAAGTAACTGATGTAATTTGTAGTTATATGAAGATATGTTAATACCCCAGATGTCATTTTGGATATTTTCAAACAGTAAACCATTGATTACAAAATCACTCAAGATCCTTCTATCAAAAAGAAATGGAGCTTTTAAAGAGAGGAACATAGCTGAGGCAAAAAAAAGTGAAATTAAGAGAGCTAAAGCAGCCTATAAGAAAGACCTTGAGTCAAAATTAAAAATGGTATTTAGGTTTTGTTTGGGAGGGGATGCATTTAATTAAAAGTCAAGATCGTAAGAAAACAAACAACAGAATTAGCTTGAATGGATTCGGTTCAGATGCAATTTTGTCACAGGATTTTAATCTTTTGTATTTAGGTTTGATTCTAATTATTTTAATCAGGAAATGTGTGTTTCACTTTTGTGTTGGTTTAACTCAGTAAATGTGAAAAACAAGAATTGTCGTGAGAGAATTGTGACCCAGTAGGGTCCACGCCAGAAAATACAGAATGTTTCATTGGGGGGGGCATAGTAGTAGTACATGGCACTCTTAAATGTTTTGTTCTGATTGGCCAGTTGTGACATCCAAGTTTTGTTCTGAGATAACAACTGCCTGAAACTAGTAATACAGCCTCACCCAGGTACTGCCAGAAGGTCCTCTTAACAGGCATAGTTTAAACTACAAAATAATACAGTATAAATATGCATAATTAATATATATTATGATTAATCCGAATGTAACTTGTTTTTACACATCTTGACTTACACCCATGAGTCAATGCCTTTACCTCACAGATGGTTGGTATTTCTTAAAAGTTTGCTAATAAAAGATTAATAAAATTTTTGTATCTATATATTTACTCTTATACCAACTAGCCATGTAATTAGTGGGATAATGTCCAGCCTGGTTGATATGAAAAAGTTAACCCTGTGTTAAAAAGTTAACCCTTCTAAAGCCCAGGTTATCGGTTTCACGTTTCAAACAGTTCATACTAAACCGACATTTGTCCCCTCTTATATTTTTAAATATAATGTATTGTATGTGTTGTCTCATGTCCTATGTGATATGCGTGTATGTTGCAACAAAATGTCCTTCAGGAAATGAATAAAGTTGAACTTAAAAAAGTTGGACAGCCATGTTCAGGTCTCTCCAGAGTTGGTTGAAACGGTTCAAAACTGGGCTTTGGATAGGCCACTTCGACTTGGGGAATTATGGAGGTCACTGTGCTCCCAGGGACCTTCAGTGGAGCAGTGCAGTGCATATTGTAGATTTCCCCAGATCTGTGCCTTGCAGCAATTGTCTTTAAGCTCTGTAGGCCTTGGTGTTACTGTTCTTTTTTAACTTTGTTTTTATTTAACTTTTATATGAACAGAGCATTAAAACACAAAAAAAGAGGTAAGAAAAACAACAACAATCGAGCAAAATAAGGAGTAAATAAATACATAAACATAATGGGAAAAGAAGGTAAATAATAAAATAAATAAATACATTTAAAACTAAAATAAATAAACTAAAAGTACATAAAAGGCCCTAAATAGCCGTTTAGACAGTAAATCACAAGAATATACTTTCTAAATATAGTATATCAACTGTGTGGTTTACCAATACCAGCACAGGCATAATCAATGCCCAACACAGGCAGACTTAAACTGTCATGTGACACAGAGGTAGTGATAAACGCTATGTGCAAACATCTAGTTGTGGTGACCAATTTTAATTTTGTGGCAGACTGAGAAATAAATGAATGTACAACGACGCTCTCACTTGTAGGTTGTCAAAGCAGTAGGCAAATATAACGACACACCTATAATCCCTCCCACTGCGAAGTGAAACTAAACTCGATGGAAAAGCTAACCACGCCAAACCAAACTATGCAATGGAAAGTGCCATTTGATGTTTTTAAGTAGTAAACGTATTCACATTCAATTGCAAGAGAGTATAGCCTAAAAAAGAACCCCTTCACACACACACACTGGCTGTTATGTTATGTATGTTTTGTTGGTCTTTGTACTTGTATTTTTTTTCTCATCTGTAAATATTGTATTTTTCTGTTTGCAAAAAAAAAATTTAATAAATAATAAATAAATAAATAAATAAATAAAATAAAACCCGGAACAAAATGTATTTAACAGAGCTTTTATAACTGACGTTTGACGAAGCCCGTCAGTGCTTTAACGTTACCAGCTGTATTTTTTAACTGAGGTAAATATTATAAATGTAGCTTCTAGTATCACTATTTAGCACAAGACCTCTAACAAAATAAATATTAACTAATTATACTTAATATTTCAGTAATATCGTTTCAAAAATGTAGAAAGTTTACTTACCTCAGGGTACCAACAAGCTGAAATGCCGGTCCGGAGTCCGAAATCCTCAGTTTGAAAAAAAAAACTGTCACGTCTCGAGGCTTGTCTTTGCTTATGGTGCAACGCTTATATACGCCACCAGAGGGCACTTTTGCGATTATTTGTTTTTAATGCCCCTTCAGGTTAAATTAAACATTGACAATATAGAATGTACAAAATAAAGAAAACACCTGGTTATTCACCAAAAATGCAAACTGCACTGTAAGTTTCATGCTAATGTACAAACTTGCATAAAAAAGCTCACAGGAAATAAATCATACAACGAATAGCCTATTTGTTGACTCTCTCTTTATTTGACCACAGCCTATTGACACATAAAGGTTTGTGAATGAGTTGTGTAGGTTTGTAAATGAGTTGTGTAGGTCTGTAATTATTGTGTAATCTTTAGTTTACACTTCAGTCACAAACGTGAATTATAGAACCATTTTAATAAAATAGGTTCTTTGCCCTCCAAGGGCTCTATATGGAACCCTTTTTTTGGTAAAAGGTTCTTTTGGCCAAGTAAAGAACCCCATGGTTCTATATAGAACCTCAAGGAACCTTTTTTTAGAGTGTAGACATAAACCAGATATTTACTTTGATGTTAGGGCTAGATTACAACATGTAACCTGTTATGCGTATTAATAAATTAAATTGTTGGCACTGGCACTTATAAACACTAAATGGGTAAAAATTGAAATAAATAGGCTTATTTTTCTTATTTATAGGCAGGAGCACCATCCACTATATGCGGGACGGGGGCTTTAGGGGCAGAGATGAGGGATTATTATGAGCAAAAATCACTGGTTTAACTCTGGATACATGAAAAGTGGGGTGAACCCGACCAAGAGAAGGAGGTAACTTAAGCTTAACTGTCACCGGGCTGACGACCTTAACAATACTGTATGGCCCAATGAATCGCAGAGCCAGCTTACTAGATGACGGTGAGGCAGATCCTTGGAGGAAAGCCTCCAAGGTGCGTTTGCACCTTTGGACAAAAGCTAGAGCAAACAGAACCCCTGCATCGGGTTCTTGTTATGGGAACAGGGGAGGCTGAAAACTGATAGATAATTCAAAAGGAGACATATTGGTTGAGGAAACAGGAAGAGATTTATGCGAATACTCGACCCAGGGAAGCTGTTAGCACCAGGAATAAGAATAGCATGACGACAGACAGCGGAGAATACGACAAAGATCCTGGTTAGCCCGTTCACATTGCCCATTGGTCTGCGGATGATACCCAGAAGACAAGCTGGCAGTAGTGCCGTCCTGTCTGCAAAACTCCTGCCAAAAACGAGAGATGAACTGAGGTCCCCTGTCTGAAACCACGTCAGGCTGTGTAAACGAAAAACATGGTTAACCAGAACCTGAGCCTGGTTAACCTGGTTTCGGTCCGTTTGGGTTCAGAGCCATTGAACAGATGGGAGAGAGCATCAGGTTTAACTTTCTTCGAGCCTGGTTGCTACGAAAGAGTGAAGTGAGCCTGTCTGGATGTTAATCTCCTGGCCGAACGGATGTATTAAAAATTTGTATGATCCGTCCAGACCAGGAAGGGCTCCGAGGCTCCCTCTAAACAGTGATGCCACTCACCCAAAGCGGGTCTAACCACCAGCAGCTCCCGATTACCTGTGTCGTAATTTCACTCCGCTGGCTTTAACCTATGGGAAAAAGCTCACGGGTGCACTTACCCGTCAACGGGTGACGGCTGTGACAAAACGTCACCTACCCCGACATCAGAAGCATCTACTTCCACTATAAATTGGTAAGCCGGATCAGGAATAGAGAGAACAGGAGCAGAGATGAAACGGGACTTTTATCTCATCAAAGGCTTTCTGAGCTTCTTTATTCCAGCGGAAACACGCTTTCGTGGAAGTAAGAGCTATAAGAGGTTTAGCCAAAATTTTGATGAAATGCCGGTAAAAATTAGCGAAACCCAGAAATCGCTGTAACTCCTGACAAGTGTCGGGTGCTGGCCACTTTGCAACCGCATTGACTTCAGCGAGGTCGGGACGAATCTCCCCAGCAGCGATAACAAAACCCAGAAATGAAACCGACTCCTTGTGGAAATCGCACTTTTCCGCCTTAACCAATAACTGACTCTCCAAAAGAGGTTGTGAAACTAGGCGAACATGTTGGGTGTGTATCTGCTTGGAGGGAGAAAAGATGAGTATATCATCGAGATACACAAAGACAAACTTGTTAATCATGTCTAACAACACGTCATTAACCATAGTCTGGAAGACAGCCGTGAGTTTGAAAGGCCGAACAGTAGAACAGGATATTCATAGCGTCCCGAGGGAGTATTAAATGCTGTCTTCCACTCATTGCCCTCCTAAATACGAACCAAGTGATAAGTGTCGCAAAGATCTAACTTGGTAAACACACAAGCTCGTTGTAATAATTCAAAGGCTGTAGACATTAATTGCAAGGGGTACTTATTTTTAACAATAATGTTATTTAGCCTCTGTAATTAATACACGGACGAAGAGAGCCGTCTTTCTTCTTAATGTTACCAAAAGGACTGTTCGTCCAGATATTCAGAAGGCCACTATGCCCGCGCCAGGGGTTCAATTTAATGAACAATTACACAGTATAACAATACACGGTTTCTTTTATTAGAAAAAATAAAACAGCAAGTATACTGTTCACAATAGAAGTGTTTGGCAGTAAATCAACAAAACAAAAAAATTGAACAGAACATTACACAAAAACACTCAAAATGGCTGCAACCGGAATAACGGGCCTAGTCATTGATGGCAAGTCTCTGAATACAATTTAGTCACTCTCAGCAGTGTAATTATAAATCACATCTATCAGAAATGCAACCCACTCTCAGTGCTCACAAGTAAATCCACGCAGGTATTTATCACTACACACACACACACACCACCCTCTAGAGGCCGGAGTGATATAATACGCTGGCCCGTTAACCAGGCAGACAAAGAAAAAAAAAACAAAGAAAGAAACAAACAAAACTACAATCACATCAAAATACAAAGTAAAAGAAAAGAAATACAATCAATCCAAACACTTTAATACTGGGAAAAACAGTGGTCATTTCGTTACAAGCTGGCAAGTGAATTAGCTCTGTCAAACACAATTTCACATGATTAATATTGATACACAAGTTACTCTGTCACACAATTTCACATGATTAATATTGATACACAAGTTACTTTGTCACACAATTTCACATGATTAATACTAATGAACAGGTTACTCACGGTTACACACTTTCAAGTTATTAATACACTGCATTTAAAATATATTTTTATTATATAAACACTTCCATACAAAAATAATTATAAAAACATGGCAGCATTAAATTACCTTAGTTTCCATCCATTACATTGGAAAGGTAGCGTCGTAACAGTAATTTGCCGAAGCTTACAGCGTCTTGTTGTCACCCTCGTTATTTCCTCCGCTCTCGCTATTAACAAAGGTATCATATTACACACATCAACTGAATAGCGGAGTAAATTCTTACAGGCTCTTATTGGATCACTCGCCAGCTCTTCCAAACACACTTAACATCATGCATGCCACCTACCTAAAACATCGTCCAAGCCTCGCATGCAATAGATTAGTAGAAAGAAAATGCACGATACAGCGCTTATAGCCCAACAGCACCGTATCACCAACGCGCTGCTGCTTTACAGAGTCTATATCTGCACGTAAACAAACGCGCATTACATTACATTACATAAACACATGTCATATACATAAGAGATAAAAACCTACCCAGACACACACAATGCACGACATCCAGGACAAATCGGTGGCATACACGATATTAGTCACCCAACAGAAGAACAGTTGTAAGAAGCGGTTGTATGTAGCAGCACGCCAAGCAGCCAGGTGCACACAATTGCTACGTCATCTGATGCGCCTTTTATCATATGCAGGCGGAACTTACATAGAAAGGTCTATAATGACGTCACCCATCATACCAACCCACTACATTAACAAAGAAAAACCCTGCCCCAACTGGGGAGGTGGAGTTGCGAATGAGACCGGCACTAAGCGCCTCGTTAAGGTATTTATCCATAGCCTCTCTTTCAGGACCAGATAGGGAATAAACACGACACTTAGGCAGAAAAGTACCTGGGAGGAGTTTGATCTCGCAATCGTACGATGTTGAGGTGGCGAGATGTAGCTCGGGCTTAACTGAACATCTGGTGCAGGTCGGAATTCCCCCGCCGAACCCCCTAGGCCTGGCACAAACTTAGAGGTACGTTGGAAACGTCTAGTTTCGCATCCTTATCCTGATGGAAGTCCTAAAAGGACTCAAATGTATCCAGAAAGAAAAACTTAAGAGATTTGTGTGCTCCACACACAAAATTCAGCTAAGAACTCAGACTCAAACTCCCATAAGAACTCAGATCTCGGGCTGTGTTCTTAGGCAGAGGGGTCTTTAAACTGTGAATAAGTCACACCTTAAAGATGTGTATGACCCAGTCATTCTTTTAGAGGGAAAGTTAACTGTCTTTGTCTTCCAACATGCTGTTTTGCATATGGAATTCGATTTGATGTTAAGGTGGAAATGTTATAGAGTTTCATAATATTAATATACAGAAGAAATTCCAAAACATAATGCATATAATCATTCAGAAAATTCCCTTGCAATGGCTTCTATCTTATCCCATAAAATTATGTTTGGCTTAAACAGTTTGAAAGGCTCTAGCCCTGCAAGCATGCAATTTTTTTCAGCTGGTGTCAACCCATTTCATGGGCAGCTCCCATCTCAGTTTTTTTAAGAGGGTTTCCAGAGGCTCTAATTGGAGCAGCTGATATAGTCCGTTTAGGGCGGCCTACTCTCTGTTCTATTGGAGACAGAACAATTTTTTTAACTTTAGCTTCAACAGGAAATTTTGTTAAAGTGGTTGGCAGCCCTGTAGTGACAGTATAAGGGAAGGGATATCAGTAGCCACATTAGATTGGTTAAAACTCCAGGGCTTAAAGTATTCTGGCCGGGGGCCGGATTTCCGGCTTGTGGGCAGGTCAGGACTACGGTTCAGGCAAAATTTGCAAATTACACTCAGAGGCACTTTCAGCACGGAAAAACGAGCGCGTCACTTCCATTGCGTGCATACCCAACGGCTACATTTGAATTAACGAACTGGTAATAATAACTGGTCCCCTTCAACCTACCACCTTGATTCACGAGTCGGCGGTCACAGCCAATGGGAGCATGATATTAGGGTGCCTTAGCCAATTGCTATAGAGGAGGGGGGGTCTTGTGCAGAAAGTGAACCAACCAGTACACAGTTAGTTTGTAGGCTACGCACGCTATGGAGAATGAAGTTTATCAAACCAGAAGAAAATACAGCTGCTTTGGAGAAGAAAGTAAAAAAACAAGTGGCACTGGGCATTGCTTGAAGAAAGAGGACAAGACACGGTAAGGCTTTATGCCAGTGGTCTCAAACTCCCGGCCTGCGGCCGTCCCTCCCCCTCTATGCGGCCCGTGTCAGCTTTTAAAAATAAAAAAAAATCTGCCCCGCAGAAAGATTTTCATTTACTTAGTTTTATATTTGTTTAATTATTGATGTAAACTTTTAAGGGGCCGTTCACATGTCACATCTGGTCGGGACTTTGGAGTGTTCTCCAGAAAAGAGCTGTAACTTGGGGTTAATCAATTGTTACTCAGAGTAAAGCTGCGCGGGGTTTGTTAGTTCATGTCACAGCTTTCATTGGCGACACCTCATAAGCAGTGCGAGCGGGAGATGTAATGCAACGCATATTAAACTACGGATGAGGAAAAAGCCAAATGCCCAGGTTATGAAAAGAGGAAAGATGAGGAGAAACGTGCAAACGATAAAAGTAGCCTACAGTAGTCTATGTATGCAGCTCACTCATCTCAATATAAGTGAATAAAGTACTCATTATATTTCTTGCTATGCAGTTACACATGGAGCCGTAATAATAATTTTTACAGAGATTGAACATATTCAAGTCCAAAATAAATCTATAGGCTATAATATTTCATAAATGTATTCAGGAATTTAATTTGTTAGTTTAGTGCAAGGTTTTAATAGAAAAAGTTTGTATTTATTATTATTATATTTATTAATTTAAGATAAGGTTTAGAAAAGATTTACTTACTCTTATAAAGAAAGTATAAAATAGATTTAAAGCACTGTTTATATTTTTATGTATTATGATACATTTAATAATAGAATTTAAATGCTGTACATATGCAGAAATATTGTGTTTTTATGTTCAAATAGCTCTACGGCCCTCCAACAAGATGTCCATCTCAGAAATGGCCCAACGCCAGTTTGAGACCCCTGCTTTAGGCACTAAAACTTCCGAAACCTGGAGCTTGTTTTTGCATAGTTTTTTGGCACAATAAGCTGTTAATGCATTGACAATATGACTGTGCTGTTGCTAATAGAATTGGTTAATAGAAAAAACGGGCTTGGTAAAAGTCCTGGTTGAGCCACAGAAAGTTTAGGCTCAGGGTTTTTTTTCACTTTCAGTCTGTGATATTGTGCTTGATGCGGCAGCCACTTGAACAATCTGACGAGAGTTCTGGAGTGGATGGGATAGTCATACCAGGCAATGGTTTACATCTTTTTACACTATCAGCGATATTATACACAACTTCCAGCCCTTTGCTTAATGCGCTCAGATCATTACCCACATTATCTCTTCTCAACGAGCACCGGATGCTGCTGCTGTGCCCCATCTAAAAGCACTGACAGGCAGCCCGGTCATTGCGCAGCAATCACTCCGAACACACCGTCTACAGGGCGATGGCAAGCACAACGAGCTCAAATGTAGTGGTCGCAAACACAAAGTATAATAAGCACTACTGTTCCATTGTTGAGGTGAAAGGCAAGAATGTTTGTGTAAGGTACAACTTATGCCCAGGAAGAAAAAGTCTCTCCACGTCAGGGCCGGAGTGGGGCCACTTTTCAGCCTGGGAGTTTCATGCCCAACACCGGCCCACTTTTTCCATAGTGTTATTCCAAATTAGCACTTTTTTCAAATTAGATAAATAAAGCAACAGTTCAGCTCTTACTATAGTTTTTATTAATATCATGGTTCAACAAATAAGGTAAAAGTTAAATAATATTTCACTTAAGATAAGAAGTTAACAAAAATATTCCTCTACACTCTAAAAAAGGCTGGGTTACTTTTTACCCATAATGGTAAAAAAAATGGTAAAAAATTAAAAATTACCCCATGCTGGGTTAAAAATAATCCAATGTTGGGTTGTTGTTATGCAACCATGGATTATAATAACCCAACAGTTGGGTTAAAACAACCCAGCACTGGGTCAATTTTAACCCAGGAGCATGTTCTGTCCAATATATAAAATATATAAATAACCTAGCCCTTTTTAGAGTGTATTCCATAAGGAAAGGTTGATAAATTATTAGCATTGCTAATGCTATGAGGCCGATTATTAATGCAAATAGAAATATAAAAGTCCTAATTAAAAATGAAAACAATTTAACAAAAATATTGAATACAATATTGGGTAAATGGCATAACAAGTGATTTATAAGCTTTTTTAGGCTGGTCATTTTTGACTGGGAAAACAAAATGTGTTATAGGGTTCTGAACACAACCTGAGGGTTAAATAACTTTAATTTATATTGTTTATTCATTGCCTCCTCATTTTCAGCGGGGGACTGCTCAGAAGCTGCTTGCATAATATTTGCAAAGTCTATGAATCGCCATGTATACCAAAAGGGTAATATTTTAACAAAAAATGTTTTTGGCTTGTAAATAGTTTGACAACGGTATTGCAAATCATTACTAGGCTTATTTCTCTTTAAGTTACCTGTTGCCACTTTTGTTTGTCCTCTTGAAAATAAATCTGTAGGTTTGGCACATTTGGCAGCATCCTCCTCCAATGGATTTTTTCTTCAACCTGTTTTTTACGCCCTCCTCCTCTCAGACACGTATTGTTACGGTAGGGCCGGCCCAGCCTACCGGAGAAAAGTTTTCTTGGACGTGCTATGGACCGAACCAACTCTATGGGACGGGAGGGGAAAACTCCCTCACATGGTACAACCCATGCAGAGGCTGCGCGCTGCAGTGTCAATGTGAAACGTGTGAAGTGTCTTTTAAGAGAAGATAGACTCACGTGACAAATGTAAAAAAAAAAAAAAACTTGACCGGCCCAAAAGTGAAGCGGCCCACCGGGAATTCTCCCGGTTCTCCCGATTACCCACCCCGGGCCTGCTCCACTTCTGTGGCAAGTAGTTAATTCTGATCTAATAAAGCACCTCACATCATCACATGCTGCCACAAAATTAGTTGTTTCTCTTAAGTATCCATTTTAGTCCTTTAACAAATTAAATATTTGGGGCATCCAAGTTATTTGAAATATTCAATTTTTTTAAGTAACGCAATAATTATTTTAGCATAAGGAAGTGATTTGCCATCCAGTCGCTGATATTGCTAATATAGCCTGTTAGCTTAGAAAACTGGTGGGTTTTGCTAGGATGAGAGGAGATGTAAAGCTGGGTATCATCTGCAAAGTAGTGAAAACTTATGTTATGTTTCCTGATAATGTCTCCTAGATGTAACATATATAACAAGAAAAGGATAGGACCTAGAATTGATCCCTGCAGTACGTCATATTTAACCAGAGAGAGTGACATGACTTTTCCTCATTTACATAAACAAAGTGATAGCGGTTGGTTAGATATGATCTAAACCAGGCTAGCGCCTGACCACTAATGCCAACATAGTTTTCTAGTCTATTAAGTAAGATTGTGTGATCTTTTGTGTCAAAGGCTGCACTAGTAATATCTAGTAATATAAGAATTGAGATTTCACCATGACCAGATGTTCAAGGAGGTCATTTGTAACTCTTAACAGTGCTGTCTCTGTGCTATGGTGGGGCCTAAATCCTGATTGGAACTTTTCATACTTACTATTATTCCCTTAGAAAGTGACAAGGCAACTATACACAACTTTTTTCTAGTATTTTAGAAAGAAAGGGAGATTTGAAGTTAATCTAAGATTATTAAACTCTCTCTGGTTGAGATGCAGATTTTTAATGATGGGTCTAATAACTGCCATCTTGAAAGCTGTTGGAATGTATCCTGGTTCTAATGATGAATTAATTATATTTAGTATTAGGTTTAACACTACTGGGAATTCATCTTTTAGTAATTTTGTGGGAATTAGGTTCTAGAGCTGGGTGAAAAAATCTCATCCGTAAAGTCTCATCTGTAAAGCCGGTTCGGTGATTAGTAGTAAATCGCCATAATATAACTTTATATATGTATGTGTGCTTGTTGTCAATGAGATTTCTTCTCACAAACAGGCTCAAGCGTGGGGTATGTGTGCTTGTCAATGAAGGCCATTAAATCTGCGGAATTCCGCAGAGTTTTCCGCCGAGATCTGCGGGCACGGATTTTGTTTGAGCTTGGCTATGCCTTACTCCTGCTGCTGTTTAAGTTGTCACCTGTTCTGAGTCGTTGTTATTCATAAGTTGATAACCTGCTGTTTCAAACATTAAGTAAAAAAAGTAATGCAGACAGCCCTGTTTATGACTGTCACTGTTAATAAATTAAATCTCCAATACGTTTTTTTTTTATGCGCACATCGGGCACCTAGATATTCTATATATTCAGATACATTGCATGATATTCCATATCCGTTCGAATTAGATTTTTCTCAAACGTGACAGCCCTAAATCTGACATATTATGTTTGTAATGATTCGGTTCAATAATAAGTATCTCTGTCTTATTGGAGTTGAGGTTAAAGTGCCCATATTATGAAAAACTCACTTTTTCTGGGTTTTGGGGTGGTATTTTGTGTCTCTGATGCTTCCACACACATACAAACTTGGAAAAAAATCCATCCATGCTGTTTTGAGTGAGATACAGGTTTCTGAATGTCCTCTGCCTTGAGTCTCAGATTTCACAAGTTCAAACTCAGCTCCGAAGTGAGGTAACTAGCCGTTTCGTCACATTACGTTTGAATTTTCCCGCCCACCACCCCACTCGCAGGTCTCCACCCACCAGGTAGCTAGAGAGCACAGAGCAGTCACTTCGCTGATATCCTCTATACTGTTATCATGGCTCATGGAAATAACAGCGCTATTTGGATATAGAGGGTTTTCACCGACGTCACGTTCTGGGCGGCAACCCGGATGCGCAGCCATTTTGGAGGCACTCGGTGTAAAGAACTGAACGGAGTACAATGGAGTATTGTGCGTATTGGATACTTTGGATACTTTATGTTAATTTAGAGATGTCTAAACAACAGAAAACGCGTCTAAGATGCAAAGGCATATAGGGAAGGACTTGTATTTCAAAAAAAATTACAATTTATAGGCGGTGCAGATCCCTACGAATTAGCTCCCTCTTCTTGGATTCGTGATGACCCGGCAATTCTTCCTTCAGTTGCATCACGCCGAGCTCATTATGTCAGCGTCAGCTTTATTTATATAGCAAATTTAAAATAGCCAGTGCTTTACAATAAAAAAGCACACAATAAAAGCAATAATTGTTTTTACCATTTACTATTAAAAATATTATTACAATAGAAACTTGTTATAAGCAATTAAACACACTGGTATTAAGCCATTGCAGCGCAAATTTTAGTTGTGTTTAAGTACATTTTGTGCATACACTAAAAGTATACTTTTAAAAAGTACATATTAAATACTCTTTAAATAAAGCACAACAAGTAGAAGCATACTTGTTTTATAGTTTATGGACTTCAATCATATTTCTAATACAATACTATTTTTCCTGAGCTATTTTATCCAAACGCCTCCTCTGATAATTTCTTGCATTCCTTTCCCTGGTTTTTAATAACTTTTAAATCTATATATCTATATTTCACGGATTATATGCATTTGTGGACAAAAATGTCAAAAATTATCATTCACACATCTGAAACAGACTGGATTCGATTCGCGATTGTTATATCAACACAAAAGGTAAGAAGTCACGTTATAATTTGTATGTTGACATCTTCTGTCACAAAATACTACATTTATGATGCTGGAGCATCTGTATCTGAAAACAGAGATCATACATTCACTACGTTTACATGCAGCCAATAACCCATTCAAATCTGGAATATTAGCAATAACCCGGTCGCGCACGTAAACATCGGCAAAAACACGAATATGCTCTTATTCCCGTTTTTAAAATCCTGAATATTACCCCTGGGTTACCCCTTTTCTAGAGCGAGGAGGAAACCAATCGCAACAACCGCGCTTTTCACGTTAAATTAATATATAGCCATGCCCTTCTTGTTTCTCACATCATACATGTATAATAAAGGCCAAATAGATTGTCAATAGTAATGAGAGTAACGCTTAGGTTACTCACGTAACCCCGGTTCCCTGAAATAACGGGAACGAAGCATTGCGTCAGTTAGCTGACGCTATGGGGGGAAACTCCTGTTTACTCCGTGACTGAAGCCTATTGGTTAACGTCTGTACAAAGTACAGACCAATGACGTTTGAACCCGCGCGTGGGAGGAACGCGTCCCTATATAAGCGCGGTTCAATCGTCAGGAGCTCATTATTATTCGACTGAAGCGCGCAGCCGAATAACACTCGCTGCGTAGACGTTTGTAGCACGGCAAGAGACGCAATGCTTCGTTCCCGTTATTTCAGGGAACCGGGGTTACGTGAGTAACCTAAGCGTTCCCTTTCAATACGGTTCACTTCGCATTGCGTCAGTTAGCTGACGCTATGGGGGAACGTAATCCCATCACGCCGTGCATACACAACGTACTGAAGTGCCTTACCGGAGAGACACTGCGTGTGGCCCTATACCCGGCATATTCACAGCTTTACAAGCAAATGTGTAAGCACCATATAAATTGTTGACGCGCACACGGTGGGGTTTTAAACGCACCGGGGGCACATAACATAGCACAAGACGGCGAGGTACGCGCCGCGGCTGTGCGAGATAAGTAAATTCAGAGTCACGTTGGTGAGCTCGCTGAGCGCACCGTGGTGTACACATAAAACGCATGAGCGTGCATGATTGAGCCGAGAAAACCTGCGCTCGTAGGGCAGGGACGTCTAAGCTGTACAATCTGACAACGTAGACGGCGAAGACCAGCCGGCCGCGTAGCAGATATTAAATATAGATATAGATAC
The DNA here is from genome assembly GCF_030506205.2 of Paramisgurnus dabryanus. Lineage (NCBI taxonomy): Eukaryota > Metazoa > Chordata > Actinopteri > Cypriniformes > Cobitidae > Paramisgurnus > Paramisgurnus dabryanus. The sequence goes on from NC_133345.1 coordinate 12,878,251, forward strand.
CCCTGTAGACCAAGTTCATGAAGAAGCCAAACTCGCACAGAGTGGGCTCTATATAGGACATAGCTCATAGAGGGGCGTGAGCCAGTGCGATGGTTTCAACGATCCATCTAAATAACCACTGTTAGCAACAGACATACGTAGTGAGTGATCTGCGAAGCTCACGAACGGCCGATCTGACTATAATATGCGGCAGAACGGTTCGTAGCGTGGGATTATACAGATACCACAATAGTGTGAACCCCGGTGCACCCTCGAGCGCATCGGGATGCATATAGGTAGTATTATAGTGCACAGATCGGTGAGCTTTCCAAGCGCGCCGTAAATGTGTATTGACTATAAATTGCACGGGCACAGGTGAACACTTGAATACATCGTGAATGCATATAGATGAATCAGAGTGTTATAATGCACAGGCCGGCAAGATTCTCGAGCGCGCCGTCATGTGTTCTGATAATAAATTGTGCGCACACGGGTGAACTCTTCAGTGCACCGTGAATGCGTATAGATAAATCAGTGCACACAACGCGCCGTGAATGTGTACAGATATGATTGATGAACGTAACGGTGGGCACCCAACGCACCGTGAACGTACACAGATGAACAACAATGTATGTGTCACAAAGCATAACACAGCTGTGTATACAGGTGAGCTTTCCCAAGCGCATCTTATTGTATACCAAAATGTTATAGCGTGTACATGTGAGCTTCTCTATGCGCACGGTGGACGCATATGATTAAAACCCATATCGTGCATACAGGTGAGCTAATGGGCGCACCTTTAATGCAACAAACCTCAGTAGTGCGCGAAGCAGGGATGTCGAAGCTGTAAACTGACAACGTGGACGGCGGGGACCAGCCGGCCGTGTCACAATTGTCAAATGAGAAACCTCTAAGACCATGCCCATGCTCTAAGACAAGTGAGCATAATTGTCACGGGAGGTGATAACGTCAACGATCCATAAATAGCCTGTATTGACAGGTGCTCTAGTGAGTGATCTGTGACGCAGATAAACAGCTGATCGTCTGATGTACGTCAGACGTATGTGTCATACAGGACCTTGGACAGTTCCAGAGCGCTGTGCCTCGGGCACCGTCCGCATCTGAGAAATGACAGGCTTATGAATAAAGTGAATGGCCAGCCGTAAAAGCATGGTTCGCTGTTACCGCCGCCGTCCGCATCTGAGAGATGACAGGCTTGTGAATTAAATGAATGGTCGGTCGTAAAAGCGTGGTTCGCTGTTATCACGGCCACATAGATATAGGTAGGGGAGAGAGCCGCCGTGCCTCTGTAGTGAGGAGAAAAGTGTTCCACCGGCGATTCGCGGGGGGTTTTGACTTTCAAATGTCACTAGACAGAATGGATCAGACTTTGCATAAGGACGCCTCGTGAAAGGGGTCCTAGCAGCTTGTGTCAATGTGTCATAAGGCACGTAATGTAGGTCGTGTCCCACGGATGCCATCTCCGCACGCCCATCGTAATGGGTTAATATTGGTAGTTTAAGCATGAGATGCGTATCACTCTGATTGAACATAGCTTATAAAGCGATGCAATGAGTTTATAAAGGAGATGACTCGTCAGCTTGTTCAGGGGGCGAGATCTCAGTCTGGTTCGGTAAATATGAAACCACCGTAGATTGCCCGACCGCATTATCACAATAACACGGTCGAGAGTGCTGCAGTGCTAAATCATCCTCATAATGTACCGTATTCACAGTACAAGGTGATTTATATGAGACAAACGGCGTTCCACGCGCCGAAGGCTGATTGCCGTCGTAAAGCGTGTTCAACCCACAGCAAATGCTGGGCTAGCTCGTAATGACAGCACTGCATGCAGCCGTGTGTAACTTAAGCAAGCTTCCCGGCCGTCAGCTCGGGGCGGGACCTTTGCTTAGTCAAACTGAAGTGGACTTATGAACAGAATGCCACGATATTCAGCTTTCTGAGGCTCGTTAGAGGGGTACGTGTGCCCGTCTTAAACGAGATGCCGCGCGCGTCTGACTGTGCGCGCGCTTTAAGCTTTGAAACTTATTGTGGCGGGTAGCAAGCTCACTTGAGGTTGATATTACCCTTAATATCTCCGAGTATTGGAGCGGAGGTGTGAGCGTCTTCGGATCCGCTAATATAAATCAGCTATATGGACGAAAAACGTCATAAACCGCTTGGCTGTAAGCCTTTGAGTGGCCGTCCGGAGAGGGCGCGATTCAAACGCTTGGAGCCATGCAAAAGTCTGAGGCTGTCCTTCCTCTAGGAAGAGAGAATAACAGCCGTAAGACCGTGCTCGTTTGCGCCATCAGCATCGTAGCGGAGAAACTGAGGTGGGCTGCGAGCGAATTTGGCAGAAAGGTGTTAGAGACACCGTACAGTCGTGGGGTGTCAATACACAGTATATGGCCAAACCGGGGTCTTTTCGGCTAGCGTCGATAGAATTATGGACAGCGGACCGTGTGTGCGTATTACTGATTGCTTGTCAGTAAGGCGATAAAGTGTTTAGAGACACCGTACAACCGTGGGTGTCAATACACAGTATAGTAAGCACGGAAATTACTCTTTTTAGAGGAATTAAATACCGTTCGCCACTATAGTGAGGTCGCATAGCCGACAGTATTACACAGTATGTTTGGATAAACAGCACACAGAAAACATTACAGGGCAGTCCAGCCGAGGCGCGACATAACCCCTTTTCTCCCAGACAGTTTCGTTCTCTGTTGATGCAGCTGTGCTGCGGAGACCAGAGCTCAGCCGTTCAGGTGCACAAGCCTCAGTAGTGACGGTGACCGAACGGCTCACGGAGCAGAGCAGTATGTCTAGGTGGTTTAATGTCAGACTGAACCCATCGCAGAGAGGAAGTCTGCCGTGAGGCCCGCGGTTTTGCCGTTTATTAAAAGGGCAGAAAAACCGGGTATATATATATAAGAATGTACCAATATTCAGCGCACTGATATAGGACGGGACTGAATAAAGGGAGGTATTCGGGCCTCAGTATATTATAAACAAATTCGTTCTGCCTCTGATTCCGTCTAAACCAGAGAGAAATTACCAGGCAGACGAAAAATGAGCTATATGAAGTGAGATCGGCTCAGGCCAGTAAAGCTCTATAATAAGTGTTTTAGCGCTCCAATAGAGGCGTGTCCGCCTTATCGAGCAGACGAATGAGATCGTGCCGCTCCAGGAGGGGAGGGGCATGAAGCTCTCTTATAATGAGTGTTCTTGGTGCTCCAATAGCGGCGAATCGGCCCTATCGAGCAGACGAATGAGATCGCGCCGCTCCAGAGGGGAGGGGCATGAAGCGCTGTAATCGTTGAACACTGGACAGCTGCATTTAGAGGCAGCGAGCCGTAATACCGCGTGCTAGCTAAGCCGTTAAGAGACCTCACCACTGTGGGGAAAGGAGCGAGGGACTCCGCGAGCGTGGAGCACGAGTGGCTGTGCTATGACAGAGACAGGGGCAGACCGCCCGTGTTTGCTTGTCGTATGCATCTATCCAGGTCTACGGTTCCCCGCTTGTTCATCTCAACAAGAGAGGAACGGCAGAGGGGAGCAGCAACACAGACCGAACAGCCATGCGTCGTGACGGTATCACCCGATGCACTCGGGGGATTAATATATGTGCCAGAGATCTCGCCACTGAATTTGAGAGGAGCGAAGGGACTCTGTAAGCAGAACGGTTGCGGTGTGACAGAACACAGGGGGGGTTAGTCCGTGTGTGCTTGTCTATGCATCCATCTAGTCTCATGGCTCGCCGTGTGTTCATCCCGGCGAGAGAGGAACAGCAGGGGGAGCACGAAACATGGATAAGACAACCAAAGCATAAGCGCGGTCCCGGCGTGGGAGGTGCCAGACCGGTAACGCGCTCGGAGGAAATTCATAGCAGAGAGGCTCACCGAGCCGCTGTGCTGGACGCTATTACAACAGCGCCTGCTCTTTTAGCTTATAGCTTTATATTAAAAATATTGATCTTACCGGGCGGCCGCAGGGGAGACCTCGTCAGGCGTGTCCGCTGCACAGGGCTCGTACCACGGCAAGCGAAGGCTATCTTCGGTTCTCGGCCGGAAAGCGGCAGGGGAAGACGCTAGACCTGGACTCTGCTATCTTCGGTTCTCAGCCGGAAAACGGCAGGGGAAGACGCTAGGCCTGGACTCCGCTGCAGGGCTTTTGTCAACGGCGAGGTAAGGCTTCTTCTTTTCTTCGGAGCAGCGAGAGGTTCGCGCTGAAGGAGAAAATAATGAGCTCCTGACGATTGAACCGCGCTTATATAGGGACGCGTTCCTCCCGCGCGCGGGTTCAAACGTCATTGGTCTGTACTTTGTACAGACGTTAACCAATAGGCTTCAGTCACGGAGTAAACAGGAGTTTCCCCCCATAGCATCAGCTAACTGACGCAATGCGAAGTGAACCGTATTGAAAGGGAACTTGTTTTTTTTTTGTGAATTTCAATTCAAAATGTAATACTATGCTATTCATATTTCGTTAAATACAGTGAATATGTGAAAAAAGTGAAAGATGACAGAATAACTGACTCGTCTGCATCTAGATGCAGTTTCCAAGATTAAAATTACTTTAATCTAACTGATCAACACAAATTCAAAGCGCCATAATATAACTGATTGCTTACCAGCATTAAAACCACTTAAAATAAAAACCTTAGGTTTTTTTCTTTGTAGCCTATACAGCGTCCGCTCCGTGGATAAGGAAGCTGCAGCCAATAACGCCGGTGGCTTTATTATTAACTGACTGAATACTTGACTCTTACCTGGATATTTAGATATGAAAGTTTATCATCAACAGATACTTTTCTGCTTGATTTGTCTGTTGGCAACATAAACCATTAATAATAATATATAAAAATAATAACACAGTATGGTCTGTACTGCTCACGATATCACTGAGCATGCGCACGCGCAGATGACATTAGTAGTGGGGCTTGGCCAAAGGAGCAGCAGCTCATAAATATGTAATGACCACCTCAAAATGGCACAATCTAAAATGCACTGAAACAGAGGCTACTAGAGATGGGTAACAATCTTTTCCTACAAGCTATTTCGAGCAAACAACTTATGAAACATGCTTTATGGAACTCATACACCTATTTAACTTGTAGAAAAGTAGTCATAAGATGGGAACTTTAAGAAAGTTATGTGCCATCCAGTCACTAACATCGCTAATGCAGTCTGTTAGCTTAGAAAACGTGTGTGTTTCGCTGGGATGTGAGGAGATGAAAAAGCTGGGGATCGTCCGCATAGCAGTGAAAACTTGCTTGTTTCCTGATAATGTCTCCTAGGGGTAACATATATAACAAGAACAGGATAGGACCTAAAACTGATAATAATATGACCATGCTGGTTTCTATGGCTCATTCGCATATGTTGTTGCCAGTTTACAGGGCAATGTAATCTAATGACTGTTTCCAAGCACTTTTAGGCTGAAATAAAGCCTCTTTTTATTTACATTACAAATGCCCAGTATTTCAATGGTAGCGGGTGCGGGCGGTGCGGGTTGTAAAAATAGATACAGTGGTGTGGGGCGGGCCAAATATTTCATAAAAGCGGGACTAGGGGGTTGGAAAAAACGCCGACCCGCGCATCACTAATGGTCATACGTGGTGTTAGAACAATCCACCACAGGCAGACCCAAAACCGCCACAGGAAGACTCAATTGAATTGCGGTTGCTTTACATTCATATCACACTATTGTCATTTTGACAGATACTTTAATCATAACTTGTGAGTTATGAAAGTGAGATAAACAATTTAATAATTTTTTTGTTTTAAGGGCCGGGTATATTTTTTACGCAATACAAATGATTTTGTATTCAAATAATTACTCTACCAGGCTGTCAGGGCAGCAATGATTCACAACATTTACAGTACATTAAAAAATAGTATAGATAAAGGAAAGTAGCGGATCCACCCTTGCAACAAAGAAAAACAAAGAAAACAAAGAACAGGAATAAAAAATGATGGTGACGAAAATAGTCCACAGCTTTCTGTTCTTGGAAGAAGTGAAAATAAAAGAAGAAAAGACGATGGTGTTTGTGCAAACGCTGTCCATTGCCTTTGTGTAATTGTTTGTAGTGCAATTGTTTGAACAGTATTTTACAAGCTTTGGTTACTATTTATGTTACTATTTATTGGTAACTATTTCTTGTTTGCCCATATGGAAGTGTGTGTGTGTGTGTGTGTGTGTGTGTGTGTGTGTGTGTGTGTGTGTGTGTGTGTGTGTGTGTGTGTGTGTGTGTGTGTGTGTGTGTGTGTGTGCATATGCGTGTGTGTTGGATTATGCAGAGTATGTGGGACTCTACATGCACTGATGCTCAACACAAATGAAGTAACTAACGGATAAATAAAGTTCTTTGAAGTTGAAGTAGTGGAGTATCCTGTCTCAATATTTTTACACACAAGCGATGTTGTATGCATACGGAACCTCCTGATGACGATAATTACATTATGTAGACACACGTACATGGCTGGCCCTACTATACCTTTGGCTTCAGTTCTGGGAGTGATAAGTTGTCTTCCTTTTTACACGTTGCTTTTTGATGTACGCCGAGTTTTAACTAACCTGTGTAACGTCTGGCTGAAGCCATGACTGTTGGATCTGATTTAAAGGTCACATATTGTCAAATCTGATATTTCATGACTTTTTTCATGATAACTGAGGGTTATGTGTACCATATAAGTTTCAAAACTGTCATTTACAGTCAAATGCACAAAGCCTGCTTGAAGTAGCTGTGATTTAAAACTGTTTCTTTCTAATTCGTAAAATCGTGATGTCACGAATACACACAGACGACACCTTCAGTCTTATAATAATAATAATTTATTTATTTGATTGGGACAGTGCATGTTAATGAACAAGCATGACAATCATACATGTAAACATGCCGGATTGTAGCGAAACACTAATTTCCATCCGTAGTCCCAAGAACTAAGATCACACTAGTTTCAAAACGTTACATGATATAATTTACATCTACAATTATACATCATTTAATAATATTAGCTAAAACCTATACAATAGGTCAGGACAGACAGAACCATCTGACCAAAAGTGGTGCACCTGTGGGGTATTATCAAATCTCCTCTAGTGAAGGCACGAGTGGGTCTCTGCATATTGTCTTTAGACTTAATAAAACCTTATATATCAAGCAGGCCATTTTCAATTTAATCATATTATCAAAATCCAATAGTCTATGTTTTTTTATTACATGACAATAGTGATGGGATAGCGTTTTTATATCTAAAATTTTTATACAATTTTATAAAATTTTATAAAATCTATAAAATTTTAAACTTTTTATAAAGACTTTTCATTTTTGCAAGAGTTGTGGGGCAAGCAAGAGACCAGGTGGTCAAGCAATAGTCAAAATGAGAAGTAATCATAGAATAAAAATAAGTTTTGGCAGCATCCATGTTTAAATTATTTCGAATATGTTGAAAATTTCTAATATTGAATTTAACTATCTGTGCTATTTTTTTAACATGACTTGAAACTAAATGTCGAATCAAGAACTACCCGAGATATTTAAATTCTGAGACCACATCAAGTTCCACTCCATTCAAAAAAACGTTTGATCTAATTACTTCGACCTGACGTTTGGAGAAGTACATACACACTGTTTTTTTGGTGTTCAACATGAGGCATAAATCCCTGAGCCAGTCCTGCAGATGAAGTAGGGCATCTGTAAGATCATCCGCTGCTTGTTGAATTGTTTTTGCATGGGTGTAAATTACTGCGTCATCCGCGTACATCTGCGAGAAGACATTTGGACATGAATTTGGTAGGTTATTAATGAAAAGTGAAAACAGAACTGGCCCAGGAACAGACCCCTGCGGAACACCAACTCCAGAGTCTAAACAAGGAGATTTGACACCATCTACTATCACATACTGTTTCCTGTGAGAGAGAAAAGATCTAAACCATAAAAGAGCTTGATCAGAGATGTTAAACTGAGTTAATCTAAAGATTTTAGGATCTGATGGTTTACCGAGTCAAAAGCCTTTTTCAAATCTAGAAAAACAGCCCCAACACAAGGACTCTTATCAAGCAAACCTTTTATGTTCTCTGTTAACACACACAGGGCACTATCAGTGGAATGATGGGTCCGAAAACCGAATTGTAAAGGATGTAGTGAAGGTTGAATGTTTTCCAAATGGGCCGTCAACAATCTGACTACCCACTTCTCTGCTATTTTTGATATAACAGGAAGTATGCTAATAGGTCTATAATTGCACATTTCAGTTTTTACACCTGTTTTAAATATTGGTGTCACTGCAGCCACTTTCCAATCTGCTGGAACTATAGAATGATTAAAGGACATATTAAGATCCGTAATTGGACGTATGAGAGGATCCTTGTACTCTTTCAAAAGATATGTTCTAAAACCAAATGCATCGTGGGCTTTTGAATTTTTCATGGCAGTGATAATTTTTGTTACCTCATAGTCTGAAATTTCAATGATTTCAAATACAGGCTGGTTTGAATCAGTAACATTGTCAGAACACATAGGTGGAACCAACTGTTATTATTATTATTATGTTGGCTTGACAGCCATCATACTGTTGTTGTATATAAGCTTATTAGTGGCGCTTGCATTTATGCAAAGCATCACTATTATTATTGCTCAGGGTTATTATTATTCTTATGTCTGCACAAAATTTCTGCGCGTAATTCTTCCCACACGGTTTGCCGTAGTCCCATAAAAGAGGGCTCAAATCGACAAGATTATTGAGGAGAGGTGTGCTATGACTTTCGTAGGTGATCGGGTTCAGGATTTCCGAAAGGGGGGCGAAAAACCACCTGAAAAATCCCATTGACTTAACATTGCGTCGAACTTTGACGGGTCATAGGTCCGTTCGAGGATTTTGTAGAAACATGTGGGTTGCAACTTTTGAAGAGGGTGGTAGGCTCTGTAAAAACACAAACATCACATTGGGCTACATATTGTACCACTGGGGCACCCAAAATTCCCCATTGACTTATAATGGGGCAGGAAACACGCCCATATCAGGGAATAAAAACGTTCTAGATGGGATATCTTTGCTTTTACAATGTCGTAGAGATAAGGGGGTGGGCTCATTTTACTCAGACATCTGTAGCGAATGGAGGGGTTATGGAATAGTGTTGTTTAAAACAACCAATCATCATTTTGATAATGATAAGTTATTCATTATTAATTACAATTATTAATTTGATACTTTCTCCACCACCCTGTTAAGGGAAATTATTTTTTTATCACTATTCCAATTCAGGGAATTGTTGATTTAGCTCAAATGCAAATACATAAAATCAATCGTCCTTAACTATATATATTTGGTATAAATATTTAATTGATTAATTCGTACAGCGAATATATCCATAATTGTACATCAATTGTGAGAAACGTTGAGTGTGAGGTAGCATTGATCGAAAGTTACTTTGAATTTAATCAGAACTCAGAGGCATGGATAAATATGCGTGTTTATTTGAATACTCTAATGGGATTATATGAGACATAGACAATGGACAAACAAGACATTTAAGGGTGAGGGTGTATGTGTGAGAGAGAGAGAGAGAGAGAGGGAGAGAGAAACAGAGAGAAAGAGTTGCATAAACCAACATTCACCTTACTTAACCGACTTAAATGCAGCTATATTCTAAGATATAGAATAATTGTTGGATACTTGCATGTTTGTGCAGTTGAAGGAGTTTTTGAAAGTCTTGGGGTTAGATGGAAGAAGATTGCTTTGCAGGTTCTTAAAGAATCTCAAGACCGAGTCTAGTTGCAGCATTTGCTTGCTGGATGAACAGTCCCGGGTTGTCTGTGTGCGAACCGAGAGTCCAAGTCCATTTGAATGGTTGTCCAGAAAGGTTTAGAAGTCAGTTGGTAGTTGATGATTGGGAATCCATTTTTGGTCATAAACTCATGTGAGTTTGGCCTAGACTCAGAACAAAGGGAAGGCCATGTGTTCATCCACCAAACTTTCCAAAACTTTTAAGACTGGGCCATAGATTTATGCTATGATTATTTTAACTAATGGGACTTACAGAATTCCTCAACAGGCCTATCAAACACCCCAAAATTTCCATTGATTTAACATTGCGACAAACTTTGACAGATCATAGGTGCAAGCGAGAAATTTGTAGAAACGTGTGGGTTATCACATTTGAAGAAGTTGGCAGGCACTTTAAAAACATACCTCACATTGGGGTGTAAGTGGCACCCCTGGGGCGTAAGAGCCACCCAAATTCCCCATTGACTTATAACGGGGCAGGAAACATGTCCATATAAGGGAATTTTCCTCTCAGTATACTTATAGATGTATTAAGCCACACTTCTAGCACCAAATATGAGTACCCTGGCAACAGAATAAAAAACCCTTATATCTCTGCTTTTGAACATCGTATAGACATGAGAGTTGGGTCTTTTAATCATGCTAACTTCATGGTAAATCATGCTAGCTTCATGTTAAATCATGTTAGCTTCATGTTAAATCCATGTTAAAGAAGACAATGTAAGGTTTTTCACTGATGTTTTTGGATGTGAAAATATTTAACAGAAAAATTGTTATAGCAGTTTAAATTCATTATTGCATTATTTTTAATTATTATAACATACTAATTTGATAAATAAAATTATAAAAATGAAAATGTTTCACAAAAGTAATAATGTAAACATGAGGCCATATGTCTCAAGCAGTTGTGATCCAAATTTTAAGATAAAATCACAAAAAATGAGGTTTGTGTAACACTTTTAGTGGTTTTACCAACAACGGCCACTAGATGTCAACGGTTTGCTGCATTCTCTTGTCACAAATTGATGAAATACTGTCACTGCATTATTATAACTGCTAAAACGTTTTCAAATATGAAAACTACATTCTTGGAGCTTTCCAATGATATATAGTTTGTCAACATTTTTGAAGATTTATAATATGATATTAGAATTATGAATATATAAAATTAATATGCATTCCTATGGGGGGTGGGGTCATGTATCTAAAAACTGTCACTACATTATTTCTATCATCAGATGACCTTGAAATATAAAAACTACATTCTGAGAGCTTTCCAGTGATATATAGTTTATCAAGATTTTTTAGGTTTACAGTAGGGGTTTAGTGTTAGACATATGTAAAAACAAATTGGGCCTACATGTTGGCCTGTGACCTTTTAGAAATTGACTCTCACTACGTCATTTCTTTCCCAAAATTTTGATGAAATATGAAAACTACACTCTAAGAGCTTTCCAAAGATATATAGTTTGACAAGATTGTTTAGGTTTAGAACAGGGTATTAGTGCTATACATATGTAAAAACAAATTGGGTCCACCTGTGGCCCGTGACATTTTAGAAACTGACTCTGACTACGTCATAATTTTCAAAAAATTGTGATGAAATATGAAAACTACACTCTTAGAGCTTTCCAAAGATACATAGTTTGTCAAGATTTTTAGGTTTAGGATAGGGTATTAGTGTTATAAATATGTAAAAACAATGTGGGCCCGCTTGAGGGCCCGTGACCTTTTAGAAAATGACTCACACTATGTCAATATTTTCCCAAAATGATGATGACAAATGAAAACTACACTCTTAGAGCTTTCCATTGATATACAGTTTGTCATGATTGGATAAAAATTAGTATGCAAAACACTGAAGTAGTTGTAGGCATCCTACCGGTGGGAGAATGCCATTTAGCAGTACATAAATGTTTTGAGGCGCACTCTCTTTAAAATTGAATCAATTACTCTCCCTACATAATTTATTTTATAAAACACTGCTGAAATATGTATTCTAGAGGCTTAGACCTTTCCAAAAATATATAGTTTGTCATGATTTAATAAACATTTACATCCAAAATATTGAAGTAAACCTAGGTGTTCCTCTACAGGAACAGTGACAGTTAAGTGGTTAAATCACATTAACTTCATGATAAATCATGCTAGCTTTATTCTAAGTCATGCTAACTTCATGTTAAATCATGCTAGCATAATGTTAGCTTCATGCTAAATTATGTTAGCTTCATGCTAAACAATGTTAGCCTAATGCTAGCTTTATGATAAATCATGTAAACTAAGGTGACCAGATTTTTAAAATGAAAACCGGGGACATTTCCTAGTTAAACGGTCAAAATATCATTAAAATCTCATTTGTTGTTATCCATAAATTAAAAAACGGGGACAAAATGTTTTTGGAAATTTTTTTCTGTTTTTTATTGTTGTGGGTTCACTGCAAAAAATGACTGCTTACTTAATTGTATTTTTGTCTTATTTTCAGTACAAATATCTAAAATCTTTAAAAAATGCATTTTCTTGATAAGCAAAATCCCCTAAGAAATATCTAGCTTTAAGACAAAAAAATAAATGTAAGTGAATTTGTGCTTAAAACATGCAAAAAAATATTTTTCTTGAATTAAGTAGTGGTAGATTTTTTTTGCTTGTTTTAAGCACATCAAGAAAATGCATCTTGACTTTTTTTATATTTGTACTGAAAACAAGAGAAAAATACTAATAAGAAAGTCCTTTTTTGCAGTGTTTCTAATTCAATTAATTGAACAATTTCTGTATCCTAAAAATCAATTTTTTCTCGTTTTTTACAAAAGATACATACCCCATCAAAAATGACTTCTAAGGTACTACTTCATCTGATTTCATAACATTGTAAACGTGAAGAACAGAAGGAATAGTGTAAAATTTAAACATATTTAGCCTACACAAAACAAATGCTCCGTAACATACTGTGATCAGTTTGCGTCATTGGTTTATTATTTTAATTTAACATGAGTAGTTAGTACCTTAAGCCCCCATAACTGTTTTCATATGTTATGATAACTTGATTGATGATAATGTGTCTCATGTGTCTCTTAGTAAATTCTTCATCGCTAAATCAATGCGCAAGTAATAGGTAGCTCGCGGCCCCCTCTGCTGGTGAAAATAATCATTACATGATTGCTCCGGTCTGGTACTACAAACTACTTGATCGGGGTTTTCAGTGTATTTGCTGGTTGTTTTGGACATGCCATAAAACGGGGACATTTCCGGGGACAGCTTCAGTCGGGGACAGAACACCAAAAAACGGGACTTTCCCCGGAAAACGGGGACGTCTGGTCACCTTAATGTAAACTTCATTTTAAATCATGCTAGCTTCATGCTAACTTCATGTTAGCTTCATTCTTAATCATGTTAACATCATGCTAGCTTCATGCTAAATCATGTTAGATTCATGTTAAATCATGTTAGCTTCATGCTAGCTTTGTGCTAAATCATGTGAACTTCATGTTAAATCATGCTAGCTTTATGCTACCTTCATGTTAAATCATGCTAGATAAATCATGTTAGCTTCATGTTTAATCATGCTAGCTTTATGCTAAATCATGTTAACTTCATGCTACAACATGTTAACATGATTTTAACTTCATGTTAAATCATGCTAGCTATATGTTAAATTCATGCTGAATCATGCTAAAATTATGTTAGCTTCATGGTAAATCATGCTAACTTCATGTTAAATCATGTTAGCTTCATGCTAACTTCATGTTAGGCTGGAAGAACAGACGTTTGTCCATGTTCACTGCAAAAAAATTACTTTTTAGTATTTTTGTCTTGTTTTCAGTAGAAATATCTAAAAATTCTTAAATTAAGATGCTTTTTCTTGATAAGCAAAATGACCTAAAAAAATAAGTTTAGTTTTTAGACAAAAAATATACAATTTAAGTGAATTTGTGCTTAAAACAAGCAAAAATATCTGAGAAAAAAAAATCTAAAAATAAGATTTATTTTTTCTTAAACAATTCATTTAAGCAAAAATGTATTTTTTTAAGTACAAATTCACTTAAATCGTATAGTTTTTGTATAAAATACAACTTGTCACCACACTGATTTCACATGTGATCACATGGGTTTCATACGCGTTTCACGTGGGATTCACACAAAAATGTTCCAAAAACACAATTTTTCTACACACCCATCCGAGATGCACATTCTTTCACCTTTCAGACAAACACAATTTTAATTATTTTAGTAAATGTACTGTGGCACACTGCCACTCCTGCAGTCCTTTGTTTTATGTACTTTATATCAGTGATTTCAATCCTGTTCCTGGGGACCCACTGCACATTTTGGGCATTTTTCAAATGGAATTTTATGCACCCTTGAAGGGCCCTTCGCAAAGGGGAAACCACATACAGTCGCTCCAGAAAGAGAAGACCACATTGCTTTTCATTGCTCTGTTCGCCAAGTATATTTTAATCGGCCACAGTATGAAATGCGTTGCGCAACTCACTTTAGAGTTTACACATCAAGAGTTCTGATTTTTGAAGGGAACAGGGCATAGGGATGATCACTTCCGATTGCAAAACACCCTTTGTGTGTCTCTTTTACCTGACTCACCTTCCCTCAGTTCACAGAGCTCTTACCCAATGAGCTGATAATCAGAGTCAGGTGCGTTAGGTAATGGAGACATAAAAATGTGCAGAGCAGTGGTGATATGGTGATATTGAGATAATGTGATACCTTGTGTTTTCTGCAGTTAATGAAGGAGTTTCCACTGCTCAGCATGTTCAATATTCACGAGAACCTGCTGGAGTCTCTTCTAGAGCTGCAGAACTATGCGGATGTACAGGCTGTGCTTGCCAAGTATGACGGTATGAACTTCTGTTTTACTTTCATGCCACAAATGTATTTCTGCATAGCTACCTATTGTTAGAGGAGTCTTAATCTGATTTTTGACATATATTTTGACACAGGGAACCCTACACAACATTAAAATTATCTGTTTAATGTTTGATAATTTGGTAATTGGAGGCACCATAAAACCAAACATAATCATACAATAATTACCACATTATGCATATCCACATCGATTTGTATGTTTTATTGCCACACATTTGTAATACATGTATTTCACTGGACAAGAAACGCTTTCAAAGCCTTGTGTTTTTATTTCTTCTAAATGCATGCTATAGTATTGATTTAAAATTTAAACATGTTCTATTATTTAAACAGCCAGGCTTAACATTAACACCCGCAAATAAGGGTAGATTTCTGCTGTGGTGGGTAAGACAGCCACTCTCACTAGCCACTCTGGGGGGTTGGAAATATTTTTTTAATAAATTAATGTGAAATAATATACAATGTGCAATGCCACACTATGAAACTACAACTCCCATGAGCCCCCTCTGCACCCTAAATCAAGTAAAATTACTATAAACAAATTAAATGTTAGCCTGTCAACTTTTATTGTATAAAATTTATTTTCCAACAACAAAATTGTGGCCAGTGAAAGTGTTGAGTGGCAAGTAACTTTGAAAATCCACCAGCCACTTATTTTAAGTCATTGGCTTTATCTTATTGCATATATATGTTTATCATGTTTAAGAGCAAAACCGAGTAACACTGTCACCTAAGTGATAATGTAAGTGTGTTCCTGTCTCATCTTAATATTAAAGAAATTGGCCAGGTAACTGTGGCCCTGGTACCTTTTGTTCCATTGTTAAAGTTGGTGGCCATTTGCTTATACTTGGGCCAAGGGTCTGAGTGAAAGTTGTGAACCCATTTCTATGATGATGAAATGGTCTGAGTGAGCCATTGGGTGAGATGGTAAGTGTCAGGAATTGGCAGGAGATGAACCCAAGCGCAGACAATGATGAACAATACAAGACTTTATTAAGACAAAAACAGAAAACAAAACCCACAAGGGGGCAAAACCAAACAGGATATAAAGTTATAGGATATAAGCTATAAACTAAAGACAAGAATAAACACTAAATAAACAAAAGACTAGACTACACTTAACAGCTGAACAAATAACACTAAACTTGGCTAAATATTCACACATGACTAATACTCACGGGTAACAGCACAAAACTGAACCGAACAAGACATCAAACACAAGGCGTTTAAATAGGGAGAAATTAATGAGACACACCTGAAAAGAATCACAAGTAAGGGATCGGGTTAAAAGTGACGAGACCCGGGAAATGCGTGGTCAGAATGAACCAATACAAAAGCCATGCCTCTCCCACATGAAACATTGTACTGTCAGAACCCTGCCATGCTGAACTAGATCTTAATACAAAACCAGGATCTGGCAGGATCCTGACAGTAATGTTGATGGGATTAAGGGTTTGTGAACTAAAGCATTGGGAGTGGCAGGGTTACTTCTTTTCAATGCTTTGTTTAAAGTTAAGTGCTTTGTTTTCCATTTAGGGGACTGCCCCCTAAAATATGTATAAATGCAATGAAGGGCTACTGTAAGTCAGACTTGGTTACTGCAGCACACAGGCTCTTTGTTCTGATTTGAAGAACGCTTTCTGCAATAAAGACTACTGCTCGAGGAAATCCAAGTCTCCTGGTCTTTTAGACCAACACACTGTGGCTGGTGAGCAAAAAAGTTTGTCAATCCCTGGTGTTAGCACATGATTAACATGAGGTGGTAGTAATTTTAGAAGTAGTAGTTCAAAAAAGAGAAATATTGTCATTTCAGAACAGTGTGAAAAAGTGTGCCTCACATGAGCTGACAATAGCTCAGAAATATGAAGCTTAGCTGAGAAGAACTGAGAAAAGCTGAAAAACAGGAGCTAAGAAGAGCTGAAAAAAGTTTAGACACGTGAGCTAAGAAATTAACTAAGAAGAGCTGAGAAACCTAAGCTGAGAAGAACTGAGAAAAGTTGAGGAAATGGTAAGAAACATGAGCTAAGGAGAACTGAGAAAAACAAATGAGAAGAGCTAAGAAAAGCTGGGAAGCATGAGCTAAGAAGAGCTGAGAAGAGCTAAACAAAGCGGAGAAACATTATCTAAAAAGAGCTGAGAAACCTAAGCTGAGAAGATTTGAGGTTGAAGTTGAGGAAATGGCTGAGAAACAGGAGCTAAGAAAAGCTGAGGAACCTGAGCTGAGAAGAATTGAGGAAGTTGAGAAACATGAGCTAAAAAGAGCTGAGAAAAGCTAAGAAACTTGAACTAAGAGGAAATAAGAAAAGCTGAGAAACATGACCTAAGAAGAGCTGAGAAACATGAGCTAAGGAGAACTGAGAAACACAACTGAGAAGAGGTAAGAAAAGCTGGTAAGCATGAGCTAAGAAGAGCTGAGAAACGAGGCTGAGAAGAGCAAAAAAAGCTGAGAAACATGATCTAAAAAGAGCTGAGAAACCTTAGCTAAGAAGAACTAAGAAAAGTTGTGAAACACGAGCTAAGAAGAGTTGAGAAATGTTGAGAAACATGAGCGAAGAAGAGCTGAGAAAGGATGAGAAATACCGTTGGGAAGAGCTTAGAAAAGCTGAGAAACATGACATGACAAGTAGATCATCAATTTACTAACCCAGCTGATAATAAAATTATTTGCACAGATAGGAAATATAACTACTTTCTAAATACTTGTGGATTTCAGCTGGTTCCTTGCTTTTGTGACTGGCGTTTTCTTAACATGTACTTTTTTCCTTTCTCATTCAACTTTATTGGTATGCAGCAAAACATTTGTGAAGCCACAACACGCACAACCTTGAGGTGGATGGGCTACAACAGCAGAAGACCCCACCGGGTACCACTCATCTCCACTACAAATAGGAAAAAGAGGCTACAATTTGCACAAGCTCACCAAAATTGGACAGTTGAAGACTGGAAAAATGTTGCCTGGTCTGATGAGTCTCGATTTCTGTTGAGAAATACAGATGGTAGAATCATAATTTGGCTGATTTGGAACATGGATACATCATGCCTTTTACCACTGTGCACGGCCTACCTTAGCATTGTTTCTGACCATGTCCATCCCTTTATGACCACCATGTACCCAGCCTCTGATGGCTACTTCTAAAGAATGCTTTCAGCACCTTGTTGAATCAATGCCACGTAGAATTAAGGCAGTTCTGAAGGCGAAAGGGAGTCAAACACAGTATTAGTATGATGTTCCTAATAATCCTTTAGGTGAGTGTATGTGTTCTTAAAAAAATGTTGACACTGTAAGGGTCCAAATATGACCCCATCCATCCGTTTGGCCCAACGACGGAATCCAAACGAGGATTATAGCGCGTTCTGTCTTTTCCGGCGCTTGCAGATGACGTTTTGGCATTATGCAATTTTGTATTATTATCTGACTCCAAGATAATGTTAATATAAATCGGATTGATAATTACTTTTAACAGTTACAGATTTTGGGTGGATGTTTGGTTATTCTTGTTTAGCCCTACTTGTTATTGCATCCGTTCATTCGGCTACTCATGTCGCTTTGGACTCACGCACCGGCCGTTTATTAATATTTAATAATCATGCGGGCCCACGATCACAACCGAATCAGGCTTGGTCGCTGCTAGAGGTTAGACCATATGTTCAGAAGGCCACTCTTACACATGCTCATCTCTGAACATACTTTATTTAGTCCCCATAGAGGTGCAACTTAATTATTACAATATTTATTTCTAACCAGAGGCTCACGACCACTATCATAAAACAAACTGATCGTCTTCTCCAATGATAGTTTTGTATAATCGTGTCATAATTTAATATGCAACTTAGATAGATTAATATTGAAATAACCAGAGGCGGAGGCTCATCTGATTTAGAGTGGTCAGACAACATTTACTTGTTACTCTAAACAGGAAATTAGCCTCCACGCATCTAATTTAACTTAAACCTTTCATCTACACTACATCACCGTTTTTGACCCTCATAAACGGATTCGTTCGCAAACGCTGAAGACCCTGTTTTAGTTTGAGAACTCAGACGTTGCTCTGAGTGTAAATGAACGTAGACGGAGTCTTATGTAAATGAACAGCTGATGTTAACCTGACAACGCATCATTTTCAAAGTAAAAATTATTTTATTCATGTAAATGTTGGTTTGCAACGGAGGTTTTGCCAAAAATAGTAAACATCTACCAACCAGCTATTATAAACGCTATATCGGATTGTTTTAACATGTATCCTTATAGATAATGTCTGTTTTATATTAATGTTTGAGTATTGTTGGGTTTAATGTGTTTATGTTTTGTTTAAATTTAGTTAGCTTACGAAAGATAGATTGTCATTTTAAACGCCATATAGGCGTTGTAAAGGCCAAAATGAAGGGAGAATTGTAATGGGTCAGACATTATTTTTGAGTTTAATTTAAGTTTTGTTTGCTACTTTAAAATGAATTTCGTTTTAGATAATTTGTCTCTTAATTTTAATCGATGTTTTGTTGATAAGTTTTGTGAATATAAATTAATAAAAACAATAAACTCAACGTCATTAATATATAATGCTCGTTTAGGCGCTTGCGCTTTTAGCTATTCTGTGTTGCTAGCGGAGGACGTGCACGGACCTCGCACACTTTTAAAAATTAATGCAATAAGCATTTCTGGTAGGCTAAAGCAATACTTCACCTCTTACTATGTTTGATTGTTTTAACATGTATGCTTATAGATAATGTCTGTTTTATATTAATGTTTGAGTATTGTTGGGTTTAATGTGTTTATGTTTTGTTTAAATTTAGTTAGCTTACGAAAGATAGACTGTAATTTTAAACGCCATATAGGCGTTGTAAAGGCCAATATGAAGGGAGAATTGTAATGGGTCAGACATTATTTTTTAGTTTAATTTAAGTTTTGTTTGCTACTTTAAAATTAATTCGTTTCAGATAATTTGTCTCTTAATTTTAATCGATGTTTTGTTGATAAGTTTTGTGAATATAAATTAATAAAAACAATAAACTCAACGTCATTAATATATAATGCTTGTTTAGGCGCTTGCGCTTTTAGCTATTCTGTGTTGCTAGCGGAGGACGTGCACGGACCTCGCACACTTTTAAAAATTAATGCAATAAGCATTTCTGGTAGGCTAAAGCAATACTTCACCTCTTACTATGTTTGATTGAAGTTTGCATTTGCTAAAATTTATTTTTGCTTCAAGTTCGCTACTGTTAGTACTGCTCACTTGAATGCTTTCTTTTTAAATCATAAAGACCTTTATGTTTAGTTGTAAAATCAAAATTAACCTATAAATCATATTAATTTGTTGTAGGGGGGAGCTAGAACAGTATAAGACTTTCCCAAACACATTTTTATAGGTTCAAAAATAGTGTCTGTTATAGTTGCCAGCAAAGGACCCAGGTATGACTTTTTGTCAATATCGCACACCCCTAGGCTGCGTAAAGGTAAGCTATTATTAGAGTAATAAGTTATTTTACACTTCTATGCGCATGCCCAGTTACATGATTGGTCATGTTTCATGGGTTTATGGTGGTGTATAGTGTGGATGAAGATTCTTTTAAAAATGCCAGTATAAACGAGGATCGTTTTCATTTTAAAATGCCGTTTTAAAACGCAAATGCTCTAATGTAAACATGGCCTGGGATTTTGGTCCGTAATACTAGCCTGATTTTCAGACATTGCGGTAACAAGGATACATCGTAATTTACTAATCATGTCAATAACTTTCGTAGCAACACAGAATAATCCAAACACAATTTATTAACCAGGTAGGTAAAACATAATTCAGAAGCCAATTTACATTCCAATTCAAATACGAAATAAACAAAAACCGTTGCATACCTGGTAAGGAGATGAAGATCTGGTTACAGATTCCTCAAAGTAAAATAAAAATACATGATGCTGTGCCAAGTCCCCCCTAAATCTTCTACACATCTCCTTAAATAACCAGAGAACAAAGCATATAGGAATTTGGTACTGATTGGTTGTTGTAGAACTAAGGGCTGTCCTTAATCTCTATACAGTGGGTGATTGGTTTATGCTTAGAATGGGAGGTGTCTATCAACATTGAATGAAGTTTCATATACTTTAACATTGAATTCATATGAGACCATTGTAACCACTTGCGATGAGACATTTCAATAGAAAACAAATAAGATACAGATTTTAGATTCTTTGTGCATGTAGCATTTCATATACAGTTTGCTTTTAGAGAAAAGAATACAAATGTATGACACCCTAAAGGTGTGTCTTTGAAACCCAAATGTGTCTCAGTGGGAAGTCCACTGTGAATCGTGGAGAGTGGCTTTTCCCGCGCACTCACTTTGCCCCCATGCAGTGTCCTTTGGGGAGGTGCTATCTTATTTAGGAAATTGTCTTACAGCTCCGCCGCTTGATCATATCGGAGAACATAACAGTCCCGATGAGATCAACATACAGTAAGATGTTAGCTCTTGGTGGTGTCCAATCTCTGTAGTGTTCGTAGTGTTCAAGTTCAGTGTGTCAACCAAGGCCTGCGTGCTTTGTTCAATGAATGTCCCATTCTTTTGCGAAAAAACCACCTGTTTTTAGATGTTCTGTCCCTTTGAAGAAAGTTGTCACCTCTGAACGGTGATCTCCTCTGATTTCAGACATCGTCAGGTGGGGATCATGTCATTGACAATACATCACTGTGTGAAACACCTGCACATCTTAAGGACCATTCATTGATTGAACATTGATCAATACTGATAGACTCAGCAACATTATCAAGAGATTCATAGGGTAAACCATAAATAAAATAAATAAAAAACATAGCACATGATACCTTGATGTGGAAAGTGCAAGTGGTACGGTCTCACCAGGTCAAATATATCTGATCTATAAAATTACCAATGTTCTTTCCCACTGTTGTATTTGGAGTTAAGTTGAATTTAAATGTACTTGGTCTCTGGATATTGAAGAAGATGCAAAAGATCAGGTTAAAACAACAAGGCATAACATTGAGGTATGCATATTATAAAATAAAACCCAGAAAATAAAATGTTAAAATAACCTTGAGATATGCATGTTACAGATTGTATGAAAATAAAACCCAGGAATGGTTAAAATGATCTTCAGGTATGCATATTATAGATTGTATGAAAATAAACCCAGAAAATGTAAAAATAACCTTCTTCAGGTATGCATATTGGGTCATGTGAAAATAAAAGAAAATAAAAACCAGAAAGTGTTAAATAACATTCAGGTATGCATATATTGGGTCATGTAAAAAAAATAACAGAACATGTTAAAGTAAAATTTGGTAATGCATCTCATAGGGTGTATCAATAAACGTGATAGTAAAATATTGCTACAATAGATTTAGGTATGGGCATGGTAGACCATATATAATAATAATAATAATAATAATAATAATAATAATAGTAATAGGCACATAATGTTGTAATCATTCCATACACACATCTATAATGAGTGTTTCGAGGGAAACTCTGAATTTTCTAATATAAGCACCTTGTAGGCCTAAGATTAATTTAGAATATATTCAGAACATGTTGAGTCCATGAGCACAATTGAATATTCAGAATCTCATGTTAGATTTCTATGTGTGCAGGTATGTGCCTATGTGTATATGTATCTGTATGTGTCTGTGTGTATAGGCATGTTTATGAGTATGTGTAGTCCATACACTTGAAGATTTAGAATCTCAGATTTCAATGTGTTTGCGTGTATAAGTAGGTGTATGAGTGTAGAGATATGTGAATACTTATATAGGTGTGTATGTGATATGTTGGCTAAGTCACCTTTGATATTAGGAGTTGGGATGTAAATGGTTTGATTGTTTCTTGAAAATTTTTGTGCTGTTGTTTAGTGATAAGTTGAGGATCAGGGCGCCACTGGTCCCCACTTATGACAACAACAGTCAGATTATTGATTTGAGATTTAGACAGTAAGTTTGTTATTGCAATTAAAACATAATCATCAAAGTGTGACTTTGCCATGTAAGTTTCTTATGAATGTTGTAGTTTTGCTAATATGGGTGTGAATGATATCACTTAGCATATGTGTTAGATTAGATGTCTCTGTTGTGTAACAGGAGAATGTTGATTTTAAATGTAGTGTTAAGTTTGGAATATGTTGTATGGTGTGTAGTGTTTATGTCTGGATAGTTTTTACGTCTATACCAGATGTGTTACGAGATTGTTTTAGTCAATGTGTGTGCTGTACAGTCAGTGTTTGTCTGGAAGATGGGTGGATTTTTTCTCTAACAATTAGTGTTGCAAATTTTGAGGGCATGTCTATTCATGATGGTATAGTGTAGTGAGGTGTAAAATGGCCTTTGAATGTCCTCACACCCATCCTCAGTTTTCTAGATTGTTTTTCTGCAGGGTTCGCTGTCTTGTCTGATGAGGCCAGACATCTCTGGCCAGGATTTACAGCTTTCAACCTGATAAAGGGACAAGCAGAGAAGCAATTTTAGTTTTTTTTTAACCCTTTTGCAATTTGCATTGAGACATGTGGTACAAATTTTTTCTATTGGTGATCAGTCATTAGGGAATAGATGTACCATTGTCATGTTACTTTGCAGATTTATTTTCAGAGGTTAAATTAGTTTTTCATCTTTTGGTCAGAGTTTTTATTGACTACTGTTATTGCAGTGTAGTCTGACAGTGTATTACTTTAAGCTGTGATAGCATTTTAAACTCTTATGCTGTCTGCTGTGAGCATTCAAACTCCATTTCTGCTGGAGAACTTTTCCATAAGCTCAAATGGCTTCATTTTAAGTTACTCAGTTCAGTCAGACCTGTAGGCAATTCATCAGCTCATCACACCTGCTTCAAATCTCTGAACCAAAAGACTCTTTTGCTTGTTGTGTTCAGCATTTATCATAGGTTAAGTTATCAAATGATTAAAATAGACCTCTGTATTGGATTAAAAGATGGGTTAGAGATTTCCAATGAAGGAGATTTGGTTCACTATCATCACGAGTGTCATGTAATTTTTCAGTGTTAAAAACATGGCAAAACGTGAGAGCGTGCTCCGCTCCTTGACACACTGTGTAGTGAACCAATTCTGTGAGTTTGGCCTGTGCAAGTTATTTCATATAGTATACATACATGTAATACACCACAATATTTACCATCTGAGGCCTGTTTGGCCATTATAATATAATGTATATTGCAACTTGAGCACAATGTAGATTACATTATATTAAAAATAGTATTAATTAAAAATACATTCATTACTGATCTCTTAAGGATTACCAGATTGATGTTTTTAGTTTGCAAGATGTTCCTGTATCAATATATTTGAATGTGAAAAGGTGTCAGCCCTGGACAGACTGGTGTGAGGCACATATTTTCATTGGTTCATGCTAATGTATTCCTCTTAAAAACAAGTGTCTCCCTTAAAAACAATGTTCTCTCTTGGGAACAATGGATAGCCCGTTTTCTGAGTGGGGGTAAGCCCCTTTTAATCTCAGTTGGGTTTCTCACAGTGAAAGATAAGGCCATTTGTGTTTTATTGGCCTAGAACAACATTATATTTTCCTGCAACAATTTTAGATTTTGTTTAATTGTATCTCATCAATGGAGGAATACATTGAATTAGAAGTTTGTAATTGTAATATGACTTCCTGATTTCATCCTCATTCAGTCCAGAGTGATCTTTTAGAAGGCTCACTCACAACCTTGAATACAGTAGACTCCCCGGAGAGCTACCCTTGATAGTCAAACATCACATCTCCATACAACTGGTAGATCTGCAGACAGATAGCTACCCTTGATTGTCAAACATCACATCTACATACAAATGCAGCATTTAAAAACCTTACTATCTGTAAGCTTATCACATCTCAACTGTCCAAGTCCTCCTTTCACATGCAAACACATTAATTGCATTAGTTTAAATCATCCAACATCATTTTTTAATTGTTAAAGTTTGTTAGCTATCTTTTCTAGGTTGTGCATTTGCTGTCACAACAAAAACAATTGTGTAGAATTTGATGATTTAAATTTA
Source organism: Paramisgurnus dabryanus (assembly GCF_030506205.2). Lineage (NCBI taxonomy): Eukaryota > Metazoa > Chordata > Actinopteri > Cypriniformes > Cobitidae > Paramisgurnus > Paramisgurnus dabryanus. Next base: position 12,902,899 of record NC_133345.1, read on the forward strand.
GATTCTAGATGTTTTCCTTGTTTGAGAATCAGAACAAATTTTGGATGACTTAACTCCAATGAAAGACGATCTTTTGTTGTCCGTAGGCACGTAAACAAAAGATCTTAACAGAGCAAAGCAATTCATTCTTCATATAGCGTTACACAGCATTTTTTAATTATGTGGTTTAATTTCATTCTTAAAGGCCACACCGGATTTGATTTCCAGTCTAACATTAGGTATATTTACAACCTATTTCATAAATGTGGGATGTTTAAAACATTCCCTTAAACATTTTTAAAAGGCAAAGAAAAGATTGACTTACCACATCAGCTGAAGAAATAGAAGAAGTTCAAACCTTTAGCTCCATGAAAAGACTCTTATTCTTCAGGGATCGAATCAGTCGTACTTTGTACATTTTGATAAGATTTTCTCACTGGTTGAATATCACATCCCGGGAATCACCACTTTGTAAGGGTCCAAATATGACCCCATCCATCCATTTGGCCCAACGACGGAATCCAAACGAGGATTATAGCGCGTTCTGTCTTTTCCGGCGCTTGCAGATGACGTTTTGGCATTATGCAATTTTGTATTATAATCTGACTCCAAGATAATGTTAATATAAATCGGATTGATAATTACTTTTAACAGTTACAGAATTTGGGTGGATGTTTGGTTATTCTTGTTTAGCCCTACTTGTTATTGCATCCGTTCATTCGGCTACTCATGTCGCTTTGGACTCACGCACCGGCCGTTTATTAATATTTAATAATCATGCGGGCCCACGATCACAACCGAATCAGGCTTGGTCGCTGCTAGAGGTTAGACCATATGTTCAGAAGGCCACTCTTACACGTGCTCATCTCTGAACATACTTTATTTAGTCCCCATAGAGGTGCAACTTAATTATTACAATATTTATTTCTAACCAGAGGCTCACGACCACTATCATAAAACAAACTGATCGTCTTCTCCAATGATAGTTTTGTATAATCGTGTCATAATTTAATATGCAACTTAGATAGATTAATATTGAAATAACCAGAGGCGGAGGCTCATCTGATTTAGAGTGGTCAGACAACATTTACTTGTTACTCTAAACAGGAAATTAGCCTCCACGCATCTAATTTAACTTAAACTAACGCCAAGTGCTAGTCGGATCTCCAAAATCCTCCGCTGATGTACTACTATGCCATCTAGTCTGGGATTTTGGTCCGTAATACTAGCCTGATTTTCAGACATTGCGGTAACAAGGATACATCGTAATTTACTAATCATGTCAATAACTTTCGTAGCAACACAGAATAATCCAAACACAATTTATTAACCAGGTAGGTAAAACATAATTCAGAAGCCAATTTACATTCCAATTCAAATACGAAATAAACAAAAACCGTTGCATACCTGGTAAGGAGATGAAGATCTGGTTACAGATTCCTCAAAGTAAAATAAAAATACATGATGCTGTGCCAGGACAGCATCATGGGGGTGCATTTCTCGATATTGAAAGTCCCCCCTAAATCTTCTACACATCTCCTTAAATAACCAGAGAACAAAGCATATAGGAATTTGGTACTGATTGGTTGTTGTAGAACTAAGGGCTGTCCTTAATCTCTATACAGTGGGTGATTGGTTTATGCTTAGAATGGGAGGTGTCAATCAACATTGAATGAAGTTTCATATACTTTAACATTGAATTCTGTTGTTATATGAGACCATTGTAACCACTTGCGATGAGACATTTCAATAGAAAACAAATAAGATACAGATTTTAGATTCTTTGTGCATGTAGCATTTCATATACAGTTTGCTTTTAGAGAAAAGAATACAAATGTATGACACCCTAAAGGTGTGTCTTTGAAACCCAAATGTGTCTCAGTGGGAAGTCCACTGTGAATCGTGGAGAGTGGCTTTTCCCGCGCACTCACTTTGCCCCCATGCAGTGTCCTTTGGGGAGGTGCTATCTTATTTAGGAAATTGTCTTACAACACATTCAATACTTAGAAAAGTTGAGAAACATGAGCTAGAAAGAGTTGGGAAACGTTGAGGAACTTATGCTAAAAAGAGCTGAGAAAAACTGAGAAACATGAGCTAAGAAGAACTAAGAAAAGGTAAGAAACACATAGGAGAAAAGCTGAAAAAAGCTGAGAAACTTGAACTAAGATGAGGTGGGAAAAGCTGAGATGAGCTGAGAAAAGTTGAGAAACATGAGCTAAGGAGAAATAAGAAAAGCTGAGAATCACAGTTGACAAGTGCTGAGTAACACAAGCTAAAAGTGCTGACAAACATGAGTTTAAATGAGCAGAGAAACCCAAGCTAAAAGTGCTGGCTAGGGATGTGTCCGAAGCCAAATGCGTTATTTGGAAGGGCACGAATAAGGGCTTCAAAACGAATAACGAATTAATCAGAATAACAGAAAAAATATTCGGCCAGACACAATCACGTTTTGCAGGACCAGCCCCAATTCATAAACCCCTTAAAGCATGAATAATATTTGTGTGAAGTGAATGAGTGTAATCTATGAAATGACATGTATTACATTTTCTGCGCATCTATTATTTAGAAATTTTCATTTTTTTGGGGGGGGGGGTTAATTTAAATCTTAAAAACGCTGTTAATATCAAACTTCTTGTAACCTAATTGTTAAAAATTGACCCTTTTATTTTATTTTGTTTTAATTAATTACACAAGACCAGCTTGACAAAATGCTGCACTCTAATAATAAAATATTCATTATAATTACAGACTCTGAGAATATTTATAATTCTAGGAGAATATTTATTTTTATTTATTCATTTAGCTGACACTTTTATCCAAAGCAACTTACAATTGCTATACATGTCAGAGGTCACACACCTCTGGAGCAACTAGGGGTTAAGTGTCTTGCTCAGGGACACAATGGTGCGTCACAGTGGATTCAAACCCCGTCTCTCACACCAAAGGCGTGTGTCTTATCCACTGCGCCATCACCACCCCAAATAAATAAATAAGTAAATAAATAAATACTAGATAGATTACTATGACATTTATTGCAATTAACATAAAAAAGTAAATAAAGAACAACTTAAAACATTTGAATTAAATGTTTCTAATTCTATCATTGCTTAAAATCATGTTGCTTGTTTTGAACTAATGGTCAAAACTGATTTTTAAATAATAGAGCAAGCTTGTATTTGACATTTTAAATGAATATCTGATTATTTATGTATTTAGATGAAGATTTTTTTTAAACATTTTGTTATGTTTGTGCAAACACTGTATGGACATAGATAATGATGAGCTGAGCAAATTTGTTGTAATGCTTATTATGCTTTCATGAATTCTTGTCAAAACAGATGTTTTTGAACTATTCTCTGCATATGTGTATATATCGGTGTATAAATATATAAATGCACACTCCCGCGTCTGGGTATTTCGGATCTTTCTGTCAGTGCAAGTCTTGTCGCTCTTAATAACTTTTTAACATAAATCAGTGCCCAAACTTAATAACTCTTTAAATATCAAGCAAGTCCTGCATTTTATTTTCTAATTCCTTCATGTTTTTAAACCGAAACCAAAATGTCTGACGTAGATGGACAAGTCTTTGTAGTATTAGGTTAATTTAGGACGGTGCACCTCTCAGACAACGTACAAATACCAGCCATTTTAGATCTTTAATTACAAGAGTATTGGGATGGCTAGGTGAGGAATTAATTTAGACTTCTTATTTTTTATATAAACCTCCCAATCATTTAGACAGCATGGGTCACATATGTAACTGTGCTGACAGACACATTTAACGCTTATGGGCTTTCACATAGGAAGTGGTGTGTGCTGCGCTCACCGTTGGGTTCAGCGCAGCCAAGCGATTTGTGCTCTGCTGGCCAGATCAAAGTAGGCGGGGGTTTCAATAAATTACTACAGTGTTTATATTTGGGTTAAATAGTTCTACGTGTTTCCATGACATGGCTTTCCTTCCGATGTCTTTGTAAGAGCTCCGGGAATTCCGAGTATAAGCTTTTCGGCTCTGACATCTGTGCCAAATTTCAAGTTTTTGAGCATGTTAAGGCACCCAAAGTGCACGCCAAGAGCTTAAATATGCCTGAAAATGAAAGTAAAGTTTGAGGCTTTGCCATGGGAACAGTGTTCGAGATATTAAAAATTCATGAGGTGTACCAGTCACAAATGTGAATTTTTTGACAGTTGCATACGATGAACTTTTTAATACTCCTCCTAGAATATTCATGTGATTGACACCAAACATGGGTAATATGATGCCGAGACATTGTAGATGCTAAATTGTGAAGGGATTTGTGATATCTCGAACGCTCTTCCCATGGCAACACGTTAAACTTAACGTTCATTTTTAAGGCATATTTAAGCCTTACAGTTGCATGCCGTAAACTTTTAAATACTCCTCTTAGGGAATTAATGTGATTAATTCCAGAAGTGGTCAACATGATGCTGAGACATTGTAGATGCTAAATTTTAAAGGGATTTTTGATATCTTAAACTCAGTTCCCATGGCATTGTGTCAAACTTTACTTTCATTTTCACACATATTTAAGACTGGCAGTTGCATGCTGTGAACTTTTATATACTTCTCCTAGAAGATTAATGCGATTGAAACCAAACGTGGTCAACATTAGAGTTCTCAATGGGCCTGAAAATTACAACCCGACCCGGCCCGGCCCGTGGCTTTTAAAGCCCGGACCCGATGTAACCCGACACATCAACGTGAATTATCTGTCCGAACCCGACCCGCGGCCCGGTCCCGCCAACCCCCTTGCCTTTTTTTCATACAGGCTATTAAAATGACCAGCAGACGGGAATTCAATCAAGCTTTAATGTTCACGCCGTTTAACAATACAAACAACTTAAACAATAAACTTTAAATATAAGCTATATAAATATGCCTTAAATAAAAATGACACAATGATAAATAAAAAGAACTCAAACATGTACCCAGCCAGTGGCTTCTCCTCCTGTAGTAGCAAGCAACGGTGAATTCACCTGCAGCAAGTTTACTTTTCTCCATCTCTAATTCTCCAGGCAACAGGCGGGCACGCAGTGATAGCAATAAGCTCCGGGGCGGACCCGCAATGGATCCGCTCTGAAGCCGGTAGCTCCGGTCTGGATCCGTTGCTGATCTGCCCCGGAGCTTATTGCTATCCCCTGCCCCTCTCTGTGATGCACGTTGCACGCAGCAGCCAGACCAGACTTTCTTTACGGTGAACAGCAGTGATGATTAATATTTTTTTCACGGAGCGTAAAAGATTAGGCCCGAGGTCCGACCCGACTCATTTGCTTATATTTTTTTACCGCGGGTCCCGTCGGGTTTGTCGGGCCGGCCCGACCCGTTGAGAACTCTAGTCAACATGATGTTGAGACATTGTAGATGCTAAATTGCAAAGGAATTTTTGACATCTCGAATTCTGTTTCCATGGCAACGCGTCAAACTTTACTTTTATTTTCAGCCATATTTAAGCCTCTTGGCGTGCGTAGATTAACACAAACAACACACGGCTGACAACACACATTAGCGTTGTCGGCCGTTAAGCGTGGGCTAAAACTGAGACACGGGCATGGCTCTGCAGCAGCTCTCTAGCACCCTCTTTCATCTAAAATGTGTAATTAGTTTTACCTACAATCCTGAAACGTGGTAAGTACATTGCTCTCATCAAAACAAATAACTTAAAATTTACAGTCGTTAGCTTCGCCCAACAGGAAGTCGGCCATTTTGGATTTTATGCTGATTTTTGGACTTTTAAATACTCCTTCTAGGGGATTCATGCGATTCACCATATATATAATATATCAATTATTTTTTTACACTTTTGGGAACTTTGGGTTCCTTAACATGTTCGAAAACTCTTGGCCGAAAAGCCTGGAACACGGGCCTGGCAAGGGAACTCTATAGCGCTCCCTGTAATGCAAAAACAAACAGATCGGGCAAACACATATGCACTTGTACGAGAGTTGGTACTTGTACACAGACGTATATAGATAAATTAAGATGCATTGTTGGGTTAAAAGGGTATAATAAAGGACAATGATACGGAGTACAAAATGGCACATCAGTAATATTTGTTATTAGTTAACATACACGTACGCTATAAGTACCTGCCATTAATTACACTGGCCTGTAAGTACTACACACTTACCATGTACATACAATTTGTAAGTACAGGAGTGTTTGTTATTAGTTATCATATACGCACATCACAGTTGTCGGCTGTTAAGTGTGAACAAAAAGGTTAGACAAAGGTGTGTCTCTTTATTGGCTCACTAGCGTCCCCATTAGTCTAAATTGTGCCATTACTTTTACCTGCAGTCCCCAAATTGAGTCTGTAGCAACATAAAATAGTTCACTGATATTTTCCCACCTGATGCACATGCCCATCATGAATTGTTTTCTTGAAGTCATTGTATAGTAGGGCTGTAACGATTAATCATGTGTCCCATTAAAAATGCCTGTATTCTGCGATTCTGTGTTTCATGCACAGCTTGTGCGTATACTACGGCATTTGGTCAGTAGGAAGTCCTTATCAATCTAAAATCATTATGAGTCTGAGTCGTTTATAACGTGCATTTAAAAAAGCAACACTCGTTAAACAAAATCAATCAAAATATTTTTTTATTATCATGAAAATACCTGAACCATTTTGAAGAACAGCGATAAAAATATTCCTGCAGACATTTCCTGAAATAGCATTTGTAATGCTGCTTCTTCTGTGGCACAAAAGGAGTTTCTGCACAAGAGTGCCCCCTGGCTTTGGGATGTGGTGGGATTTCCCCATAATTCATTGAAATGAATTGATTGAGAAAACGTGCATTTGCACGATGAATCGTTACAGCCCTATTGTATAGCGATTAAAAGACATTCGAGTGGCCCCCCAGTCCTGAATCGTTGCCGAGTCCAACTATGCCAACATGCTAAATCTAACATGTCAGGTTTCGCCTTATAGTCCAGTACTGCGAAATAGCACTTAAATAATAATTGCGTATTTATCTGCGAGGGTTATTCTGATCAACTTGTAATTATCATAGGAAAAACTGTTTTATAGTTTCTGGACTATATACTAAGACGAAATCTCATAATTCCCTTTTGAAATTGTAGAAAATTGCGAAAAACAAGTTACATTTCACTTTTTGTGTGTTTTTACGTTTCAAAACTTTTTTTACCAGATTCTCTAGTTGGCCTTATAATTAAACTAAACCTTTGATAGTAAGCAAGCCATCAGGTCATACTGTCATACACCCATCAGCTGTATCTTCACGAAACTAAAGTGTATCATCATGAAACTTATTACATGTTATCACAGTCATGACCTGAGGTTTCATGTAACGTTTTGTCATAGCGCCACCTCGTGGTCTCTGGAAATGATTATTATTTTTTGGCCTAAAGTCACGTACATCTAAAATCATGTTTCATTCTCTTCGTTCCTTTCGTAGCTTGGAGTATAATCATTGGTGGATGCCAATTCACTCCTAAGCAAGCAAGCAAGCAGAGTACCCTAGCAACTGTTTAGCAACTCTTATATCGCTACATCAGAACATTGTAGAGACATGAGAGTGGGCTTCTTTTGTTTGTTGCTTGGAGTATAATCATTGGTGGAGGGCAATTCACTCCCTAGAATCCAAACACAGTACCCTAGAAACAGTTTAACAACACCTATATCTATTCATCATAACATCATAGAGAGATTTGGGAGAATTTGTTTCATGTGGCTTGAAATATAATCATTGGTGGATGCAGAGGATTTCCTAAGTTCTTTAAACTGCTAATTCATACTCAACTTTAGTTTTTTTTTGTCTCCTTGTTGGCTTGACTCCATAATTGCACTTGCAGCTATTTTTACATTTTTAAATATATATATATATATATATATATATATATATATATATATATATATATATATATATATGTATATGTATATGTGTGTATATATTAATTGTTTAATAAAACCATGTGTTTTTTACTTTTGATTATTCATTTTTATCCAGTTATAATTGCATCATTATTTTATGCAATTTTAAAGGTTATTGCTTACTTAGGTCTATTTTTATTACAAAAAAATCCAATGATGTTTTGTTTGTCTTTGTTTCTTTCACAGACATCAGTTTGCCAAAGTCTGCAACTATCTGCTACACAGCGGCTCTTTTAAAAGCCAGAGCTGTATCTGATAAGTATGTTACTATTTTCTATACTGAAATGAATAAGGTTGTTCTTGTCCAAACTGGTTTTTTTATGCTTTATATAAACTATATATTTTCTTTCTTCCTTCTAATTTTTGGTTAAAATATGACCTAGATATATTTTTATATTGATTGTGCAGGTTTTCACCAGAGGCAGCATCTAGGCGAGGTTTGAGCACAGCAGAAATGAACGCTGTAGAAGCCATACACAGAGCAGTGGAGTTCAACCCACATGTGCCCAAAGTGAGACATACATCGGCACCACTTAAACGCCTCAGCCCATCATAGACTATGATGGGGCACCCCCCAAACACCCCAGCCCATCATGGGCCATACACAGGCACCTCTCGAACACCACAGCCCATCATTGGCTATACACCAGCACACCTAAAACATCTCATCCATCATCGGCCATAAAATGGCACACTTCAAACATTACAAACCTTTATCAGCTATACACTGGCACCCCTCGAACACCACAGCCCATCAACAGCCATACACCAGCACCTCTCGAATACCACAGCCCATCATCAGCCATACACCAGCACCTCTCAAATACCACAGCCCATCATCAGCCACACGCCGGCACCAATTTAACACCACAGCCCTTGATCAGCCATACACCGGCACCAATTTAACACCACAGCCCTTGATCAGCCATACACCAGCACACCTTTTACATCAAAATCCATCATCGGCCATACACTGTCTCCTCTTAAACATCACAGCCCATCATCGGCCAAACACAGGCACCCTGCGAACATCAGAGCCCATGTCATCCATGCAGCAATACTTTTAACAAAAGAGCTCACAGTACACAATTCATGTCATAATTTATCAATTGTGTTTCTGCAGTACCTATTAGAGATGAAGAGTTTAATACTACCACCAGAGCACATTCTCAAACGAGGTGACAGTGAGGCCATAGCATACGCTTTCTTTCACCTGCAACACTGGAAGAGGGTGGAGGGGGCGCTTAATCTACTCCACTGCACTTGGGAGGGAAGTGAGTAAGCGTGTGCTCTTTTACTCTAATTTAAGGCTGTCCTTCTTGGTTATAACTTACCCACTGAATGTTGTTAAATGGCTTAGTTAAGGCTTAGTTAACATGGACAAAAGAACATAAATTAACACAATTTACTAAAAATACGATCACAGTGGCTATCACTGGTGCCTCACAGCAAAACAGGACCCTTGATTCAGTCTCAGTGTGCGAGTTCGTATGTTCTTAATGTGTTACCATGATTACTCTGGGGTTCCCTGCATTGTAACGAAATGGTGGTCAAGTATTTTAACCACTTGTATTTGGCTGTTCTGTTAATGTCAGCGAAGAGTGAATCTGTTGAATGGCCGCCTGTCCAGAGAATTTCCCTGCCTTCAGTCTGAGTTCTACTAGGCACTCCTGCAACCGAGCATAGAAGAGTTTGAAATTTGCATGGGTGCTTTCAAAATAATACAAAAACATACATTTTCTTCTTAGCTGATAAGTGACAAAAAGCTTCCCTCTAATAACCTGTCAGAAATATATTTCACTCAGCAATATATTCCAGCAGACAATATTAAAATTGATCACAACAAAAGTGTTTCATGTTCATTTATATACAGGGAGTAAAATCCTTCCTGTAGCATTCACCTTACTGATGGAAGTTAAAGATATTGTCAGAAGTAACAGATAATCCTCTGTAATAAGAAGTCTGAATAGACACATCGAAACCAAACCTTTTATAAATAGAATAATTGCTTTCAATATAATTGCATGTGTTATTCACAATAAAATGTAACTGATTATATTCATTAAGTCATGTGTATTTCCAAAGCCTAAAAATGAAATGATAAATCACTGACATTTATCCTTGGTCTTTCAGCTTTCAGAATGATTCCATATCCTCTGGAGAAAGGTCACCTGTTTTATCCATACCCAGTTTGCACAGAGACAGCTGACAGAGAACTTCTACCAAGTAAGAGATTTTCCTTAAAGTCATGCATTAGGTGAATGTAAATTATTTTAATTTACAATATTTATTATTTGCACTAAGTAGCAACAGCATATTTACCCCTGAAATGTGTGTTGCCCAAACATGAGTAGACATGCAGAAGAAGACTTTAATAAATCAAAACATGAACATTAATCCAGATATGAACCATGAAATCCTTGACAATGATCTTGAACATAGACAGGAACAAACAACATTCAATAGCCAAGAAGACACAGTGGAAACATGAGGGCTATATATACAGACAAGTGAACCAATGAAAACATGACACATAGAACCAATAAAAGCATGACACATCAGGGAACAGGGAAACAAGAGACAACATGGCAAGACATGATTTTAAAATAAAAGACATGAACATGAGACATTGAACTTCAAATTAAAGACATCCACATGACAAGACAAGACAAAACTCTTACATAACCCCCTTCTACGGGCGACTCCAGGTGCCAACCAAACAACAATAGTCACTAACACCCATGGGTGGGTCAGGACCGTGAGATAGTGGCGGGCCTGGGCCGTGGAGCAATGAATGCATGGGCTGTGGAACAAAGGCGGGCCTAGGCCGTGGAGCAATTGCTGGCCTGGGCAATGGAGACTGGCTCGGACACACCAGCACCTCTATGCTCTCTGCCTTATCTCTTCTTGCCCTCCCCCCAAAAATATTTCAGGTGTGGTGGCCATATTGGAAACAGATTCAGGCGTGGTGGCGGCCATCTTAGGAACAAGTTCAGGCATTGTGGTGGCCATCTTGGGAACAGGTTTAGACATGACAGCGGCAATCTTGGGAAGAGGTTCAGGCATGGCTGCGGCAATCTTGGGAACAGGTTCAGGCATGGAGGTGGTCATCTTTGGAACAGGCGCGGGAGAGCCATCTTGGGTGTGGCAGGTGGCTCAGGAGACTCAGGTTCATGGGCTGCAATGAACCCTGTGGGAACTGTAGTGCAGTGTGTGGCCCAAACACAACACAAAGCTGTAGCCACCACCAGTAGCAATGCAGACAGGGGATAAATCTATGATGCCTCTAGGGTACCTGACCTCGGACCACTAGCATAGCTGGCTTGACGTGAGCAGACTCTGGTTGAGTAGACATGATGTGAACAGACTCTGGTTTGGCAGGCATTATGAGCAGGCTGAGTTGCTGGATAAATATTTAACATTGAACCTTTAGGTAAAAAAATGGTTCATCATTCATGGCTCTTTCATGTTGTGGCATGACCACTTGTGATTGGAGAATTAATATGATACACTTATCAAATAGTCATTTTGTTGAGTTTAGCTCTGTTAAATTTCTGGACAGGTTGGCAAATTAGACCAGAAATACGCACAACATCCAACCCAATTATTATATAAGGAAAGAGTGTGTATGATATCTGAATATAATCTTCTTTCCACTAACTATGCTGAGCAGCTACTACTTAAGTCACGACACCAATTCTATTAGTTCAGTGATAAACCATGTAAAAAACATTACAGCTTAGACTCTAATCTGCAAAACGCTGTATTACCCAAATTCAAACCTCTTCAGGAGATGTTGTATCAAACCCCCCAAAAATAATAGTGAGTTCATTTTTTTTCTTTGTATCAGTTAAATTCCCTGAAAAGACTTGAAAATCTTGAAATCCCACAAATTAATAGTGAGTTAAATGTCAATTTAGATGGTCCCAATGAAATTCAGCATGCTATTGACGGTCTTCCTCACTCCATGCGTCAATTTCATTAATTTTGAAACAAAATAAAAAACCTTTCGATTGTGGATTGTTTTCTCTCTAAATTTCTTTGTATGTCGACCGTGTCATATTATATGTATCCAATCCAGAGGCCTGTCCCACGATTTTTTGAGTATTTTAGAACAATTTAGTTGTACCTCAGGCTGTTAATTAAACTTGCACAAGAGTACCGTATTTTCCGGACTATAAGTCACACTTTTTTTCATAGTTTGGCTGGTCCTGCGACTTATAGTCAGGTGCGACTTATATGTCAACATTTATTCATACTGACCTTAAAACTTTAAAACTTTAAACTATGATACAGAGGCTGTTTCTCAATTGAAGGCTGCAGCCTTCGGAGGTCGCGTTTCTAAGCTGCATACGTCATCAAGACTTATTTCAGAATATTAACAATTATAAAGTTAACTATTATTCTTAGTTAACAGTAATTGTTGTCATTATGTTTATGACTTGCGAATGTTTTGCTCAGTTAAGATAAACCAGGCTCGATGACACATGCAGCCTCCATATGTGACCTCCGGAGGCTGCAGCCTTCCGATTGAAAAACGGCCAAAGATACTAATTTCCTTGCTTTTTTCGTAACCAATTTTGTTGCATCGTCACTTTCTCCGTCGCCACCAGGATTTTCTGCAATGGTGCTTGTTTTTCCTCTGATTTTTGTGAAAATTCCCACTCCAAATCCACCATGTAAACCGATTGTGTTAAGGTTTGCCGCTTTGTTATACGTCATGTGAGTGACAGCCAGCGCAGCAAATGAGGAGAATAGAGGAGAGAAACGATCGGGTCTGATTGGTGAATGAATAGCGTTTGGTTATACACTTTGTGTGTGTAAGCAAGTTTGACTGACATAACATCTGGATTGTTGTAATGTAAATACGTGAAAACGTGAATGCAGCATCTGAATACAGGAAAATTCTATACATGCAAGATAAGTGCCGTCATTTACAAAGAGGATTGCATGTATGTACTGTATGAATCGAGGTTGTGATTCTTTTTGCGATCAATCGTGAAGCCCTAGTTTGGAGTGAGGGAGAAACCATTGTTTAGTTGAATAACTTGCCTTTCCAGATTAAATGTCTGTTCTTGGGCTTGGATTTTGTCAAATAATTTCCTAAATAAATGCGACTTATAGTCCAGTGCGACTTATATGTTTTTTTCTCTTCATGATGCATTTTTTGACTGATGCGACTTATACTCCGGAGCGACTTATAGTCCGGAAAATACGGTAAGCTTTTCCAATGATCTCTGCCGCAAGATCTTTCCAGTATCTGCTTTTCCTTTATAATTTAGCCTGATTGTTTTCGTTATATGGGAGTTACAGTAACACAGAAACATGTAGATCTTTTCAAACATAACTTTATTCTAATTTTAGAGAGGACAAAGAAAGATCTTACTAGATGGGCTACCCTCCCACTTTTAGTTGCAGGCAGAATTAATGCCATAAAAATGAATATTTTACCCAAATTTCTCTTTTTATTCCAAAATATTCCAGTATTTATACCTCAAGCATACTTTAAGTCACTAGATCAGATTATTTCTGATGTTATTTGTGGCCCAGTGAGAATTCAGAAAATATTTATTCAACAAACCAAAATATTAGGTGGGTTCGCACTTACTTATTTCTTATTTTATACTGGGCTGCCAATATTCATAGCATATATATTTATAAATATATAAATATATTATATATACAAATAAATAAATAAATAAATATATATTTATATATATATTTATACACACACACACACACACACACACACACACACACACACACACACACACACACACACACACACACACACACACACACACACACACACACACACACACACACACACACACACACACACACACACACACACACACACACACACACACACACACACACACACACACGTTCTGGTTTCCATGTTTTGTGGGGACATTCCATAGACGTAATGCATTTTATACTGTACAAACTTTATATTCTATTCCCCTTACCTGCCCCATTCCCTAACCCCATCCATCACAGAAACCATTCAGCTACTTCACATTTTCAATAAACATTATTCTGATTGATTTACTGTATAAGCTTGTTTCCTCATGGGGACATCAAAATGTCCCCACAAGGTCACAAAAACACTGGTATTCCTATCTTTGTGGGGACAATTGGTCCCCACAACGTGATAATTACCAGGTACACACACACACACACACACACACACACACACACACACACACACCTAAAGGATTATTAGTAACACCATACTTATACTGTGCTTGACCCCCTTTCACCATCAGAACTGCCTTAATTCTCTGTGGCATTGATTCAACAAAGTGCTGAAAGCCTTCTTTAGAAATGTTGGCCCATATTGATAGGATAGCATCTTGCAGTTGATGGAGATTTGTGAGATGCACATCCAGGGCACGAAGCTCCCGTTCCAACACATCCCAAAGATGCTCTATTGGGTTGAGATCTGGTGACTGTGGGGGCCATTTTAGTACAGTGAACTCATTGTCATATTCAAAAAAACAATTTGAAATGATTCAAGCTTTGTAACATGGTGCATTAACCTGCTGGAAGTTGCCATCAGAGGATGGGTACATGGTGATCATAAAGGGATGGACATGGACAGAAACAATGCTCAGGTAGGCCGTGGTATTTAAACGATGCCCAATTGACACTAAGGGGCCTAAAGTGTGCCAAAAAAACATCCCCCACACCATTACACCACAACCACCAGCCTGCACATTGGTAACAAGGCATGATGGATCCATGTTCTCATTCTGTTTACGCCAAATTCTGACTCTACCATCTGAATGTCTCAACAGAAATGGAGACTCATCAGACCTGGCAACATTTTTCCAGTCTTGAACTGTCCAATTTTGGTGAGCTTGTGCAAATTGTAGCCTCTTTTTACTATTTGTAGTGGAGATGAGTGGTACCCGGTGGGGTCTTCTCCTGTTGTAGCCCATCCGCCTTAAGGTTGTGCATGTTGTGGCTTCACAAATGCTTTGCTGCATTCCTCGGTTGTAATGAGTGGTTATTTCAGTCAAAGTTGCTCTTCTATCAGCTTGAATCAGTCGGCCCATTCTCCTCTGCCCTCTAGCATCAACAAGGCATTTTCACCAACAGGACTGCTGCATACGGATGTTTTCCCTTTTCACACCATTCTTTGTAAGCCCTAGAAATGGTTGTGCGTGAAAATCCCAATAACTAAGCAGATTGTGAAATACTCAGACCGGCCCGTCTGCCACGCTCAAAATTGCTTTCCCATTCTGACATTCAGTTTGGAGTTCAGGAGATTGTCTTGACCAGGTCCACAGCCTTCATATATATGAAGCAGTTCTCACTTATACTAAAGCAATAAGCCCCGCAAAGCAGTGGTGTTACAGTACATTTTAAAACAGGGGCGTTGTTAGGCACGATGGGAAGCCGAGTAACCCACTGCTTCTTGGGGCTTATTGCTTTAGTATAAGTGAGAACTGCTGGTTCAGTTTAGACATACAGTAGGCTACAGTATGTGAACAGGCTTCATTTAACGTGCACGCACAAGCCCATTGCGAGAGAGACAGAGATAGAGAGAGAGAGAAAGAGAGATTTGATTTTTCAAGCTTCTTTATATAACAATATCACTCATCGTCAACACTTTTTACAAAAATGTTTTAAAAACATATTACAAAAGAAGTGCAAAATTTAGTTCATTGTCAATAACCGAGCGAACAAAGCTCCTCTGTGACACCATATTCCTTAAAAAACATTTAAAGAGTTCATGATTTTGTAAAAACGAAACTCAATCAGAAGTCTTGATTTGATCATGGCTGAAAACACCCTTTCCACATTATACTCACTTTTTTGCTCAATTTTATCTCTTCTGCTAATATAAATGGCCATTTTGGCTTTACCCAAAATAAAATTTAACAAGTTAAACTCGTACTTTCTTCTTTGGACATATTTACAACCCAAGATAAAAGTTTGCACAGAAAACTTCTCATTAAAACAATTAAAAAGATCTTGCAAACAATCAAACAAAGGCTTGAGCCTTGAACAATACAAAAAGGTGTGAAAAACAGTCTCCCTCTGAAAACAAAAAGGACATTCTTTACCAACATCTGGATTTAAAACAGAAATAAAAGCATTAACAGCAATAATGCCATGTAAAATTCGCCATTGTAAATCTCCATCTCTTTTAGCTAACGGTGGCTTATAAAGTGCTCTCCCCTCTGGTTTGACATCATTACTCATTTTGAAAATAGTACGCCATGGTGTATCCATTCTTTCATGGAGTCCTTTTTTGTTAAAAGATTTTACACAAGCATTATAAATATTCTTACCATTATTTTCATACATATCCATGTCAATCAACTTTTTAGAATCCAAAAACAATCCTGTATATTCACCTAAATTGGATGAAAGAAGCAGGTTTGGAAATATATCTTTCTTGTTGGGGATCAATTTTACATCACAATAATCCTGAAGCATTTTCACTTCTTCTGTTGTAAAGACAGATAGCAATTTTTGTAATACTTGTGCAACAATTCGGGTGGACTTAACTCCTAAAACATTAGCTACATCTTCAACTTTTCCCAGACTTGGGCCAGCCACTTTAATTAAACGTTTTACTGTTGGATTTAATGAATATTGCCGTCATTGACCCACATGCACCAAGAATGTCCAAACGTGACCCATAAATCAGGGGTTCCTTCAATAGCCAAAATATTGAGGATGTAGAATCAGTTCTTTTTACTTCAAAAAGGTCCCACACTTTAAAAATATTACTATAAAACTTTGTCAAACTGGATGTATTCATTCTTTTGGGATCTAACAAGAACAATGATTTATCTAAACATAGTCCTTTGGCAGTCTTTAAAATTGCACTGGCCACTGGCCTCCAAGTCCTCTGGGCCATTGAGAAATCGCTGTAGGAAATGTAATCGAAAGTCCGCAGTCCTACTTTGCAAATGTACAAGTCCTTGTCCTCCTTCTTCCTTTGGCAAATACAATACATTATGTGGTATCCAATGCAATTTTTCCCAAAAAAAAAATCTACTAAAAGAGATTGGATTTTTCCTAGTAACCATGCGGGTGGATCTATACAAGCTAGTCTGTGCCATAGAGAAGAAGCCACCAGATTATTAATAATCAAAGTTCGTCCTCTATATGAAATATATACTGTACTTTCTCAATTGTTCCCTCCCAATTTTTTTGAACAATCATGTCGTCTCCTAGCCTGGCTCCGCCCTCCTACGTGCTTCCGCTTAATTTTCATTTCGCTTCAGCAGTACGTCTGGGATTTCTCTATAGAGTTTCGTTTTCTCCTGCAAAAATCTGCAGGACCAATCAGCCAACAGATGGGGGTGGCTAAGAACGATGACGTTGAGGTTGTGCGTCAGTTTGAGTTGTAGTTTAGTAATGGCAGCGGAGAAAGACGTGAGAAAAGCTATTCGGTCCGTTGTAGCAAAAATGCCGAATATACAGAAGTTAAACCGGAGCAAGAACCAGGTTTGCTAAGTTTTGTTTGTCTGATTATTCTGACTTGTTGTTTCCGGACGGTTTCGCTGCATGATATACGTCACGACCACACATTAGCGATTGGCTTTGGCAGATCCTGAGTGACTCTGGGCAGCTCAATAGTTTTAAACTTCAACAATGGACCCTCCTTAACGGAAGTAACGCTTTGCAATGGAGCGTGGCCAGACTCTCTGTACAAATGAAATGAATGTACGAGAGTCTGGTTGGACCAGGCTAGTCGTCTCCTATAATCACTCCCAAATATTTTAAACCATCTTTTTTCCAACTTAACCCATTTGGTAGTTTTGGTACCCCTCTTTTTTCCACTTCCCTACTAACACTGCTTCACTTTTTTCCCAATTAATTCTTGCAGAAGAGATGGTTTTAAACTCCCTCAATGTTTTTAATAAAGTATTCACATCATTTTGCTTGTTGAGTATTATGACAACATCATCAGCGTAAGCTGATAAACAAAAAGTACTTTTACAAGCTTGTAAAGATACCCCTTCTAAAACTCTTCTCAATTTATTTAAAAATGGTTCTATTGCCAATGTATAAAGTATTCCTGATAGAGAACAACCCTGTCTTACTCCACGACATACTTTAAAAGGAGCACATAAGCCACCGTTAACTTTTCAATAAACTCTCAAATGTTTGATTTGTGTTTTTCCAAACTCCCACCATTTCTGTAAAGACTGATAATTAGCTTTTTCATTCCTAAAATTCTCCCAAAAAAATGTAAAAGTTTCAATAAAATGTGCATCACTTAATAAATTCGTATTAAAATGCCAATAGGCACTTTTTGGTTTGACAAAGTTTAAAGTTACCGTACATATAACTAAACTATGATCTGAAAACCCAACTGGGATTATAAAACAGGTCTTAAAAATACTAAGATGGTGTTTAAAACAATAGAATCTGTCCAGTCTTGCTAAAGACAACATGTTGTTACGGGCATGTGCCCATGTGTATTGCTTTAGATTTCCATTTAAACTCCTCCATACGTCACATAAGTCATTTGTTTCAATCATCTGAATCAGTCGTTTGCGAGAGAGTAAATGTGGTTCTACATGATTTCTATCTATATTAGTTTCTACACAGTTAAAATCTCCACCTAGGAATAAATGTTCTTCACCATTACATTTTTCTAAAGTTTCAGAAAGAGTATGTAAAAAAAAACATTCTTTCTACTGGTAAGGTTGGAGCATATACACACATAAAAACAAAGGTATGACTCTCGACCTGAGCTCGTATCTTTAACAACCTTCCTTTCACAACCTCTTCCACCTCAGTAGAATGGGGAGTAAAATTTTTAGAAAATAAAATGGCAAAGCCTCCACTAAGTGAGGATTTATGACTTGAAAAAAAAGACCTTTAAATTCTTTTGTCCAATCAGCAGCATTTTGAAACATCAAGTTGTTTCTGACTCATAGTTTCATATATCTCTGTTCGTTTTATGGAATCCCTTGCTCCATTTACATTTAGGGATGCAATACGAATATCACCCATAAAAAATAAAAAAGTAAACTTAAGCTGTAAAAAAAAACAGCCAATAGGGGGTAAATAATTAAGCCAGTTTAATGCCATCAATTTATTCTGTTGGTTTAAGTTTTGTCACAAATTTTTTCAACCTATAAACTTCTTTGTTTGTAAAATACCCCTCACTCATAAAAGTTCTAGTATTTTCCACAAAGCGTTTAATGTCTGGAAAATAGTCAGCAACCTGTACCCCCCTCAGATTTTTTGTCAGTTTAAAAAACTTCTTGATTTCATCAGTACCAGTGGTGTCAAAAGTATTCATATTCATTACTCAAGTAGAAGTATAGATACTAAGGTTTAAAAAGACTTTTGTAGAAGTTGAAGTATCAACTCAAGCTTTTTACTCAAGTAAAAGTGAAAAAGTACTGGTTTCAAAACTACTTAAAGTATAAAAGTAAAAGTAATGTAAGGAAAAAAATGTCATTACGGAAAAAATCCTAGGCCGCTCCACAGGGGCCTATTGTGCACTACCCTATCTCCTCTAAAAAAACGTTTCTAAAGGCCATAATAACTATAGTGTTATATTAAAATGTTAATGTTAAAAAATTTGGGATACACTAGGGCCAGGGGTAGGCAACGTCCGTCCTGGAGTGCTGATGTCCTGCAGATTTTAGCTCCAACCCTTATAAAACCTTGGCTACCTGTAGTTTCAGGTGACTTTTTAGACCTTGATTAGTTTTTTCAGGTCTGCTTGATTAGACCTGGAGCTAAACACTGCAGGACATCGGCACCCCAGAGCCGACGTTGCCTACCCTTGCACTAGGCTATCTGTTTCAACCACATACGGTATATGCCCATTAAAAATGAACGCATATTAGTACAATGCAAACAAATACATTAAAGCAGTGGTTCTCAAACTGGGGACCGCGAGATGGTGCCAGGGGCCCCAGTTTTATAATATTTTATGAAATACATTACTTTATTTTTAGAATGTTTACGTCATACATTTTCTTTTGGGGGCCGCAAAGTAATCCACTGTACACAAGGGAGGCCGCAAAAAAAAAGGTTTGATTACCACTGCATTAAAGAACCAAATATGTGTTATGTGTACTACTGAGCATTAACATGTGTTCCATAGAGAGGAAGATGATGACTAGTTGCCTATAAATATTGTAATGGTGCAAAAAGTCAAACATCAGAGCAGGGCCGCTGCTGGCAAAACTTTTACAGTGGTGCCCTCTTTAGTTTAAAAAAAACAACAAAATCACACACAACTATAGTATGTGTGAGAATAGAAGTATGCCATTGTTATCATTTATAATTGTATTTTGACAGCAACACAAACTACAAATATGCAATTATATTTGCAAACCACCATTGGTGGTGGTTGAGGAGATTCCCCCGTTCATATGTAAAGCGCTTTGAGTACTGAGAAAAAGCGCTATATAAATGTAAGGAATTATTATTATTATTAATTATATATTATAGCCTATATTTCTGCATCTGTACTTGTGTTAGCTAATGGACTTTAGCTTAATCTAATGTGGCAAAGCTGATCTTACATGTCAGTATAAATCCAAGCAACTTTGGAGAATTACTAAATGTCTTTCTTGTAAGTAAATTAAAAGTCAGGTTTAAGGAAACAGCTGATGTCTATTAACAAAAGCAAAAGTTGGTATGTATGGTTATGTGTTTTGATTGATTTAACACTCAAGCATTCAGCTAAGTAGGTTTTGTTAATGCAAATAAAATTTAGGGCAGTTATTAGCATATACAAAACAACAGATGTCTTTAGCATAGATATCTTTGCCATGGCTCAAAACGCAACGCAGCACAATGTCATTTAAGTTGAACAACTGAACTTACATGATATAAATTGGTATTGTTGTACTATTTAAATCACACAGATGAGTTGATGTCAGCAGCCAGCTATACATTTACACAGGCTTGTGAATGTGAACTGACCTGAAAGTGATGCGCGAGTTTTATTTCGTACTTTTCCATTTGAAGACAGAATGCCGCGTTCTGTTACTGTACAAACGGATGGCGGATGATATCAAAGCATCGCGAGAGCAAACTGCTCCGCATGCTTTCTAATCGCTCTCCCGGTTCTTTTATGTTTCTCTGTGCAGCAGCATCGAACAAACTTTTGATCATCTGCAGTAAGCGGGGGGGGGGGGGGGGGGGGGCGGGTTGCGTACAAACCAATAGGGTGTCGGAATAGTATATGTTTATACTTCTCATCCAACCACAATCGCATTCATCTGGATGATGCAATTTATCAAAATAGTTTTTTTAACGATTACATAACGATTACAAAAAAAAAAAACGATGACAAGCCGGAATGTAAAAAAAAAGAAAACAAGCCGAAATTAATAGAAGTAACGAGGCGATTTTTAAAATGTAAGGAGTAGAAGTAAAAAGTCTTCTGAAAAATAATTACTCCAGTAAAGTATAGATACCCAAAATATCTACTTAAGTAAGGTAACGAAGTATTTGTACTTCGTTACTTGACACCTCTGATCAGTACCATACTCTTGACATATCCATTCATTCTGAGAACAACTGGAAGCACTAGAATCAGAGAAATCACTATCATTGCCAACATCATCAGCATCAACCTCCTTTACATTTTCTGTTTTTTTAGCTTGCTTTGATTCTGAAGCCTTATCGTTTTTTTCCACTTTAAAGGTGCTTTGAATACAGCCTGATCTAAATCCCTCATTAAATCATCACTTAGGCTGACACTCCCCGAGGGGACTATTGTGTCAGATGCCGTGACATGTGTAACATCCATGCTCTCAACAGGTTTGTTCAACTTTGGCTCATCTAAGATAATAAAACGGGTAACTAAACCAGTCTCCCCATTATTCACCTTTTCTGTCTGTGACAGGCATTATATCAGTTAAGCCACTAGATGTTCCAGGTTCAGCTTGGGTTGGTTCATGAACATTCTCTGTTCCTTCATTCACAACTTTCACACTATTTTCTTCTGGAACATCTTGTTTGTTTGTACCGTTACTATCTGGACAAGCACGTACTAAATGTCCAGTTTTTCCACAGCCAAAGCATTTCATCATATCAGTAGATACAAAGACTGTATAATCAAAGTCATAAACTCTAAACTTCAAAGTCAGGTTAAGTTCCTCTCTGTTATCTTTGAGGACCATGTAAGTAAATCTCAGAAAAGATACTACATGCTTTATCAAATCTGATTTACTTCCGAAGGCGATTTTTTTTCACCGGAGTGACTATCTTTCCAAAACGTGACAATTCCTTTGTTAACATTTTGTCTTTAATAAACGGCGGAACGTTAGACAAAGTGACTTTCCTAGCAGGAGTAGAAAGAGGAAGCACAGGGATAAATAAACCGCTGATTACAACTCCTTTCTCCACAACTTCGTTTGCTTTCTCAACTGAATTTAAAAACAAAACCATAGCGTTATTCATTCTTGATGCCGCTAAAATACATTCATGTCCAACAACATCTCCGACGGCGAGAATGCACTCCTCTACATTCACCGCGGATACCACCTTCACGCCGTGTCGTCGTGGAAGAGAGTTCAAACTAGTGTTTGTGTTTTGGGCTGCCATGCTTCCCAGTAATACACTGGTTGCTGACGCCGGGAACCCCACAGGGACAACCTTATTTCACTTTACTACGCCACAGATACCAATAACTCAAAAAGAAATAATAGAAAAGAAAAAACGATTTAAAGAGAGAAAGCAATAGTTTTTGCCACAGCGGGCATAAAAACCGCTTACACTTACCACACGCTCCTCACAACCGCTCGCTCAATCAGACGCCCACGCATGCGCACAAACAGAGAGAGAGAGAGAGAGAGGATCTATTTTACAGTCCATGATTGAAAATATTACACTATAACATTGTATGGTTCTGTGTGATTTACTTAATTCTTCACACAACAAGGTGTAAATACGCCTGACTTTTGTGATGGTTTTCTTAATTCGTTTTTTTTATTCATGTTTCCTGTCGTTTTAAGCAAATGAAAGAGCATCATTGCTTCACTAAAAATGTATATATTCACATGGCCTGCATTTTTCTAGTTTATAATCAAGCACAGCTGTCATCTGACAATACATATTAAATTAGTCAATGTTTTTTATTGTATTGTGTACATATTTTAAATGTGATAGTAAATAAAAATTTAATTATGAATTTAGAATTTATTATGTTATATATGACCCCGTTGTTTACTTTCTTTGATAACGTTTGCAGGGCATTCCAAATGAGCGGTTATTGTTTGTGAAGTCCACTTCAACTGATATACCGTGCTCAGCGAATAGGGAGCAGTGCTCCGTAAGAACCCTGTCGAATGAACTCATACTGATGCAGGCGTCAAAATCATGTCTACTGCGTAGGGGTGGCACGGCCCATGAAAAAAATCCGAACCGTTCGGTTCGCTTGTCTTGGTTCGGAGCGCGTGTGTGCCACACGGTTCAACAGTTCAAGGCATGCGCAATGTAGTCTCATGCCCTGTATGTGACCTCAGATAGCATGTTTCCCTAGCATGGTTTGGAGTATTAAGTACTGCAGGTTATGTTACATGTAGAAATGGCAAGTGGGAGTGAAAAGGAAGTCTGCCCGCAGTTGGAGGATGCGCCAGCGTCGTATAAGTTTGGTGTGTGGAAACATATTTTTATTTCATGTTACCTATGATGACAGCGGAAATAAAACAATAGATTGAACTGCAGTCTATGGGTTGAATGTGCTCTAACAGCCACAGGAGACCGCCTTCTCTCCGACCATTTATCTTATCTGAGGTAACTGAACACAATGTTTTACGTCTTTTCGTATTCAGCGCTATTTTTAGCCTTTCATTGATAAAATTAAAGCGGCTGATTTCTGCTTACTGTATCCTAAATTATGGATAATTAATACATTAATAAGATAATACATTTCTGGAGTGTTAAACATTTTAAGAAAAAATAACAACAAGAACCGTACTGAACCGAGAACCGTGACCATAGAATCGTGATACGAACCGAACTGAGGGTTTTGTGAACCGTGCCACCCCTACTACTGCGCCTAGTTTGCCACTTGAAAACTTTTGAATGCATTTGCGCGTGTAGAGCAAAGTAGACATGGGGAAAAAGCAAGCATTTGACGCGCGTTATAGGCAAAAATTGTGGGAGGGGCAAGTGCTATGCAGTTGTCTGTTTGCAAGATGACTGATTGTGCATTTATCAAGAGAGTTACCGGTTTGTATTTGGTTACCTTACTATAGGGGAAAAATAAACGGCGCAGGTCGATAAACGTTGCGTGACTCAAAAGTGTAATGTGTATTACAACTTACCAGGTTGCCCAATGTCTTCACTGACACTCTTCCAAGCGAGGTCCTTTTTATTCCTTTCTCTATAGAAATAAGAACTTGTGTCGTAGCTTCGCGTGACTGCTTACAGACAAAATCAAGCGTTCCTTCAGGTTGAATGAGTGACTCCGGGCGGGGCTTTGGCCACAGCAGCAAGCAGGCTCCTGATTGGTTAACGCGGCGCGAAATTCCACCAAAGTTCTAATTTTTCAACTCTGCCGTCAGCCGCAAATTCGTGTGAACCGCAGAATGCACAAAAAGCACCATTCGCGTACCGGGCACAATGCTCAATTCGCGCCTTTCGCACGAATGAGGCGAAAAACGCATATTCCGTGCCACGCAAAACGCCTCATCCGCGCCGCGGGACCTCCAGACACGCGTCAATGCGTCTTCACATTGACTTAACATTAAAATCATTCGCGCTTTACGCCTCTACCACGGTTGGTGTAAACGCAGCATAAGGCGAATGTACGTACTGTCTAGCACTCGTTAAGTAGGTACTCAGTGAAATTCAGTACCTACCTACTCAGTAAGTATGTGGTTTCAGATTCAGCCACTGTTTT
Source organism: Paramisgurnus dabryanus (assembly GCF_030506205.2). Taxonomy (NCBI): domain Eukaryota; kingdom Metazoa; phylum Chordata; class Actinopteri; order Cypriniformes; family Cobitidae; genus Paramisgurnus; species Paramisgurnus dabryanus. Next base: position 12,927,649 of record NC_133345.1, read on the forward strand.
CATTGTTTTATTCCAAGTGTATTTTAATTATCCACACTCGTGCACTTAAGTTTACGTCCAAGAGCCCTGAACGGGATAATCACTTCCAATTGTGATTCACAGATTTACGAGCTAGTGACATTATTAGACACATGGAGAGTGTTTAAAACAGCGCTTGTGTCCGTGTGTGCGTGCTTTGTTAGCAGCTTTTCCATTCAGAGAGATAAGCCAATGGCTCCTAAAGAAGCCCCACTCACTAATACTAAAATGACCATTAGGTGGCGGAATGATAAACGGTGAAGCGGTTACTGTTAGCAGTATGATATCACATGCCTGGTGTAATGTATTGTCATTTTTAACAATGCTTTTTTAAGTGACGCACCCTCCGTAGCTGATGCTCTGACTCCTCCTACCTTGTATATTGTGCACTGCAGTTCTAAGTACACTCAGTATCTCTTGTTACTGAAGCTCTGTGTCAGTCTCATTATTTTACACCTGGGAAAAGCTCTAAGCCAATCAGAGTCGAGAACCAAAAATAACTGTTGTATAATTATTACTATGTGTGTGTTAACAAACAAAGAAGGAAAGCAGGTTATTTTCTTCAAAAACAACAGTGCTTTCTTGGCAAATCTGAAATGCATTTCCAATTTTGCCTCGGGGCATTTCAGATTCAGGCGTTTTAGGCAGGTCTAGATCAGCAATCTCTTCAGAATTGAGACCAAACTTTGTAACTATGCAGATCTATGTAATACATGCACAAACAGCTAAATAACCAACTATATAAAATAGAAAACATGAAATCGTATTATTTGATCTTATTAAATGTATACTGATTGTGATTGAGGGGGTCTGTGATTGGATTAAAGCTGTCAGAGATCATTGTCAAGTGTAGTGATCAGCACTGCTGCTGTTGCTGCTTATGACACCGCTAGAACTGACAGGTTATCTTAAACCAGGACTAGGCTTTAGTTTAATTAGGAAATATAACTAGTTTTAACAAACATGCCTTACTATAAACATTACTGGCGTGCATTTTGAGGCAAAACAAAGGGCACTGATTTATTTTAATGTATGTCAGTGCAAGTTGTTTTCAGTTTGGACAGCTCTTATATTTATTGTAATCTAGGACTAGTCTAATCCCTGTCTGGGAAACCGCCCCTTAATATTTATTTCATTTAAAAAGTTGTATGTGCATGTATGATGATAAAACAACGTTATAAATGTGACAATTCTGAAATTTGCACATTTGATAATTGCATGGAATTGCTTAGTAGTTAAACTTTGTTTCTATATGTGTGTGTGTATAAGCAGTTTTCCACGAGGTGTCAGTGTATCCCAAGAAAGAGTTGCCCTTCTTCATCCTGTTTACTGCTGGTCTCTGCTCCTTCACAGCAATGCTGGCACTCCTCACACATCAATTTCCAGAGCTCATGGGAGTTTTTGCTAAAGCAGTGAGTATAATCAATCCTTTCAGTTGGCTGCCATAGTTAAAGCACAGTATTTCTGCCAGCTTTTATTCTATCTACTTGAATGGAGATCTTCATCAGGCAGAAAAGTTGTCTCAAAGTGTTACCTTACAGTAAGAAAGTGGCTTTACTCTCACAGACATGCAGGTTAAGTGAACTGGAGATGACAAATTGTCCTTCCGCCACCTACTGGATAATAGCAGAAATAGGGATTGCCTTAAAAAGTTGTAATTGGCAGGGAAGCCTTTTTTGTTAACACTCTGGGGTCCAAAAGCAGCACCGCGTTAAAAACACAATTACTCACATATTATTTTAGCACAGTTTGTGCTGAATACAATGTTTTGTGATATTAGCCATATATATGCTTAAAGCAAATGTAAAAAAGATCAAATGTACGAGCATGTCAGAACCTCTGCCAGTGTCCCAAAATGGTCAGACCGCAGAGGGTTAATTGACAATACATCAATGGTGGGGAAAGAGTTAGGCAACAAAATAACACAAATGGGATGGACTTGAGAGAGACAATACAAATGGGATGGGGAATTGAGAGAGAGAGAGAGAGAGAGAGAGAGAGAGAGAGAGAGAGAGAGAGAGAGAGAGAGAGAGAGAGAAAGAACATGGTTATGAAAAAAACATTTAAGGTTAAATTTGTTTCAGTGTAAGGGTCAGAGAGGTTAGCCAAGGTAAAAAATATTCAAAGAGTAATCCAAAAACAAACAGCTGTTTGTCATCCCACACTTTGTTAAACAATGCAATGTCATTCTCCCGCAGGTCTATCATACTATGATTGTTTCAGCTGGCTTTCATTTACATTTTAATTTAGGACACCTGTGGGGCTATCCTAAAGTTAAGACCGTGTTTAGGATGTTTTTTTTTTAAGTTAGGATGCTTCTGTAATACCACTTTCCTATCTGCAATTAAGATAATGGCACTTAGGAACGTTATTCTGTAATAGCTTTTGTCTGAAATGAGGTCCTACCTAAAATTACCATGGTTACCAAACAGTTAAGATAAGATTTTAAAGTTAAGATTTTTCTGTACTATGCCCACCTGGTGCCAGATTCACGAAAAACATTCTTAAGACAAAAAATAAGAACGTTCTTATAAATAGTTCGTAAGAATGTTCCTAAGTGCAATTCTTGAATATTTCTCAAGAAGTTGTAATGTATGTTTATGGTAAAGAACTGCCCCCTTGTGGTTGAATGCAATATATATATATATATATTTGGTTAAGGAACCACCTGATCAGTTCAGTAAAGTAATGTTGTTGTTGCTTCATCACGCATCTCGGTGTGGTTCTTTGAGTGTGCTTACCACAAACACAACAAAAATTGGCGAGAAGGATTTTAACGACACCTACTTAAAGAGACAACGAGCACTGAAAAGGAGTGGAAAGGAAATTCTCAATAAGAATGTGTAAGTTCAATGTGCCAAAATGAATTCAGAATCTAACAAAAATGTTGATGATTGGATCTATCGCCACGTTTGACGGCAATATTGAGGATTTGGGAACTTGTGCTGAAAGAGTGGAACTGTATTGTAATGCTACTGCAGTTGCAGATGGTAAAAAAGTGGCTGTTTTGCTGAGTGTGATGGGTGCAAAAACGTACGGATTGCTTCGTAGCCTGTTAACCCCTGAAAAATTAGACTGGAATGCCATAAAAAGCTTGAACATGCTATCTCAAGTCACTAACAAAGACACACAAAACGCTCTTGCTCAGATTCTTAAAAATGCTGCACCAGTGTTTCAGAAAGGGATTGGAACGCTTAAAGGCATAAAAGCAAGGTTTGAACTGAAAGCAGACACTTCTACCAAATTCCTAAAGGCTCGTCCACTACCCTATGCACTTCGTCCGAAGGTGGAGACAGAGCTTGACAACTTGGAGAAAACGGGCATCTTAAGAAAGGTGGAGAGGAGTGAGTCGGGCAACACTCATAGTCCCAGTGACAAAAAAAGACAAGACAGGGAGTGTGCGGATTTGTGGGGACTTTAAAGTAACTCTCAATCCTGTTCTTCACACAATACAGTATCCCCTGCCACGCATCGAAGATATATTTGCATCTCTGTCTGGTGGAGAATGATTCACAAAAATTTACCTTGCTCAAGCCTACCTTCAAATGGAGATGCAGGAAAATTCCAAGGAATTGGTGACCATTAACACACATAAAGGGCTCTACCAGTACAACCGTCTTGTTTTTGGAATTGCAACAGCCCCCCCAGCCTTCTGGCAGAAGGCAATGGACCAAGTGTTACAGGATATTTCAGGAACACAGTGTTACCTGGACGATATCATTGTGACAGGTAAAGATGACACAGATCATCTACATAAGCTACAACAGGTGCTGATTCGACTCTGTGAATATGGACTAAGAGCAAATAAAGAAAAATGTGAGTTCTTCAAAAAAAGATCTCTTTCTGCGGCCATGTGATCGACAAAGATGGTCTCCACAAGTCACAGGATAAAATTGAAGCTGTGTTAAATGCACCATGGCCGAAAATGTGTCTCAGCTCAGCGATCATATCTAGGACTTGTGAACTAGGGCTCTCACATGGAATTGGTGCTGTGCTGTCACATAAGTTACCTGTATGGTCAAAAATTTACACTGGTCACAGACCACCAGTCCCTCGTCTCAATCTTCAACTGTAGGAAGGGTGTGTCAGCGATGACATCAGCACAGCTGCAGCAATGGTCACTTTTCTTAGGTGCTCACCAATCTGACATTGAGTTCAAAAGCACCAAACTACACAGTAATGCTGACGGCTTATCACGCCTACCACTGAAGATGACAGAGAAGTCAGACACTGTGGATCCAGCTGATGTATTCCATACTACAATTGTAAGCCAGCTACCTGCAACAAATGCACATATTCAGAAAGAGACCTGCAATGACCCAACACTGTCTAAGGTCTATGAAATCACTGTCAGAGGATGGCCAACACACGGAAACTCACTAGCATTTTCATCGAGGAGAGACCAACTATATGTGTGCCAAGGAACCTTAATGTGTGGGTTACGACTTGTGATTCCATCCAAATTGCGCAGCAAAATGCTAGACACTCTGCATGAGGGACATTTGAGCACTGTAAAAATAAAAAAACCTGGCACGCAGTTATATGTGGTGGCCAGGGATCAACAAACGATTGAGGATTTGACAAAGGCTTGCCCTGGATGTCAAAAGGTTTAAAACTCACCACCGCTAGCCTTCAACACCATGGCAAAGAGTACACATCGATTTTGCCGGGCCATTCAAAGACTCCATGTTTCAAAAATTTACACTGGTCACAGACCATCAGGCCCTGGTCCCAATCTTCAACTGTAGGAAGGGTGTGTCAGCGATGACATCAGCACAGCTGCAGCAATGGTCACTTTTCTTAGGTGCTCACCAATATGAAATGGAGTACAAAAGCACCAAACTACACAGTAATGCTGACGGCTTATCACGCCTACCGCTGAAGATGACAGAGAAGTCAGACACTGTGGATCCAGCTGATGTATTCCATACTACAATTGTAAGCCAGCTACCTGCAACAAATGCACATATTCAGAAAGAGACCTGCAATGACCCAACACTGTCTAAGGTCTATGAAATCACTGTCAGAGGATGGCCAACACACGGAAACTCACTAGCATTTTTATTGAGGAGAGACCAACTATATGTGTGCCAAGGAACTTTAATGTGTGGGTTACGAGTTGTGATTCCATCCAAAATGCGCAGCAAAATGCTAGACACTCTGCATAAGGGACATTTGGGCACTGTAAAAATAAAAAAAACCTGGCACGCAGTTATATGTGGTGGCCAGGGATTGACAAACAGATTGAGGATTTGACAAAGGCTTGCCCTGGATGTCAAAAGGTTTAAAACTCACCACCGCTAGCCTTCAACACCATGGCAAAGAGTACACATCAATTTTGCCGGGCCATTCAAAGACTCCATGTTTTTAATTGCCTTTGATGCACACCCTAAGTGGCCCGAAGTTCTTCCAATGAAAACAACCACATCAGAAAAGAGTTTCTGTACTAAGGACAGTATTAGCTAGGAACTGGTTGCAGATATGTACTGACAATGGATGACAGTTTGATGCAGAACGGCATCAAACACATCACATCCGCGCCATACCACCTTGCCACAAAAGGCTTGGCGAAAAGATTTAGTACAGACCTTTTAAAAAGGCGATGAAAGCTATGGATAATGACATTATTCCTCTACAACACAAGATAGACAACTTTTTATTCATGTACAGAAGTGCAGTACACGCCACCACTGGCCAATCTCCTGCAATGATGTTCCTCAAGAGGAACTTGCGCTCTCGCTTGGACCTAATCAATCCTAATGTGAGGCGATATGTTGAAAACAAACCATTTGCACACATGAAGGACAGGCCTACAAGTACCTTCCAGGTGGGCCAAGAGGTCTTAGCACGAGATTACAGGATGGAGAAGTGCCAACCAGGTACAATCACCACTATAACGGGTCCCTTGTCATACACAGTGAAAGTCGGTGACAACACCTGGAGACGTCATGCAGAACAGTTAGTGGACTGTCAAGTGAAACCTGCTATTTCCCCTCTTTCTGATTCTAATAAAGAGGATGATGCTGTTGACATTGTTACTTCTGCTTCAGTTGAAGTAAATAGCGCTGACCAGCATGAACGTCTGAGGTGACAAATTCTGTTGTGTCTGAATCACAGTTAAGTTATCAGAGATGCTACCCTGAAAGATGCAGGAAACCTCCACAGAGACTTGATTTGTAGTAAAAAAAAAAAAAAAGATTTAACCCAATTGTTTGTGAATGTTATATGCAAAAAAAATGTGCATTACATGTTCTTAGTATGTTTAATCTAAGAAGGGAGGAATTGTAATGTATGTTTATGGTGAAGGGCTGCCCCCTTGTGGTTGAATGCAATATATATATTTGGTTAAGGAACCACCTGATCAGTTCAGTAAAGTAATGTTGTTATTGCTGCATCACGCGTCTCGGTGTGGTTCTTTGAGTGTGCTTACCACATAAACAACAGAAGTTCTCAAATATTTACTTAAGAACATCTCAAATATAATGATATATACGCGATATATACTACATAAATTAGTGACGTGTTAAGGCTATAGAATATGATATCCGCTTTTGTAGTAGAGGCCAGCTAGTGTGTGAAGGCGGTGCGGTGAATTAACTTTATTTCTTCTTTATCTCCGATTGGTCCGATGAAGTTGAGTGCTCTGGGCCCTTGCGTGCTTCACTTTACGTGACGAGCACACCTGTCCGTACAACGAAGACTGACATGGAGGATGAAGTGTGCCAAGGCTTTCGGAGCGTTTGACTCACATGACAAACCGATTGTCGGTTCAACTTTCGCTCAGAGCGTCTTTGAGGATAGCTGTTAGTAATTTCTCAATGAATGTATTATGAAGGAAGTAAAATGTTTCCTAATATTGTCAGTAATACTTATGTGTTTCGTGACATATTACCATTTTTGACTACACAATACATTTAAAACAATCAAATTAACTTATATTTTGAGATTTAAGAATACTGTAAGGTTATCCTAACTTTAAGATGTTATTTAAGACTTCTTAAGGAAAAAAATAAGAACTTTCTCAAGACGCTTTTTTGAGAATACAAAATATTCGTAACTTTTTTTCTTAAGCTTTAATTTAAGAAAAAAATGGCAGTTATGATGAATTTTCTTCTTAAGAATGTTTTGTGAATCTGCCCCCTGATATCTAAGACCTATTCTTCTCTCTATCTTTAATACTCCTCCGCATGTGCTTGTCTCGAGGTTCTGAGTTGACATGTGTTGTGTTCGACTTCACGCAAGACTGCATAGAAATCAGTAGATTACTCAGTGCATGGTTACAAAAACGGTTGACGCATCGTGCAAATGAGAGGTAAAAACCCTGTAGCATATTTGCTTTTTGTCGCAGGTGCCCCACACTCATGAGTGTGACACCTACCTTCCATAGAAATTAATGAAAACATGTTATTTGCTTCGCATCAGTGCAAACGCACCTGCGGGCACACTAGCACGGAGCAGAGCTTAGACCTTCAGCCTTGGTGCCAGGGCTCAGACAATTTAAACCCTGATTATCTATACCTTACTTAATGTCTAATTATTTTTTGTGTGAAGGTTATTCACTTTATTGATTAGAACAACACTGTTTAGTTTTAGAACAGTAAAGCTTAAACTCTCCACCTATTTACATTTAAGCTAGACATAAACCACTTCTAACTTGTGTTTGATATTTCTGAATGTTTTGTTTCTCGAGTTTTTTTGTAATTACCATGAATGTTTCTTAAGGTCAAGCCCAGTTCCTAATGTATGAAGTGAAGTGTGTGCTTATTGACACAGAAGTCTGACTTTGTTCTTTTTCCACTGCAGTTCCTTAGCACCCTGTTTGCACCTCTGAACTTCATCATGGAGAAAGTGGAAAGTCTTCTGCCCTCCAGTCTGTGGCACCAGCTTACACGGATATGATCTCATGGAAATGAATTGTTATTGACTGAGATGCCAAGTTGTTAAAGTGCCCATAGCCAGCAAACAAAACAAACACAATGAACATGAAATTTAAGTGAATTCATCTAATGTAAAACTTTACTGTTGAAACATTTTACAGGACTTCAGTATGTGTGTGTGTGCATGTGTGTGTGTGTGTGTTTGTATATGTGTTTGTGTATATATATATATATATATATATATATATATATATATATATATATGTATGTATGTATGTATGTATGTATGTATGTATGTATATATATGTATATATATGTGTATATATATATATATATATATATGTGTGTGTGTATATATGTCACTGATTCTTGAAACTTTGGCAAAAACATGTCCCACTAAGAAAAGTGCTAATTCTGTTGGAAATTAATAAAATTTTCATGAAGAAACAGAATCAATGTTATAATCAGGGGGTCCTTTGCACATATGTAAGGTTCTTTTATAGGTTTATTTTAATTTTTTATTAATTTAATGATTATATGCTGGCCCATTGCCTACAAAATCAGCTGTCCTCGGTTAAGAGATAATCATTTCAACTTAATTAAAAAAGCCAAAAGTAATAATTGAATTGAATAATATATTTACCACATGAAAGAGTACATTGTAATATGTATTAAAAACTACAAACAGTGAGTTTTGAACAACATTTACTATTATTTTGTGATTGCTCAAAGTGTGTCCGACATGTTCGTCACCACTGTCAGATATTTATAAAAAGCAATAAAATCAGACAACTACAGGGTCAACTGCATTCCTGAGGACCTCATTTTTAAACCTTCAGCTCTACTGCATGCTTCAAGATCACTCAAGCTCCTGCATGTTTGCTATCTTCTCTTAAACTTCTTCATATTTTTGGACACTGCTACTGTGACAACCATAACATGTCAACACCGTCATCTTTGTAAAAAAAAATATTAGATTAGATTATGAAATAAATGTGTAAATTTTAAGAAGAGGTCTGAAGTAGCTAGCAACATAGGGGAAACAAGATGGCTAATGTGAACAACTCATCTATTTTTTTTAAAATCTATATTAGGTTTTTGTCACCACCGTCAGGTTTTCTGTCTTTTCTGTCAGGTTTTATGTATTTTAGGAAGTTATGATTTGATATTTGTTCATCACAGTGCTCAGGATTGTTATTTTTTTAAACAAAATATTTACATAAAGTTTAAGCAAGAAGCCATTGACTTGAGTGGTATACATTTTGGAATAATGAGGCCAATGTCACCACCGTCAGATTAGTGTCACCACCGTCAGACGTAGTTTTATTTGTTTTAAATTAATATGCTTACAATATGTTTCTTCAGTGCTGTTGAGTTATTAAATTAATAGTCTCTATTAATAAAAAATATGTTTATTAAATAAAAAATCATTACTTTTTCTATTTAGGCTTTAAGTAAATGTTGTATGAGTAATAACTGGAAAAACGCCTATTTTATGAAAAAAATACGAACAGGGGAGGTTGCACCAGTAAATTGCTGAACAGCCAAGACCTTGGTCTATAATGATATACCTTCAGATTTTGTAATTTAAAGGAACAGTATGTAAGAAATTTATATCAATTAATCATTAAATGGCCCTGAAATGTCACTAGACATTAAGAAATCATTTTCATTTCAAATGTTTATATCACTCACAACAGCGGTCCGGCCAGGATATTCTCATTTAAAAAGTGCAGTTGCAGCCCTCAACTGATGTTTATGTTGTCGTTTGGTATATTGGCCACCAGCTGTGTGATTGCAGTACCAGTTTTAGCCACACGTTTTGTGATTGCAATACCAGTTTTGGCCACAATCCTACATACTGTTCCTTTAACTAACTTTTTTTCTCCAAAATTTAAACTTGTTTTATCCAAATTCCCAAGAATCACGTGTGTGTGTGTGTGTGTGTGTGTGTGTGTGTGTGTGTGTGTGTGTGTGTGTGTGTGTGTGTGTGTGTGTGTGTGTGTGTGTGTGTGTGTGTGTGTGTGTGTGTGTGTGTGTGTGTGTGTGTGTGTGTGTGTGTGTGTGTGTATGCATATTATGTGTGTGTGTGTGTGGATGTATGATTATATATATATATATATATATATATATATATATATATTTAAAATAAAACAATTTCTGTACTGCTGCACTTCTCTTCTACTTCATTTTTTGTTTTAAAAGATGTAACAAAACAGCAACACGCACACACACAAATAAGAAGACCTTGAGAAATGCTACAAATGTCTTTAAAGAGATGAAGTAGTGTTGGGCTATGCTGTTGTCTAACTAGGTCACAAGAAACCCTCAACACAAGCATAAAAGAGTGTGGGTAGTGCTCAAGTAGTAAATCTCTATTCTCACTGAACCTTGTTTCTGTCTCTAGTAGCTCTTCTGGGAATAGATTTCCAGTAAGGGAATTGTTGATTTAGCTAAAAAAAAAATGGTCATTAACTATACAGTCTTGTTCAAAATAATAGCAGTACAATGTGACTAACCAGAATAATCAAGGTTTTTAGTATATTTTTTTATTGCTACGTGGCAAACAAGTTACCAGTAGGTTCAGTAGATTCTCAGAAAACAAACAAGACCCAGCATTCATGATATGCACGCTCTTAAGGCTGTGCAATTGGGCAATTAGTTGAAAGGGGTGTGTTCAAAAAAATAGCAGTGTCTACCTTTGACTGTACAAACTCAAAACTATTTTGTACAAACATTTTTTTTCTTGTGTAGTATCAGCCGGATTTATGACAATGTTTAACCCTTACAAAAAAGAAGTTTACTTCAAGTTAATTTTATTTAGTATACTTAAGTAATTTTGGAGTATAGTTTTAAAGTGTACATGCAAGTGTTCTGTTAGTGCGCTCTTAGTAAACTAGTAGTTTATTAATTGTGTGCTGCAGGTACACTTGCAAGTATTCTTTTATCATACTTTTAGTTAACTAGTAGTTTACTAGTCATACCGAAAACGTACATGTAAGTGTTCTGCTAGTCTACTCTCAGGTACCAGTTTAATCAACATTGAATTACCTTTTGGTTTTGCAAAAAAAAAATCAACATTGATTTCACAACGTTGTTTCAACATCACACTTTCAACATAGGTGATTTAAGGTTGATATCACGACGCAATTTCAACCTCCCATTTCCTTGTTGTTTTTAACACTAAATATAGATTTTTTTTACTTTACATTGCAATACTCACCAAATGATTTACTGTAAACATGTCATGTTTTTAGTGCAATTATCATATGAATGCAACTTGCTGGGCATAACTTACAGCAGAACCCCATTCATAAAACTAAACACCTAAAGAAGGTAAAGTTTGAATGTGGACAAATTAAATGGCAGGTGCCTACCCTTTCCAAATAAACATGAAAGCAGCTGTTAAAATTTTTATTTTATGGATAAAACACATTCTTTCAAACAGTTAGGTTTCCATTCAGTAGTGCAGAAGTGAAATATTCCAAATGTATAATAAAATCATAAAATATGAAAGCAAAATCATGTTTAAAAGTCATTTTATTCATCTGAATAGAAAACCTTTTTTATTCAAGTGTAGCAGGATGACGTCTAGTCATTGGTTAACGTGTGGTAAAACCAGACCAATTGGATATTGATTCAGAGGGTATAAAAGCCCTGAGAGGTTGGGGAGCGAGATGCGGGTTGGAGATTGTGCATATGGACATACACGGTGTATAGACGATTATCAACAAAATCAGTATCACCCACGTATCATGAAGTGGTCAACTAATGATTCATGAAGAGGTCGGATTTTCGGATGTTCCCTAGCCCGAACGGCGCATGTGCGAAGTCGTAACCGGGTGGATCAGGCTGACGGCGTCCTCGTGTGTTTGACTCCAAATCAAGCTTGCGGTGACTATAGTATAGGTTTGTGTGAAATAGTAAAGAAGTTAGTTGTAGATATTGTGGGAAAAAGCTGCGGGGATATCGACCGACGGCCTGTATAGGTCCGGAACGATATTTCTGTGGGTTTTTTCTGTGGTATCAAATAGATGATAGGAAGAGAAATGGAGGTAGAAAGTGATAGTATGGATGGGGAAAGTGATGGGGAAGGTAGTAGGAAAGGGAATGAATGGGTTGAGGTAAGGAGTAGGGAAAATGGTCGGAAAAGAAGGAAAGAGGATTCATCTAGTTTGGAAGGGTCGGAGAATGAGAGAAGGGAGATGAGGAGTGCAGAGGAGGAATTGCTAAATATAGTAGTAAGGTTTGAGGGTGTAGGAGGGATTAGGAAGATTGATCCGATTAAACTCACAAATATTATAAAAGGACAGGTTGGAGAAGTTAAATATGCAAGAGTGTTAGGAGATGGAAATTTGTTAATAGGATGCAAAAGTGAAACCCAAGTAGACAAGGCAAAGAAAATGACGAGCATTGGGAAAGTTAAAGTAACTAGGATAGTGAGAGTCGGTGGGGAGAGAGAAAATGGCGGTAAAGGAGTGATCTATGGTATACCTCTAAGTGTTAAGATTAGGGATCTGGAAAAACATTTGAAAGTAGCAGGAAATAAGGTGATAAGTGCAAAAAGAATGACTAGAGGAATAGAGAGAAGAGAAACTGAATCCATTCTGCTAATATTTGAGGGAGAAGTGATACCAAAAGAGGTATATTTTGGATATGTAAGATATAATGTGAGGGAGTACTTTAAAAAACCTACAAGGTGTTATAATTGCCAAGAGTTTGGACATATAGCAAAGACATGTAAGGGAAATAGGAAATGTGCTAGATGTGGGGGGGATCATGAGTATGGGAAGTGTGAGGAGGGTGTTAGACTTAAATGTTGTAATTGTGGAGGTAATCATAGTGTGGCATTTTGGGGATGTGAAGTGTATAAAAAAGAAGTGGAGGTGCAGCAAATGAAGGAAAAACAAAAGGTTTCATATGTTGATGCAGTTAGAATGGTAGAGCAGGGAAGTAAGAGTAAGGAAGGATCCACTAAAGAGAAGGTAATGGGAGAAGAAGGTCAAGACAAGAAGAAGGCATGGATAGAGAAGAAGAAAATGGTGACATTCATAGCAGGGGTAATAAATGCAACATATGAAATCAAATCAAAAACAGAAAGGATCCAGATTATTGTTAAAGCAGCGGAACATCATCTGAATATGATTGGATTGAAATGGGAGGAGATAAATGATGAATTGAGAATGCAGGCCAGTCAAGAAATAGTATCTGGTGGAAGCTAATACTAATGGTGTTAATACTGCAATGGAATGCGAGGAGTCTGATAGCCAATGGACAGGATTTTAAACGATATGTATTAGAAAGAGAGGAAAGACCAGATGTTGTGTGTGTACAAGAAACGTGGTTAAAACCAAGGTTAGATTTTATATTGTATGGATATGTTGCAGTAAGAAAAGACAGAAGGAATTAAGGTGATAAGTGCAAAAAGAATGACTAGAGGAATAGAGAGAAGAGAAACTGAATCCATTCTGCTAATATTTGAGGGAGAAGTGATACCAAAAGAGGTATATTTTGGATATGTAAGATATAATGTGAGGGAGTACTTTAAAAAACCTACAAGGTGTTATAATTGCCAAGAGTTTGGACATATAGCAAAGACATGTAAGGGAAATAGGAAATGTGCTAGATGTGGGGGGGATCATGAGTATGGGAAGTGTGAGGAGGGTGTTAGACTTAAATGTTGTAATTGTGGAGGTAATCATAGTGTGGCATTTTGGGGATGTGAAGTGTATAAAAAAGAAGTGGAGGTGCAGCAAATGAAGGAAAAACAAAAGGTTTCATATGTTGATGCAGTTAGAATGGTAGAGCAGGGAAGTAAGAGTAAGGAAGGATCCACTAAAGAGAAGGTAATGGGAGAAGAAGGTCAAGACAAGAAGAAGGCATGGATAGAGAAGAAGAAAATGGTGACATTCATAGCAGGGGTAATAAATGCAACATATGAAATCAAATCAAAAACAGAAAGGATCCAGATTATTGTTAAAGCAGCGGAACATCATCTGAATATGATTGGATTGAAATGGGAGGAGATAAATGATGAATTGAGAATGCAGGCCAGTCAAGAAATAGTATGTGGTGGAAGCTAATACTAATGGTGTTAATACTGCAATGGAATGCGAGGAGTCTGATAGCCAATGGACAGGATTTTAAACGATATGTATTAGAAAGAGAGGAAAGACCAGATGTTGTGTGTGTACAAGAAACGTGGTTAAAACCAAGGTTAGATTTTATATTGTATGGATATGTTGCAGTAAGAAAAGACAGAAGGGAAGGAGGGGGAGGAGGATGTGTTACATTTGTAAAGCAGGGTATACCGTATGGAGTAATTGATGAAAGGAGTAAGCAAGAGTGTGTAATAGTGAAGATATGGGCAAGAAATAAAGAAATTATAATAATTAATTATTATAATCCATGTCAAAGGTTAGAACTAAAAGAACTAGAGGAAATAGGAAGTCAGAATAGTGGTAGTATGGTATGGTGTGGGGATTTTAATGGGCATAATACTTTGTGGGGTAGTGAAAAAACGGATAGTAATGGACAGATAATAGAAGAGTTAGCAGATGAGTTGAATTTAGTATGTTTAAATGATGGTAGGGGCACAAGAATAGATCTCAAGACAGGAAAAGAGTCTATTCTTGATTTAACATTGGTATCAAGTAGTATAGCAGCAAAGTGTAATTGGACAGTATATCAAGAAGGAACAATAGGAAGTGATCATTACCCTATATGGTGTAAAATAAATATAGAAATTCAGTTGGAAACAGGAATTATAAGTGGAAAGTGGAATTTTGATAAGGCAAAGTGGGAGGAATTTCAGGAAATTACTAATATGTATTTTAGTCAGATTAGTAATGATGAGAGTGTAAGAAGTCTAGATAATCAAATTAAGCAGGGAATTAAAATGGCAGCAGCAGAGACTATTCTGAGAAGTAGTGGAAGGGGGGAAAAGAAAATAATGCCTTGGTGGGATGATAAGTGTAGGGTAGCAGTAAGGAAGAGAAATAAAGCATTCAAGCAAGTTAAGAGATCCCATAATTTTGAACACCTGATCCAGTATAAACAAGCACAGGCAGTAGTAAGACGGACAATAAGACAAGCAAAAAGAGAGTACTGGGAAAAATATTGTAGCACAATTGGATATGAAACGCCGGTAGGTGAAATATGGAAGATGATAAAGAGAATGGGAGGGGACAGGAAGGACTGGAGCTATCCTGTGTTGAAAGAAGGTGAAGAGGTAGCGGTAACAAACAAAGAGAAAGTGGAGATGATGGCAAATACGTTTGCAAGAATAAATAGCTCTGGTAACCTGTCTGAAAAAGGAAGACGTGATAGGGAAAGAACAAAAGAGAAATATAGGCATGCATTAGGTAGAAAAGAAAGTGGTAATGAAATGTTTGATGCCCCCTTTAATATGGGAGAGTTAAAGAGAGCCCTGATGAAAGCTAGAAACACAGCTCCTGGTAAGGATGAAGTATGTTATAATATGATAAAACGTTTAAGTGATGAGAGTCTTGGAAAGTTACTGATGTTGTATAATAAAGTGTGGGAAGAAGGTAGTATGCCAGAAAGCTGGAAAGAAGCGATAATAATACCAATAAAGAAACCTGGTAAGGATGATAGTAAACCAGAAAATTATAGGCCTATAGCACTGACGTCGCATGTATGTAAAATTATGGAGCGTATGATAAATGAAAGGTTAATACATTTTTTGGAATCCAGGAGTTTAATAGCTATGTGTCAAAGTGGTTTTAGGAAAGGAAGAGGTACAATGGATGCAATAATATGCTTTGAGGATGAAGTGGTGAAAGCCCAAATAAACAAAGAAATGGTGGTGGCAGTATTTTTTGATGTGGAAAAAGCGTATGATATGATGTGGAGGGAGGGCCTCTTAATCAAAATGCATCTATTGGGTATTGGGGGGAAAATGTTTAATTGGATTAAAAACTTTCTAGAGGGAAGAATGATTCAAGTGAGAATAGGAATAGAGTTATCCAAGCAGCATGTGGTTGAAAATGGAACACCCCAAGGAAGCGTATTAAGCCCAACGCTGTTCTCCATTGTGATAAATGATGTATTTACAAGTACACCAAGAGATATGGGTAGGTCTTTGTTTGCTGATGATGGAGCATTATGGAAGAGAGGAAGAAATATTGAACATATAATTAGGAAGTTGCAAGGGGGTATTAGCCAAGTGGAAAAATGGGGTGATGAATGGGGCTTTAAATTCTCAGTTGAAAAGACTAAGGTAGTATTTTTCACTAGGAAAAAGGTAGGAGAATACCAGTTAAAGCTGTATGGGAACAACCTAGAAAAGGTGGAGTGTTTTCGCTTTCTGGGTGTTTTATTTGATGCTAAGTTAACATGGAAGAATCATATAAGACAGGTTGTTGACAAATGTAAGAAAGTTATAAACGTCATGAGATGCCTTTCAGGGCTACAGTGGGGAGCTAGTATTACAGCTCTGAGGTATATTTATATAGCACTAATAAGGTCGAGATTAGATTATGGATGTATAGCATATGGATCAGCATCGAAGACTGCATTAAGAGAACTAGATATAATCCAAGCTCGAGCTTTAAGAATTTGTATTGGAGCAGTAAGAACTACGCCAGTGTGTGCAATGCAGGTAGAAGCTGGGGAGATGCCATTAGAGTTACGCCGAAATCAATTAACAGCTAACTACTGGATCAATTTGAGAGGGCATAGTGACAGCCACCCAACAAAAAAGGTATTGCAAGCAAGCTGGGAGAAGGAAAAAGGAAACAGGAAAAGCTTTGGATGGACAGGAGATCAAATAGCAGCTGATATGAGAATAAATAATATAGAATTTGAAGAAAATAATATATGGCCCAATAGACCAGTATGGCTACTAGAGTATCCAAAAGTGGATAAAGAGCTACTAAATATTAGACGGAGTGGTGAGCCATCAGATACAGTAGCGGAGTATCACAGGAGGAGGGAATGCATATATAAGACATATATTCAGATTTTTACGGATGGATCAAAAGAGGGAAACATAACGGGTTTAGGTATGACGGTGCCTAAGTATAAGATAGAAATGTACAAAAGAACATCTGATCATTTGAGTGTATACGCTGTGGAAATGTGTGCTATCATGATGGCAGTACAGTGGATTGTAGAGAATAATAATCAAGATTTTGTTGTATGCAGTGATTCTGTATCGACGCTTATGAGCATTGAGGCGGGTGCTGCTAAAAGTCATCAGGGCCTGCTTTATGAGATTTTATTTAATTACACGATAGCAGTCAGACAGGGGAAAAATGTTGCTTTCATGTGGGTGCCGGCACATTCAGGTATTAAAGGAAATGAGGAAGCTGACAAGCTAGCAAAAAAGGCAGTAAAAAAGGAAGATGTTGAACTGCATATCAAATTAGCTAAATCAGAAGGTAAGAGTATAGTTTGGAGTGAAACAATGGAGAAATGGCAGCAGCAATGGAGTAATGAAATAAAGGGAAGACACTGTTATTCCATACAAAGTACTGTAGGTGGCAATAGAGGTAAGGGGAGAAACCGGAAAGAGCAAGTCATTTTAAGTAGATTAAGATTGGGACATAGCAACTTAAATAGCACTCTTCATATTATAGGAAAGCATCCAACAGGTTTGTGTGATTATTGTCAGGAAAAGGAGACTGTGGAGCATATCCTTATATCATGTGGAAAATATAATCAGGAAAGGCAAGAAGTGATGGCACAGCTACAGAGTATGGAGCAAATAGATGTAAGTGTTAAAAATATCTTATATTTAGCGGAAAAGGGACAAGGAGCAAGTTATTTTTTTGACTATTTAAAAGAAACTGGACTGGATAAGAGAATTTAGGAGGAGACAAATATGAGCAGAAGATGGCAGTAGTGCAACAAACTGGATCCAAGCTGCCGCTAAACACCAAAGAAGAAGAAGAAGAAGGAGCGAGATGCGTCATCCAGTGGTACCGCCCTCTTGGCGGACGCGGGTTTTATGAATGAATGAATGGTAAGTGTTGGCTGCACGCGTAAATTCGTGTTTGTGTAAAGTTTTAATTTTATTATACTTGTGCTAGGATAATGCTCGTTCCATCGGGTGTCTCATCACCGAGTATGTGATGTTCGTAACCTTTGGGAATGAATTGGTATGTAGCCTTACCATCGTTTATTCCGGGTATTTGAGTATGTTATGTATTTAAGTGTTCTGTGCCTGGCAGGTGACATGTAGCCTACGCCTTCACGGTGTCCGTAACCACATCAAATGGGACGAGTGTTAATCTGAGATGACTGCACTGCTGCCTTGCCTGGGTCTCATTTGCTTTATTTGGTAGTTGGACGCTCACGAATCCGCGACAATGATATTGCCCTCCTTTAGGCTGCTATAGGACTGAGGTGGGGTGCTTACGGCATTGACCGGGTGCTGACGGCCTTGACCACGTCATTTGACTACGGGACTGTGGTCATGAAGGTCTGAATTGACTGTTTTATCCACTGCTTTTAAAGTGCAGCCTTTCTCTCTGGTCGCTGGAAGTACACGTGACCCAACTACCTTCAGCTGCCGCTTATGGTTGTTTGTCGGTTTATTAAATTGCCTTGATTATGTTTTTTTGTTTTGTTTTATGTTTTAGTTATTAATGTCTGTCTTTTTGTATAAGTTTAATTGTTTTGATTGTATTTTGTTTGAAGTGAGATGCGTTGGCTGGGGATTGAAATTCACAAATTGCGGTTTGCTGTTTTGCAGTGCTTCACAAACTTTGCGGTATTGAGTGTGGGGTGTAAACTAATCCCTGCCAGCAACTCTCACTTTAATTTTATTGTCTTTTTTTGTATGTGTTGTGAAGCTTAAATTGTGACTCTTGAGGAACGATTATTTTTTTTTACTCTATAAAATAAAGAATTTATATATTTTTCTATATTTGTGTTGTCCTTCTCGCACCATCTTTGACAACGAACCTTCGTGCCTTATGGTTTAATTTCCCGGTGTATTCCGGGTGGCGTAGTCGGAAATTAGTTTCATTTGTAATTCCCTTTTTGTATATCACCTTGCCACACAAGGAAAACTGCAAATGTGAATTTTGTTGTTGATTTAGTTGAAAGTCTTCTTATGGCCACCACCACCCATCCATTCTGGCTCATGCTGTACTTAAAATATGATGACAGCATCTTAAGAGGGAAAAAACACAAGTTAATTCATTTTCAAAAAATGTCAAAGTTCAACATGAATGGGGGTGGTCCACTGCAAAAGCAAGCATTTGAAAAATCTTCAGTTCTCAGTAATTTAAGGTGTGTTTGTATGGTTTTGAGGCTAAATGGTGTTTCACAAAATATATCTTGTTTTTTTTAACTGGTTGAATAATTTCTTTTAATATGACATTAGGCTATATGAGGAGTGATTATTGACAGTCCGGTACTGCCTTAATATTTTCTAATAATTAAAAGCCCCAGATTCAATTACTCTTTGGTTATACCATGGTTACCTCACCCATACAATATTGTTTCAATGTTTTATTTTTAGATATTTGACAGGTTTTATTTCCTTAATATTGTATTGTGAATATTTTATGCTTGGCATCATAAAGGGCAGGGTATTTGATTTTGAAAAATAATAACTTTAGCCTACACGCACCGACCAGAAGCACACTCATATCTCATTCACCAGTAAGATAAGTGCAGTACAAAGTAAATAACATTACCAAAATAACCATCATAAACAACTATTTTAAATTGGAATAAACACAGCACATTTAGACGTGTGTAGTCGCAGTAGTTTGCTTGTAAATTTGAAAACTTAAATAATATTACACTTATTCGTAAAGGAGCACAAAGTACATAAGCAAAATGTTTCATTAAAATACAATCTGAATCCATCAAAATGGAATCACACAACATACCTACCTTTCCAAAAGAAACACTGCAACGACCCTTTCAGACCTGCAGCTGCATCCATCTTGCAAAAAAGCAGTGAAGTTACCAATGTTAATTTGGTTTTTGCTCTTTGCTCATCCTGATGTTTTTTGTCGTTTCAAAAGGTCTTTAGTTTTGCTGCTCCTGTGCATGTTGTCAATTCAGCAGGAAAGTTAGTTTGATTCTCCATATTTTTACAGAGCGTGAACAGGGTGTGATGTGGCATGCAAAGCACGTTCACAGAAGAGGAGCAAAAATTGAATGCGACCAATTAGGCATGGGCCGGAGTGAGATTCTGTTGGTATGATAACCGTAGGCAAAAATACTACTGTGTTGCGGTACTGCCATTGTGACACTAAAATTTGTTATTTTCAAATGTCTGCGTATAAAAACATCAACTTTTTAACTGGACACAATACATTTTATTTTTAAGCAACATCCCACTAAACAAAAACACGTCCAGAAGACGTCATTATAACGTCTTTGTCTACCGTTTAAAAGACGTCCACCGAGTAGCCAGAATGAACGTTTTTGCAACGTCTTTTTTAGACGTCTTTTTTGTGTTGAAATTAGACGTCCTACTGACATGCTTGTTGAATGTTTAAAAGACGTCCAGTGGGGAGCCAGAGACAACGTTCATTTAATGTCTTTTTTGTGTTGAAATTAGACGTCCTACTGACATGCTTGTTGAACATTTAAAAGACGTCCAGTGGGGAGCCAGAGACAACGTTCATTCAACGTCTTTTTTAGACGTCTTTTTTGTGTTGAAATTAGACGTCCTACTGACATACTTTTTGAATGTTTAAAAGACGTCTACTGGAAAGCCAGAGACAACGTTCATTCAACGTCTTTTTTAGACGTCTTTTATGTGTTGAAATTAGACGTCCTACTGACATGCTTGTTGAACGTTTAAAAGACGTCCAGTGGGGAGCCAGAGACAACGTTCATTCAACGTCTTTTCTAGACATCTTGCATGTGTTGAAATTAGACGTCCTACTGACATATTTGTTGAACGTTCAAAAGAAGTCCATGGAGTATCCAGAATGAAAGTTTTCGCAACGTCTTTTCTAGACGTCTTTTTTGTGTTGAAATTAGACGTCCTACTGACATGCTTGCTAAATGTTTAAAAGACATCGTTTAAAGGATGTTTTTTAAATGTTCATTATTGAAATCCAAGTGACATCCTTACAGGGTTTTTCGATGTCTTTGCAGACCTCTAAAAGACATTCATAAAATTTTTAATTATGTTTAATGTCAGACATCCCTGTTGACCTCCATTTAAACTAGGTGTACAATTTTACTTCTTAAGGCAACAGTTCAAAATGGTCTTATCACCAAATATGCTACAAAGGGTTTGGACATCAACACTTTTTTAGGTACTGGATGTTGACCGTGTGCACACCTACTGCTTTAAAATATTAAATACCCATCCCCTTGGCTGACATGTACCTATCCAAGAACTTTAGGTGGGCAGAGACATTTTGTAATATGGGTCACAGAATGTAAGAAGGATAAGGACAATGACAGGTAACACTAAACAGAACTTTATTTGACAGACTATGGGTAAATACCCATAACATAGACAAGAACCGACAATGAATAAAGACAATGGTAAGCATGTGTGTGTATAAAACAATTAAAGATGGTGGTTGACAGGGTGCAAAGGATTATGGGTATGTAGTCCAGTGAGTGAGAGCAGACGATCCCTGCAAACTTTGCTGTGGAGAGCAATGAAGAGTAGGAGGAGGTTCTGGAGGCAGATGGATTGCCAGGAGGAGGAAGAAAGATGCAGTCCAGGATGGGGCCTTGAGCAAGGCAACACATGATCATGAGAAGCTATGGAGGAGTGGAAGGAACCATCATGGAGGAGACCAGGGTGCCGACTGATGGACACAGAGCTGCAGACGGTGACGGTAGTGATGTTACATTTGAAGCGAGGCTTCGGAGCTTGTGTCGAGTAAAAGTGGGTGTGTCAGATGAAGCTTTGATTCGAAGCTTGTGTTGTTAACGTTGAAATCACGTGACCAATGACAAACGAAGCTTCACTTTCTGCTCAGTCACGTGCGCGCTTCGCTTTGCGTGTCAGAAGGTTCGAACTCTAGAGGTTTTTTATGAGTTATTTGCCTTATTCACATTTTGGTCCCACATACTATTGTATATATAGTATTGTATTTACTTATACTTGTGTGCGCGTGTGTTATTATGTGCGTGTGAACCTTATTCTGTACAATACAGTATTGAATCATATGAATATTAACTCATCCTGGAATTTATTGCCACCCTTTAATGAGTAAATACATTTATTATATTGGCCATTCACACACATGATGTCTAAGCTTTATTTGTACACATAATATTAATATTCATCTGAATTCCATCAGCTTGTTGCTTCACTGACGGAGCTTTTTCCAGAAGCAAGTGCTATATGTTTTATTAACCAAAAGATGGCGCTGTTTTCGACACCCTCGTTGAGGCTTCGAATCATGGTTCGAAACAGTAAGGGAAGTATCGGTGCTTGATTCGATGCTTCATTTAACCATCACTAGGTGACGGAAGAGCCTGAGATGTAACCAGACAGACACAGAGCCCGGCTGGAAACAAGGTGCTGGAGAGCCAAGGCTTTTATTGTGGCCAGCTTAAGTCACACCTGTGCAATAATCATGCTGTCTAATCAGCACGTTGATGTGCCACACCTGTGAGTTGGATTATCTTGTCAAAGGAGAAGTGCTCACTTACACAGATTTACACAGATTTCTGAACAATATTTATGAGAAATAGGCCTTTTGTGTACATAGAAAAAGTATATGTTTTTCTATACATGTCTTTGCAGAAAACTGAAACGAAAAAAGAAGGCAAAATACTTTGTTTCCCTTTAGCTTCCAGACAGACTGTAGCAGTCAGAAATGTCATCTGCATTTGTCCAGAGAACCCACTGAGCAAAAACACGTCTAAAAGAAGTAATCATAATGTCTTTGTCTAACATTTAAAAGATGTTCTGTGATGTTCCAAGGGGAGCTGGGAGGCAATATTTGGACTTGACTGTAATAAGAGCCACACCTACAACAACAGTAGGAACAATTGTACTTGATGGAATAACCTTATTTTTATCACATGTTTCATGTGTCATGCTCTCATATTTTCATTGTTATGTCAGTCCTGAGGTTTGCTTGCCAACAGACAATAGACTAATATGGACACAAATGTAGAAATGATGAATAAATGCAAAAAATGCAAAAACAAAATAAAATTTTCAGCGGCTGTATATTACATAAACAAACATGTGCCAATTTCATGTGATTTCTTGTTTTTAAATAGCAGGTAGTTCTCCAGACTATTTGACAATAAATTCTTGATTTACAAAAAAAAATTCCATATGAGTTCATATCGGTCTCTGGTCAGGTGTTCAGATATTTAATATTTTTGGCACAGCCATAGACATCTACTATCTTCATACAAGAAAGAATTGGCCTTGTAAATGTTTCAGGAAAACGTGTAGACATCATAGGTTAAATTCCATAACATGCCAATTATGTGATACCAATTTCACGTGTTTGCTCATACATAAGTTCTTACATAATTTTTTAGTTAGTTCCTCGTTATTGCCTTGATAATAGAAAATATGAGCTAGGCATCATGTATGACAGATGCCAATGTGAGGTATTAGCTACATGAACAGATCCTGCCATGAGCAATATAGGAGACATATCTTGTATGTATAGGGCTTATATGTGGATATTTATAAGCAATACATGAGACCAATATGGCCCGTATATGCACATATATGCACCTCAATTTTGCCTACATGTATATGCAGCATATACTGTATGTGCATATAAGCTGCAGGTTTCATATATGTGCATATATCCTCATATAGGTTCTTTCCATGTGGGTTTGCATGTCCACAGACATCCATAAGGGGTCATAGTCTGACGTTTATACACTGAACCTTTTTGGTATGTTCACAGACATCCATAAGGAGTCATAGTCTGACGTTCATAAACTGAACCTTTTTGGTACGTTCACAGACATCCAAAAGGGGTGCAAGAGTGATGTCCAGACACTGACCCTGTTTTGCACGTCCACAGACATCCATAAGGAGTCATAGTCTGACGTTCATACACTGAACCTTTTTGGTACGTTTACAGACATCCAAGAGGGGTGCAAGAGTGACGTCCAGACACTGACCCTATTTTGCACGTCCACAGACATCCATAAGGAGTCATAGTCTGACGTTTATACACTGAACCTTTTTGGCATGTCCACAGACATCCGAAAGGGGTGCAAGAGTGATGTCCAGACACTGACACTGTTTTGCACGTCCAGAGACATCCAAAAGGAGTCATAGTCTGACGTTCATACACTGAACCTTTTTGGCACGTCCGCAGATATCCAAAAGGGGTGCAAGAGTGACGTCCAGACACTGACCCTGTTTTGCATGTCCACAGACATCCATAAGGGGTCATAGTCTGATGTTTATACACTGAACCTTTTTGGTACGTTCACAGACATTCAAGAGGGGTGCAAGAGTGACGTCCAGACACTGACCCTCTTTTGCACGTCCACAGACATCCATAAGGAGTCATAGTCTGATGTTCATACACTGAACCTTTTTGGTACATTCACAGACATTCAAGAGGGGTGCAAGAGTGACGTCCAGTCACTGACCCTGTTTTGCACGTCCACAGACAGCCATAAGGGGTCGTAGTCTGACGTTCATATACTGAACCTTTTTGGTACGTTCACAGACATCCAAAAGGGGTGCAAGAGTGACATCCAGACACTGACCCTGTTTTGCACGTCCAGAGACATCCATAAGGAGTCATAGTCTGACGTTCATACACTGAACCTTTTTGGTACGTTTACAGACATCCAAGAGGGGTGCAAGAGTGACGTCCAGACACTGACCCTATTTTGCACGTCCACAGACATCCATAAGGAGTCATAGTCTGACGTTTATACACTGAACCTTTTTGGCATGTCCACAGACATCCGAAAGGGGTGCAAGAGTGACGTCCAGACACTGACACTGTTTTGCACGTCCAGAGACATCCATAAGGAGTCATAGTCTGACGTTCATACACTGAACCTTTTTGGCACATCCGCAGATATCCAAAAGGGGTGCAAGAGTGACGTCCAGACACTGACCCTGTTTTGCACGTCCAGAGACATCCATAAGGAGTCATAGTCTGACGTTCATACACTAAACCTTTTTGGTACGTTCACAGACATCCAAGAGGGGTGCAAGAGTGACGTCCAGACACTGACCCTCTATTGCACGTCCAGCAGGCGTTTAAAAGTGGGTCTGAACTAACGGACGTTATACAGACATGATCTGAATGTCTCCCAGACGTTCCATGTTTGGTGGGATACAACGTTTATGCTAGGTAAAAATAAATCCTTTAAATGATAATATTCTTTCAAAAATATGTAATTGAAATATAAACATGAATTCAATTACATGATTTAATTTATTTTGTGTAAAAACAGTTCATACGTTGAAAACGGTATCACAGAAAATTTAAGTGGTTTTGAAACCCTGACTCTTTAAAACCTCTGTATACTTTAAAACCGGTAACCGGCCCATGCCTGCGTCCAATTATTGCATTCGTTCTGAGTTCAATGATTTGTTAAAAATGTTTTGTTCCTACACCTTTTACAGAAGACACGAATTTATAAAAATATACATTTAGACATCTTAACATAGTGATTGCTATCAAGATGTGAGGAGATTTTCAACCAGCATAACTTAAAATGTTTCCAGATACCTTCAGATACCCTGCCTTTAAGCCTCTTCTGCTAGTTCCAAAATGTCATTAAACGCACACAGAGAAACATGCACTTGTGTTTGTAGTAATGAGAACGTATAGATTACGGTTATATATTTATAATCATATTTATATACTACTTTTTTCTTCAGTGTTCATGTATTTATTTGTTTTAGTTTTAAATAGTCAGGAATTATGCTAAATCAATTTATTTATTTATTTGGGTACCACACATATATTTGTTTAATTTGTTGAAATTACACAAATCTACTGTTTCATTTAAACTTGGCGTAGTGATATGGCATTGTAATGCACCCTTAGAACATTTCTCAGAAATAAGCATTTAATAAAAATCATTTGATAAAAATTATATAGTTTAAATCTATACTGTTGCTTAGCTGTGTGCATCCAAGCAAAAGAGAATGACTGTCACATTTAACATAAAGCAAAAATGCTTGTCAAATGCATTTTTTTTCATATTTGGCTGATGCTGTGTTGAACAACTTCTCAGCAGCAACAGAACTGGAAGTGAAGGATGCAATGGGCGGCATTTCAAACAGGCACCAGGGAGGACGGGGGCTATAGAAATAAGTACAACTAATAAGTTGAAGTGAAATGAAGATAGTTTGTTAATGTTTAGATGTTATTTTATTTTAACATTTTATTTTGTTATTTATTCTTTTATTTTGTTACTGTTTTTACTCTTTTTGTTAAAAGTAGTTTTACTTATCATTTTGTCTTATCTGAATTTCTATTGTATTAACAATATTTTTGTAATAAATTGCATGATTGCCGTTTATGAGAACCTGTTTTATTGGATTAAAAGAATTCTTTAGCCATTCTTTTGTTGTTTAATAGACACACACGTGTAGTCATTTAATAGCTGTCTATAGTCTATTTTTGGGCTATGATAGACGTCTACTAGATTTTCACCGACAGCCCAAAATTAGCCTTGTTTTAGCCTAGACGTCAGGGGGGTGTTTTGACGGCTACTAGACGTCTATTAGACGCAAAATTGCTTGCTGGGTAGGGCGGGAAATGAGGCAGATTCACGTGGTGTTTTATAAATCTGAATATTTTTTGGCGTACTCTATTTTTGGCTTTTGTGCGTACGTAGACTTTTAGTAAGGATCAGGGCTCTCAAGTTTTACCAAAAGTTTGGAGTGAGATTACATCTTTCAGGGTAGGGGGTATTTGCGACAGCGTCCCCTCGGCCCCACCCAATTCTCAAGTTTTTGCTAACAGTTTAATTTTACCTAATGTTTTGTAAACAATATTGGCTTCCATAGTATTCTTTTTCCTACTATGGAAGTGAATGGGGCTCATCAAAGGTTTGTTTACAAACCTCAAAAAATCTTCCTTCGTGTTCTTCAGAACTAAGAAATTTGTACAGGTTTGTAACAACATGAGAATGAGAAAATTATGACAGAATTTTATTTTTGGGTGAACTATCCCTTTAAAGTGCCCTATTTTCACACACTACATAATATACCAATACTCTTTTTAGTACTTAAGATAATCTTAAAAACATAGGTGTCCTAATCGGTGTTATTTTGAGAGGCATGAATATAAACTGAAATGCATTTAAAATACTATCTTGCATTATAAAAATTTATACACTTGAAGTAAACTTGTACTCATCTTTCATACAAAGATGGGATCAAATGAATTACAATTGGTACCTAAATACATTTTTAAATTACATTTTAGCATATTTCATATTAATGTACCAAAGAACAAAAAATGTAACATATATTTAGGAACAGAATTAGTACATGAAAATAGAGCACTTTAAGTAGATTGTGAAATTGTACTTTTTAAACTTGAACTTACTGTACCCATACAGTATTGCAGAACATTTAATGATGAAAGGGCAATAATAATGAAATGCATCTCTATAACATTAATTTCAGGAAGCCTCATACTTTTCTTAGTTTCAGGTTCTTAAGCTTCTGGTTGCAAAGCTGTTGGAGTTTTTGACTGAATCAATAATAATTTAGCACAAATTTGGCTTTATTCCCCAATAGTAGCTCTCGTTGTCTTTGATCAAACGCAATGATTTCGTCCAGGAATCGTTAAATCAAAATGCTTAAAAAATGGGTTATCTACCGCATTCGTCGGAGCTTGCTCATCCAACTCATACTCCGTTAAATCCATGTTAGTAACAAACGTGCATGCAGCAGGATAATATCAGATTTATCCAGAAACAACTTCTCGTTTCTTTCTGATTGCCTTGTAGGATGCATTACGACTTCATGAGGCAAGGCGCTGCAAGAAACGACAAGTGAATGACATCATAGTAACGCAAGACCACAAGATTTCTTGCGGTACTCTTCTGCTTGTCAGTACTTGCGGCGCTGTGTAAAGTTGAGCACACTTAAAACACTCGAAGCAGACCTGCCTTGCGTATGCCTGTAACAGGACAATTTTTACTTCTCAGCGTGAGAAATACAAGGTGTGGCGTGTGAACTGACTGTAATGCGTGTGTCTCACGGTGAATACGTGAGTCTTGACTCTGGGGCCTCATGTATAAAACTGCGTAGGATCCTTACTAAAAGTCTACGTACGCACAAAAGCCAAAAATGGCATAGGCTACATCAAAAATTATGAAGACTACTAAAACAAAGCAATGTTCCCATTATAAATCACAGTTCACCTGCAAGTGTGCAAACATGAATCATCCTAATATCCCACCCTGCAAGCCCATTCTCCCATCAAGTTTGTTTTTTTATAAATCACAAACTTTGCGTGGGAACTGGCGTACGCACAAAATGGGGCTGGAAACGTGCGTACGCCAGTTCCCACGCAAAGTTTGCCCCTGGTAAGGATCCTACGCACAGTTTTATAAATGAGGCCCCTGCTCTGCAGCCTCCCCAGGTTTCAAGCTTCAAAACAGTGAATCATTTTGCGAAGCAATTGGTTAAATTGATTCGAAGCTTCGAAAAGCTTTGTTTCTCCCATCACTAGTTCAGATAGTTTGACCAGGATCAGTTTAACTATATTATAAGGGGGATTTCCTGTCAGACCTGAATGACATTCTTTACGTTATACGCTCAAGAGATCCACTTTAAAGTCCAATCTGAAGTCTACGTCCAAACAGATCCATCGTGGCCGTGATAGATTTTTTTTTAAAACATTAATGGTAGTACTGGCTAAAGATCGGACTCCTCCTCACTGACAGCGAAAGATCTGAAGTCCCCCCTCTTCCCAGCGCAGGTGGTGCGGTCTTCCTGGAGCAGGAAGTGGGAAATCTGCGGCCAAAGAGGGAACACAAGAAAACCTGTTACAAATAATCATCACCATTATAAAACCATTATACGTGTTATTTACTGGCGGATACGTGCATCAAGAAGTCATTATATATTATACACGGTGAGTGTTTATCTGCTTTTAACTAAGACAACACAACCGATGTGAGATTAGAAAAGAGCACGAGCTCTTCCTTCTCTACAGTCTGGGTTTATTTACAAATTTAACATAGTGCTCGTTATCCCAAAATAAAGAAAATTAAATAAGTTCATACCAAATAAAGCTATTAACGTTACTGTTCTTGTGGACCGGTTTAAACAAGTTACATATCCAATGTATTACGTGGGTTAAAGTATACCTTACACGATTAATATTTATTTGCTTATTTACTCATGAACGTGGATTCAGTGGCTGTAAAGATAAATAACTTATTTCACCATTCGACCTCTGTATTTGATGTTTTGCTTGCAGGCCTATAGTCGTCTACACAGGCGGATGGTGCTAAAAAAATTAGGGGGGAGGCGCAAACAAACTCAAAATCAAACATTTACTGTAGTAATGCAGGACTGTAAATAGCCATTTATCAGATGATGAATATCATTACTGCTTAGCTAAAATACTGAAAATCTTACCGTTGAAGTGAACTTTTAAAGCATGAAATAAATGTACTCTTGAATCTGTAAATTTGAGTATAATGTGGGTTTATTAATGAACTTACAATACGAGCATACAAGTCAAAATGTGTTTATATGTGAAGAGAACAGGGGTGTATTCCTGAAAGCTGGTT
Source organism: Paramisgurnus dabryanus (assembly GCF_030506205.2). Taxonomy (NCBI): domain Eukaryota; kingdom Metazoa; phylum Chordata; class Actinopteri; order Cypriniformes; family Cobitidae; genus Paramisgurnus; species Paramisgurnus dabryanus. The sequence goes on from NC_133345.1 coordinate 12,957,228, forward strand.
ACAGACATCCCAACCTGCAAAAAGTCATTTCAGGAAGGTATCCGGAAGCCCCCTATCCCCCCAAAAAGCATAATATTTCTACAGGCCTGTGCAATTATTGGTAACACTTTACAGTAAGTATCATTTGTTAACATTAGTTAATGTATTAGCTAACATGAACTAACCATGAGCAGTACATTTGTTACTGTATTTGTTAATCTTTGTTAATGTTAGTTAATAAAAATACAGCTGTTCATGGTTTGTTCATGTTAGTTCACAGTGCATTAACTAATGTTAACAAGATTTAAATAATTTATTAGTTAATGTTTAAATTAGCATTAACAAAGATAAAAAAATGCTTTATAAAAGCAGTTCATTATTAGTTCATGTTAACTAATGTAGTCAACTAATGTTAACTAATGAACCTTATTGTAAATTGTTTCCCAATTATTTGTTAATTATATTAAAATATGTAGATCACTTTTACTATTTATATAAGCTGCTTATACTATTTGTGTAAATTGTTTTATTTATATTCCATTGCAACTTTAAACAGGTCTAAGGAGTTTGTTGTTTTCATGTAGCATTGGCAACTAGCCGGCCTGAAAAATATGCACATGAAATTAAACTTGTTGAACTCACCTTAACATTGCTTTAAAAATCATTTAACCCATCATGGGCAATGCTGATGTCACTGTTACAAACTGTACAGCGCACAAGATTGTCATTATTTTTAACTCTTATAAGACAGGGGTACACTTCCGTGTCTGGTGTAAAATGTGTCTTATATTTTCACTTTTTAGGGCATTCTGCTTCTGCCTCTGCCATGGTGCTCCTGTTTCTAGATACACTGATTAATTTGTTTCGGGAGAAGAGATAAAAGCCCGCCTACACTGACAATTGATTGGTTGATTTACCGAAACAGGCCAATCAGGATGATCTCTGTCTTACACGCGCTCAAAGAGGCACACACGCAAGGTCTCCCCTTCCTTCTCTGCCGTGCACAGTACACGTTACACGGTTTGGAGCATAGTCTCTTGCTGCGTCTGAAACCGCCTACTTCCATACTATAGAGTAGGCGAAAAGCAGTAGGCAATGCAAGTACCAAGTAGTATGTCCGAATTCATAGTATTACAACAACAGTAGGAGAAAAGTACCCGGATGACCTACTACTTCCGGTTAGATTTTGAAGTGTGCATACGAAGGACACTTCATTATCCCATGATGCCACGGGAGAGAAGTTATCCAATGAAGAAGAAGAGGCATAGGGCTGTTTTTATGCTGGAATGACATGACGTGATGATGACGTATGTCCACTGATCTATATAAATGACTGGATTGCGCATGACGTCACACTTGTGAAGCCACCGCGCCGCCATGTTGGTATACCCAAACGTTCTATTAAATCAATGGACGTTATCAGATTTTAATGATAAAATAACACTTTACTCGTCTTCGTTTTTATATGTGAAGTTACCCTGTACATTATTACAACACAAACGTCCTAAGCATGTAAATAGTTATATACTGAAAGTTGTACATTTTGCGTTTTAATCAGTTATTATACATTCATCTTTATGACAGTATCAGATCAGCAGACAGACCCCAGCATATAAACGTGTCAATAAACGTGCTCATTCTGAAATCTAAATAAATAATCATGCTTTGTACCGTATGTGCATGCAATTATTTGCTAGTTTTGTAATTATGTTATCTAAACTTACAAGTTACCTAAACTTATTTAGAGAAATAACGCTGACCGTCACAGTGTAGCTGAATGTCAAAAAAATCTTTATTTATACCCGTGTCATTAACAAATGCATCAGACACACTCACCTTAACGTTTTTTTTATAAATCCATTATCCTGCCCGATTAAAACATAAACTTTTCAAATAACACCAGAATTAACAAATAATTAATTTACACATATCCTAAAAATGAACCTTGTGTAACTGATACGCTATAAAGGGGGTAAATTTTGATCATGATTTTGAATGAAAATCAATGACCCTCTCTGCAGGTTGGGTATACCAAGATGGCGGCTCGAACTCGGCGCTGGCTTCACCTCACGCAGTTACGTCAAGCGTTCTATGCGCAATCAAGTCATTTATATAGATCAATGCGTATGTCACATAATGTATGACCATGGCGGAAGTAGTACGTCAGAATATCATTCATACTACCAGGATTCATTCTATACAATACCTACTGTTTTAATTTCATCTCATTCAGTACGTACTGTACAGTATGCTGTTTTGGATGCAGCTCCTGTATCCCATGTGTGCTCTTGCTCGCTCATTCTAGATTCCGGGAGATTGTAACAAATTTTCTGGCATCAGAGAGGTTATCCCCACTCACTTACTTAAGCCTTATAACCTCTGGTTTCTGTCGGGTTATGTAAGACTTACATAGTAAATTACTTGCATAGTAAGTAACCATAGCAACTGATTCTCTGAGGATAACCTGCTCCTGTGCAGGCTATGTTCCAGGGTTCGTTCATTTTAGTTAATGATATGAAGCTTCAGATGATGTCTGCCGCATGTGTGCACCTGTGATGATCGTTAGAGCTGCACGATTAATTGTTAAAAGATTGTGATCTCTATTCGACCCCCCAAACGATCTTAATCCAGCATTTCTATGATTCAGGTAATTTTATTTTCAAGGAGGAAAGATGCAGTCTCGCCAGTTTTCGCGACAACATGCAATCACTAACAGAGGCCGCGATGACGTCTCATTTATTATGGCGCAAGCCAGATGTGCTTGTGCTCGTGTTTGCTCCACCAGTACAGCGGATGCTTTTGCCAAAAAGTTAGACAGATATAAACAGAAACTAAAGAGAATGAGTGAGGCAGAGCAATGTGCAGGTACGTCTGACAAGAACCTTGACGTTGTTTTGGTACCAAAAAGAGGATCTTATTCCAGATATTATCCCTTCCGAAAGGGTTTTTGCACAGGGGGACACATTGGCTGCGTCCAAATAACCACACTTGCTGTCTTTGTATTTGACTTCTTACATGAAGTTTTCCTGTATTTGGCCCAAGTGCTGTACTCAATTTACTTAGTAAATTACTTGCTCAAGATGAGCCTGATTCCCTCAATAAGGATATATCTTTAGAAGAGTTAAAAAGTACAGTTAAGTCCTTAGAGAATAGTAAAACTCTGGGTCCGGACGACTTGCCCTCTAAATTATATAAAAAAATTAATGAAATTCTTTCCCCCTACACTTTTAGAAATAAAGGTACAAAACTGTACCTTTTCTGTCACTGGGGCTGTACCCTAAGTTTCCGTTTGGTACCTTTACAGGAATACAAAACAGAATACAATTTTGGGTAGATTACCATACCTTTAGGAACTACATTGTTATAAAAGTCAAAATATATACACTAGCTGTCATTGGGACAGCACCCTTTTAAAAGGTAATTGTATGGACCATTAGGTACAGATATGTAAACATTTAGCACCAATATGTACCTTTGAGATACTAATACTCTTAGAACGAATGTGTTAAAAACAACACATTAGTGTTGATTCTGGGACAACACACTAACTGCGTTGTCCCAGAATCCACCCATCTCTGTGTAATTATTGAAACAACACATTTTGTGTTACTTTTAACACAACATGTGTTATATTTTAACACAAAATCAACACAAAATGACACATAATGTGTTAAAATTAAAATGTTAAATGGGTGGCCTAGTTCATCCTGATCAGAATGGATTAGTTCCTGGCATGAATGTCTCTCAGAACACACAGCGTCTTTTTAATATAATGCACCACCCCAAAGCTATCCAAGACAACCTGGTAATAATCTCTATCGATGCTGAAATAGCATTTGATCAAGTGAAATGTCAATATCTTTTGCAGTGCTTAAAAAAATTTGACATGGGCGATACATTTATAGATTGGATTAAGACCTTGTATAAAAGTCCTTCAGCTCAGGTAATAAGCAATAATACCCTGTCTGATTCCTTTATTCTCAAGAGAGGGACTAAGCAAGGCTGTCCCCTTTCTCCTCTCTTATTTGCCTTGACCGTAGAGCCTTTTGCTCAGTCTATTCATTTCGACCCCTCTCATGGCTAACAGAATATACTGTATATAAATAAATACAATCCAATGCAATGATCACTCACAAATGTGGTGATCAAACACTTAAATTGACGTGACAAAGATATGTTATATAGGCAAGAAGTTAAAGGTGACATAGAATGATTGAACGGGGTATTTATCCTTGTTCTGTGATGTGACATGTAGACAAATTTTTTTTTATTTGGGTCTGTAATGCCTTAGAAGCTTCCTAAAAACCTCTCTCAGTGTGATGTTAAACAAGTGGTTTTGCACCTATTTTGCTCCCCCTACTGGCGTAACTTGCAATCTCATTACTGTTTGGCTGACTTTGTTGCCACTCAAAAAATGTAGCCAATTATTTTAAAGGCACACAAGGCAAGTCTGAGTATTATTTCTCTACTAGCTCCCCCTAGTGTCTGGGAGTAAATGCGTTCTATATCTAAGACTATACGAGACTGAAGGACACCGGGTCGGATACAGCGAACTTGCAAGTGGGGTATTCTTCCTACAGACGGTAGGGGCGGGCGAGAGAGTCTTCATTCGTCATGTAATGAGTCATTTAACCATATACCGACTTACGAAGATGATTTATTAACATAAAAATGCTGCCTTGTGTCCCTTTAAAGTGGAGGGGCAGTTTGATGCCTGTGATGTCATAAGCATCAGTTTTTCAGATTGGGCTGTTTTCTGGCTGACATTTCTAAAAGAGGAATTTCTATGAGACTGAGATGTTTAGCATGTTTAGCACTTTTTGTATGTTTGTGAATGCGGGTAGACTACCATTATTCAACAAAGGTAAAAATGGTTTTTCATTCTCTGACCCCTTTAACAATAAACTTTATTATCCAAAATGAGTCTGATATCAATGCACTAAACATTAAACTTGACTTATTATAAATAACTTTAAAACACAAACAGAACAAAATATATAAAACTTGCATCATTTGCAGTTTTGACGAGAATAACGTTATATTGGACTTATGAAGTCATTGTTTATTAGCTTTACAGTAAGTTGTGTACTTCACAAATTAGTTAGCAACTCACCGTTAAGAAGACAATGCTTGTATGACAACATACTGATGTAGGCTAATGTTTAATGTTGTGCACAACGTTTTTATAACACGAACCCACAGTGTTTGGCGCAAACTTTATACATTTATAAAACTAAAGCGTCTTCTCTACGCCTCTTTTATTTAGCGAGGGTGTAAAGTTGGGCAAGCTTATTAAATCAATTGCTCTGAAATGAGCATGTTCACTAACAACACAAGCAGCTGTAATCTCATATACTGTTATATAAGAAATCTGATTGGTTGATAGAAATGTTGTCCCAGGGTCAACATAATGTTGCCCTGAGGACATCAACCACTTGGCAAAATCAGAAGAGCCATAAGTGCACGACTGCGCATAGTTTAAACGTGTCATTTCTCTGTCTCGCGTCATTTCTCCCGCTTGCGTTTTAATAACTCGCAAGTCGACAAAAGAGACGGATTAAAAACACCAAATGTAAACGGGAATGCGTCTCTCTTGTCCACTTATAATACAATCGACCAAAGCGCGTCTTAATACCAGGTGTAAAAATGTTGTAAAAGACTGCAACCACCTGAACTGAGAGATCACTGACTGAAGTGAAGGGGGTGGGGGATTGGCTGGTGTCACTACAGTAAAGGGCGATTTATAGTCGTGCGTAGGTCCTACGGCGTAGCAGTGACGGCGTAGGTTCCGCGTCGGTTTTCATTTATACTTGTGCGTCGCCGTCTGCGTCGACGTGCAAAGACACGCGAAACCGCTGGTTGGCAGTAATCACGCGTGTAACCACAGTAGCAGCAGAAGTCGTCACAGAAGAAGAAGCTAAGCAAGTTAACCCACAAACGAAGAAAAAATAGCAACTTGTTGTGTATAATTTGAGAAGACCAGCAATGATGTAAGTAAATAAACAGCGACTTATGTTGCAGTTTTAGTTAAATCACTCCTCAACTTGGCTCATCTTTGTTTTCACCGTCTCAACCGGAAATACCTATGACACAGTTTTTTTTACCTGACGGGAGGGGTTCTGGTGGACCAATCACAGAGCTTGCGGTCCGCGAAGGTCCGACGCGCTGTTAGGAATTTTGTGAGGTGCGCGTCAGGCTACGCAGAGCTACGCACAGGCTACGGATAGCCTACGCCGTAGCTACGGCGTAGCACCTACGCACGACTATAAATTGCCCTTAAGTGACCTGGGTCGCCATTAGCAACCAATAGGGCGCACTCTGCTGGACAAACAAGTACTTAAATCTTTCAAAAGCATTTAATGTGTTCTGTAAGAAACATTTATATCGGCTGCATATCTGCGGCTTATACGCTGATACAGATATATCTGCGACAGGCTCATATCGGCCGATAAAATCGGCAAAATGATAAATCAGTCGGGCTCTAATGCACATAAATAACGTGAGCAAGAGGGCTCAACAGTTATATCTAATCAACAGGCACGTGAAACCTACCTAGCAGGTTGCTCAAACAACAAAATCACCACTTCCTTTAAATTTGCAAGAACTATAGACTAATACAATAACATGCTTAAATAAACCCAAAACATAAGTCTACTTACAGTTCTCACGGACACGTGTTTTAAAATCCTGTCAAATGTAGCGCACCCTTCTCAAAGGCAATTGAGGGAGCTGAAATGCTTGTTATCTGCTGTTCTTACATGAACAGTGAGTGTTAATTTTAAACTCTAGTAATGAAGCTTTTCAAATGTAAACAGTGTCTGGATATCTGTGTCTAGTGATGTGTGGTTGAATGTAAATATTTTTTCTTCTCCTTTCAGATGTGGAAGGCAGCCGCTGGTCAGTCTGTTTCTGTTGCAGCAGATGATGGAGGAGATGACTGGGAGACCGACCCTGACTTTGAGGTTACAAACTGATTTCCATCTGGGCCGATAATTTGGCAGATTTTTGTCATATTTAAAAAAATCGTATTTGGACGATTTTTCTGCAAAATTAGGCCAATTAATAGTCAGGAACATCTGCGGGCACCTAAGCTTTGTTGTAGAACTCGGCTTTGGTAAACGATGGCGTGATCGCGTGAATTTAAAGCAGCCAGTATAAATTCGGGGCTTGACTCAAAACATTTGGGGCTGAAGCCCCGGCAAAATTGGCTGGCGACGCCCCTGCGCTTGCTTAACGTTACTGATCGCCATGTTCGTATTTTAATGTCCTTCCACCTCGCGCGCATGCGTGAATTCAATGACGTAGCAAGTTTAAGTTATTAATTATTAAATTGATCCTCTGAGTTACGGATCGATCTTTAGAAATTAATATGAAAATCAACACAGCCCTAATGCAAAGTACCTCTCTTTGGTCAACATCCTTCTTTTTGTAGCCGAAATAGTCCCAAACAGATGATTTCGACTTTCTTTTTGGTACAAAATATTTTTTTTTGCGGCGGATCCTCTTTGTCGAGCATTTTTAGCAGTGAATTTTTGCTGTGAATGTAGAGCGTGAGCAAGCGGCACAGCGAACCAATCACTGTGCAGGCACGCGGAACGTGCATGTCACCCCAGCAACAAGCCATACGACAAACAACTCGTGTTTACTGTGTGCTACCCTGGTGCTACTGTTCTCTTAATACACCATGGGCTACTATCTTTCACATCGCATGTTCCGGCGATGTGACTATCGCTCACGTGCACATCGCGATGTCAATGTTAAAACAGAATATTGTTCAGCCCTAGTAGCTTTTGTTTGCAATTACAGAGGTCAAACGTTTCCTGTAGTTTTTCACCAGGTTTGCACACACTCCTCCACACAGATCTTCTCTAGATCAGTCAGGTTTCTGGCCTTTCGCTGAGAAACACGGAGTTTGAGCTCCCTCTAAAGATTCTCTATTGGGTTTATGTCTGGAGACTGGCTAGGCTACACCAGAACCTTGATATGCTTCTTACAGAGCCACTCCTTGGTTATCCTGGATGTGTGCTTCTGGTCATTGTCATGTTGGGAGACCCAGCCTCGACCCATCTACAATGCTTTAACTGAGGGAAGGGGGTTGTTCCCCAAAATCTCGCAATACATGGCCCCGGTCATCCTCTTCTTAATACAGTGCGGTCGCCCTGTCCCATGTGCAGAAAAACACCACCAAAGCATGATGCTACCATCCCCATGCTTCACAGTAGTGATGGTGTTCTTGTGATGGTACTCATCATTCTTTTTCCTCCAAACACGTTTAGTGGAATTATGACCAAAAAGTTCTATTTTGGTCTTATCTGACCACATGACTTTCTCTCATGACTCCACTGGGTCATCCAAATGGTCATTGGCAAACTTAAGACGGGCCTGGACATGTGCTGGTTTAAGCAAAGAAACCGTCCATGCCATGCATGATTTTAAACCATGACGTCTTAGGCTGCATTCACACGACAGAATTTCTGGAGTGACAACCGTATTTGCTTACAGGTGTGAGTCTGGAAGTGTGCTGTTCAGACAGCACATTACGACACAAATAGAACCCTGCCTGTATGAACGAGTAACCGACCTCAAACCAGTATGCTATTCGCACGCGGTGCCTGTAACCATAGTGAAGGACGTAAATATAAAAACGAAAGTATTATACAATGGACAAAACTTTAATTATGTCATTTATAGGGTTGTTGCGGTGACAGAATTTTCCCACCGGTTAATCAGCGCGTGACAAACCTGGTTTTACCGGTTTCACCGGGTGGGAGGGGCTTATAAATGCACAGAAGTTCGCATTTTACTTTCACTTTTGAATTAGATGCAACTGTTGTTTAAATCCAGCGCTTGCGTACGCTGCGTTAAATCGCGTATGATTTTGCGTGCAAATGCGAGTGCAACAGCTGGTTTAAGTGCTTGAGTCAATGTGCAGAGGTACTTCTGACAGAAACCCGCCAGTCCCAAGCAGAGCAACCGCCTATTCCTCCATAAAGCGCTGCTTGAATGATGGGTTTATTATTATTCTTAATGAAAAACACAACAACAAAACGATCTCGCCTATATTAAACATCATATATGTATATCATAACAAAAACGAGTAAGCACGCGGCTTCTGCCATCATCTGCTCGGCGCAGTCTGACAGGAATAAATTAAATCTGACACCCGCAGCCGCTGCTCTGTGAGACGCGAGCCTCGCAAACTCTGACTGAAATAAATGAAATCTGACACCTGCTGCTCTGTGACGTGATGCGCGTTCAGCTTTGCTGAATTCAGGGAGCAGACACATTCAGTTGTAAGTGTTTGCTCTCTCTAACGAAACTAAATTATTTAATTACAAGAAAATATCAAAACGACGGTGAAAGACCGTGTCGCGGTGGGCAAGTGATCTAACCGGTGAGAGGCTGAAGCACTGAAGCACTAAATCACCATTTCACCGACTATCGCAACAAGCCTAGTCATTAACAAAAACAGCTGGCATGTGTGTAACGCTTACCATATTTAAAGTTTTAATCTGCAAAATGAATGAAGCAACTGCACGTTTGACCAAAGCAGATATATCCAGTACAAAAGTAATCCCAATGACTGGTGATATATTAACGTCTTGTGAAGCAAATCGATCCGTTTTTGCAAGAAAGTGAACTTTATTTAAAGCATTTGTCGGGTTTGACAACTCTATTATGGTACCGTGTGAATGCAGCCTTAGTGTATTACCAACAGTAACCTTGGAAACGGTGGTCCCAGATCTTTTCAGATCATTGACCAGCTCCTCCCGTGTAGTTCTGCACTGATTTCTCACCTTTCTTGGGATCATTGAGACCCCCCTTAGGTGAGATCTTGCATGGAGCCCCAGTCCGAGGGAGATTGACAGTCATGTTTAGTTTCTTCCATTTTCTAATGATTGCTCCAACAGTGGACCTTTTTTCACCAAGCTGTTAGGCAATTTCCCCGTAGCCCTTTCCAGCCTTGTGGAGGTGTACAATTTTGTCTATATCTTTGGACAGCTCTTGGCCATGTTAGTAGTTGGATTCTTACTGATTGTATGGGGTGGACAGGTGTCTTTATGCAGCTAACGACCTCAAACAGGTGCATCTAATTAAGGATAATAAATGGAGTTGAGGTTGACATTTTAAAGGCAAACTAACAGGTCTTTGAGGGTCAGAACTCTAGCTGATTGACAGGTGTTTAAATACTTATTTGCAGCTGTATCATACAAATAATAGTTTAAAAAAATCATATATTTTTTAGATTATGTTTCTCACAGTGGACATGCACCTACTATGACAATTTCAGACCCCTCCATGATTTCTAAGTGAGAGATCTTGTAAAATAGCAGGGTGTTCAAATACTTATTTTCTTCACTGTATATCGACTGTATATATATACATTCGAATACACGTACCGTTACACCCCTAATAACGTTTAAATCCCATATATATATATGGGATTTAAACGTTATTAGGGGTGTAACGGTACGTGTATTCGTACCGGACCGTTTCGGTACATGGCTTTCGACACGTGTGCACCGAATGGCCGAATGCAATCTTTTGTGTGCGGAACATAGGTCAATTTTCGTGTTTCCACACGAACATATTAAGTGGCGGAAGAAAATATTTACCTACTGTTATAAAATAATGTAAAAAACTTATGTTATTTAGTGAAGAACTTTGCAGCAGTATTTTATTTATTATTCTTTTTTTATTTATATATATTTTATTTATTATATTTTAATAAAAAGTGTTTAAAAAAGTGTAAACAAATTGTTAAATTTGCAGTTTGATGTGTGCATTTCCCCCCTTACTGTACCGAAAATGAACCGAATCGTGGCTTCAAAACCGAGGTACGCACCGAACAGTGATTTTTGCGTACCGTTACACCCTAAACGGTATGTAAACTGATAAGCAGATTAAACGGGTTCCGTCGGTGCTCGTTGGTCAGGCATCGGCTGGTCATCACTTAGAAGGGTGGTGTGTTGACCTCCACGGCAGCCAGAATTGGGTCTGTTTGTCTCAATGTCCTCGGGATCGAGGACAAGACAGGGAAAGAGAAACAAAATCCTATTAGTGTAGGGGCTGTTCACATGTAATGCAAGTGTCACACAGTGTTGTGTTTTAATATGCTCGGTTCCAGACAGGCTAGCTATTGCGGCATTAGTATTATTACCCAGTTATGTAAATGCTTTGTTACGTATAGGCTAACTATTGTGAGATAAGTACATTTACTAGACAAATTATGTAAATGCTTTGTTAAAGAAAAAAGTCTTAAGTTTAGATTTAAAGTGATCGCCTGTGTCTCATTCAGCGTTTTGAACTAGCTGAAGCCTGTTTACCTGATTTGCATTGTATCCCCAGAGTAACGAGTTACAATAGTCTATTCTAGAGGTCATAAAAGCATGAATAAGCTTATGAAGCTTTAGAAAGAAAAGGGATATTTGAGATTAGTCTGAAGTTATTAAGATCTCCCTGGTCAAGGTGTGTTTTTTAATGAGTGGTCTAATTACTGCTAGTTTGAAGGCTGTTGGAACGTACCCTAGTTTTAGCGATGAGTTGAAGATATTTAATACTGGATCTGACATTACAGGGAATACCTCTTTAAGCAATTTTTTACAGGATGATGATTTAGATAATGTTACTAATTTAGAGAGCTCTTCTATTGACTCAAGATGTTCTTATGGTAATCTAGTATTAAATGTTCTACTGGGTAGAGTGGTGGCTGCTTGCGTAGCTACAATGTTTTCCCTAATAACCGCAATTTTGTTAGTAAAGAAGTTCATGAAGTCGTTACTACTGTGTTGAAATGTAGTATCGGTTTCTGTTTGTTCTTTGTTTCTAGTTGTTTCCCAACTGTACTAAAGAGGAAATGATGGTTATTATGATTTTCTTTAATGAGCTTGCTGAGATGGATAGATCTGGTGTTTTGTTATAGCCTGTCTGTAGTGTTGAACACTCTTTTCATGCTGCACGCCATACCTCTAACTTTATGCTTCTATAATTTCGTTACATTTTTCTAGCTACCTTTTTAAGGGCTGCAGTATGATGGTCATACCATGGAGCTGGCGTTTTTTTCTTGAATTCTCTTTTTCCGAATGGGAGCAATGGCTTTCAGCGTGCTAGAACAAACGTTGTTCAGGTTTTCATTACAATGCCCAGATCTTCACTGTTATCTGATACATGTTTTATCTGGGATAGGTCCGGAACAGGGCTAATGAATCTATCTTTAGTGGTGGAAATTATTGTTCTGGCTAATCGGTAGCATGTTGTGGACCGTGTGATCCTATCTAAGAGTATGGTGTACGAGACAAGGCTGTGGTCTGAAACGGCATCGCACTGAGGTGATATTTTGATTTATTAATATTAAGCTCAAGTGACAGAATTAAGTCTAATGTGTGTTTACGGGTATGGGTGGGCCGTGATACATTTTGTTTAATAGCAAGAAAATGTAAAACATTTATAAACGCTAGTCCTAAAGCATCTTTTGGGTTATCAACTTGGATATTAAAGTCTTCAACGATAAGAGCTTTATCTACAGTGACTACTAGCTCAACCAGGAAATCTGCAATTTGTGTGGTGGCCTGGAGGTATGTAGATTGTAGCTAGCACAAAAGAAAGCTGTTTGTTGTTACGATCGGTTATTTCCATATTTAACAACATTATTCCAAATGAATTACATTTTAGTTCAGAATTATGGTTTACTTTGAATTATTTATTGTAGATTGTAGCTACACCACCCCCTCTCCCCTTTGATCGAGGTTTGTGTTTATAATAATAGTCTTGTGGGGTGGATTTGTTTAAACTAATGTAGTCGTCTGCTTTAAGCCAGGTTTCTGTTAGACAGAGTGCATCTAAGTTTTGGTCAGTAATTATTTCATTGATAATAGGTTCTTTATTGGTAAGCGATCTAATGTTAAGAAGGCCGAATTTAAACATTTGAGTTTCATCTGATGATGTATTGTTTTCTAATTTTATGTTAATAAGATTTGTACGAGACCAGGTGAATTGTGCTCTGTATTTGTTTGTTCGAGGAACAGACACAGTCAAAATGTGTTGATACTCTGGTAAAATAGACTCTATGTGCTTGGATATACGTGATCTTGACATGTCAAGGCAGCTAACAGATGGACGGGTAAGCCGATCTGTCTGTTTCCTGACCTGGGCCCTGGATAGTCAGACAATATCACAAGTTAGACTATTGGTCAGATTTCTAGAGATTATAGCATTTCCGGGGATGGATGGAGGCCATCTCTCTTTAGCAGCCATGTGTAGTACGCTTAACACTAGGCGCACCCGAAACAGTGTTTTGTAACATTAGCGGTCTTACTGTCCTCAACTAGCGTTCGAATGTGCGCTTCTAGTTCTCCAACCTTCTCCGTCAGCCTTACTACTTTGATACACTTAGCACATGTAAACCCCTCTATGCTGATGGAAGAAGCTAAAATTGCAGGTTGCAATAACAAGCGGAGTCTTACCGCTTGCATGCTGGGCGATGGCGTCTCTGTTCACCCGAACGCAGTCCGTGAAGCTGCATCGCGTGGGGTGCTCACTCGCTGCACGTCTTGGTCGCTTGTGGACGTCTGTAGCCACGGTGAAGTGGGTGCTGTACCTCACGTTGGATCTGCGAAGGCTGGGCATGAGCTCCTCCACAGCTTCCTGTTCTGGTAAGGACAGATCTGAAAAGCATAGATCGGCAAGGAAGGCAGATTTACATTAAGCAGATGGTTAGCAAATGCTAAATTCAGCCGGCACCGTTTGTTGATGCTAGCGGGCTATATTCTAACACTGGGTGTCTACTAGTGATAAATCGTTTCACTTCGTAATACTGTTCAACAATCGTCACAGTAAAGTACTCCCAAGATAAATAAGTAAGTTATATTATAAAGATAGGAACAAGATAGTAAGAAAATAGGATTTAGATGATGAACTCGACGGAGCTTCGATGCACGCAGCAGCGTTGCCTCTCTCTCTCTCCCTCGTGTCTCTCTCCCTTGTGTCTCTCTCTCTTGCGTCTCTCTCTCTTGCAACTCCAAGATGAAACCAAGATGAATAATTTTGGAACCTGATTTTCTTGAATTTGAAATATTTTGCCATTTCTCCTTGCAAAAGCATTCTAACTCTGTCTAATTGGTTGGGTGTCTCCTGTGCACAGCCCTCTTTAGATCACCCCATAGATTTTGGATAGGATTTAGATCCGGACTCTGGCTGGGCCATTCCAAAACCTTGATCTTGGTTTGGTGAAGTAATTCCTTTGTTGATTAGAGATGTGATTTGTGCCATTGTCATGCTGTAAGGTGAAATTTGTCTTCATCTTAAAGGGGACATTCCATGAAAATCAGACTTTTTCCATGTTTAAGTGATATAATCGGGTCCCCAGTGCTTCTACCAACCCAGAAAACATGAAAAATAGCAACCCTGTAACTTTGTTTTTGTAAGGCTCTCTCTGCAAGCATGTGAATATATAGGTCATTCGGATTTCGCTCCCCACATGACGTAGGATGGGGCTCTTATTACAATGATACCGCCCCTTCAACTGCGCTATCCAACCATGAACGTCCTCACGAGTGCGATAGACAGAGAGAAAGATTGACTGACAGCACGCCGCGTTTGTATTCCCCCAAACACAAACAGGAGCCTACAATCTTATAACTTTTAATTTAGTTTTTATAATCTTTCTAAAGATTGAATTAACGTTCTAAAGGATTAACCTTAACTTAGCGCAAGACAGAGAGCAAGTGAATGAGAGAGAGCGAGTGAGCGAACGAACGAGAGAGAAGGCAACGCGACGGTTCCCTTTCAAGTATGTTGTTTAATATGTTTCTCTGAAGTTTATATGAATGAACACAAGGATTAATTCACTGCACAAGACAGACTGAGAGAACAACGCGTATTCACTATCATACACGATAAGCATAAATATGCTGTTTAATGTTTCTCTCAAGTTTCAAATGAATACAAGGAGTTATAAGATAGAGAGTGAGAGACTGACAGAAACGCGAATGTGTTCAATATGTGTACACAATAAACTTAAACATGTCATTTGATCTGTTTCTCTAAAGTTTAAGCATTAAACGTGTTATTTTATTACAGATTATTTAAATGTCCTCATGTGGTTTTGTCAAAAAGTAAACAGGGTTTTGGCAGAAGCCTTAAAGGGGACAGAGAATGAAAAACCATTTTTACCTTGTCTTTGTTGAATAATGGTAGTCTACCCACATTCACAAACATACAAAAAGTGCTAAACATGCTAAACATCTCAGTCTCATAGAAATTCCTCTTTTAGAAATGTCAGCCAGAAAACAGCCCAATCTGAAAAACTGATGCTTATGACATCACAGGCATCTAACTGCCCCTCCACTTTAAAATAATTGGCTACATTTTTGAGTGGCAGCAAAGTCAGCCAATCAGTAATGAGATTGCAAGTTAAGCCAGTAGGGGGAGCCAAATAGGTGCAAAACCACTTGTTTAAAATCCCCCACCCTAATAGAGCTATCTGAGAGAGGTTTTTAGGAAGCTTCTAAGGCATTACAGACCCAAACAAAAACATTTTTGTCTACATGTCACATTACAGAACAAGGATAAATACTCTGTTCAATCATTCTATGTCACCTTTAAGCTTTCGGGCCAAAATTGAAGGGTAATTTGAGCTATTCATTATTTCATCCACCCTGGAAGAAAAGCAGCCACCAAATATGATGCTGTCACCTTCATGCTTTACTGTGGGCATGATGTGCTGTGGGTTTTATTGCACCTAGGCTTGTCACGATAGTCGGTGAATTGGTGATCACCGGTGCTTCAGCCTCTCACCGGTTAGATCACTTGCAAATAATTTAGTTTCGTTAGAGAGAGCAAACACTAACAACTAAATATGGCTGCTGCCTGAATTCAATGGAGCTGAACGTCGGTCACATCACAGAGCAGCAGGTGTCAGATTTCATTTATTACTGTCAGAGTGTGCGAGGCGAGCTGACTGACCAGACGATGGCAGAAGCTGCTTGCTTACTCGTTTTTGTTATAATACATATATGATGTTTAATATAAGCGAGATCGTTTTGCTGTTGTGTTTTCATCAAGAAAAATAATAAACGCATCATTCTAGCAGCGCTTTATGGAGGAGTAGCCGGTTGCTCTGCAAGCACTTAATTAAACCAGCTGTTGCACTCACATTGCACGCAAATTCATACACGATTTAACGCAGGTTACGCAAGCTTTGCATTTAAACAGTTGTGTAATTCAAAAGTGAAAGTAAAATGCACACCTCTGCCTGTTTGTCACGCGCTGATTAAGGGTGGGAAAATTCTGTCACAGCAGCTACCCTAATTGAACCAAATATATATTTTGGTATAACGTCATTCAGTTTTCAAACCCATTTGAAATATACCAAGTTCTATATTACAACAAACACCAAAAAGACATCAAATTTGTTTTGGGAGCAGTGAATGTACTAATTTGAGTATTGATAGAGGAAGTATTGTGTTGAACAGTAAATATTTGGACACTATTTTGGATAACAAATTGTCCTTTTCTCCAGACAAATTAAACACTCATGTGCATCTTCTATAGATCTTATCTATGTAGTCATTGCTATCATTTTCACTTTTGTGTTGGTTTAACTCCCTAAATGCGATAATCAAGAATTGTCTTGAGAAAAGCGTAAACCAAAAATTTGAATGTCTTTATTTTCACTGTACAGGATGTAATTAGGTCTCTTATTTAAAATGCACAAATATAATACTATTAATAATAATAATACATAATAGGGAGACAGATGTCTATGGCTCAGATATATCCCAGACAGTTTTTGGGAAAAGTCCAAAGCATTCGGTGGTCTGGTGGTACTCTTATAAACATCAGCAGTGTACATTTAACACTGGTGGTTTTGCTTGTATAGTGTGGTACACCATAAGACAAACAATAAAGACAAAATGTATGACTCTAAGGTATGAAATTCTTCAACAAAAACAATAGATGTCATCATGTCTTTGTCTCTGTCTAGAGAATGGTTGGTCGGCTGTTCTCCAAGAGGCAGTAATATATCTGTCAAACGTCCGATCAAATACTAATTTGTTTACTATTTAAATGGTTAAGGGTTTTTCCCTCCTAGGACTTTTCCCCTGGCTAAAAGTCAGGAGGTTTTTCTCCTAGGTGGTTTTTCAACCCGGGGAGTCAGCCGTCATTGGCTTAACTTAGCACCCTCTTCTATATGTTATATTATTAATACGCTCGCTTATAATGTTGATTCATAGTCGCAGCAAATTTTGCTACTTATGCTATCTGTATTATGTTGTGCTATCTGTCGATTTTCTGTGCTTTTCCCTGTTTCTATTAATGTAAAGCTGCTTTGAAACAATTACCATTTGTGAAAAGAGCTATATAAATAAAATTGAATTTAAGTGTATTAAACCCACATCGTTCTTTACCAAGATTGCAGGAACAACATCCAATGCCCTATTTTAACGATCTAAGCGTATTGTCTAAAGTGCACGGTCTAAACAGGCATGTCCAATGCCGCTTTTGCTAATTTAAAAAAAGCCCAAAAGGGTTGTTCCTATTCTCGTAATGAGTAATGGTTGTATTTTGGGCGTAAGGTGCAATAAACCAATGAAAGCAGTGTTTCCCACAGGATTTTGAGAGACTTGTGGCGGTGATGACGTCACACGCTAATTAGCATATATGTGATGTCACGTGTTTGCATTTGATCGAGTGTTGGCACCTGAAATATGTTTCACTTCTACTCTTTGATCTGTCACGTTATACTGCATTTTAACACAACTGATTGTTATTATTTACATATTATCAGTTCTGTTGTCAGACATAAAATGAGTAGACTATAGCCCTATTCGGAAAGTTTTACGGTTGTCGATGGCGTAATGTAATTTTACCACAGGACGTATGTAATATTGATGGTCAATTCGGACGGGATTAGAAATCTCAGTAAACCATTCAGAAGTGGGAAGGGTAACTCGATTGCGCAGCACCTCTCTCGTCGTCATGTGCACGTTACCTTGCTTTCTGATATCAACATGACACAGACGAGAAAAACTCGGAACACTGTTTAATTTCAGTTTGGGGAGAACGTCAGTTTCAGGAACAGTTCTTCTGTGCCTCTGAGAAGTGAATTTGACTTTTTAAAGTTTGTGTCGTGGTACTCAGGAACTGACTTGCCACTGACTTGTTTTTTTTCGCCTAGAACGCAAGTAAATGCTTAAGCGCTTTTATATTTGAAAGAAACCCGCAAAATAACAGGAAATTACTAAATGTACGTGTATGTTTACAGCTGGGGTATAAATCACCATACATTTACATTGAAATCTTACTGCTGTTGCTCTTCTCATCAATGTCTTGTTATGAGCCCTTTTTTATTTAAATGTGAGTTTTATTGTCGCGTATAGCGCAGACAATTGGGTGCAAATTCAGAAATATGAGAGAATACACAGTAACTGTTACACAAAGTTAATACAAAACATGTGCGCTGGCATACCGCATCATATAGAGAGTGAGAGAACGGGTGTGTGTGTGTGGGAAACCTTTTGTCAAGTCATCAGCCGTCTTCTCTGTCAGTAAAATCTTTGACTGTTGATGTTTACGCGACAAAGAAAGTATACGGAGGAACAGGAACAACGGACATTGAAAACACCACCACCTTTTCACTGTTATGTGAGAGAGAGAGAGAGAGAGAGAGAGAGAGAGAGGCTCGCTCTGCACATGAGAAAGGGAGGGGCACGCTGGGTGCGTGCAACAATGAATTAAGACGTTTTTAAACCGTAAAATATAAATGTAAATGGGGATCATGAAAAATCTATTTGTGGCGGCCAGTGTTGATTCCGTGGCGGTGCGCCACGAGTAAATCAATGTATGGGAAACACTGGGTCTCAGCTCTCATCCCCTTTAAAAGCCGGGGTAGCAATTAAATTGTTTTAAAAAAATATATGCAGTATTTGCATTTGTTTAAAGCAAAACATTTAAATACTTACATGGCTACAGATGAAGCAGCTCTTTACACCTTCAAAATAATCAGTCCTCATTTATGTCCAAGAGACTCAACAATAATCTTTTGCATTTAATCTTTTGATTTTTCATATTTCATAAAATGTTTATGTGCTGCTTAATGCGCGTTGTCTTCCCGTTTACAGGCATATATTACTAACGCGCTCATTAAATAACAAAACAATATTGCACCAGGTTTTTGTTGGTCAGTGGCATAGTCTATTTTAGTTGCCTCATAATAGCAACGCACCAACAATGCACCTGAACTAGGGCTGGGACAACGCGTCAACGGAATCGACGACATTGACGCAAAATATGCGTGTCGATTCGTCAGACCCAAAAAGGTGGTGCCGTAGAGTAGTAGCAACGCGAGTGTCTCCAGTCCACGCCGGTTTCACAGCAAGTGTGAACAGTGCGTAAGCGGTGCGTGTTTTTTTCAGTGCCCATGTTAACAAGCATGCACCCCGCCGCATAAGCAGCACGAGCTCACGGCACTGTTGCAGCAGTGCTGTGATCGTTTCTGCGTCGGTTCTATTGCGCTGCTCACGCTCAATTAAAGTGAAAGTGCTTTGTTTATGGTATAAATGCTCATGGATTGACGTGCAAAATATTTTATTTTATCATAAAATCATGAATGTGATGCCAAGTGTGTTTTAAACAGTCATGATTTTGAGCAATTTAACAGAAAACAATGAAATATGTAAAAACACACTGTTGCCAGAAGACTGCACTTTTCATTCACTCTCTGTACAGCAGTAAATGAGTCCTCATCTTTCTTAATAAACTTAAGAGAAAGAGATTTAATAATGTATGTGCATCTTAAGTCTAATTGTGTGTATATCTGTCATTACATGGACTAAAACAGCACGAAAACAATGTGGATTTAACAAATCAAGTTATAAAAATTTCACTGACCATCAAAAGGCACATTGAAGAGGTTTTGCTCATGAATGCATGTAAAATAAAGTAATGTGAACTTGAGATTTTTAAACTGTTACTAAACTGCACAGTATCCGCTGCAAACGCTTTATTGAATGCTACCTCTGACTAAGAATGCATTATTTTGCACTTGTATAGTCTTTATTATTTTGAAATTTTAAGAGCAATAAACATATATTGAAATGTTTACATTCAGATATGTAAATCAACATGTATAAATTGCTATTAGTTAATTAATGGGGAGATAATCGAGAATCAAATCGAAGTCGAATCGGACTGATAAAATGAATCGTTAGATGCATCAAAAAAAGAATCGCTAGACACACCTCGTTTTTAAACCAGAACGCCCATGGGCGCAAAATTGGGCACAAATGCATTTGCTATTTGAACAACGTGGCGCTAAATATGAAAACGATAATTGCTGCGGGTTGAAACTAGCAAAGGACACTTACATTGCGCTGCATTGCGCCGGGTGTATGATAGAGCTCCCAGTGTTGGCAAAGTTTGGAACAAGACTTCTGAAAACAAAACAAAAATTAAATTTTATATTGTATGGGTAAAATAAAAGATTAAAACAAACACTATATACAAAATGTACAGTTAGGTCCATAAATATTGGGACAAAGGCACATTTTGTGTTATTTTAGCTGTTCACTTAAATTTATTCCAGTTACGGTCATATAATGAATATTGGCTGATATTGATTTATGTATTTTAGACATGATTTAAACCCCTGCGTGGTGTCTATATCATGTTTATACCTGTACGAGTTTGGAACAAAAGATGGGTGTCACTGATCAAACCAAACCACCAATCACAAGTGTGAAGCCCAAAGTCTTTAAAGTAAACTTGACCATCGAGTGAATGTTTTGCAGTTACGACGAGAGCACACAGCGAGTCGCGTGAGCGCTCATTCCAGCACTTGTTTGGCTGCATTTGTGCATGCTGTGCAGAGGTGCGCTGTCTCGTACTCGAGTTCGCTCATGAAGTAGTCTGTGCCCTCGCGAGGATGCGCGCATATATTATTCTGCGTGCATACTTGCAGATCTCTCGCTCGTGCGTGCTTTGTCCGTGCCTATGATTTGGGTCTGAATAAACGTAACATACTTTCGCACACCTGTGGCCAGTAGGGGGCCCACGAGGCCCTACGCAATTGCGTGGTTTGCATGGTGGGTAAACACGCCACTGGTAGCGGCACAGATTTTTTCAGGGTATGCTGATAAAACAAACAAACAATCTTCACTTAAAAGGTTAGCTAATAACAAACACCTGAATGACACAGATAATGACATCACAAAGGTAATGAATTCCCATGTAAACAATACAAGAAAAGACCACTAGATGGCCATTTCACTAGAGTTAGGACACCAATAAATAGTACTTTATTTAAAAAAAAAGGAACTCTATAAAAAAGAAAAAACAACAAACAATTACAGAAACGGACTTGGGCTGCAAATTGTATATATAAAAAGTTTCTCTTTGTAGTAGTAATCTTAATCTATCACCACCCCTAATGTTCTTTTTAATTGTCTCTAGACCTTCGGCATTAAACTGTCTGGGTTGCTATTATGTGCACTGTAAAAGTGTTTGGCCATTGGGTACCGTAGTCAAAATTTGCCTTTTTCATAGCATTCTTATGTTCTGAAATTCTGTCTTTGAGACGCAACCACATGTACAAGATAAACCGTATACTACAAAAGTGGTATTGCAATTAATGAATGATTGTTTGTTATAGGTCTTGTTAGATTTAAAATCAATAAACTGTTTACACTCTTTGATGTTTGAACAATGGTTGCAAAATCCACATTTGTACGTACCCAATATCTGTCTGTGGAGCCAAGTAGTCTTTTTGCTCACGCTGAGATGAATAGATACTAGTTTGTCTCAAAAAATGGGGGCCCTCCTAAAGCTAATTTTGGGGGGCACACAAAATACTTCTCTAAGAATAGGGTCACTTTTCGATAGATTCCAATTCGACAATCCCTAATATAAAGAAGAAAATTATCTGTATTTGTAATTAATTTATTAATGCATTAAACATGATTGGACTTTGGTTTAGTGTGTATTCTTTTGTTTTTACACCACCCAGTGACTGGTGCAACCAAGTTAAGGCACAGCGCCACCAACTGTACAAATTGGTGGCGCCAGTGCCACCTCTCTAAGGGCGCACTCACACTATCCAAACAAAACCGCCCTCGGGCGCGTTTGACCCCCAAAACCTGGTTTGTTTGACTAGTGTGATCGCTCTGTTCTGCGCCTGGACGCGGATCGGTTAATCGCGCAGCGGTCGGATTGCAGAGGTGGGCCGGAGCGTGCTTCTCTTGGGCTCAGGCGCGGAAGGCTGTGGTGTGAGTGCAATCGCACCTGACCGCAATCGCGCGATTCAAAAGGTGAAGACGTCAGTTGCACGACCACTTACCTTCATCTGCCTCCGTAAAAACCTTTTGATGCGAGCAGCGGAGTTACGTGAATGTCTGAGCTGCACATGTGACAGATCAACTAAGCAATATGATGACATGTGAGAGCGAGTAGGGAGGGGTGACAAACGCGCTGGGGCATGGTTTGGTTTGGATAATGTGAGTGCGCCCTTAAATGTTAGTCTGGAGCCCTGTAAGCATATGATTTCTTGTTCGATCCACGTGGGTTTAAACACTGTTTTTCTAAAAAAAATCATTTTTAAACTTAATTGGTGGTGGTTGAGAAGAATACCTCTTTCCAGTGTTGGGCAAGCTACTTGGAAAATGAAGTGAGCTAAGCTACCAGTTACTTCACATTAAATGAAGCTTCACTACACTGAAGCTACCCCCCTGGGAAATGTAGCAAGCTAAGCTACATCAATAGTAGCTTGCTACATCCAAGCTACTTTTTTTTTTAACCAGTTTTATTATGTAATTATTTATTCAGTTTCAATTTAGCATTTTGGTAATTATAGGCAATACAAGCATAATGTAGGCCTAGGTACTTCACATTATGGGGCGGTTTGCTGGACAAGTCTTATCCTACTCCCAGAATAAAATGCAGGTTTGAGCTGCCTTAATTTAAAAACACCTTGCCCTGAGATATCGTAACACAGGGGTCTCCAAACGTGGTGCCCACGGGCAGCAGGTAGCCTGCACAGAGTCTGTGAGGTGCCCGCCAAAGCACATTCTATTATTAGTTTCAATTGTAATATTTATTACATGTTTTTATATTAGCTTGGCTTGATGACTTAACCCAGTCAGAGGTAGAGCACGAGTCTTCACAGAATGCGAGTGGTAATGTTTTGTATGAATGAAGGAAGGCTGCACAACTCGAAAATACGGGACAAACGACGTCCTGTGTCCATTCAAAATGATGCGCTGTAAAAAACCGCTTTAATTAACAATATCTGAACTGTGCTCTTTTGCATACTTCTAATTTTCTCATGTCTTTTTTCTTTATACCACATTAATCTCTTTAAAATATTGGTACTTTTAGAAAAACTGACATAATTATAGATGTTATGAACAAACAATGAATTTTATTTTATTTAAAAGATTTACAAACTGTTGGCAAGACCTCAAGCCCACCCCGGCCATTCTGCGACTAACGTAAAATAATCTAATTAATCTAAAATATTTATTAAAACTGTAATGGCAATCATATGTGACCAAAATATAAATCCAGCGCTTTGTGCTGCAACATTATTTTACACAAGAAATATCTTCACAAGAACAATCACATAAGACATATCTGCACTTATTAAGAATCAGGGTAAGTCGCATTATTTAAGTCTTTTATTATGTAAGGATTATTTTGTGTAAAATCACAAAAAAATTACTGCTGGGTTTTTACAGTCAGAATTACATGTATTCGGCTCACACTAAATTCTCTGTTGCACTTCGTATCAATGCACATTGCACGTACAGTCATCTTAACAGTCATATGCGCTGTTGTGCTGGCAAGAACGTCACTTTGCTGTTTTAATAGCAATGTTAAATATTCTGTGTGCACTCATTATCTTCTGGAAACAACCGCAATGACAAAACATATTAAAAAAAAATTAGTAAACGTTGTCCATTACCCCTTCTTGTCATAAGACAACTTTGATTAACTTTTTGGATTTACAAAGTACCATATACAGTACTGTAAATTAGTGCTGTGTTCAAAATATCGAAACGACGATACATCGTCATGGGCGCCTGACGATGCGCGCATCGATACAGCACCTTCCGTATCGATTCGGATGTACTTTTGAAAGTAACGTGACGAATTGCTGTTGATCCATGATCCATATGGAAAGGACGCATGTGTCCCGCGGAGTACGTAGAGTTAAAGGTGGCGGGGTATACTTTCACTTTGCGTGTCTGTCTCGCTGGCGCACGTGTCTGCATAGTGAGCCGCGTACTCGCACTCTCTCTCTCGCGTGCGCATTAAAGGCAATGAGTTCAGTATGAAAGCGCAGATATCTTAACCCTCTGGGGTCTAAGGGGTTTTTAGGGCCCTGGGGAAGTTTTGACATGCACTGACATTTGTGCTTTTTTCAGTTGCTTGAAAACATATTAATGGCAAAAGTCTCATAACACTGTGTTCATCACAAACTGGGCTACAATATCATCTAATCAACATGTATGTACATGTTTGTATTTTTGAGAGAAAAATGTTTATGCGTGGTTTTTGAAAAAGCAAAATTTTTAAGTCACTGATATAACACCACAAAACTCATTCTAAACATGTTTCCCAAGACTTTACAAAATAGGATCTAGTAGTCTAGAGTTTTTTTCTTCAAAATGATGTGAAAATCATATGGCCTACTCAATCACATAAAGCAATACATTGATTTACAATTTCTAAGACACTTTTGCTTGGGAAAGGCTGTATGCGTGGAGGCGGGAAAGCTCCTGAATAATCTGTGATTGACAGCTGAGAGACAAAAGAGTTGAATAATGAGCCACATAATAAGCCTTGTGGGGATGTTCAACAGGAATGTAACTTTCTCTGTAGTAAAACCATGATAAGGTTTACTTTTCAATTTAATGTAAACACACACACACACACACACACACACACACACACACACACACACACACACACACACACACACACACACACACACACACACACACACACACATATATTAGAAATATTTTCTATTAATATCACAAGTATAAGTTACCTTTTAAAAACCAAGCCTATATACTGCAAAGGGCTTTATTAGCCATGCTCTTATAAAACAGTACTAACGCATTTGAGAAGAAACACGACAAAGATTTGCATGTGAAAAGTGAACGTCTAGAGAAGAGATACAGAGCTACTTCAAACTATAACTGTCACATTAATAATCTGATTTCTATTAAATAGTATTAAGTCTGACTGCATGTTTATAGATATATTCATAGATGTAGAATAATGAGAGACAAGAGTAAGGCACCATCTTTGTAAAACTGCTTTTAAAATAACATAAGTTAAGTACTAACTCTGGGATTTTAAATATTTCTAATAGCTAATAAATGAATGGCAAAAACACAACTGTTACAACACTGCTTATTCAATGTACAATAAACAAATAATAATAAAAATAATAATAATAATGTTACTAAATTCTGAACAAAAATGTAATTCAAAATAGTCTTGTATTGTGATGCGCATCGTATCGGGACCCTTGTATCGGGATACGTATCGTATCGGGGAATTGTTGGCGATACACAGCCCTACTGTAAATATTTGTGTCTATTACTATTTATAATTTATATTTTATTGTGGATGTTTTCTCACAATCATGACTTAATGTGAAGTAAAATAATATCAAAAGGTTTGAAATGTAAAGTAATAACTATAAGCATATTATACAATCTTAAAAAACGTTTGAGTGTTTTAAGAGAAGTCATGTAAGGCTAATTGAATGTGTTGTTTTTATTTGCCACCTGATGGATATTCTGTGAATCGAAAGGGAATTTGTAAATAAGCCCCCCAAAAGCACTTGCAAAATCTGCGACAAATTGCCGAATGCCACTCTTTCACCGCCAGCATTTTTCATGATTTTCACAAAAGTTTAATGCCTTCCAGAAAATGCTCCTTTTTATATATTGTTAGAATCTAATTCTAAGCAGGTCTAGAGGTATGAGAGTTTCTTTTAAGTTCGGTACTTAGGTTGTTATGTGAGGATCTGAGGTGAGCAGCAGAGAAATCTGATATCAGAGGATCATGAAAGAGACTGACACCATATGCCGTTCAATCATAGACCAAATTTTATTAGACATCCTTCACTTTATATAGGATGCAAAAAGGAAACGTTAGTCACCTGAGTACTGTCTGACACAATCTCGTGATCAACAGTGACGAATCCGTCGAGACAACAATCGTATGACTAATTAATTGACCAAACAAACATGCCCTTTTGGTAGACAACGTAGAAGGGGAAGTGATACTAAAAACAGGGAAATAGGGTCTGACACATATTCCTAAAATACCCTCCTTGCCCCAACCACAACCAACCTGCAGTTAACCAAAGGATATTTCCCAAACATAGCAAATGCAAGATCATGAATCACTGGGGAAAACCTTAACTGAACAGGCCAGAGAATAAACAGTGTGTTATACAATGGAAAAACCAGACACAGAATATGCATTGTATATATTTAACCTTAAAGACAGGATGAGCTTGTCATCAAAATATATGATTAGAGAACATGCCACCCTGAAAAGGGTTTTATCAAAACCATGTGAACATTTAATGTGAGTTTAAACAGGATATATAGATATATATTTGGTTTGCTTACAAGTTAACTAGTGGGGTGGGAGAGGTACATCTTTTAGATTCTTACATATATATAAACATACAATATATAAAATAAAAGAACAGACCCTCTGCTTTCAAACAAAAAAATCCGTTTCATCCTACCTTCATGTGTTCTGTTTTTATCACATCTCAAATATGTGTAGGTTTCATCAAAAACACCAAATTTTGAGCAAAAAGCTGAGATAATTCCATTTTTGTGAAGGACTTTTGATAGAGATTAGATGCAGAGCTATCTTTAAAACATACACGGACATACAGCTGTTTGCCCTAGGGCAATACTTCCAGTTTTTATAAGTTGCGGAAGAGCGCCACCTGGTGGATAATAGCGGTATTGCAGATTGACGAGATATCTCGTCAATGGCGGGGAACGAGTTAAAAGCCACATATGTACATGTAGTATCAACAGCTAATACAGCGATTCTTTGCATTGGAATTTAGTGTAATGATGTTTTCATGTTCACCCCACATCTGAAAAACTGCAGCATGTTAAAAACTCTGAATCTCATTGGTTCTCACATATTTTGTGCTTCATGCAAGTATTTAGGCAGGTTATGCTTGTAGTACAGGTAAACTCTGCTTGGCTATGAGGATTGCAATGCACTTATGCATATTTTCCTCCAAATTTCAGAATGATGTTTCAGAGAAGGAGCAGCGATGGGGTGCCAAGACGGTGGTTGGCTCTGGCCATCAGGAACACATAAAGTTAGTCTATCAACTATCAGCTTTTGCTTCTCATTTAGAAGTAAACATTTTCTGTATTTTCTGTATATTTGGATGATTAGTTTTTTGTTAAATAATGAATGTTCACCTCTCATTTCCAGTATTCATCAGTTACGTGAGAGAGTTTCATCTGAACACAGTGACATAAAGCAGAAGGAGTTGGAGAACATGCCCAAAGCATCTCATGGTTATGGTGGAAAATTTGGATTGCAACAAGATCGCATGGATAAGGTGAGATAGATTTGTTTTCTTGGCTTTTATCCAAAGTACATAGTAAACAATTGATCATTATATTTCAAGGGAGTAGAACCCCTCAGGGCCTGAAATTTAAAGCAGAGTATTAAGATTGCGGAGTATTGCACAGTTTTAACCATTTGAACAAGTTGTTCATGGTTGCTATTTGATTGTGTCATTAACCCTCTGGGGTCTAAGGGGTTTTTAAGGCCCTGGAGAAGTTTTGACCTGCACAGACATTTGTGCTTTTTTCATTTGCTTAAAAAGATAATAATGGCAAAATTCTCATAACACTGTGTTCAGCACAAACTACTTGGGCTACGATATTATATGATCAACATGTATGTACATGTTTGTATTTTTAAGAGAAAAATGTTTCTGCATGGTTTGTTAAAAAGCAAAAAGTCACTGATATAAGCCCACAAAACTCATTCTTAACATGTTTTCCTTAGACTTTTCAAAACAGGATGTAGTAGTCTAGATTCTAGTCTAGAGTTTTATTTTCAAAACGATGTGAAAATCATTCTGCCCACTTATTCACATAAAACAATATGTTGATTTACAATTTCTAAGACACTTTTTCCTGGGAAAGGCTATATGCGAAGAGGCGTGAAAGCTCCTGAATAATATGTGATTGACAGCTGAGGAAACAAAAGACTTGCATAATGAGCTGCATAATGAACCTTGTATGAATGTAACTTAATCCAGGGCCGGCCCTGGGCATAGGCGGAATAGGCAAATGCTAAGGGCGCCGCACACCCCTTGGGGCGCCCGTGCACCCAAATTATTATTTTTATTATTATTTATGTATATATACATTTAATTAAAAATATTTAATTTTGTACAAGAAAACAGCCCTTATTTTGAATTATTAGAGCATATTTTGATGTCTCTGGAGATTGTGCTCATTAGTTAAATAGCTCTGTGGATATACTGCACTGAAGCAGCAGTTTAAAATATAAACCCAGAATTCAGAGAACGTCAAGAAAAAGGAAACGACAATCTGACAGAGACGCGGGATTTAGGCTACATAACGTTACATAGACCATATTTACATTTCGATGTTTCTGGACAGAAATACCAACTTATTCACTTTGTTTGGTATTAATAAGCTGTGCTGCTGGCTGCTCGCCGTGTTGCTGAAGACCAAGACCCACTCGGACTGAGTACTGGTGGCACATATGCACAGATATTCACGTGCAACCTATACGACATTTTGACGTAATGGGGTATTTTAATTATTCGTTATAATATAATTATTATTCATTATTTTCTATATTACTTCCACTTAAAGGGGACATTCCACAAGACGTTTTTAAGGTATTAAATAAATCTTTGATGTCCCCAGAGGACATATGTGAAGTTTTAGCTCAAAATACCATATAGGTAATTTATTGTGGCATGTTAAAATAGGCACTTTGTGGGTCTGAGCAAAAATGCACAGTTTTTGTGTGTGTCCCTTTAAATCCAAATGAGCTGCTCAGGTGGGCGGAGTCTCAAACACTCACGCTGTAGACAAGAGAAGGAGATTTTATCACGAAAGAAGTTAGGAAGAGATGTTCAGCATTATATATTTGAACAAGTTTAAAAAGTCAGTCATCTGTTTTATGCATACTAAATACATGTTTATCAGCAGATGGGGAACATTGTGGAATAAAAATAAAGACTTTAAGGTCTCATGCTGCAGTGTTTTAAACAGGCACAATGAATTTCAGGATGTTTCAATAAAATCCACTTTCACAAGCACTCAGAAGTTTACTTTTTGACCAAACCACACGAGCACATTTAAATGATCTGTAATAAAACAACACGTTTAATGCTTAAACTTTAGAGAAACAGATCAAATGACATGTTTAAGTTTATTGTGTACACATATTGAACACATTTGCGTTTCTGTCAGTCTCACTCTCTGTCTTGTAACTCCTCGTATTCATTTGAAACTTCAGAGAAACATTAAACAACATATTTATGCTTATTGTGTATGATAGTGAATACGCTTTGTTCTCTCACTCTGTCTCTTGCAGTGCATTAATCCTCGTGTTCATTCATATAAACTTCAGAGAAACATATTAAACAACATACTAGTGAACCGTCGCGTTGCTCTCTCTCTCTCTCTCTCTCTCTCTCTCTCTCTCTCTCGTTCGTTCGCTCACTCGCTCTCTCTCAGTCACTCGCTCTCTCTCTTGCAAGGTAAGGTTAATCCTTTAGAATGGAAATTCAATCTTTAGAAAGATTATTTAAACTACAAGTTATAAGATTGTAGGCTCCTGTTTGTGTTTGAGGGAATACAAACGTGTCGTGCTGTCAGTCATTCTTTCTCTCTGTCTATCGCACTCATGAGGTCGTTCATGGTTGGATAGTGCAGTTGAAGGGGCAGTATCATTATAATAAGAGCCCCTTCCTACGTCATGGGGGGAGTGAAATCCGAATGACCTATATATTCACATGCTTGCAGAGAGAGCCTTAAAACAAAGTTACAGGGTTGCTATTTTTCATGTTTTCTGGCTTGGTAGAGGCACTGGGGACCCGATTATAGCACTTAAACATGGAAAAAGTCTGATTTTCATGGAATGTCCCCTTTAAGAAGAGTTCTGTACTTTTTATTTTAATAAAATAATTTCTTTATATAAATATAATTTCTTTATATAAATATTATTTTGTACTTAAAGCTATAATTTCGTTATTTTACTAACACAACTTCATCTGCGCTTTCCAATAGGTAAATGTAAGGGGAAAAAGTATAGCTTTCTTCCACTTGAGAAGAGTTTAAACTAGGGTTGTTGCGGTGACAGAATTTTCCCACCGGTTAATCAGCGCGTGACATACCCGGTTATATCGGTTTCACCCGGTGGGAGGGGCTCATAAATGCACATACAGACGTGCGCATTTTACTTTCACTTTTGAATTAGATGCAACTGTTATAATCCAGCGCTTGCGTACACTGCGTTAAATCGCGTATGAATATGCGTGCAAATGCGAGTGCAACAGCTGGTTTAAGTGCTTGACTCAATGTGCGGAGGTACTTCTGACAGAAACCCGCCAGTCCCAAGCAGAGCAACCGGCTATTCCTCCATAAAGCGCTGTTTGAATGATGGGTTTATTATTATTCTTAATGAAAAACAACAAAATGATCTCGCTTATATTAAACATCATATATGTATACTATAACAAAAACTAGTAAGCACGCGGCTTCTGCCATCGTCTACTCGCCGCAGTCTGACAGGAATAAATTAAATCTGACACCCGCAGCCGCTGCTCTGTGACACGCGTTCAGCTCCGCTGGATTCAGACAGAAGATTGTAAGTGTTTGCCCTCTCTAACGAAACTAAATGATTTAATTACAAAAAAATATCAAAACGACCGTGAAAGACGGTGTCGCGGTGGGCAAGTGATCTAACCGGTGAGAGGCTGAAGCACCGGTAATCACCGTTTCACCGACTATTGCAACAAGCCTAGTTTAAACACTTTTTAAAAAAATCTCTTTACATAAATACTTTATTATTCAATTTAAAAGCCATAATTTTATTATTTTACTAACCCAAACTAATGACTACATAGTTTCCAATAAGTTGCACGTGGATATCTGTGCATATGTGCCACCAGTACTTTGTCCGAGCGGGTCTTGGTCTTCAGCACCCCGGCGAGCAGCACTCCAATGTGCAGCTTATTAATACCAAACAAAGTGAACAAGTTGGTATTTCTGTCCAGAAACATCGACATTTAAACATGGTCTATGTAACTTTATGTAAATCCTGTGTCTCGGTCTGATTGATGTTTCCGTTTTCTTTTCTTGACATTCGCAGAATTCTGGAATTATATTTTAAACTGCCGCTTCAGTGCAGTATAGCCACAGAGCTATTTAACAATGAGCACAATCTCCTGAGACACTATAATATGCTACTAATAATTCATTAATAAGAGCTGTTTTTTCGTGTACAAAATTAAATATTTTAAATTAGATGTACAGTGTTAAAACATGTAAAAAAGACAAGATTCTAACAATGTCAAGATCAAATGCCTGACAGGGTGTGTGAGTGTGTGTGTGCGCGCATGCATGTGTTTTCAAAATATTTTCAAAATAAAGAAAAACAAGACAAAGCTGTGCAGTTTGTTTCCGTGTAAGTTTATGAACAAAATAATCGGAACGTTTGGGATTCTAGGGGCAACAGGTGAAATCTTGCCTAGGGCAGCAAATTGCCCAGGGCCGGCCCTGACTTTATCTGTAGTAAAATGACATCTGTGTTTTTTCTATTGAAATAGTTTGTATTATTTTCACAAGTTTACCTTAAAAAAAAAACATGGTTTTACTACAAAAAAGTGCAACCATGTTTTTTTGGCTACAAATTACTATATGGCTATAGTAATCATGATAAATTTAGTAAGGGATGTAGTGTATTGAGTTGTTATTGCACTCTGGTAAAGTTACTGTTTGGTCAACGTAAAAATTAACCTAGGGTTAGTGTTTGGTTGGCCAGCCAGAGTTTTACTTTTGTGCAGTAAAACGTGTGTTTGTGTATGTGTGTGCCCTTCGTGTGTACTGTTTGACGGAAGCACAAAGAAAACACTCGCTTTTGGAGAATTTTTACTGACACACATACGCCAGTAAATAAGGATTTAGATGTCATGTTTGGTGCACTCAGATGAAACAATTCAGCATTTAAAGGAATGGAGGTACTGGATCGGGTTTGTTCATAGACTACAGAGGCGAAAGCTATGGAGCGGGCCTGGTGATCTCAGCTCATTATGTTGGCTTGAGAAAGCCAACATACTGTTGTTGCACTTAAACTTATTATTCTTTTTCTTCTGAGACTAAAATTTCTAACTCTAACTCGTCCTAGAGCTTTCAAGCTACAGCCATCAAACTTTGGACAGACCTTCGGTCTGATCTGACTCGAGTTGCTATATCTTTTCTAACTGATGGGACCTTCCGAATTCCTAAACGGGGCGCTGAAACACCCCAAAATTTCCATAGACTTAACATTGAGACAAACTTTGACGGGTCATAGCTGCGAGTGAGAAACTTGTAGAAACTTGTGGCTTACCACATTAAAGGAGGCTGACAGGCTGTGTAAGAACATACCTCACAATGGGGTGTAAGCTGTACCCCTGGGGTGTAAGAGGCCCCCAAAATTTCCCATTGACTTATAATGGGGCAGGAAACATGCCCATAAAAGGGGAAAAAAGCGTCCCAGATGGAATATCTTCACTTTAGAGTGTCTTAGAGACATGGGGGTGGGCTCATTTTACTCAAGCATCCAATCAGTCTCTTAGGATCACCCCAGAGCTATTAAGCCACGCCCCTAGCAACAATTTTGGGTACCCTAGCAACATCTCCCATAGACTACCATTATAAAAAGCCCAGATGGATATCTTTGCACCAGAGTGTCATAGAGACATAGGGGTGGGCTCATTTTACTCAGGCATCCAATCAGTCTCTTAGGATTCTTATTGAAGTATTAAGCCACGCCCCTAGCAACAAAATATGAAGACCCTAGCAACATAATAAACAAAGCCTTATATCTCTGGATCTGAACATCGTAGAGACACAGGGGTTGGACCGTTTTACTCGTGGCTTGAAGTGTAATCATTATGGGATGACAATTTTATCCCTAGCAACCAAACTTAGTACCCTAGCAACGGAATAAACAAAGCCTTATATCTCCGCTTCAGAACATCATAGAGACACGGGGGCTGGACCGTTTTACTTGTGTCTTGAAGTGTGATCATTATGGGATGCCAATTTTCTCCCTAGCAACCAAACTTAGTACCCTAGCAACAGAATAAACAAAGCCTTATATCTCCGCATCAGAACATTGTAGAGACACGGGGGTTGGACCGTTTTACTTGTGGCTTGAAGGGTGATCATTATGGGATTCCAATTTTCTCCCTAGCAACCAAACTTAGTACCCTAGCAACGCAATAAATGTTAGCTTCATGCTAGCTTCATGCTAGCTTCATGTTTATCATGCTAGCTTCATGCTAATCATGCTAACTTCATGCTAGCTTCATGCTAATCATGCTAGCATCATACTAGCTTCATGCTAATCATGCTACCATCATGCTAGCTTCATGCTAACTTCATGCTAATCATGCTAGCTTCATGCTAATCATGCTAGCATCATGCTAGCTTCATGCTAATCATGATAGCATCATGCTAGCTTCATGCTAATCATGCTAGCATTATGCTAGCTTCATGCGTATCATGCTAGCATCATGCTAGCTTCATGCTAATCATGCTAACATCATGCTAGCTTCATGCTAATCATGCTAGCATCATGCTAGCTTCATGCTAATCATGCTAACTTCATGCTAATCATGCTAGCATCATGCTAGCTTCATGCTAATCATGCTAACAACAAGCTAGCTTCATGCTAATCATGCTAGCATCATGCTAGCTTCATGCTAATCATGCTAACATCATGCTAGCTTCATGGTAAATCATGCTACCTTCATACTTAAACATACTAACAGCCAGATAGCCTACTAAACTAAACTTATGTCAAACCGTTTTAAACGTTCAGGCTACGCTTTCTCAAGCCAACATAAAGTTTGTCTTCAAACTTTACTATCTAGTTTCAGATAATGAGCTAACAGGAGAAAGACCTCTCCTCCTTCTCATACAGTTTAAACCGAATGAGAATATTTGTTTTCAATTTCATTTAAAAGTAGACATTCCAAGCATTATGTAGACATTTCTCTTTTGCTTCTATGACAAGATTTCGGGAATTTTTTTGACGTGTTTCTGAAAGGACTTCACTGAGGAAGAGAGAACAGAACGTGCATCATGTTTATTTTCTTAATTTTGCGAAAAGCACAACATTCTGTTTTTATTGGGAGTGGACAGAAAAAAACAAGACGTTTTAATGTTTTAAATTATGTATAAATCATATCTGTATGTCCAAAATCAGCAGAGTAATCTAGTCTCTTTGCGGAGTGATTGACAAATAAAGCGACCCCAGAGAGTTAAAGACCTTATTATTTGGTAAAATTTATTCAGCCTTTTTGCTTTTTTGTCCGAACACCGAAAATGATTTTTTTTGCTATTTTCGGCCGAATTATTTCAGTTGCCAAAAAACTAGCATCCCTAGTATGTAAAATGCATGTACAGTTGTGTTAAAAAAATAGCAGTTTAATAATACAAGTGAAAAAAGTGCAGAAATTTTATAGATTTTATTTCCTTATTTTAAATGTATTGAAAACATTACACATTCAATTCCAAATCAAAATTTTAACACAATTTATAAGTCTGTCTTGTTCTTTTAAAGGGAAGCAAAGAAAATGAATGTAACTGCTGCACATCCGTCTCAAATCGAGTCAACCAACCTCTGGCACCTAGAAACAGATATTTCAGCCCAGGATCCAAAGTTCCTCTCATATTTTAGGTTTTGCTTCAGACACTGCATTTTTAATTTCACCCCAAAAGTTTTAAATGCGGTACAGATCAGGGGATTTAGCTGGCCACTCTATAACCTCAATTCTTTTTATCTGGAACCAAGATTTTGCCCTCTTGCTTGTGTGTTTGGGGATGTTGTCTTGTTGAAGCACCCATTTTAGCATTTCCTCTTCTGCAAAGGGCAACATAATCTCAAGTATTCTGATGTATTCAAATTGATCCATGTTCCCTTGTATATGATAAATAGGCTCATTATAGTAGTAGAGCTGGGCGATAACATGTTATATCATTCGATAGTGAAATTTTTTATACATTTTATTAAGCTTTTAAAAAAATTATCAGGGATGACCCGCTGGCTTGGGTGCAAAACAATGAGGAAAGATTTTCTCCCTTGGTCAAGATTGCAAAAAAGTATTGATCTGCGTTACCAGTACACCATCAGGCTTAAAACATTATAACCCCAGTAAGGTTCTTCACTTGAACCGTGTGTTGTTTAATAAATGGAAGTGCTACAATAAACACACACATATATTCTACCATTGATGAAAGTACAAGCTGACACAGGTATTCTGAGCTTTAGTTACTATATAAAGTTTCATGAACAATAAAGATTTTTTTATATATATTATTTTTCAAACATTACCACTGATTGAATATGGTCATATTTATTTTCAAATGCCCATCTTGTACTTACTTTAAGAGGAGAGGCGGACACTACTTAAGTAATTTACTTTTTACATGAAAGTAATTTTTTAAGTATTCGTATTTTATCAGTGTTTTTATTTGGAAAACATACATTCCAAAGCATATTATCATAATTTGTACTCCACTTCATTTCATAATTTCAAGTTTTTGATTTATATTTAATATTTAAGTACATTAAACATATAGTACATTTTTTTACTTTTACTTAAGTAAAAAGCACTTTCGCACTTTTACTCAAGAAAGTAAAAGTACACAATTTGTATGTATTTGGGTATTAAATCAATTTAAATATGCAATATAAAAGGAATACACCATATGAATATATGCTTTACAAAAAAAAATTCACTACATTCTAAAGTAATTTTTTCCCAATAAAAACACTCTGATAAAGCACAGAATTGGAAAATTTTCTTAAAATACTCAAGTAGTGTGGGAGAGTCAACTACTGACTGGCTGTTTGCCATAAACTACTTAATTAAGGTCTGAATGTCAAATGTGTAACCACTGTATTTCTTTAAAACTGATACTGTATATAATTTTTTTCACATAAAAAATAATATTTAAACTGTTTAGTCAAACCACATCTGTTATTTGGCATTCAGTGACAACCTTTTTTGTTATAAAAATAAATAGTAATAATAATAGTAATATAGACAGAATACTATTACAGAATACAAATTAGCAAATATTTGCTATTTTTGGTGGGAGTAGTAAGATATCTTGATAAAGGATGGGAGTGTGCATTGGCTCAGAAACATCTCTCATACCTGGAAAAGTCTGCATATCCTATACTTTAAAATGGCTCATCAGTTTTATTTTTGTTTTATTTATGTTTTAGCTTTCTTGCATGTTCACTTCTCAGCAAGATCACTTGATTCAATTATTTAAGATTTACCAAAAAATAAAATGAGTTGTGTGTTTGATTTTAATCCTTACAGTCTGCTGTGGGCCACGAGTATCAGAGCAAGTTATCCAAACATTGCTCTCAGACCGACACCTGCAAAGGTTTTGGTGGTAAATTCGGAGTGCAAGCTG
Source organism: Paramisgurnus dabryanus (assembly GCF_030506205.2). Lineage (NCBI taxonomy): Eukaryota > Metazoa > Chordata > Actinopteri > Cypriniformes > Cobitidae > Paramisgurnus > Paramisgurnus dabryanus. The sequence continues at coordinate 12,993,965 of NC_133345.1, forward strand.
ACCGTGTTGACCAGGTACAGCTTTATGCCTTCAGTGGATAGTTGGCTGTTTTTCTTCAGTGTGAGGTTGTTCTGTGCTCAGGATCATGTCATTTTCTTGCAGTCTGCCGTAGGCTTCGAGTATGCCGGAAAAACTGAGAAACATGCCTCGCAGAAAGGTAATCTTTCTTTTTTTGTATACATGCATCATTTATTGCCCAAAATACAAGTGAACTAGACAAACATTTTGTGACAAAATTTTGAAAAATATAAACTGCAAAATAAGTTGTGTGTTTGTAGTTTGCTTGTAAAATACCTTTCCAGAAAAATTGTTGGTGAAAACGTTTATCTGATTAATTTCTGCACTCAGTAAATTGTACCTTAAAACAGAGGGGCAACCTTCCGATCTCTCTGATGAAGCCAATACGGAAGTGACTTAAACTGCAATTCATCGACTGGCCGCTTGAGGCTGGCTTCAAAAGCGAGTCAATTTCCATAGACCTCCATGTTAAAATGCCCAACTTTACAGAAGAAAATTATATGTTTACAGCCTGGTACAAAAAGTGTTTTTGTTCTATATAGCTAATTTTGCCCTTCATGACAACTGTGGGGGGGGTGAATTTTTTTGTAACTCATCCATTTAAGTTAAATTAAGCTTTAAAGTCCTTCATAATTAAGGGTTTGGCCACCTGAGTGAGGGGTAAACTGCCACTGCTGTCACTAAAATCGAGCTAGACGGGCATGGTTTCAGCAACCAGCCACCTCAGCTTCACCCATGTCCCGCTTTTTCGGTTATCCGCGAGTGATTCACAGTGATACCAAGATGCTGACGGCAGGCAACGGCTACTTTAAGCTTCAAAAACGATCTTCACAAACCAATGGGTTACGTAACGGACACTACGTCCATATTTTTTTACAGTCTATACTTAAAACACATATCACAGCAGTGTGAGAGGAATCTGAATGGTTTAAAACTGTGTTCTGTACCATTGCACAACTGTTTTCATCTTCTTTCTACCTCAGAGCGAAAAAATCATAACCGCTACCTGTAGGACTAAAAGATAGAAACATTGTGACTTTGTGAGCATTTGCCTCACCGATCCGCGGCCTGTGCCTCACCGCTCCACGACCTTTATATAAAATAAATGTATTTTATATAAATATAAAAATGTATATACACATGTAAATGTTTCTTAAATATATACATGCATTTCTGTTTTTATTTTAACATAATTATTATGCACCGTATGCATATTTGTAAACAAAAACTTTTATTCTGCAAACGATTAGTTGGGATTTATTGTTATGCAGCCCTAACGCCGTGTGACCTGTGCTTAACTGCTCTCTATCCTATGCTCCACTGCTCCGTGACCTGTGCTTCACCGCTCCGTGACCTGTGCTTCACCGCTCCGTGACCTGTGCTTCACCGCTCCGTGACCTGTGCTTCACCGCTCCGTGACCTGTGCTTCACCGCTCCCTGACCTGTGCTTTTTTGATGTGTCTGTTGCCTGAGCTTTTTGGATGTGTCTGTTGCCTGTGCTTTTTGGATGTGTCTGTTACCTGTGCTTTTTGGATGTGTTTGTTACCTGTGTTAGACTATGCCACTGGGTTTGGGGGTCGTTATGGCGTGCAGGCAGATCGCGTGGATCAGAGTGCTGTTGGCTTTGATTACCAGGGTAAAACTGAAAAACATGAGTCTCAGAAAGGTTTGCTTCACTTTCCCTACCTAAAAAACACTTTTTACAAATGCTTGATCACTGTAACTAAAGCATAATTACTCCTCCTTACTCTTCAGATTACGCCAAAGGCTTTGGTGGCAAGTTTGGAGTGGAAACCGATAAAGTGGACAAGAGTGCTGTGGGCTTTGAGTATCAGGGCAAGACTGAGAAACACGAGTCTCAGAAAGGTTTGTTATCAGCTGTTCCCAGTCCCAGTGGCCATAATGGGTTTTTTGTTACCCCAACCCATGCGTTGACTGTAAGAGGTCTATCATTACAGATGGGTGGGGATTCAGTTAATACCAGTAGCGCACGTCAGGGCCCTGAACTTAAATTTTTTTTATTTATTTATATCATATTATTTTTTAATAAACGTTGGCCAGTTTCCCCCCCATTACAATCGCACTGCAGACAGATCGGCGCATAATATAAAAGTAGGGGAGAACCGGGGCAAAAGTAACGTGGGACAAAAGTAATTGTTTTCTCCCAGCCCTGATTACATTTGCATCCAAAACTATGACAGCATCTTTAACACACAAACCCTTGACAGACCTTACAAATATCGCGTTATTTACTTTCTTCAGAGTACCACGGAGAGTGAATCGAGAAATCATAAGGACTCTGCTTTTGAGCTGCTCTCGTGCTACTAGAGGAAACGCCTTTGACCAATGAGAAACCTCATCAATTGAATGGAATTTAATCAATTGCCATCCGTCACAGCACTAATGGCGCATCAAAAATGGGCATAGCGTAGGCCAGTCAACAACACTAAAATACTCAGCAAAAAAAAACTTAGCTTCTGGCACTTCAAGCTCACTGTTGTTCAGGTGAGTAGCGCAGATATGGTAAGATAGGAATGTGACCGTATTTAAATTCAGCTCTAAATGTTTCGAGCGTTTAAGTGATGTGTTTACGCGTTTTCACGTGTCCGTGGCACAACTTTCTTTTTCGTGCCAGTTTCATGCATTATGTATTGTTACATAATGTCATATTTGAGACAGTGCCTCTGTTTCTTTGACGCCCTTACATCTTGTCTTTGGTGTGGCAGACTATGCACGGGGTTTTGGTGGAAAATATGGTGTTCTGACGGATCGTCAGGACAAATCTGCAGTGGGGTGGGATCACCAGGAGAAACTGCAGTTACATGAGTCTCAGAAAGGTAAAACACACAGACAGACACACACATGGTTTATGGAGACAATTCCATAGACTTAATGCATTTTATACTATACAAACTGTATATTATATTCCCCTAAGCGACCGCAGTCCCTAACCCCAACCATCACAAAACCTGTTGGCAGTCTTAAATCTATAAAAAGTACCATTTTAGTATGTTTTTAAGCCGTTCAATTCATGGGGACAATTCCTGTGTCCCTGTAAAAACCATGTTTATAGCATAATACAAATGTCATTTATACACTTCATGTAAACCACCTATACCAACCCCCCCCCCCCCCCCACACACACACACTAAATGCGGTTTATGATGCAGTGATCTCTGTGGATTAAAAATTGTTATTATTGTGGGTTAGTTTAGTTAACAGCTCTTCATGTGTTTCTCCTTATTTATCTAAAAAAAGAAACTTCATTGATGAATATTTTTTCTCCCTCACTGTAGATTACTCTAAGGGATTCGGGGGGAAATATGGTGTGCAGAAGGACCGAATGGACAAGGTAAATTTTAATTAATATTCACGAGTTCGCATTAACATGTAATCGATAGGGAATGAGTTAAAGCATATTTGGCGTGCTGTCCGAGGAGAGGGCTCCGAGCTCGGAATTTTAGCCCGAACCCAGAGTACTCCCCTCTCTTTAACTGTGATAAATTAATCTAGATGAGAGTGAGGTGATGGGGTGGAGGAGGGATGCTGCAAAAAATCTATCACCGGACAGAGGTGAGGGACTGCCATTTATAGGCACCTCTTTGCACTGATTGGTTGGATCACATGACCATGCTCCTCCCGAACTTAGTTAAATAAACTTCATAAAAAATTATATATATATATATATATATATATATATATATATACAGGGATATATATATACAGGGCTTGACATTAACTTTTTGAGGAACTTGTGTTAAGTTTAAGACATTAAAATGTGTTTATGTATATTATAGCTCCATGCAAAATATTGTTTATTATTTCACACAACCTTTTACCGAAGCTAAAATGGGACTTTTATTATGAAGCCAGGGCGGAAAAGCCGGTTGTTGTTTTTGAGCTCGTGTTGGAGCGGATGTTATCGGAGGATAAATAAAGACAAAACGTTATAAATACTGAAGTATATTTTGTGTCTAACATTGGTAGCAGAGGATGGTTAGCAACTATAGAGTACCGCCAACCTTTGATGAAGGAAAATCATATGAAAGTTGGAAGAATGAAGTCGCGATTTGGACCAGAGTTACAGAACTCGAAAAGAAAAAACAGGCGCTCGCTGTGGCTTTGGCGCTGTCGGGAAGAGCGAGAGAAACGGCGATGGAAATACCGGTAGACGATCTGAATGAGGACACTGGCATGAACACTTTACTTACGAAACTCGATGACTTGTTTCTCAAAGAAGAAAAGGACCAAGTTTACGAGGCGTACTCGAGCTTTGACCGGATTATCAAAGATAGCAGTGTTTCCATGACAGACTATATCATTGATTTTGAACAGCGGTACTCGCGGATGCGTAAATATAAGATGGAGCTTCCCGATGCAGTATTAGCATTCAAACTGCTGGACACTGCGTGCTTAGACGTAAAAGATCGACAGTTGGCACTGACAGCATGTACAGATTTGAATTTTGCGTCAATGAAGTCAGCACTGAAGAGGATTTTTGGAGGAAAGTCTGCTTCTACAGTGGGGATTAATCAGGAAACAGCATATGTAACAGAACAAAGGCGACAAAGGAGCAAGCCATGGTCGCAAAATGTTCAGCAAAAGACACCACTGCCTGGCACTAACCCCCTGGACAGGTATGGACGCAGATCAAAATGTGCTGTCTGTCAAAGCACTTTCCACTGGGCCAAAGACTGTCCACACAGAGGTGAGCAAGTCAAACTTACTGAAGATTGTGAAACAAATGATATGGAGGAGTGCAACATTACTCTGTATACAAAAGAGTCACCCACTGAAGCAGAAATATTTATGACAGAGTGTTTCGGCTCAGCAATAATAGACACTGCATGCACACGGACTGTGTGTGGACAGGAATGGATAAATAGCTACATCGCTGAACTAAGCCAAAATGAGATAAAAGACCTGAGGAAAACAGAAACTCACAGTCACAGACCCTTTAAGTTTGGTGATGGAAAAGTGGTCTATTCCAACAGAAAGTTAAAAATTCCTGCAAAGATTGGAAAAACTAGGTGTCATATTGAAACTGAAGTCGTGCCAGCGAACATTCCATTACTCTTGAGCAAGGCATCCATGAAAAGAGCAGGGACAGTGCTAGATATGGAAAATGACAGTGCGGTGATGTTCAGTCAACCTGTAAAACTAGACTTTACAAGCTCTGGTCATTACTGTGTCAACATTATGGACAATGAAAAGAAAAACATTCAAAGTGATGACTGTGTCTTGGTAGTTGATGAAGATGTCACTCTTACGGAACAAAAGAATGCGGATGCACAAAGTCAGTGTGACGAGGAAATACTGACAATTTCAGACAAAATGAGCTCAGCAGAAAAACACAAAATCCTGATGAAGCTTCACAGACAATTTGGTCATGCTTCTGTTGACAGACTGCAAAGACTTCTTACTAACTCTGGAAATAAAGATACAGAATGTAGTTTCATTCTGGAGAAAATTGTGAGTGAATGTGAAACATGTCAAAAATACAGTAAGACCAAACCAAAGCCTGCTGTTGGCCTACCACTGGCATCTCAGTACAATGAAACTGTTGCAGTAGATCTACATGAACTTAAACCAGGTATGTGGTATCTCCATATTATTGACCAGTTCACAAGGTTTAGTGCAGGCAGCATACTGACCACTAAGAAGTCCTCTGAAATAGTGAAACACTTTGTCCATGTCTGGATAAGTGTCCATGGTCCACCTCAGAAACTGTTTAGCGACAATGGGGGAGAATTTAATAATGATGAGGTTAGAGACATGGCAGAAAATTTCAATATAGAAATAAAGACAACAGCAGCATACAGCCCGTGGAGCAATGGACTTATAGAGCGACACAACCAAACACTTACAGAGATCATAATGAAAGTGAAGTCAAGTAACGGCTGTGACTGGGACACTGCATTGGACTGGGCACTTATGGCAAAGAACACCATGCAAAATGTCCATGGCTATAGTCCTCATCAGTTGGTGTTTGGACAGAATCCCAACCTGCCCTCCGTGTTAACCGACAAGCCCCCAGCTTTAGAGGGCACAACGAAAAGTGAGTGGGTGGCAAAACACATTTCTGCATTACATGCATCGAGAAAGGCATTCACAGAAGCAGAATGCTCGGAAAGAATACGGAGAGCACTACGTAAACAACTGCGTCAGACAGATGAGGTATATGAAAGAGGTGACAAAGTGTACTACAAAAGAGTTGACTGTCAAGAGTGGAAAGGACCAGGAGTTGTCATTGGCAAGGACGGTGCAGTGGTGTTTGTCAGACATGGAGGAACCTGCATTAGGGTACACTACCTCAGACTAAGAAAAGTAAACACAGACAGCGGAGATCAACATGTTACTAGGGATGATGCTGAAATTGACACAAACAATATGCAAAGACAGGAGATGACAGGATCTGCTGTCAACAACACAGAGGGAACAGAAACAGTACCTGAAATACAGCAGAGTTCAATACAAACTGAGGACACAGGAGCATCAACTTTAGATCTGAATGTAGCAGCACAACACACTAGTGACGACATAGTGGCACAAAGTGATACGGAGCAGGGAACTGATGTTCGTTTAAAAACAGGGCAAGTTCTAAAATACAAAGACAGAGACAGTGGGGCTTTGCACACAGCAAAAGTACTAGGGCGTGCAGGCAAAGCCACAGGCAAATACAAAAACTGGTACAACCTTCTGCTCATTGAACCAACTAATGTTGCAGGCAGTAAAGATTCAGTTGATGTATCATGTTTAGACGGTCTTCAAATTGAGCCCGCTGTTACTGATGTTAGTGCCACAAATGTCAGTGAGGATGTCTTGGTAACAAAAGATCTATCCTTTGACCTAGCCAAACAAGAAGAGATGAAGAGCTGGAGAGATAACAGTGTGTTTGAGGAAGTTCAGGATGAGGGACAAAAGTGCATCTCTACCAGATGGGTGTGCACTCTCAAAGAAACACTAACTGGAATAGTACCGAAAGCACGATTGGTGGCCAGAGGTTTTGAGGAGTTAAATGTGTCAGAGCTACAAAAAGATTCTCCCACATGTGCTTCTGAGTCTCTTCGACTGCTGGTTGCAGTTATTTGTCAAAAACAGTGGACACTTCATTCTATGGACATAAAATCAGCATTTCTGCAGGGAATAGAACTGTCACGTGACATCTACATCAGGCCTCCACCTGAGGCTATCTGTGAGGGAATATTATGGAAGCTAAAAAAGTGTGTATATGGTCTGGCAGACGCTTCATTGTACTGGTACAATAAAGTAAAAGACATAGTGCTGAAAGCAGGAGGAAAAATGTCCAAGGTCGATCCAGCTGTTTTTTATTGGCTAGATCAGGACTGTATTGTAACTGGGGTGCTTGCCTGTCATGTGGATGACTTCTTATGGGGGGGTACACAAAGTTTCTCCACCACCGTAGTACCACATCTAAGATCTGTTTTTCAAGTTGGACGTGAGGAACATGATCACTTTTGTTATGTGGGAATAGATTTTGTGACTGTTGACAGAAAAGTACAAATACACCAGGAAAGCTACATTCAACACATGCAACCCATTCATATGGATCCTTCACGAGCTGTGGAACAGGACTCACCTCTCTGTGAGGAGGAAAAGGATCAGCTCAGGTCCAAAATAGGTCAAATTCTTTGGGTGGCAAGACAGAGCAGGCCAGATGTCATATTTGATGCTAGCAATTTGACATCAAACATAAAAAATGCAACTGTGCAGACAATCCATGAAGCAAACCGAATAGTGTGCAAACTTAAGTCCAAGAAGGTAATTCTAAACTTCCAACACTTGGGCAGAGACAGTGCCCTTAAGATGATTGTGTTCAGCGACGCTTCGTTTGGAAATCTTTCAGATGGAGGCACCCAAGGAGGGCACCTGATTCTTTTAATGGGAGAGAACGGAAAATTCTCACCTCTTTCTTGGCAATCAAAGAGAGTCAAGAGGGTTGTGCGGAGCACACTTGCGGGTGAAACATTGGCAATGTCTGATGGAATTGACAATTCTATTTTTCTGTCCATACTGTTCTCAGAACTAACTACTGGTAATGCTGAACATGCTCCACCAATAATATGTGTCACTGACAATCATTCGCTTGCTGATGCAATTAAGTCCACAAAGTCAGTCTCAGAGAAAAGACTCCGCCTGGAGATAAGTAGTATCAAAGAACTTGTCCAAACAAAGAGAGTTGAGCGAGTACTGTGGTACAACACAAAAGAACAACTTGCAGACTGCCTTACCAAAAAAGGGGCATCAGCTTGTCAGTTACTCAAGGCACTGAGTGAAGGACAGTGGAAACTGAATTAAATCAAAGTCTGTCTTTGAGTTAAACTTGAGAGCTTGTTAAAATATACTAGGTCGTATTTTTTTTGTTCAAGAATGTTGTTGTTCAGTATGACCTGTTAGTATGTTTAATTGAAAGTTATTTATTTCATTATACATTTTTTTTTTTTTTTAAAGAGTGGGAGTTTGTTAAGTTTAAGACATTAAAATGTGTTTATGTATATTATAGCTCCATGCTAAATATTGTTTATTATTTCACACAACCTTTTACCGAAGCTAAAATGGGACTTTTATTATGAAGCCAGGGCGGAAAAGCCGGTTGTTGTTTTTGAGCTCGTGTTGGAGCGGATGTTATCGGAGGATAAATAAAGACAAAACGTTATAAATACTGAAGTATATTTTGTGTCTAACACTTGTCCTTTGGACAAGTAAATTTATGTTTCACTTGTCCATGCACAAAAGTCACTTGTCCGGGTAAAGATTTTTAATATAATTTATTTCTTGTGTTTTGCTAATCAGTGGCGGAGCAAGGGATTTTTCATAGGAGTGGCCAGCAGTAACTCTGGGGTGGCACATAAAATCTCTATCATCCAACCTTAAAATACTTTTAAGTATTATAGGCGCTTTAATCACAATGATGTATAACATACAATTGCTACAATACTTTCATTTCAATTAAAAATGAATTGAGATTAACATACAATTTATAGTCATAATTCTACCTCAAGTTTTTTTTTAACTATTTAATCAAATAAAACTTTTGAAATTTACTTTGAAACCAGAATTTATATCTCCCATTGCTGAAAAAAACTATAGAGACCTTCACATGAATTTTGTAGGCCACTGAAATGTATTTTACTAAGATTCATTTGGCTGCTTCTTGCTACTCTTTCTGAAGAAGGATGCTATATCTGCTGCCTTTCTCTTCATTTTTACCACATGTCAATGATTGTCTGACATTAAAACAAAACATTAACATGTTTTAAAAAACGTATTAGGGGAAATGTATCCAGATTATCTGTTATATATAAAATCAATCTTAATCCTAGCATTTACGCTGTAATGTTTGTGTGGGATTTTTTAATGTACCGTGACGAACTCTGTCAGATTCAAATCGGCTGTCGCGGGGCGCACACACATACATAGGCGCTCTGAAAGAGAGATTCTCATTATAAAACAGATTCTTAAACAAGATTTTAAGCCCATTATGTGTTTTTACCGAACTTTAGAAGAGAAAAAATACGGACTGCGGTTGAAGTGTCTGTCATTTATATTCACGCCGGAGCCTGAAGAAACATCACTCTCCACTCCATGCCGTCCCGCCCCTCCGTGTTCGGCGATCAGGTTTCATGCGCGCGCAGCTTGTTTAGTAACAATAACAGTAACATGTAAATGTGTGTGTGTGTTTGTGTGAGTGTGTCGGCACGCTGCGCTCTCTGTTCAATATTCCGCTCGGTGTTTGCGCTGCGTGTTCTGCTCTGTCGTTAACGGCACATAACGTTAAGTAACATTGTTTGAAATTTAACTTGTCCAGTCGGACAACTAATTTTCTCTTACACTTGTCCTTCAAAAAATCCACTTGTCCCGGACAAGCGGACAAGCCTTAATGTCGAGCCCTGTATATATATAGTTGCTTGTTTTTTGTGACATAAATTCCAAAGCGTTGCGTATAATTTATGTTGGCTCTTTTAAACCCACCACACACATCAGGTCAAATACATAAAGATGTAATTCATAATGAAAAACAAAGGTGTATGCAGTACATGCATTACACCGTGGATGCCAACTAAAGAGGGTTGTCAAATCCAGAGATTGGGGACTCGAGTTTGAGACTCGGACTCGAGTGCGACTTAAGTCGCACACACAGTGACCCATTTGTTTATGTCTTAAGTCAGTTTTCTTCACATCCAACCCTGGAGAACCGGTGCCCTGCAGAGTTTATCTCCAACCTTAATCAAACACACCTACCTGTGATTTTCTAGTGATCATGAAGACATTGATTAGCTTGCTCAGGTGTGTTTGATTAAGGTTGGAGCTAAACTGTGCAGGGCACTGGCTCTCCAGGGTTGGATGTGAAAAACACTGTCTTAATTGAATTAAAGAGTCAGAAACCAGTCTGTCCATATTTGTTCTTTAAGAGACAGTTACCTCAATTAACCCACTTAAGTCTGTCATTAATGTTATTCAAACAACCCAAGACAAAGAGAAAATTACTTCTGTGGCTCTAAAAATAATAATAATATTTAATGTGTACAATAAAGACTGTGTTATTATTCATTTGATTTGATTTCTGCACCTAATTTTAGACCTTAATGTGCAACTTTGTTCTTTTTTATAAATGTTTTTAATTTCTTTATTTGTTATTAGATTTTTCCCAAATTTGAAAAAGAAATTCTAAAATATTTATTTGAAATTTTATTTTCAAGGTGATAATGCATGTTTCCTGCCAAATTTCATTTTTAATACAATCTCGAGGCAGGAGTGCCATTATTAAAATTAAAAGCCAACTTGAAAAGGAATCTGTAAATATATTTTTAAAAAGGCTTTTTATTCATGCCCGTGCAGTAATAGTGGCAAAATAAAAATATAAAGTTCAGTTTAATTTGTTGTTCTCTTTTATTTATTGTTTCATTTTCAACTTGCAACTTGGGGTTTACTTGCTCAAGAAATGAACACAAATAAGTGCCAAAATAATCACTTAAAAACACTCCTAAATGCTTAGGGTAGACTTTCAGTTTTTTGATGGATGAGACTGTATTGCTACATTTAGCGACTTAGGCCCATTTAGACAAACCTAGCAACTGTTTGGTTGAATCTTAGCTTCATATTTGTACAGATAGGCTACTGTGTCGCTTGTACTGGCCAACGAGTGCCAGGTCTTGCTATCTTGGTGAAATGCGCGTCTCTCTCGGCGTCTACACCCTGGTGTTGGGCGATATGCCCTATTTTGAGATCGTCCTATTGTCAGCCTGTGAGATCTGTGATACACGATAGTATCGGGGGGCGTGGCAGTAGTTTACTCATTTTTTTATTTGTAAATTTTTTACTCATTATAACAAGTCACTTGATTAGTGAACAAAAAAGAACAAGAGCAACACCGTCATGACCGTAACCTTCTTAAAACTGATGCCATTAATGCGAGCGCGTCATTAAAACCCTAACCATGATTACTTAATAACTGTAAAAACATGCATCTGCACGTGCACACATACGTGCGCGCACATACAAACAATTCAATGCATTTGTTTAGTGCTGTTGCAGAACGCTACACGTGTCAGGCATTGGTGCTCTCAGAGGTGTCTTTTTAAACACACTGGTCCAGCGGAAAGCGATCACATTTTAAACACGAGGGAAGTGTTGCTACAACTCATTGAAATGCATATCATAAACAGGATTAATACCTATTTAACTGACTTCAGACAGAGCGCATCCCTCTGCACGCACGCGAGAGTGAGAGAGGCGCCAATATGCAGCGGGTCATATTTTAAACAAAGAGTTTGCCTCAGCTCGCATGAAAGGCATTAAACTGAACAAATACATAAGGATTACTACTTTAGTTTATGTTTAGACTTCGGACAGATGCAAGAGCGCGTGCACGTGAGACCGAGAGAAGCGCAGCTGGAATTAGTGCTAGAAGGAGTTAACCCAGCTAACACAAATACGTAACTGTTACGTAACGTCGACGTAATATGATGACCAAACTTACGTCGTGGCGACGAACCGAGTTACGTCGTGGCGACCGGAAAAGTGAAATTCCTGGATTCGTCGCCTGCACGTAACTTCGCAACGTAATCTGCCTGTCGTGGGCACGTCGTGACAACGTAATGGATTGAAAGTTTTATGTTGGTAACCAGTTAGTAATTTAAATCTTTTATTTAATATTCTTTGGGCGGACATCTGCAGTAGGCTACAACTAATTTAACTTGTCCTTATTTGCCCATAACTAAAATACTTACAATGACATATGAATGACAGACTCCGAGATGGAATACTTCATTTTATTGAACATGAACATTACATTACAAACATTTAAAGGGCGATTTGCAGGTAAAATTTTTCAACGAATTTGTGCAATTTGCTTGTTGATAATAAACATTTAAACTGTTATCCATTGTATTTTATGTTGTTGGGTATCACAAAACCCGAAAAAGTATGAAAAAGTACAGCGGTTTGCAATGATTCTCCTTTCCCCCACAACGCACTGTATGACGTCACGCTGGGGAGAGAATTTCCCAAAGCCGCATTGAGAGCATTGAGAATGACTATAGAAAGACGAGTAAAGTACAGTTCTGATAGCGCAGATTATAGATAGATAGACAGACAGACAGACAGACAGACAGACAGACAGACAGACAGACAGACAGATGGATAGGCTAGTATAGAGAGATAGGCAGACAGCCAGATAGCATAACGTTAGCATATCTTCGTGTAGAAAGTAAACAAACAATTAACATACTCGTGCATGCTGGCTTGAGGGGGATGATCCTGCCTGAAATGGGTGTAACTTTATGCGATCTTCAGCACAAACGGTTTTGGCAGCATGTCTCTACTCCTGGAAGCTGAGTGAGGCACGTCACATCTGTTCGCGGGGACCAGCGACCCAAACGCACTCACTTTCTTACAACCAGTAGCGGAATGGCAATCGAGAGAGTCAGGACTTTCCCGGTGGGTCGATCTGATAATAGTTATACATTTCGAGTTAACACAGTCTGGCGGCGTGATATGCGTCCGGTTCCCGCAGCCCGCTGGTCAAACTGCTCAACCTCTCTGCTAAACAAAGTATATGAAAGTCCTCAACCTGTTCGGCAGGTCCAAACATGTACAGGATTTATAAAAATACGGTGATCAATGAGCGGTTCCTCCTCAAATGGCATAGTCTGTCGTGATGTAAAAAGCCGCCGAACGCCTGTTTATTACAGTATGTATGCGGTCGGATCCGAGTGTGCTGCAGCTGCTGACTGCTGCGTATAAAATGATCGTGTGATTCGTTATCACATAAACAATATAACAAAGCATTCTTTTATTTCACAAAACAATATATTTGAGATATTATTTGATAGACTAGTAAGTGTGGATTAAGGATGTTTAAAAATCTCTAGCCTGGTGGTCAGGACATGAATGGATCAAATCAGCAGATTTGCGAAGTTTTATTTATTTCCACAGATATCATAAATAATAATTATCATGGTAACTTTGCAGTATAACACATTATATATTTACTACGATGTATATATGATTTCCAAATTGTATACGTAAGTATTAAACAGCAATAAATGTCTCATCTATCTCTATGGCTCTGGCTGAGGCTTCCTTCACTTCTCCCCAACGTGACGTCATCGCAGAATTGCGTAAAAAAACCGTTAATACCAAAAACGTAAAAAAAGTGGTCTTTAAGACCATTTTTGAGACATTTTAAAAATTATACACATATCTTGAGTGATTTATGTACCCATTAATCGACAGTGGTGGTTATCCTGCAAGACGCACTTTAAATAAACATATGTTAAAATAAACATTTAAATGGATTCTCCATATAATTTAAAATGTAATTTTTGAATTGTGCAGGCGTAGTTTTGTCAGACGGAGAAAGTGAGAGATTGTCCTCTTCATTTTCCGGTTGCCAGGGTAACGCTGCTCTAACCTTCACCAGTCCAAAACACCAAACATGTCCCACAAAACTTTAAAATAAAGACAATAAAATAAATAAAGGTTAAATAACATCTACACGTTTTCCTAAATATCGTTTTATTTGTTTAATTTGTGAAGTAGTGTCTTACCTGAAAAACGAAATTTCCTGTCAGATGAACATCCTGTCAGTGCAGCATAAAACGCGGTTTATACTGTCGGGCGAGAGTCTGTGAGCCTTAATAAGTATGTTAAAATGTTGTTTATAACGCTTAAGCAACTTAAATAAGTTATTGTGAAATTTAAACGGGTCTCAGTTCAGAGAAACGACGAGTAATGACTCCTGTCACGCCGTTCTACTGTGCACGCGCGGTCGCACGTTCTGGTCAAGGTCAGCTGGGCGTGAGGCGCGTGCTATTTAATGTTTCCCATGTAAATGGCATTTCGTGTGTATTTAATCTATTTTGACTTATTTAAGGGAAACTTTGAGACTGAAAAGTTTTAATAAGCTAACCTAAATAGAAAAGAAAATGAATGTTTATATAATTGTAAAGGTAATGAAATTACCTCCCTGGGACGTAACAGTTACGTTGCCAGTAAGTTATGAAATTACCAAAATAATACGAATTTATTACGTAACTGGGACGTACTTGGTTATCTTGCGACGTAAGGAGTCCGTACTGGCGACGTGGTGATTTGGTACTGTAATGGTAATGAAATTACCTCCCTAGGACGTAACAGTTACGTTGCCAGTAAGTTATGAAATTACCAAAATATTACCAATTTATAACTTAACTGGGACGTACTTGGTTATCTTGCGACGTAAGGAGTCCGTACTGGCGACGTGGTGATTTGGTCCTGTAATGGTAATGAAATTACCTCCCTAGGACGTAACAGTTACGTTGCCAGCTGGTAAGTCATGAAATTACCAAAAATGACCAATAAATTACGTAACTAGTACGTCGTGTGTTAGCTGGGAAGACGCGCGCTAGAAGGAGTCAAGACGCGCGCATTAAGGGCAGGTATGTGCAAGAAGGAATTCTCTCTTTACAAGCTCTCCGCGTAAAGTGAAGCCCACAAACCCTCATGCGAGGAAAAGCATGCAATGTGGATGTTAATGTAAAACTATGATGATAATAATAATAACCATTCGCCAAATATCGGCATGACTATCGCCATGAAAGTCTGCAATTGGCGATATGTCTGAAGATCGTCGATACACGATACTATCGTCTATCAGCACAACCCTACTACACCCTGTGCATGGAGCTGCAGTGATCACAATTTAGACCGTACGAGTTGACACGATTCGCATGCAATAATACATTGTACAAGGGTACAGTCATTAAATTTTCATCTGTCACTTTGGTTACACCAGTTTTGAAAAACCCTGGATTATTTGTATATGTCAAATAATATATATGTATGTCATATGTATATGTGTATATTTATGTATATGTATGAAGAGTTTGGTTCCAAAATGCGATAAACGTCATAAAAAATGAGTTACTGCCAAAATCTGAATTATATCTGGTCAGTATTTAAAAGTAAATTCGTAATTTTAAGGAAAGTACAATATCTGCCGTTTTGTTCTGTCATATTTTCTCCCTTTTTTTCCCAAAACACAATAAATGCCACTCCTCCTTTTCTGCAGAATGCAATAAATCTGCTCAACAAATCCCAGCGCACCATTCCACGCATTGTAAACAAACAATGGCGGTGCGTTGAATACACAGAATCCCAGTTTTCCTCACCTTGTACTTTGTGATCAACAAACAAACAAAAACAAAATAATACTTTAATGGCATTGATAAACCTGTGGTGGTTTTCTGTGACATAAATTTATATGAAGAGTTTGGTTCCAAAACGCAATAAATCCACTAATTTTCCGCAAAATGCAATAATTCCATGACAAGTGTTTTTTTTAAACTGCTATAAATCTATTGAATCAATATATAAATGTGCACTCATCTTTGCCATGTTATATTCATTTAGTTGACTAGTGGTATACACTGATTAAAAAAATAAACATTAATGGCATTAATAAAAACAATTACTTTGTCATATTAAAAACACTGTCATTGCTGCTGTAATCCTTGGGACGTCGTCGCAGAACTTTTTGACAGCGATCAGCTGTAAAAGGTTTTGGTCCTGCTTGATTTTCGTTGATTTGAGTAAAATATTGGAACGTTTTTCATAAGATCCCCTGGGGTCAATGTGTTAGCATGACAGAAGCTTGATGCTGTCTTGTGAGAACAAGCAACAGCCGGCATTTGTCTTTCGCCCGAGTGGCTTACATTTCTTCCCTGCCACAGAAAACCACCACAGGTTTATTAAAAGTATTATTTTGTTTTTGTTTATTTGTTGATCACGAAGTACAAAGTAGATGAGGAAAACTAGGATTCTGTCTGTATTCAAAGCACCGCCATTGTTGTTTACAATGCGTGGAATGGTGCACTGTCATTTGTTGAGCGGATTCAAGCCGCCTTTCCACTGCACACGACATACGGAAACGACAGTCCGAGTTCTCCCCCTAGTGGCAGTCGTAATGAAGTTTCAGTTTAATCGTATATGGGAGGGAAGCTCATTCCAGCGCAAGAGGCTTCATTGTAATATATTTACCATGGTGGAATAAATAAATGAATGCAAATGAATGAAACAATAAACAGCTAACTTATGCATATATGACAAAGATTGCCAGTATTTTTTTGAGAGAACATATGAAGACAAGATTAAAATAATTAGATACACAAATTAAATGAATAATGTATTTATTATCAGTAATTAAAAGTTTTTTTTAAATAATTTAAGTGTTACTAATAAAGTTAAACAAAAAGGATTAATCATTTTTACCTCACAAACAGTTTATGATTGGAATACAATGAAATACATAACTTCCGGTCGTCATATCGCATGCGGTTTAGTCGCGCAAGTTCAAATTTTTTAACGGATCCAACGCTCAAAACGGATCCGATATTTACGCATCCGCAGATCGTCGGCACTATACGCAGACCCTTTGCGACTCTCCATAGGAAATGAATGGCTTCCGGCTTATCGGCCGTCGTGTGCAGTGGAAAGGCGGCTTTATTGCATACTGCAGACAAGAAGGACTGTCATTTATCGCATTTTGGGAAAAAAGGGAGAAAAGATGACAGAATAACACAGTGGATGTCGGATTTGCGTAAAATCCGTAAATTTTACTTTTTAGTACTGACCTGGTACAATACTGATTTTGGTGGTATATTTAAAAAAAATAGATGGCGTTTATCGCATTTTGGGATCAAACTCTTCATATATCTTGTGTCTTTTGCGAGGGAACCAGTGTCCCGCTAACTTCGGGGTTAGCCTACAAAAATATGTCTTTTCTGTGGTACTCTATAAGGATTGCTATGACAAAATATAGCCCCAGCATTAAAGATATGGATTAAGAGAGGCGCAAGGCACACAACGTTCAGTTTTCTCTTATCTCTTGACTGGATAAAAAAACTATCTCCGCAGGTATTCTTGTAAAAAAAAAATTAAGTGAAAATAATCTCACTCTCATGTCATTTTCGTTGTTATTAATATGAGAGAGAGAGAGAGAGAGAGAGAGAGAGAGAGAGAGAGAGAGAGAGAGAGAGCACAGACAGCCTTAGTTTGGAGACAGAGAGTGTGTGTGCAGGGCTTTCTGCTCAAACTCCTCTCTTCTACAATAATCAAAATCACATTAAATTATCAAATAATGCTTTGGCGGGACAAACATTTGTTTTGGAGATCACCAAAACAAAATGTAAATAAATATCCAGCTGTGATGCTGTTACAATTACTGTTGCTCAGGGTAACTCAAATATTATTGTCAAGGATTGCTATAAAACATCAGTGGTGTGGATTGAGTGTAGTTTGTACTCAAAAAAGCTATTTTCTGTGTGCATAGAAAAAAAGTCATACAGAGAGTCGCATTTCCGACAATGCGTGCACACAAACATCAGTTATCTCTCATGCATGCTCGAACACATAGCAAAATTGACAAGTTTTTTGTAAAAAACAACTATTTGTGTCTTGAAGTGAACGTAATCAGTTGAGAAAGAAATTAGATATTTTTGCCTCGCTCTTAGAGTGACAGTACTGTGAACCTGCTGTCTGTGTCATTAATGTTCAACAGAGGACAAAGAGAAAATCACCTCTGTAGCCTTGAAAACTATTCATGATATTAAATATATACAGGGAAGACTTTAATTATTTCATTTATCATTGTTCACTTGTTTGGAAACAATTTACTTAAAGACTTCATAAGACTGACATGACACCTTCATATTCATGACACGTGATGTCCTGAACATTAAGGATATTTTATGCACATTTATGACAACTGTCATATAGTGTCATTCACTCAAATGATGTGACTTTTAATGCAACAATGACATTGTTTAAGATGTCTTTATGACAACTTGACATAAACTAATACATCATAACTTGTCATGACAACTTGACATTACTAAGACAACATAACTTGTCATAAATCTTTTAGGCATGCTCAGTCTCGTTTGTTCTTTACGCCTATACTGAGGAACATTGATAGCATCCAATTGGATGACCTCAATGATCTAGCCTGAGTATGGACATGTAGCATTTAGTCATTAAGTGTTAATTCTAATTGTTAATAAAGTTAATATAACCTTTTGATGTGTCTGTTTATGTATGAAGTTGTTCTGAATTTTCTGAAATATGAGAAAAATCTAACAAAAATGTTTTAATTAAATTAACATTTAAATTAATGTTTTTGCAGCGATATATGGACCAAACATTGCATGGCTTAACACACCATTGTACTGTTTTAATTTTAGGTAAATCTATCTCCAAATGCAATAAAATATAATTTTTTCAATTTTAATTATTATTAATATTCACCAAACATTGCATGGCTTAACGCACCATTTTACTGTTTTAATTTTAAGTAAATCAATCTCCAAATGCAATAAAATATAATTTTTTTCCATTTTAATTATTATTATTATTATTAGTTGTTTTTTTATTTCTCTAACAAAATATGAAATGAAGACACTGTTATAAAACTATTTGACAGAGCATTAACACTTAATGACATTTTAATGACAATTTTTTTTTGTACCACTGTAGTTGAAGTCCAGAAAAATATTTATGACGCTATTATAAAACTACTTGACAGAGTATAAACACTTAATCAAATTTTAATTTGTATCACAAATGGTAAAAAAGTGGTCAGACACAATTATAATGGCTTTATGACAGCCAATGTCAAAACCAACCACAGAAAATGTATTGTAATGTTAACACATAAAGCTAGGCAGTTTCTTAATTTTGATAATTTATCTGCTATGTCATGTTTATAACGAATTTATAACAAGTTATGTTGTCTTGGTAATGTCAAGTTGTCATGGCAATATGATGTATTGATTTATGTCAAGTTGTCATAACAAAGACATCTCAAGCAATGTCATTATTGCATTAAAAATGCCATAATTGAGCGAAGGACATTTAATGACAGTGGTCATACATGCATAAAATCTTCTTGATGATCATGAAACATGTAACGTCATGATTATGAAGATGTCATGTCATTCTTATGAACACTCCTTCAAGTAAAGTGTTACCACTTGACTTGTTTTGCCAAGTTTGAGGCTGGTATTTTAATGTGTACATATTCTTACAAAAAAACTAAAATGCTTCTTAAATATTAAATATAAAGTAAAGTTTTATTTGCCCCAACGCAATTTTATTCTGATAGGAAAAATTATCTGATCTGGGACTGGATAAACATTATATGATCCAAACAGTGAGTGTTGTGAACCGTTAAACCACTATTAAATGATGAGTACAGTATATCCAGTATGGAGATGAGCTGGAACAGTTGAAAATCCAGAAAAACTAAACAAAAATGTTTTAAAACAACAGCATTAAAAAGAAATAGCTGAGCAAACACTGTGGTCAGTGGCCAATCACTATCTAAAACTAGCGATTCTGATTTTCACCTTCTGCTGTATATAAAATGTAAGTATGCAATTATGACCACAGGGACGTTCTCATCAGTAAGTAAAAATGTGACATTGATCATTGTGTTTGTGTTGTTGTCATTAGAGCGCAGGCACATTTGAGGAGGTGGAAAAGCCCAGTGTGGTCTATCAGAAGACTCGGCCTGTTGAAGCAGGTTAGTGTTTGTTGTTGAGTGCTGCTGTTGATAATGTTTCTGAAGGTTTCTAACACATTATTGAGGGTGTGTTGTGATTTATTTAGCTGGCAGCAGCACCAGCAGTATTAAAGCCCGTTTTGAGAACATTGCCAAGCAGAAAGAAGAAGAGGATAAGAAGCGAGCTGAGGAGGAGAGAGCTAAACGACAGGCTAAAGAGAAGGAGGAGCAGAAGGAGGCGCTCAAGAAGCAGAAGGTACTACAGAATTTTGGCCTGTGATTAAATCTGAACACCTTGAACACAAGTCATAGCTGATTTTGCAAATGTACTTCTCAGTTATGTAAGTTGGGACATAGAGATCTTCTGTCTCTTAGTGGGCGTGCACAACAAAACGTTTAAACGTGGCTAAAAATGCCTGGAGGACGCCGAATGCTTTCTTTAGCTTGGCGCTTTGGTAGCTGTGATACTTAAGCTGTGAGCCGGTTGGTTGGTGTGGTAATTTCCCGCCCCTTCTACACTGTGATTGGACGGCCGTAAGAGATCTGACATTGCAGAGTAGAGCTTTCAACCCAAAGTTTAATATTTTTCAACTTGAGTGCGGAAAAACCGCTGAGCGACGTTTTTTAAGCGCGTAAGAAAACCAGCTAGCTGCTGGCTTTTTTGAAAAACGCTGCTCTTCTACTGGAAACAGTTGAAAACATGAGCCAGCCGTGAGCGTAAAAGCTTTGGTTTTTATGCCAGTGGAAGGCGTATGTTTTCATTTGTTTCCAATGGCATTTTCCTCGCTGAAAGCCGGCGCTTTGCGGTTTCTCCACGCTTAACGCTGACTCTGCTGGAAAAAATAGTATCCTAAATAGATTTAATTTTAATATACTTCAGTATACTTGCAGTCACACTAATGACCGGTATAATTAAAGTGTGCTATTGATTAGTTTACTTAAAGAGTGCTATTTTAGAACAACACATTTTTGTACTAAAAGGTGCCATTTGTAAGATATTTGCAGTAAAATATCCACAAACCACTAGCCCAATGTTATATACTTTGTCCAGCTGATTACTTTCAGCATTATCTGGATGAGAGAGCTTCACAGCAACATTTAACTAGACAGAGATGGTGATCTTGCTTGTGTTTTACACAACTGGTGAGTAGTTTTGATTACAAATCCCATAATTCCATTGGTGCTTCAGAGTCATTAATCTACGTCATTGTTATTATTTTGATTGTTTTGGTGCCCAAATTTTGATTGTTTTGGTGAATTCTACGTAGTCCACCTTTAATATATTTTAGTTGTGATTGAATTGTAATAAAGTTCAACTTTAAGTGTATTTAAGTGTACTTTTGTGGGCTAAAGTGGAACAACTTCAAGTGTACTTACAATTTAAGCACATGACACTGTTTGCTAAATGCATGCTTGATAAGTGAATTTATATATTATATATTACAGTTTTTCTCCATTGGAAATTACATTCTCAAAACAACATGGACAAACCTCCAAACCACTTGGCAAGTGTTCACAACAGGATTGAATTTCTCATTCATTTCATCAAATTGCAAATATCTAAGTACATGTCTCAATAGCTCAGTACATCTTTGCAACTGATTAAGTACAGGTAGCCTACATTTAGCACAATTTCCAAGTGAATAGATCTTGTTGATCTAAACTGATTGGTTGATTCTCAGTCTAATGGTTGTTCACTCCAAAATGTGTCAGCGTCGTTTCATTGTATAAGTCATCACATGCACAATAGTCTGTTCAATTGGCAAAATTAGTCAAGAACATAATACCATGAATAACATATATGAATGCTTTGAACATTTGATACATTTATTACAGCAATTGACAGTCAGGTAAAACTAAAACTTGACTAACAAAGTAGGAGTTTACGCTTTTGTAGAGAATAATGGCATTGGAAGGAAACGAGGCCCCTCACATCCTCGTGTTTGTGGATGAAGCTGGCTTCAACCTGGCCAAGGGCCAAAGACGTGGCCATAAAATTATTGCCCACCGGGCCACGGTGGATGTCCGAGGCCAGTGAGGGGGCAATATTACTATGTTTGATGCCATATCTGAGAATGGTGTGGCCACTCACATCCCCAGTCTTGGCCCATACTATACACAGATGCTCCTCATCTTCTTGGACCGCCTTCATTTTGATTTGATCCCTCAAAATGAGAAAGGTCTCGTCGGGCCTCACCTACCACAATATGTCATTGTATGGGACAATGTGAATTTCTACAGTGGCCTGCTAATCAGGGACTGGTTCACTACTAATCCAAGGATGGTCATCCAAAAGGATCCAAAGGATCTCCTTTCCTCAATCCTATTGAGTTTTTCTCCTCTAGGAGGTGGAGATATATGAGCATAGGGCTCAAAATCAAAGGTCCCTGCTCCATGATGAACGCTGCGTGTTAGGATATTACAGGAGATCAGTGTAGGGGATGGTTGCGACAGGCACGCCGTTTTGTACCCTTGTTGCATCGCAAGGGAGAATAATACACTGTGATGTGGATGAGAATCTGTTGCCAGACAGACAGCAGGGTGTGGATGGTTAGGAGTGTGAGGATGGTGGCCAGGAGAGGAGGGGTGAGGACAGCGACCAGTGAAGAAATGTTAGTTCTGAAACTCCCGCATTATTTACAGCAGGCTGCATATAATTTTCATTGTTTTTTGTGTTTATATTGGAGTATATTATGCTTTATATATTTTATTTTGGTCTGGTGTATGGAAGTTACTTTGTGTGTGAATAAAAGTCGTTACAATTTCCTTGGCAATGTGAGTGCAATGTTTGGTGTCAAACCTTGGAGGCTACTCTTCCCTAAAATCATATTTTTTTTTCAGTTTTATACACAATTGTATTCTGTTAGCTAGACAAAAAACAGTACAGTAACCATTGTCAATAAAGGGCTAAGACTGAAAGGTGGACATAAGAGATATTTCAATGGTCCCCTGCCATAGTGACAAAACATCTTAACATTTCGACTTGCAGTGCTTACACAATGCCAAAGGGACGATGCATTTTGGGGGCACTGACTGTTAAAATGAGAAAGATATTTAGTTTTGACACATGAGTGAACTATTTTGGGAGAGGAATGAGCTTTTGCAGGTGAACCATGGTGTTGTGCCGAACCAGCCACTTTATTTTGACAAAAGCACTAAGAGTGTTGAGAACGTCCGGTCTGTTTCAAGAAATGAGGCAAAGCAGTTGAGAAGGATATTTGCCATTTTTGTGGCACTGACTCTTTATATGGTAAAGGAATTTAGTTTTGAAGCATGAGTGAACAGTGTTGGGAAATATATGAGCTTTTGCAAGCCAGCTATAGTGTTGAGCTGAACTGTAAGACTGTTTTGCCAAATTATCTTAGAGTTTTGAGAATGTAATTTCTGTTTCAAGAAATGAGCCAAACCAATGGAGAAAAACTGTAAGAGCTTTACATTAAAATTACTTGCCTATATGGGCTGCAAAGTCCTCCTTACAAACATATCTGCAAATACTTTAGCTCCTCTATGGAAATAATTTATTCTATTAAATCTATATGTACAAATTGTCAGAAAGAAAATGCAACAAGCAGACAATATTTATCTAAACTGAAGCTTGAATTATATATTAAAATTGATTTTTTTTGTTTTGTGCCTGTGCTTAGGCTGTAGGTCAGATATGTGTTGCTCTATCATATAAACCATTGGTCACCAACCCTGTTCCTGGAGATCTACCCTCCTGTTTAGATCCAACCCTGCTTCAGCACACCTGCCTCCAATTTTTGGGTAGCCGTGATTGGCAGGTTCAGGTGTGTTTGATTAGAGTTGGAGGTGAAATCTGCCGGAGAGTAGAGCCGTTTTTCAATACCAAGTACACCAAACTCGGACTTGTGTCCTTCGTAGTTCGAACTTGCAAGTTCAGACTCGGAAGAACGAACTCCTCCTGACGCGAAATGCATTCTGGGAAACTTCGCTGTCATAAGTCCACACAAGTCTCCTCTGATGCATCCTCGATAAAATGGGCGGATCAAGAACACATCCGGGGATTTTATGTGAACTTGGGCTTGATGCGAACTTTGATTTGGAATAGTACTTGGTCCGCGACTGATGACGTTTCACAAGTCCACAAGAACACAAGTACCGACAAGAATGCATATTGAGAAACGGCCTAGATCTCCAGGAACAGGGTTGGTGACCACTAATATAAACATTGACGTGTAAAAGTCAGTACTGAGCTCAGTCACATCACACTTTCACTGGTTTTGAATTTTCATTAGTCACATCTGTTTCTGTGACTTGTGAACAAAAAATAAATGGTAAAAACAGTAAGTACAGTATACAAAAAGTTTGGTAAACAATCCTCATAATAAACAGTAGTTTTATGTATAGTGTACTTAAAAATTAAATAAAAAGTGTACTTTTAAGTTTGGGTTAACTGAAATTTTTTCATCTTTTATTTACTTAAATTTTTTATTTAATAAAGTTGGTTTACTTAAACATTTTGATGTAATCAGTTTCAACCAAATTTTTGAGTACTATGAACTTGTCGGGTTTAACATTGCAGATTTTCTAACACTACCTTTATTCCTTAACACATCAATATATATTCAACAAAACAATCGGGTGTATTAATTTGCCGATATAACAGGTTAACATTGCTAACTTTTAAACCTTAGCTATAAGCTAAGCTACACAGCAACTTATCACTAATAGGAGTTACAGCGTTAGTATTGTCAACTTATCGCATGCAAAATATGATAGTCTACTGATAAACTTAAGAAGTGTATGGTGAAACGTTTATTAAATATATAAATTTTAAGATATTTTAAGCATACCTTTGGTCTGAATCCGTCTGACAAGAAAAGTTAAATGACTGGTAAAAATACATGCGCAATGACGTCAGCACATACGTCAGCTGCATTATTCAAATCTCAGAATTCTGTTTTCTCTGAAACGCATTTATGTTTTTGAGTCAATTTTTGCAATTGTTATCACAACAACCAACGTCGTATATCGACTGATAAACAGTGCAGAAGTATCACAGCAACCAAAGCACTCAGCTGAAGAAAGCTGCTAGTTGAAAAGCTTTGGTGTGCAAACCCCCTTACATACTGAAATAAAACATTGTCGGATTGTTTCCTGACATCTTTTTCTTTTAGGAGCAACCTGCCAGTGTGGCCGTGGAAAATGGCGCCAACGTGTATGAGCTGGAACCGACCTCAGCAGAACCTACATATGAAGAAGCTCCTGAGGAAGGCCTGTACCAGAACCCTGAGCAGGACAACCAGTACCAGACGTCGGGTAAACTCATCATACTGCCACCTCTGTGCTGTGTGTTAGTGATGTTTTTTAAAGCTCCATACAGTTAACGTTGTGTTTGTGTCTTATACAGGAGAGTATGGAGAGGATCTTGGTGTGACTGCCGTGGCTCTGTATGACTATCAGGCTGGTAAGTGAATACTTACTTACTTATGCATTTAGCTGAGGTTTTATCCAAAGCGACTTACAATTGCTAAATATGTCAGAGGTCGCACGCCTCTGGACCAACTAGGGGTTAAGTGTCTTGCTCAGGGACACAATGGTGTGTCACAGTGGATTCGAACCTGGGTCTCTCACACCAAAACCCCATTTACACAGACCTTTGGTCCCAGAAAATACCCATAAAATTGCCAGACAAGCGTCTGTGTGAACACAAACTTGTCCCGTTAATCTTCTGGGATCGTTGCCGGAAAGTGGACCTAGTCAGATACACGGAAAACCCTCTGTGTGAACAAGAGGCCGAAACAATGCCGTAATGGCCGTGTACAACAAAAGTTATGGTTCAGCTCCTTAAAATGAAAGGTAACATTCATATAAACATTCACCAAGAGAAATGTTGCAAACTAGATTGAAGCAGTTATCAGGAAATGATAAATGAGATGCATTAACAATGATGCGTATGCCGTAGTGAGGACGCGCGTGTCATGGCAACATGAAGTTGGTTCAACTCTTTAAAATAAGGGATTTACAACATTCAAGACGAGAAATGTTAGCAAACTGGACTGAAGCAGATATCAGGTAAGTTACCCCGTCACTTACTGCGTTGAAACCGAGATCATTCAGCAGCATAAAAGAATATTGCGTCACGTGCTCAATTGAGCTATAATAAACGAAGATGCTCCTCAAAATGCGGGTTTTAAATGCATATAAACAGTCACGATGAGAAATGTCTGAAAACTGTATTAAAGCAGAGACCAGAGAGCTCGTCAAATATCCACTCAGAAGCTGAGATCATTCACCAGCATAGAACTGTGCGTTCACAGGCTCCTTTTATATTCAATTCTATTTATATAGCGCTTTTCACAATTGTATGTATATAATATACATATACATATATATACATATATATGTATGTATGTATGTATGTATGTATGTATGTATGTATGTATGTATGTATGTATGTATGTATGTATGTATGTATGTATGTATGTATGTATGTATGTATGTATGTATATATATATGTACATGTATATGTATATAATGCACGGCCGGCGAATGTTTTTGGAGATCGACGCACTGACACCCTTTTAAGGACTAAAGTCCCGCCCCCGACCAGTGGGCTTAACACCACAATTCTATACCCACCGAGCTTCATTGAAATCCAGTCGAGCAAGGGAGTAAAGGGGAGACGGGGACGAGACTGCGCCAGCCATCTCCCTGATGCCTGTTTGGGCTTCACAGTACTCCCTTACTCGACACCCTCCTCCTCAGAAACCTCAGGAGGAGGGCCGAGCAAGTGATAACATTATGCCATACATACCTTTCAATCACTCCTCTCTAGGGTTGGGAATCGTTAGAAATTTTCCGATTCCGGTTCCGCTTCTGCCTAACAATTCCGGTTCTGATTCCGGTTCCATATAATAAAAAATAATGCACAATACTTAAACAATTCAATTTGTGTTTATTAATTACTGATAAAATATTTTAAATTTAAAATGATTAATATTTTCACTTTTTCAGTCACTAGGCCTATATCATTTATTCCTGTTGTAGTCCTCGTAAGATCCTACCTGTTGAAGTGAACATGATAGCAGCAGTAGTTCTCAATCATATGATTTGAGATTTATATGCTGGAGTAAGTGTTTTGTCATATATCCTGAAAAGGCTGCTGTACAAGTAATAATTTTTGTATGTGCATGCGTATAGGCTTATATATAATGCATACATATATTTTGAAATATAAAAATGTAAATGAGGATCAGATATATGTTTCTTAACAAACATGCGTGTTCATATGCACTGACTTCTTTTCGCCGGAGGCTGCTCGTCACAACATCAAGTAATGCTTAGGTTACTTGATCGACAACGACATTTTATACGTGACATTTGTTTTTGAAAGTTTATGCCCGACTCATGGTGTGCTGCACATATGTAAACGAGTAAGGTGAGATTAAACATATTTCTTAAGAATATTAATAACATTTACCATGCTTTGAAGTGTTGAACATGAGGATTTAGTTTATTTATTTATTAGGTTGTACAAACTATCTATTGTGAGATGTGTACCATTACTAAAACAAATTATGTGAATGCCTTGTTAAAGAGAAAAGTTTTAAGTCTAGATTTAAAGGTATCTACTGTGTCTGATTCTCGAACAGCGGTTGGTAAATCATTCCAGAGCTTAGGGTCTAAGTAGAAAAAGGATCTTCCACCTTTAGACACTTTTGATATTTTAAACAAATGCACGCGAGTGGTTTCTGGAGAGAGAAATAATAAATAATCTGCAAACTTTAGACGCTGCATAGAAGAGAGGGCAGGACTTTCAACAGGTCACGTGTCTTCCCGTGACCATCAGATGCCGGCTAATCATGTCAGTGTGAATGAACAAAAAAATCTAACGATTCCCGAAAAATCCAGGATACCTTTCCCGTATATTTTCCGGAATGTCTGTGTGAAAAGGGGTCAAGTGTGTGTGCTTATCCACTGCACCATCACCACCCCTGAATAGTTTTATCTTCTTCCCTATATTTCTGTTTTGTTAAGGTTACAAACTTTAATTTTGAGGCAAGATCGAACTCCAACATATTTTGTATAATACAAAATGCTATGCTGTGATGCAGTTTAGATCATTTATTGCTATTTTTATGTTTATTACTATCAAACAGTTTTTCTGAATTGCTAAAACACTAAAAATCCCAGTGGCCTAAACCCATTTGTCATCATTCACTTGTTTTCTCAGATGAAATCAATCAAAAGTATCTTAGTAAATGTCCTTGCTTTTCTAAGTTTAATGACTGTAGAAAACAGGGATCAAGGAACAACTTCTGCCTTTAACCCCAAAAATAGCAAATTCATCCTTCACAGGCGTAATCCCAAAAAAATTCTGAATATTTACCAGATGTCTGTTCTTTGGGTGCATTGAATAAAAACATTGTGTGTGCATATAGTCCTGGCTGTGTCAATGGGCAACAAACAAACACCTACAGTAAGTGGTTTATTTTGGGTATGTGTGTCAACAGCGTTTCCCCGAAATCCTCCCTTTAATGTTAAAGAGCTGGTTACAAAATATCAAATAAGATTTAATTCCTCCTCCTGTATTAGAATTGCATTTCATTTAAGATTCCCATGTGATGAGTGAAACATTTAATTAATTAATAAATAAATAATAATGTGTTGTTTTCTACAGCGGGGGACGATGAGATTTCCTTTGATCCTGATGACATCATCACCAACATTGAGATGATCGATGATGGCTGGTGGCGGGGGGTGTGTCGTGGAGCGTACGGACTCTTCCCGGCCAATTACGTTGAAGTTCGACAATAGACTCGCTCAATGCGCTCTATCGCACGCTCTGCTGAGGCGTTACCGAAGGATATTGGTGTTTTCCCATCGGCTCTGCTTCTTTTCTCTTTTTCATCTCTCTCTGTTTTCATTCCACTCTGTAGCTAAACTCTCACATCCTGTTTCATGTACAAACCTAACACATGACACGAAATAGAGTTTAGCTGACCAAAGATCAGAGGAAGGAATAATATATCTGTGTTGGGAAAATAAGAAAAAGGATTTCTTCAATTATGTTTGTTTAAAACATGCAATTCATTTAAGTGCCGAAATTATTTCCTACTAGAACGCAGCATCTTTTCTCCGCTCCGGCATGTGTACAGAATGAGTAGCAGGTTTAAAAACTCTAGTAAACATCTTTTGTTTTATCATCTGTATTAAGATTCAATGAATGCCAATGTCCTATTATGTAAGTGTCTGACATGCTTCTGATTCAGTCTGGAGTCACATCTTATGTGGATGTGATAATCATGATAGAGGTTTGTAATGTTTTGGTGAGACATCAATGATCTGGTGACTAATGACAATCCAGTTCAGGTGCAGTCAATAATAAAACATAAATATAATATTTGCTTAGCATCAACTTGCATACATTTTCATATATTGTCTGTGCTAATCTGCTCTGGCTCTCTTTCCATGATTGTTTTATAAGAAATGTCATTTTAAGAATAAAAATTGCATTTTCCACAATTCATAATGCGGCCCAAAATCTTTCCTTTTGTCTCTATTACAAACACGCACGGTTTGTGGTTTATTGTATGGGATAATTCTGAGATATTTAACAACAAAATTGTGAGGTGTATAATTTATTCATTTTTATACCACAGGGTCTCTTGAATGCTTTATTCTGATTGGTTGAGAAATGTTTCGCGCATGTTGATTATTTTTCTGTAAAACACACACCTGACCTGTCAAATTTCTTAAAATAACCACCAGAGTAGTAACCACAGAGTAGTCTGTGGTTTAAGAGGAATAATTGACTGAGTTCCTTTGAATTATTTGAAAATAACATGCACCTGCTTCGCGTTGTGACGCATTATCCCCTTGAGTGTGCATTATTTTCAAATAATTCAAAGGACCAGAGTTAATTATGTATGCTATTTTTGGACATTTAATGAGGCTCACATAGGCTATTGCTGGAAATTATATTATTTTGTCACATTTAGTTAACACAACTGTTTAATCAGTTGTTCATGCAGTACAATGCACAGGAAACTCATTCTGAAGTACTTTATATGAACATACAATACATTTAATTAGCTGTAATTAACTATACAAATGTATAGGTTTTACCTGATTTTGCAAAATTAATAATACCAATCAATTAATGCATTTGTTCACTGAATATACCCATACACAAACTCTAAGAAACGTTAATTCCGTAGCCTTCAGAAAAACTTTCTTACTGACACAGTACTACTTCAAAGCAAGTACCCGGATCAGGCAATTTAAGTGACATTAACTCTTCCCGTCATTGACAAGTTAACTCATTAGAGAACCCATTCCCTGCCAATGATGAGTTTTTCCTGCAATTGATATTTCCGCCAGGTGGTGCTTTTACCCAACATCTAAAACCAGAAGTATGCCCTTAGCGCAAAAAGTTCAAACTCTCTGTATGTTTTGATCATCGCTCTAAATCTGATCTGATCAAAAGTCCTTCCGAAAAATTTAATTATTTTAGCTTTTTGCCCAAAATTGTGTTTTTTATTGAAGAAACCTACCCATATTTGAGAGGTGATAACAAGGAAAGAGAACAAATAAAGGTAAGATAAAACTTTTTTGTTTGTTTGAAAGCAGATGGTCTGTTCTTTCATTTGATATATTGTATGTTTATATACTTAAAGAAGAACATTTTCTGTGAAAATCATAAAAAATGCTGGCACTGGCAACTTTTTTTTAAACGCTGGCAGGAAAATGGTTAATTTATGACCATTCAACACGGAAGCACTTGTGAAATACGCACAACCGGCGCAACGTCTTATAATGTCTCTGAACAGGTTCACGGCCATTTTTTGGGGAAAACTACTTGACCTCCCATTGACTTCCATACAAAATAGCGGAAGAAAGCAACGTTCGCACACTTGCAAAACTTGTTTATTAACCAGTCAAAATACAACAACTAACTCTCAGGAAGAGAGTTGCGATGTGTACGTGATCAAGTGACAGAGTCCTTGAACTTGTTCCGTTGCATTAATAGGGACTTTAAGCAACAGCTGGTAATGGAACAGCTACGGCGACCGGAATTTTGCTGTCACACCGCCGTAACCAAGAATGTAAAAATCACTAAGCAACCGTTAAGCCCAATTTATTGTCCTGCGTAAGTTCTACGCCGTAGCTACCGCGTAGGCTATCCAAAGTCTGTTCGTAGCTCTGCATAGCTTGATGTGCACCTCACAAAATTTTCACTACGCATCAGTTCTACGCGGACCGCAAGTGCCGCGATTGGTTCACCAGAACCCCCCCACCTCAGGTAAAAAACTGCGTCATAGGTATTTCCGTTTGCGACGGTGAAATGGCCAAGTTGAGGAGTGATTTAACTCAAACTGCAACAAAAGTCGCTGTTTATTTACTTCCATCATTGCTGGTCTTCTCAAATCATACACAAGAAGTAGCTGTTTCTTCTTCGTTTGTGGGTTAACTTGTGAGTTCCAGGCTGAGAGAGGGCGGTGGCCGCACAATCCATCCAGACACCCCGTCAACAATGCCGTCTTCCTCATCAGATATGAGATCTATGGTGGCGCACTTCCAAATGTCCATCTCATCCTCAGCCAGCACACTTCGTCTCGCTTCCAGCAACTGTAATACAATCAATAA
Source organism: Paramisgurnus dabryanus (assembly GCF_030506205.2). NCBI lineage: Eukaryota > Metazoa > Chordata > Actinopteri > Cypriniformes > Cobitidae > Paramisgurnus > Paramisgurnus dabryanus. The sequence goes on from NC_133345.1 coordinate 13,025,658, forward strand.
AGACAATAGCTGTGTCCCAATTCAGGGGCTGCGACCTTGTAAGGACGTATTTTAAGACCGATTGCGTCACAGCAGCGCGACTTCAGGCTGGTAAGGCCGTCCCAATTCGAAGGATGCTTAGAATGAAGCCTCAAAATGCGTCCTCATTTCTCCGCGATGTTAAGGATAGAACGAATGGATCATTAACAGCCGAGGATATCCCAAGATTCATTGCGCGCCTGCAACGGCGGCTGGATATTCTAAAATAAACAATTAAAACCTTCATTAAATAAAAGTGTGTATTTATCAAAAAAAGTTTGTCACTGTTTTAGTATTATAAGTTATGTTTTGTGTTAATATTATTATTTTTATGATGCATATATTTCTAAGGTTGATTAATTAAATTTTATATACTGTTGAATAGTTTAATCTACATCAACGTGTCATATTTTATAAACTAAATTAATATTTTTCTGATTTCATATTTATTTTAATAAGTCAGAAACGTTTCCGCTATGTCCTGCTAACAGGCCAGCAGGTGACGCCAATTATGGGTCATCCCAAGGTTAGACCGTCTCATTTCAGTTCTCTTCGCGGATTTCTGAGGCTGCCACCTTGAAAGACCGAGTGCTCATATTTAAGGTCGCATGCTTATAAGGTCGCAGCCCCTGAATTGGGACACAGCTATTAAGTGACCTGAAAAATACTCACATTGACAAAAAACTGCTCTAATATAATAAATCTTACCCTTTTTCTTCTGGATCGACTCCGAGCTAAACTTTTCGCATTTTCCGCCTGCGATGCGAGTTCAGGTTGTTTGTATCTGAAGCTCCGGCGTACCGACTCATAATACGTCTTACAGGCAGCTGGAAAACAATTAAATGAGACTGGTATTAATAAAAAGAGTCACGGTACAATTAAACAAGAAATGAGGAAAAACATTTTAAGTTATACTTACAAACAATGTCGTCATTCTCAGCAGTAAATCTGGACTTGCTGAAATTGCACCAAGCAAATCGGAGGTCACGGCTTTGTTATGAGGCGATGTTAGTCTGTGAAAACAAAATGTGCGGGTTTAAGCTCAGATCTATTAACGTATCTATTTCCTTATACAATAATAAAAACATATTCTTTAAATCGTAACGTTACCTTTGCTCTGGTTCATAGCGCCTGCAGTGTGCCTCAGAGACGCCGTACAGCCTCCTAAAAATTACAAGACAAAAAACACCTCTTAGTTATAAAACACACAGCTTGGGCTACTTCAAAAAATATGCTTATACATAAAATTATTCTTACCGCAATCTTGGGATTGTGCACCCGTCTTCTCTTCACTGCGGTAAAGTTGGTTTGATATTCAGACATTCGGACTTCCGGGGTCAATAACTTTCTTAGTAGACATGCCAGAAGTTTAATCTTAGCAATTTCTAATTACCAAGTGTCTTGCCTATAACCTACATTTTTCACAATCACTTAAAATATCCTAGTATCGTTGAAATGTCCTACCTTGTTGCGAATGTCTGTTGAATATCCAACTGGGTGCTGAGAGAAGCCTAGGGAACGTCTACAAAGTGATATTTTTCTTCATTAAGTGCGACCACTTAATGATTGAAGCCGTTTTAATTACCTATATAGACCTATCAGAAACTATCAGCTTGATTTGCTATGTCTGCTAATGATGTTTAATTACTTTTTTAGCAAGAACATTTACATTACAAAGATGTCTTGAATGCCTAGAGAATGGAAGATATAAAAATGTAGAAGAGTAGTTATTTGTAAGCAGTCCAGACGGAAAGTGTAACCTCAAGAACAAAGATAATCTCTGCATTTTACAACTCTTTATATGTTTCTGTTTGTCTCAAAATAAAGAGGCACTGTGTTGGTTTTATTAATCATATGTTTCTGTTCAATAGGTTTGAAAGAAGAAGCCTGATTACGCTGAAATTTTCACTGGACCCTCGAGAAAATACTACAGGCCACATTTTGATGTTTTATTAAGTTCTGAATTTGCGGTTGTGAGTGTGGTAAAGAGCAGTTATATTATTAAAGCATGTAACAGTGTTCTCAATAAATGAACTGAAAATTTACTGTTTAGGATTTTCGGGTGTATTTGTTTTATTACTTGTAGTTCTAAAAAAAGAGAAATTGTCACAGTTTCATAATTTTTGTGCATGTATTGATTTTTGACATTTTGCAAAACAGCCCCTGTCCATTGCACTGAACATCATGTTGTTCACACTTAAAATTGTAGACAAGCAAAACGTGTGGCATCCACCTGTATGTTTATTTAAAGTGAATGATACCCAAACTACTTTTCAACATGTTTAAGATGTGTAGTTGAGAATTATTTGTAGTAAAAGTTTAATGCAATATGCATTTATTTAATGACACATGATACGGTTCAATAGCTTTTCAAACGTGGGATGCACTGCACCAAAAAAAATTGGCAATCTTTATTAAACTCTAAAGAACATACTTTATCTCTTCTATGTACAATTATTTGTAGTACAATTTATAACAACACATTTCTCTATGGGATTTCTCTTTGCAACTGCATTATTTTCAATAGTTTTGGGGGAGACAAGGGGTTCACAGCTCAAAACAACATGGGAATTCATCAATGTACTCCAGAGAACATATTACAACTCTCAGATGTTCACTTATTTGCTCACAACTGAATATTCATCACAGAACATTTCTCTATGGGAAATCCCTATGCAAATACATTCTGTTCAATAACTTTACAGATAAGGGGTTCACCGCTAAATTCAAGGATGGGAATTCATCAATGTGCTCCAGGGAACATATTACAACTCTCAGATGTTCACTTATTTGCTCACAACTGAATATTCATCACAGAACATTTCTCTATGGGAAATCCCTATGCAAATACATTTTTTTCAATAACTTTACAGATAAGGGGTTCACGGCTCAAAAACAACATGGGAATTCATCAATGTACTCCAGGGAACATATTACAACCCTCAGATGTTCACTTATTTGCTCACAAATGAAAATTCATCACATCACATATTTCTATGGGAAATCCCTATGCAAATACATTACTTTCAATAACTTTACAGATAAGGGGTTCACCGTTAAATTCAAGGATGGGAATTCATCAATGTGCTCCAGTGAACATATTACAACTCTCAGATGTTCACTTATTTGCTCACAAATGAATATTCATCACATCAAATTTCTCTATGGGAAATCCCTATGCAAATACATTATTTTCAATAACTTTACAGATAAGGGGTTCACCGCTCAATACAAGGATGGGAATTCATCAGTGTACTCCAGGGAACATATTACAACTCTCAGATGTTCACTTATTTGCTCACAACTGAATATTCATCACAGAACATTTCTCTATGGGAAATCCCTATGCAAATACATTATGTTCAATAACTTTACAGATAAGGGGTTCACGGCTCAAAAACAACATGGGAATTCATCAATGTACTCCAGGGAACATATTACAACCCTCAGATGTTCACTTATTTGCTCACAAATGAATATTCATCACATCACATGTTTCTATGGGAAATCCCTATGCAAATACATTATTTTCAATAACTTTACAGATAAGGGGTTCACCGCTAAATTCAAGGATGGAATTCATCAATGTGCTCCAGGGAACATATTACAACTCTCAGATTTTCACTTATTTGCTCACAAATGAATATTCATCACATCAAATTTCTCTATGGGAAATCCCTATGCAACTCGTTGTTTTCCAATAGCTTTGAAAACAAGGGGCTTACTGTTCAGAAGCATGATCTGAAAATTATCATTGTACTCCAAAGAAAATATTACAACTCTAAAATGCACAATTATATGCCTAATATGTCAAATTTTTAATAACACAGTTCTCTATGGGATTCTTCATTGCAAAATCATTTTGCTCAATAGCTCTTAAGAACAATAATCTGCTTTTCTTAAACAAGTTGGGAAATGTTGATTAGACCATCAATGACATATTATAAGTTTAAAATGTAAAATTATTTGTTTAACATGTCCAATTTATAATAACACAGGTCTCTATGGGATTCTTCTTTGCAAAATCATTTTGTTCAATAGCTCTTAAGAACAATAACCTGCTACTCTAAAACAAGATGGGAAATGCTTATTGGACCCTTAAGAACATAAGTTTAAAATGTACATTTATTTCCTTAGAATTCATTATTTATGACAGCACATTTCTCTATAGGAAGAAAAATTATGCAACATAATTTTCTTTAATAGTTCTTAAGAACAGGAAAATGCTTTTCCAAAACAAGATGAAAAATGTGTTTTGGACCCTGAAGAACATATTACAACTTTTAAATGTATAATTATTTGCCTCAGTTGTTTCATTTCTTATACAAATCAAAGGACCTTAATGCAGGCCAAGATAACATGAGGAAGTAGCTGACTGGTGCTTTTGGCCACCAGGTCATGGTGGTCACCACTGTATTGTGCAATATGGTGTTTTACAATTTAAAGCACCTTTTCCCATGGCAGTTTATTTTCCATGACTTCTCGGACGTGTTCTTTGTTACTCTAATATGAGGCATACCTCTTCAGATTTTGTTAGATGTCTTTATTATACTACTTCGAAAGGGAAAGATTGCAATGTAGGTGTCAAAAGTAAGTTTAGAATTTCTGGACAAAGGTACAGATTGTATTCACTTGACATTGGCATGTGTGACTGTCGTTCCAGGATCTCTTCAAACAGCTGAAGAAAAAATGCCGTTAAAGGTGATTGACTTGCTTTTAAGTGATCCACCTTTGGTTTTTCAAATGAGGCATTCACATAAATACATACTTGGACACTTTTTATATGATGGTTAGTCAACAGGACAGTTCACACAAAAGGGATTGGCATTGGAATTGCCTGATATGAGTTGAGCAGAGCTGCAGTACAGTGTATTGCCTAAATATATTATTTTCTTCCCCCAGCAAATTATATGCTGTTTACAGGTCAGTGTTGGGCAGAAAATATTATATTTTACCCATTACTAGTTACTACTTTTAAAAATAAAATTATTACTTATTACTGCAACCAACAGTAATTAGTTACAATACTGGTTACCAGGGAAAGTAATATTATTACTGAAACTTGTTACTAGTAACTTGTTACTTCCCAACACTGGTCCACATATGAAGTAATGTTTCCCTTATTAAACACTAAGAAAACAATTTGCAGCATTACACATTTCTATTCTGCTTCTATTTTGTAGATTTGCAAATGGATGTACTTAATGCAGGGAAACCCACATCAAACAAAATCAAACTTCACAAAAAAAAAAAAAATTGGGTTTAATTAAAAATGTTATGTCAACGGGTTCCACGCAATTTGTTTAAGTAATCTCAAAAAACAATAATTTAGTTCATTTTACAAAAGATATTTAAGAAAATTTAACAAACCTTAGTAGAGTCAACACACAAAATTGAGTTAATTGTACATGAAAAATGCAATTAATGATCACAATGTTTTTTTTAATAATGCCATTTTTAGTGATGGGCGATTTAGAAGCACGCTTCATAAGGCTTCGAAACATTTACAAATTTTTTGTTTCGAATCATTGGTTCAGAGCTGGTTTTTAAACTGGCAAAAGTCACGTGATTTTTAGCAAACGAGGCTTCATTACATCATAACTGTTTCAAAACGTTTCGAAAATCTGACGATTCACCACTAGGGGGAGTTGTTCACAAATGACCAGTGTAGGTGAACTCGGGTCAGTTTTTTATAAAAGTTCATAAACATTCATCCTTCTGACTACACTATCATTTTGTCTACTTTTTTGTTTATAAACAGATTTAATTACAAAAATGTACATAATTATAAAGGGAGTTCGTTTTAATGATTTGTTTGCCCTAAATAAAACGAAAAACACAGAATACACTCTTAATTAAATTAAATAATTTATTTTTCTTAAAAAAAAATTTTTAGAACAATCTCCCCAGATAGCACACGTACGTCTCAGATACGTCTTGTAAAGATCTTTACATCTGCTGACGATCGTCTTTGAATAATACGTCTTCCATATCTCTACAAGACGTATTTAAGATCTTAAAAAATTCTAAATCCTACCTGCCTTAAATGCATCTCCGTTTGGTCTTGAATCCGATCAAACGCAGACGAATCAGCAAAGACCTCCAACTCATTTCATTTTTTAAATAAATGTCTTGTTTAATTGTTTTAAAAATATAGTCAACATGTTTTTAAGGGTTGGCATTAATTTTGAAGCAAAAAATATTATTAAATATAATTAATAAAAGCCCATATCACGTATAATAAAAAACAATGTAGGCATTTTGCGTTTAATCCAAAACGTTAAAAAGGCACTTAGATAAAGCACCATGCACAAGAAAAGGTGATCTCATACTCTTTCTGACTACAAAATATTAACAAATACAAAACACACAAGAACATCATTGCCAACAGCCACTGCCCCTCTGACTGTTTTATCAGTCTGAAATGAAAAAAGTTATACATTTAATTAAATTAAACAATTGCCAACAAGCTGATTATCTTAAGGTGACCCTGCTTACTGCAATTCCTGCTTATTATAATTACTGGGTGTGACTCACATTAAGTGTGTTTGTCCACAGTTATATATCTAAGGTTGAAACTTTTGATAGTTTTTGACCCCACGCCATCCATTGAAATTGTGTAACGACCTTGCATTTTCACAACATTTAGTTTTAAAAAACATCTGAACAAACTCTGAGCAAACCAAAGGTGATATTAAGAATGTTTATATAGATGAAGAAACCTCATAAAAATTGAAAACACAATACACAATCATTTGACCAGGTTTAATCCAGCATCACAGCATGAATTATATTGACTAGTTTGTTTACCAAATTTGAATAAAATGTTTAACCTATGTGTTAATATGATTACAGCCACAGTGTAACAAAATACTGCAAAGCTATTGATCACATTCTCATTACATTACTTCACAAGACCCAAAGCTGATCAGGACACTTTAAGAGCACTGTAACGTAGTAACTGCTGAAAGAACCATGTAATACTGTGAATATAATGACAAACTGTTCCATAACACTTAGATGTGACTTTAATTACAATACAACATACTCTTTCTCATACTCAGGGTTTTTAAACTGTGGGTGAAGACCCACTTGTGGGTCGCACCGTAAGATAGTGAGTGTTGCATTGTAGTAATGGTTTGTCCAATTAATTATTAGCAATGGTTTTGATATACTATAAGATTACACCTGTCTAAAGCCCATAATACACGGCACGATTTTTGGCTGTCCCAGATGAAAGATTACCAATCGTGAAACAATTGTGGAGATTTCTGTGATCGTGGCTCTTAATTGGTGGTCCTATCTCATACAGTGTGAGAGGTTTAAAGACGTCTGTTTTCCCAGTCCTGGGACCAAAGACACCTACGATAGTTTTATGACAGTGTAAGAAGTTCAGCATGATCAACGCACATCAACAATGTGTTTGCTTCTACGACCTGCATACCTGTATTTGTTTACCACTAGCGCATGTTGATGACAGATGTCGCAGCTTCAGATGCAATAGGTGTCTTCATCGACAGTCTACTGCTGAAGTTTAAACAATCCTTGTCACACAGTGTGATAAGGTCTTATTGGATTGCAAAAATCCTGCTGTGTATCCTGGGCTTAATATGTTGTGGAATGAAAAGTTTGGAAACCCCTGCTTAACACAAAGTCTCATTTAAAGTTTATAAGAACTTTTGCAATAGACCGACACTAAACGAAACTGATGGCAGATGAGGTGTTGGGATGACAATGGGCCAGAGTTGAATCTGTGCATCTTAGCAGATCACAGGCAGGTTTCTCCTGAAATGCTGCATTAAGAAAAGAAAGGAAAAGATGTTAGAACATTTTTAAGGAAATTTAAATAATTCTCACAATCAATATTGGACTATAAACAATAAATTATTACCAATGCAATAACATGCAAACAGACCTGTCAACCACCTTAATAATAGATACTACGCGGTAGGCATGGGCTGGTTACCAGTTTTAAGGTACACCGTGGTTTTAAACAGTCAAGGTTACAAAACCACTAAAATGGTCTGTGAAACCGTCTCCAAGGTATGAACTGTATTTATACAAAATTCATTAAGTCATGTGATTGATTTGATGTTTACATGTAATATACATTTCGAAAATATTATATATAATATAATTTAAAGGCTTTATTTTTACCTGCCATTTAAAAATAAAAAAAATTAGTGTAGCAATGGGAATACCGCAACACTGTGAAACCGTGGTATTTTTGCTAAAGGTAATCATACCGCCAGAATCTTATACTGGCCCATGCCTACTAAGCGGTTGTACCATGTGTTAGAAACATCAAGATTCTCACATTTTTAGGGCTAGCGCAATACCACAGTTTTGGCTATTCTTCATGTTCTCTAGGGCAGTTATTTTGCCCCAGTGACAGAAACAGCGACAGTAATCAAATAATTCATTACCTTATCTACATGTGGGTAGAGGCCCACAGGTGAAGGAAGATTTTTGGCCTGCACTTTCACAGCTGGTAAACATGGATTGTGGTGGGCTAGTGACAGAATGAAGAAGATCAGTTTAAAATGTGCTTTACAACCAGAGGTTGCATTATTTTGACAGACAAGGGCTGTAAGAAAATTGTCAAAATCAATAATAATATGAGCCAACAGCCAAACAATAACAACTAAACTCAATCAACTATCTTAATCTGCCTGAACTCAAATCTTGTGGTCTATAAAGTGGGAGTTTATCTGTGTGTAATTCAACCATCATGTTAGACTGAAGGAATTACAGTTATCATTAGATTTCCCGACAGCACTGGACAAATGACTTCTCACACTCAGTGTGACTTGAGACAAAGGATAAACAAAGACATTGAGTATGTTTACATGCACATAATAAGAGGACAATTATCTTATTATGATATTATAAAAATCAGCTTATTACATTAACATGTTTCAAGCGTTTTAATTTACTTTTATTTGTGAAGTTTATCTATCACAGGTGGAGACATACGCACATACGAAACGGCAAAAAAAGACTTTAAAATCTGGTTTAAGAGCAAAAAAAACTACCTGTGCCAATCAGTTTTTGCCATTTATGGGCTTTACCCTATAAAAGAAAACCATTTTATGCATTTAAATGACCTTACACGTTATCAGTTTATTAAGCGTTTAGACTATGTAGACACACTCACTGTGCACTAAAATTAAAAAAATTGGTTAACACGACCACTCGTGGTGGCTTCACTCAGAGGTTGGAGAAGACAACCGGTGGACTAAACATCAAGCCTCTGCACGATTCAGGTAAGTGGAATAAAATACATTGTAAATAAACATTATTAAAACAGATTGTGAAGTCATTCATTCAAAACTTGCTATGACCTAAGCCTAAATGACTTAATTTCTTTTTAGAATTAAGACAACCTTAGCAGGAGAGCCCCAGCAGTAACTTTCTCTCAAGCAGATGAGCAATAAGTTGCTTTGTATGAACACCACCCTAACAATCAAGGTAAAAGAGCATTAAACATTAAAGGTATTGCGGAGAATTTAGGTTTTCCGGGTGGATCATCAAGACTATTGGTCCTCCTAGTTGTCAATCTGGAGTGTTGCGCAATTGCATTTTTTTTAAAAAGCGGAGACGGCGTTTCTTTTCTAAAATTCGAGAAAATCCTCCGCTACACCTTTAAGTGGAACATTTCTATAGCATGCTGCTTATAGCTAGTGAGAAAGATAATCTAATTGATCTACCATGCATATCCTTCAAATAACTTAACAGAACAACTGAACATGTATAATATAATTTAATATGTACATTATTAATAATAATTGTTAATAATATTTGTGAAATTATATGCTTGTGAATTCATTATATTTGCAATGTTTATACATTACCTGTTTTTAGGTAAACAGATTATCCATCAGTGGGTGCCTCAAGGTCGGCTCTGTAAATACTGTATTCTGCATGTTTCCGAGCACACGTTTTCCAGGACACACTAATATTAAACAGAAAAACAACATAAATCAGTGTTAAACACAAACAAATTTTAGGTAAATTAAATAAGGTTTTCATTTTCAATCAATATAAAAGAAATAAACGCAATAAAAAACAATGTCAGTGACGTAATAAATATGTGTAAATTTACACGCATCATTTATTAAGCATTATAAAAAAATCCAGCAATATGATTAAACTTTGGTTATTTGTTATTATGCCTGCATTCAAATGGTTGCAGGTTGGAGCAGGAAGTTAACCCTTCTGTCGCGCAAGCGCGAGCATAGACAGTGGTCGCGAGGCCATTCGTACGTCACGTGAGCGCCATTTTCATGATATGACCGTTTTTCCTCAGGCACACTTCAACATTTTCTTCGCATTTAACATCATTATTAACATGTAAATAATATAATTCGTAAACATAACGTTTATGTTCATTTATAATATGTTTTTTTTTTTATTATTGTTGGCTTTAAGTTAATTTGTCTGTCAGACTCAGTTTGTTCGTGTTGGTAAGTAACTTAACGTACGTTATTAACGTTACGCTAGCCTTTTGTCATGTATGTGTTGTTAGAAACTTATAAAAATACGAATTAATTCACAGATATAAATAACTTTATAGCTAATACAACTGATAAAATATATTAACTTAATTATCAAACTACTTCGCTATAAAACTTTAAGGCTTCTTGTGAATACCGGTCGTTTACATAACGTTAACTTACTCCAAGCAAGTCGGACAAGAAGATTGATACATTTTATAACTCAAGTAACTTTAAGTTAAACAGGGGCTGGTCTAGGCTAACTTAGCAAATTTTTACCCCACCACCGCTGAGAAAACGTTTACATGTTCAACGTGCCTTGCCTTCAGGATTTGCAGCTCGATTTTGGCTTGCATTGATAAACGTTACAAACAAACAAACCAAAAAAAGAATGATCATATACGACAATCAATCTTTAGATCCACTACATGCATAACATGTTGGTTACTTACCTCTACTGATGAAACTCCTTCGTCAGCGTTGTAACTTCACATGTTGGTTTTGGTAAATCACACGAGGCCAAAGATCGAGGTGAAAAAGAGAAATAAATCGTTCTGCGATCGTTTAACGCGATGAGACACGAAGCCTTAAAAGCCACAGGCTACTCCAGCCCAAAGCCCTTGTGTCCGGCTTCACGTGGCTTAGCCTTAACCAGTATGACATCACAGTACCGCGTGATTACACTGTTTCGTGGGCTTTTGAATCACTCTCGCGGTACTTCAATGTCTGCGCATGTGTGCCTGAAGTCAATCACTCATGCTTGTAACAGGGGTAGCGTTTGTGCGCTCAGTGATTTAGGGTGTTACAAAACAAGATTATTACATATATATTATCAATTAGTATTGTAATAAAGCTTTTTAAATGTTTGTTAATGATTAAGTGTCATTAACAAACTCTGATTTAAAACATCAATATATATGCTACGTAAATTTTCCTTAAATCATCAAAACATCCAAAATCAATGAAACAAAAACAACAACAATGTATTTAAGATGAGACACATTCAGCATTTATAATTTTTTCTCTCTTTTTTGTTTGACTTTGTTTTCTACAGTAGCCTGTTAACAGTAGACCAAAGGTATGATGATCAATTATAAATGCAATATGGTTGAAAGGTCAGTAAACAAACAACAAAAAGGTAATTTCTTAATAGAATGTCTATACATTTTTTGCTTTTGTTACATATTTCATACATCAAAATCATTAAACGTTAATAATTATGTATTCCAACTTGTTGCAGCTTGACAAAAATGTAGCTTGAAGGAGAAGGGACAGCTGAGTAACAAAGTCCTGGTATGCAGACGACGATACTATTACACTGACAAGAGTGTAATGATGATGGAGACACAAGCCAGAGAAAGGGGGGACCAAACACCAGGCCAGAATTCTGCATGAGTCAGGTAAGCATAATGAGTTACAGCAGTGGTTCTCAACTCTGTTCATGGAGTCCCACTGCTCTGTGCATTCTGTATGTCTCTTTGATTTGACAGACTGAGGCTGCGTCCAAATATCACTTTGTGCATCCTATCGTGCATCATGTTCTGGATGTAAAGCATGAGACTTTTAATTGTATGTTAACATTTCTATGGTGTTCACTGCATTATTGTTATGCATTTTGTGAAACATCTGCAACATTGTGTCGTTTATTTAGGGACTACTGAATAAATAATACACTTTAATAAAGCTACATACTCAAAACAAAGAGCTTTTTTACAGGAGCAAAGAATTCTGCATCTAAAAGTTTGATATAAGCAAATGTTCATTTCAGAGTGTTCATTTTATTTACAGAAAAACTTAAAAATGTTAAATATAAATTAAAAGTAGGAAATAAAACACAAATACGTTTTGGTGCAAATTGCTGGCACTACCTGGATTGAAATTTTTACCCATGCTAAGTGTGTCCCATCGGATGAATAATTCTACATGCACGCTTGGGATCTTCACGCCCACTAGAATACTTAGGCCAAATACAAAAAAAAAACCGTAATGTAAGTAGTCTAGTGCAAAGACAACAAGTGTGAACATTTGGACACAGCCTCAGTTCAGTTCATGAAGATCTCTACTAATGAGCTGATGATTTGAATAAGGTGTGTTAAATAAGGAAGACATACAAAATGTAAATAGCAGAGGACCTCAAGGAACAATGTTTAGGTACAGTTACACTGTATAAAACATTAACTAAACAGACAAATTATTTGTCATAGCTTCAATAAACAAAAGAATGTCACCTGCATAGTAGTGTACCCTACTACACTTGGTCTCTGCAACAGTCCAGTTTAGTTCATGGTAGGGGGGCATATTTAGAAACATAAATATTTTCAAATTATTTGCGACCCTTACAAAGACACTAATTTCCCACAGCCAGCAACAGCACAATGTTTGTCTGACATCACAATCTTACTGTTATTACAACTTTATGATTGTCAACAACTACTACTTTAGACTGAACACCAGTGGGCGGAGCCAACGATATAATGATGTGCTGTGTCTTTCTGTGGGGGAGGTCAAATGAAAATTAATTTAGCTAGTGACATCACTACTCCAGCCATTTTACATTCGTAAAAGAAGAATGCTGTCTGCGATTCACTTATGTTTCCATGATTGCAAAAACCTTTATCGAAGTACATATACAATTGTTTAAGTGTCATAATTAAAACATGCCTAAATTGGCAGTGACCCTGGCTTAAGTCGATACAAAACTCAAGTGCAAATCATGACACTCATATTAACTGTAGTTTTGCAAATTATTGTAACACCGATATCAGATATGAATAGTGTCTTATGTAAATATAAAAAGATCAGAAAAAAAAATGAATATAGTCAAAAAAAATATGATCTGTGCATTAAGATTTGCATTGTAAATGCAGTCTTATTGTTACGAAAAAACTTGGTTATTGCTGGAATCATGAATGGTCTGAATAGGATTGGAGTTTGTTTACTTGTGAAACTTACCTGCACCACCATTTACAGATCCAGTGGGTGCAGATCATCATACAGATGGTTCAAGTGTGGATCCACCTAATATTCAAGGTAAAAGAGCATTTGTTCACAGCATTATCTAAGAAAACATATCACTAGATATTACATATTAAATGTTAATGTCTGACTCTGATCCATACGAAACAGATTTTCTGTCATGGGACACTCGGCTAACCATCAAGAAAGAACACAGTAGGTTAACAGGAATCTGACCTCACGTTTGATCATCACAAAATTATGGCAGTACATTACACATTTAAGGACTGTTATTCCTCTGGCTGATTTAAAAATACCCAAAAGTTCTTAAAAAGAAGCAGCCCTAGTTATTTTGGCTTGTTAAACATAAACTATATAGACATAACTATTGCGACACCTCCTTCTAATAAACAGGTTTAAATACTTTACTTATTTCCATGAGCACAAATCTTAATGCTACAGCATATGATATTCTAGAAAAACCGTTTGATGCTAAATTTATAGCAAGAGTTTTGGCAGGGCCCTTTTTAATACCAACTTAAGAATGACCCTACAAACAAAGTAAGGTTCAAACAGAAAATTAGTGATTCAGTCTGGTGTGGAAGAACTTTGACTGGTCTGAATAGACCTTAACTCAGCTAACACCTTTGATATGACTCAAAGGTTTTTAGCCAAAAACTCATCACCTAAACCTATCAATAACTTGTACAAGAAGCTGTAGTCATTTCGGAACAGAAAAAGGCACTTACAAAACTGTTGCAACAAAAATCAAAATCAAAATTCTTTGTATTGGTATTATATGGTATAGCATTTATATTTGTTTTGATTGGACATACTGGAATAAATAAACATGTTTATTAGAATGAGGCCTCCCAATACTTTTGTCTAGTGTATTTGCCACAGACAGGGTAACGCAATCCTTAGAGTGTGCTTCTTTGTAAATGTGACAAATGAAAATGACCTGATCCATCATTTCCAGCTCCAGTGGGCATCCATTATCCATCCAGACCCTCATACAGATGGTTGGAATTTTGATTCACCTAAAGTACCATGCAAGGTAAGAGAGCATTTGTTGACATAATTAGGAAGAAAACATAAACGCATTGTTCATGGCATTTAAATACAACATAACACTGTTTAATACTACCTTTTCTGTTCAATCCATAGAGCACTCATTTTCACTCTTGAGACCATGGTGTGACCTGCAAGGTCGAATGGAGAGTAAGTTGCCTAAAAAAAAAATAATAATAAATGTATTTAAAATCGTCATTAGCTAAACATCAACATGTCTGAGGCAGATGCAGGTCTGATAATCTGTCCAACATTCAAAACCTCACAGTAAATCTACAGTCTTGAGTACTGTTTTAAATCAATGTATACATATGCTCATTATGAATTTTAATAAAAAATACTAAATGTATATAAAAAGCCTCAATTCAATTATTTTTTTGATATTGCAGCTGTAAACGAGACAAACTTGGAGTCACCTGCCTTCACTGGTTCAGTTGTTAGTCCAATTACAGATGGAGATTATAGAAGAGGATGATGTCTTTTCTCCAACATCTTTCTAGACTGATAAAAGATCTAGACAGGCTTGAACAAAAGTTAACAGAGGGGCTTATATAGAGAATGGTAAGAACCATTTTATCCGTCAAACTTTTTACCAATTATTGTAAACATAAACAATATTATAGGGCTTAATTTGTTTTAAACATTACTTCAATGTACTGTATCTGTTTAAGGTGAGCAGCTACACATAAAAGAAGAACATGGAGAATCTGCCCAGAGGTGTTAACCAGCAATGCAGCTATACAACTAAATTGATGCAGGCGGAAACAATGTGTGTATGTTATGTCCAAATGTTGTTATGTTCAAATGTTTTACAATATACTTAAACAGGTGGGCCTGTCATTATTGCATTAGTCAAGTACAACTGAGTAGGTTAAGTTTACATATCAACGTCAATAAATATATATAAATAAATATCAGTCTTGACAGCAAACATAATAATGTTAAATAAAATAATAATTACAGCTTTTTAAGAAATTTACACGGGCTCAAACTATCAGTGAAATTAACTATCAAAAACCTACAATAACCACAGACACGTGAATAAAATATCTAATGTGAACTAGCTAGTTACTGTACATACATTGCTTATTATCAACGAAATTTCTAGTTAACTGATCCCACACCCAGCATTATTAAAATGTATTATTACTACATACCTTAAACAAATGTTCCCTTAAATCGCCAGACCAGGACAGGTTTCTTTCTTGCCCTTCTTCTTTTGCATTGCGACGTCGATATAAGTGCATGGTGTGGTGTAGCACGAATTTAACGCAAAGACGCTCATATTAATAATATACACGATATTGACGATTAATACGGATGATTTTATCTTTGTTTGACATTCTAATCAGAGTTATATTGAGGAAACAAAGAAAACATATGACATAGTTTGTAAAATTAAATTTTCCTTATTTTTGTAATGGTTTCTTTTAGAATGCAGCTGCTGCAGATGAAGAATCTGTCCGTCTACCACTGAAGGAGACGCGGAAAATCGGGAAAAGATGTTCTTTGCCCGAGGAAGCATTTGATTAATTTAAAGATATTGTGTTTCTTTGTATGTTATAGAAAAACCTTGCTTTTTGCATACACTCGTGTAAATATGCATCTTATGAATGTTTTCCTTTGTCTAATTTTAATAAATTTTACGCAATCAACTGCCTGTTTTATTGAAAAAACTGTTTTAATTGTTGTCAATGATATATTGTAATAATATGTGTGTATAACTGTGTAGAAGATGTAGTTTAGAGCAATTTATTTTTAATGATCTTTTAATCGTCTTTAAAAACTCTCACAAACATCTTAGAAAGAGCTCGATTAAAGCTCTTATAAAGATCTTTTAAAGATCTAAGAAACATCTCGGAAATATCTTAGAAACATCTGCTAACCATCATTCTAAATATCAAGCGTCTTGAAAAGATCTTAAAAGCGTCTTCAAAACGGCTGGGCTCGTACGTCTCAGATACGTAATTCATATGGGCAAACGACCTTTATAATACGTTTTCCAGACGGAATGGAAATCTGAGTGATTACCTCGCAGATACGTATCTGAGACGTACGTGTGCTATCTGGGTCGCTATCATTTTATAAAAGTGTAAAATGTTTGGACAGATCTTGCTGCTTTTACACAATTTTGACAAGCAGGTGTCACCGACGTGTATGGTGTTTCGAACGCTTAGAAAAACTAAATCAATTTGCAAAGCAATTGATTCAATTAATTCAAAGCTTCAAAAAGCTTCGTTTCTCCCATTAACTAGCCATTTTATAAACTCCATCCTCTTTAATTAGGGTTTAATACATCCGTAACATCAATCAATCAGAATGCAACTGTTCTAAATTACTCATCAAACCTTTTTTAGTTACAGTTTATCAAACACATCAGAATCAAATTTGAGATGTAAAGTTATATTTCCAACCCATTTGTTTGTTTATTTGTTTGTTTGTTTTGTAGGGATGGCTGACGCGAAACAGTCGTTCCGAAGCTTTGCGAGATCCCGAAGCGCAGATGTGTCGAAACACTGATCCGAAGCGTGATTCAAAACACCCATGTCACGTGACTATGACCAAACGAAGCCTCGAAGTGTTTCACTAAGTGTTTCATCAGGTGTGGTCTGCCGAATCAGCGTTTGATTGGCACGGTCGGGAACAGACAACACAATCGCACATATCTATAAAAGTGAAATAAACGCATATTGACCTTGTGGGTTTTTGTGAGAGGAGTTTTTCAAAGGCTGGAGAAATTATCTGTAAAAAAAGAAGTAGGCTAAGTCCTTCCACACACAGCAGATATTTATATGTGACATGGTGGCTTGATATATTTTATTAATTTCTTATTGTTTATGTGGTATTTATCTCTATTCAATTTATTTATTAAATAGACCAGCTTATAGTTATTGACAATGATGAGCCTAAAAGCTCATGTAGTTGTCAAACAGATGTTAAAACAACAACAAAAAATATGTAACTTAATTGTGACGACGGTAATAACAATGCGTTTTCCGGGGTTCGATCCAGCGGGCTTTTGCATGCGAGTCGAAGACATTATCCACTCTCCCACCTGATCACTCGTATAAATTAAACAACATGTGGGATACAATTTGTCAGCGCTCGTCTAAAACCTTGTCAAGGCTGCTCTATGGCAATACGTGCAAATGACCACTAGGTGTCACTGTGGAGGCGGTTTCGATTCATGTTTCGAAGCCTCGACACAATTGAATCAACTGTTTCAGTGTTTCACGAAGCCTCGCTCTGCCCATCACTATTGTTTTGTTTGATTGAGTACTTAAAAAACACATCAGAACAAATTTATTGCATGATAAATGCCTATTTAATACTCTCATACCTATCTAATGGTGCTACACTTCTGCAAGAGGGTGCCAGAACAACAATTACCCATAATACACTGCGAAATCCTCAGCCAATGGGATGCAAGTGTATTGGTTTTATTAATGTGTAGTAATGTTTATTAATGTTTTTTTAAGTAATGCTGACAAGACACACTTTTTTTGTTAAATGGACTAGATTAAATTTAGTTATATTATAAATATAAAATGTTTTACAGGCGTTTTGCCATTTTTTGTAATGCATTGCATTGTGGGTGCAATAACCCCTGCTGCACTCTTTCACTTTTGCTACTCTATCGCCATCTCTGTTTGAAACCTAAAATTACAACTTGTTTGCAAAGTTATTTTCTAAACATGGATGATAAATTTCAAACTTCTAAACTGTTGTCAGAACAAGATACAAGTGCTCAACTATTTTAGCATTCACACACGTTATTTAGTAGAAAGATATTATTTTTCCACCAATTTAATTACATTAAATCAACAGTTTGTGTTTGTTTTAGATTAATTTGAAGTCACCATTATCGCGATTACTGTTTCCTTTAGTTAGGCATTTGTCCCTTGACTCTTTTTGAACTGATTGTCCTCTTTCAGCAACTGCAACAGTATTTTATTAAGATTGCTTGCTGGCTGGTGGAGGAAGAAAATGTTCACATATTCAATATGGCCATGGCATGAAAATTTGACATTTTTTCCTGTTAAGTGTTATAATTTGGATCGAAGTAGTTCTCTAAATCTAGAAAATAAGAGAAAGAGCAGCCCAGTATTTTAGTTCTGGTAAACCATTCTTTTTTGCTTTGCAAATTGATTCAAGTTTTCGAAGCGTTCAAAACACCATACACGCTGGTGACACCTTCTGGTCAAAAACATTTTACACTTTTTACAAAATAATAGCAAGATTGTTCTATTTCACTTCAGTCAACATGCCACAGTATGGGTCAGCCTTGCTAAGGATGAGCTTTCAGGAGATGGTATTCCAAATTAACCACGCCCCGCTCGTTACATCATCTATATATACAGGTGCTAACTAGCTGCCTCTTTCTCTTTTTGCCTCCTGGCTATTGTTTGAGCTGTTTGATGGTAAGATTTTGCTACCTTTTTGTTTGTTTCTGTCCAACACAAGCCTCTTCACCTGTGAAGGTGGATGTTACTGTGTTGGCTGTGCCACATTTCTGTTGATTAGTTTAATGAGCCTCTTCACCCATGAGGGTGTATGCTACCACTTGGCATGCATTGATTAGCTTTTTGAAGGTAAGTAAGAGAGAATTGATTACTAGTGTCATTTAAAATTTTATATTTACTTAGTGTAATTCAATATATTAAAGGTGTCTTTTGTTTTGTTTGCAGTAAGCCACATAAGCCTCTTCACCTGTTAAGGTGAAAGCTATCACTTTGGAGCACTTACACTTGTGATTATTATACAATCATCCACCAAAAGGCCACTTTGTCTGTGAAGACGAATGCCATTTGGATTGATTTCTTTTGTTTGTTAATTCCTTTTGGAAAATGCAAGTGGAAAAAGATGTTGCTGAATCACCTTCAGAGATTCCTGCAGGCCAGGTGATACTTGGGCCTGCTCAGAATCCCAGAGAGGAAGGAGTGAAACGTAAACATGCAAGCAAACGCAAGCATGCAGAGGAGGACATCAATCAACTTCAGAGGCAAATGCAAGGCATGCAAAAAACTCTGAATGATTTGATGCAGGCTCAGCAATTTTCAGAAGAGGATGCATTGCCTGGAGAACCGATGTTTAAACATCCATTCCGCCACCCAGATGAGCTGTCTGTTGCAGCTTCTGGAGAGTTTGGGTTGGATGAGGATTTTATGCCATCAGAACCTGAGGACATCTCAGAATCAGAATCAGGGGATGGGGCCTCTCAAGGCTCAGATCTTGCCCCTTTAGACATTTCAGACAGGGCAGTTATTTTTAGAGCTGCAAAACGGGCGAACCTGGCCTCCCCGGTTGCCTCTACATCAACTTCTGTGTTTGACAGAGGTTCTCAACGCAGGAAAACAGAGGGATTGCCAATACTTCCAGACTTTGTGTCAGAGTTGCATTCTTCATGGGAGGCTCCCAGTTCTACTGCTCTCCCGAGGACACAGCTAGGTAACCTAGCAGGAGCAGCAGCCTACGGGCTTGCTACAGCTCCTAAAATTGGACCCACATTTTCTATACTGGCAGGTGCCACTGCAAGGGCTGGCAGGGATGCCACACACCCTAGCAAGCATGGCAGGCTAATCGATAGTCAGCTCCGAAAGGCCTATCATGCCTCTGCCTTATCAGCGAGGCTTGCATGCACCAATTCTCTCCTCTTAGTCCATCTAGAAAATTTGTTGCAAGAGATCTCTTCCACCTTGGCAGGTGAAGAGACCCCAGAGGCTTTGCGGGTGGTGGACATGCTAATACGAGGGACAAGTGCACATGCCCAGGCTCTAGGTCAGTCCATGGCTAGTATGGTTCAGGCTCGCCGCCAGGTGTGGATGTCCCAGGCTAATCTTTTGGACCAAGACTGCATGGCTGTATCTGCAGCTCCAATAATACCTGGGGAGGTCTTTGGAGCCCCTTCAGAGGCGGCCCTGGAGCAGTCCCGTAAAACTAGGGAGCTGACA
Organism: Paramisgurnus dabryanus; assembly: GCF_030506205.2. Classification (NCBI taxonomy): domain Eukaryota; kingdom Metazoa; phylum Chordata; class Actinopteri; order Cypriniformes; family Cobitidae; genus Paramisgurnus; species Paramisgurnus dabryanus. Next base: position 13,046,149 of record NC_133345.1, read on the forward strand.
CGCTCTCTGTGTCAAACACCAGCTATTAGGGCACCCCGCACTTCAGCTGGCAGCAGTGGTTGGGCCCAGTCATATTCATCCAACCAGGCCTATACAAGTCAGCGCCAGGCTATTCCCCAAAGGGCACCATTTGGACCAGGCCAAGGACTTCGACAGTCCTTTCGGGGGAAACGTCAGGCAGATCCCTCACGATCAGGGTTCAAAAGAAGTCGTCAGTGACAGTTACCAACCTCTGGCCCCACGGTTCACCAGTCACCATCTTCTCCACTGGCACAAATGCACCCAGTGTCCGTGGGTGCTGAGCACCTTAGAGTTCGGATACAGGCTCCAATTCCGGTCCAGACCACCCAGTTTTCAAGGTATTGTCCCAACTGTATTAGGAGACGCAATACAGCGCAAGTCTCTTGCAGCAGAGGTTTCAGTTCTTTTAGGAAAGGGAGCAATAACACGCCTGCCCTTGGGAAAATTGATAGGGCAGGGGTTTAATTCCACTTATTTCCTAATCCCAAAGAAGGATGGGGGCCTTCGCCCCATTCTCAATCTAAAAAAGTTCAATTGTCACCTGAAGAGGCTGCCTTTTCACATGCTTTCCCTTTCAACCCTGTTGACCTTTGTCAGACAAGGGGATTGGTTCACCACAGTGGACCTTCAGGATGCTTATTTCCACATCCCAATTCACAAGAGCCACAGGAAGTACCTCAGGTTCCAGTTTCAGGGCAACACATTCGAATACAACGTTCTCCCTTTCGGCCTGTCATTAGCTCCCCGGACCTTCACCAAGTGTATGGATGCTGCCCTTATTCCTCTTCGGTGCCAGGGCATACGAATAGCCAATTACCTAGACGACTGGCTAATTTGCTCCCCTACAGAGCAGCAGGCCAGGCAAAACACAGAGCTGGTTCTGGCCCACTTACAAAACTTAGGGCTGTCTTTGAACCGCAAAAAGAGTTGTCTTACCCCTACCAGGGTAGTAACGTACCTGGGACTGAATTTGAACTCTATGACAATGAGAGCATCTCTGACTACACAGAGACAGGCAGTGTTGAAACAATGTCTGTACCAGCTTCTCAAGAGGGAACAGGTTACAGTGAAGTTTGGCCGGAGGCTGCTTGGCCTACTGGCAGCAGCCACTCAGGTGGTGCCACTGGGGCTACTTTACATGCGCCCACTACAGCGATGGTTGAGAGCACACAGAGTAAGCCCATACGAAAATGGACAACGAATGATTCAAAGAAATATTGATTGTCTTCCTGCAATCCAGTGGTGGCTGTCAACTCCAGGCCTGAAGGAGGGAGTTGTCCTGGGCCCTCAGTGTTCAAAAGAGACATTAACAACAGATGCCTCACAGACAGGCTGGGGGGCTGTCTGGAGAGGAAATCCAGTACAGGGACAATGGGAGGCCTCATTGAGAGGAACCCATATAAATCTCCTGGAGCTGGAAGCAGTTTTCCGGGCTCTGCTACATTTTCTACCTCAGTTTCAAGAGAAGCATGTAATGATCCGGTCAGACAGTACCACAGTGGTTTCTTACATAAACCATCAAGGAGGGACACGCTCACAATCCCTACACAGCAAAGCTCGGGATCTCCTGCTATGGGCACATGCTCAGGGGGTGTCCCTAAGGGCTGTGCATCTACCGGGCCAGGAAAACACTGCAGCAGACCTCCTGTCCAGGGGGGGGGGCCCAGGCCAGGAGAATGGCGTCTCCACCCTACAATAGTCCAATCCATCTGGAATCGTTTCGGAGAGGCCCAGGTGGACCTCTTTGCCTCACAAGAAACCACACATTGTCCCCTGTGGTTTTCAATGACGGGGCCCAAGGGACCTCTAGGGGTGGATGCCATGGCAAATGTATGGCCCTCAAAGCTCCTGTATGCATTTCCACCCTTTCCACTGCTGCCAGCAGTCCTGGCCAGAGTGAAGATCTTGAAGGCCAAAGTCCTGCTGATTGCTCCAGATTGGCCCCAGCAGTCATGGATGCCGAACCTGGTGACACTGCTGGAAGGATCACCGTGGTGTCTCCCAGTGAGGCAGGACATGTTGTCTCAGGCACAGGGCCAGCTCTGGCATCCGGATCCAGGGAGGTACAAGCTCCACATCTGGCCCCTAGATGGGAGTCTTCCAGAGCTTTTGGAAAGGCAGTTTTAACAACCTTGCAGGCAGCTAAAGCCCCATCTACAAGGCGACTGTATGCTTTATGCTGGGAAAGGTTCTCTAAATGGTGTCAGTTGAAGAACACTGACCCAGTTTCTTGTGAGATTGACTCAATTTTGTTATTTCTCCAGTCCTTGTTGGAATCTGGTCTAACAGAGTCAACCTTGAGGGGGTATGTAGCAGCTATTTCTGACTCCCATTCAGACCATGGGGGTTGCTCTGTGGGTTCTCATCCTCTGGTCAAACGTTTTCTGAAAGGGGCTCGTAGATTGTGCCCATCTCAAGCACGATTGATCCCCTCATGGGATCTAAGTGTTGTGTTAAAGGCCCTGACAAATTCCCCCTTTGAACCACTGGATAAATTGGGATTGGAACTTCTCACATTAAAGACAGCGTTTCTCTTGGCCATTTCCTCAGTAAAGAGAGTCAGTGAGCTACATGCCTTGTCTGTACACCCAGCATGCCTGAGGTTAGGGGAAGAAGGCTCATCTATTTCACTTCTTCCAAATCCCTCCTTTCTGCCTAAAGTTTTGCCCCGTTCCTTTGTCTCAAAACCCTTGATCTTGGAACCCTTTTGTGCCCCTCCACACACCTCTGAAGAAGGAGCCAGAATGCATCTGGTCTGCCCAGTTAGAGCACTGAGGGGGTACATTAATAGCACTCAGCACATAAGACAGACGGATCAGCTTTTTGTCTGCTTTGGGGACTCTGTTAAGGGCCAGCCGGTGTCCAAGCAGCGACTGGCAAAATGGGTGGTAAGGCTGATAGAGTTAGCCTACCAAAGCATGGGAATACCTCCTCCCAAAAGAGTTGTGGCACACTCTACCAGAGGGGTGGCTGCCTCCTGGGCACTGTTCAAGGGTGCCTCTCTAGAGGAGGTGTGTGCAGCAGCAGGTTGGAAGTCCTCTTTGACCTTTGCCAAGTTCTATCGTCTGGATGTTGCTTCTACAGTTACACCTTTGGTTCTGCAGACAGCAGAACAGGAATAACTTATGTTGGGAATATTCAAGGTATTACATTGCCTGGTGGTTTATTTTTGTATTATGTGAAAACCAATAAAAGGTTGTACTAACAGAATTGGTTTTCTCATTTATTGCCCCGCTACTTCTATTTTTCCCCTCATGACCTTATTTGGTATACTGTTGACCCATACTGTGGCGTGTTGACTGAAGTGAAATAGAACGGAGGGTTACGTAGGTAACCTAGGTTCTATGAATGAAGTCAACACGCCACACAGTGTAGTCACTCGGGGAATTCTTGCCGCCAGTCGGAAAAGAGAAAGAGGCAGCTAGTTAGCACCTGTATATATAGATGATGTAACGAGCGGGGCGTGGTTAATTTGGAATACCATCTCCTGAAAGCTCATCCTTAGCAAGGCTGACCCATACTGTGGCGTGTTGACTTCATTCATAGAACCTAGGTTACCTACGTAACCCTCCATTCTAAACATAGGTTTTTAAGAAAAATAAATTATTTAATTTAATTAAGACATAATTTAAAGTGTATTTAATGTGTTTTTAGTTTTATTTATGGCAAACAAATCATTAAAACTTCCTTTTTAATGATGCACACTTTTGTCATTAAATCTGTCTATAAAAAAAGTAGACAAATGGTAGTGTTATTAGTCAGAAGGATGAATGTTTATGAACTTTTATAATAAAACTGACCCGAGTTCACCTACACTGTTCATTAGTGATCAACTCCCCCTATTGGTGAATCGTCGGATTTTCAAAACGTTTCGAAACAGTTATGACGTAATGAAGCCTTGTTTGCTAAAATCACGTGACTGGCCAAGCTCCGAACCAATGATTCGAATCAAAAGATTCGTAAGGGGTTGTGTACACCAAAACTTTTACGCCCGCGGCCGGCGCATGTTTTCAATTGTTTCCAATGGAAGCTCTGCGTTTTTCAAATAAGCCAGCAGCTAGCGGGTTTTTTCCGCGCTGAAAACCGGCGCTTAGCGGTTTTTCCGCGCTCGGCGCTGAGCGTCGAGAGTTGAAAGAGATTCAACTTGGGGAGAAAAGCTCCGCTCGTCAATGTCAGTTCTCACACGGCCGCCCAATCACAGTGGAGGAGGGGCGGGACATTACCACAGCAACCAACCGGCTCGCAGCTGAAGTATCACAGCTACCAAAGTGCAGAGCGGAAGAAAGCTGGTATATCAATTGACTACATTAATAATGACTTTGCGTATTAAACAAACTGTCTGCTTAATCAGATTAACAGACCCGCGTCAGTTACTTCGCTACGCCACAAGCAACACTTGATTCAATTAGAAAAAGCTTTTTTAAATGTCTCGCGTGACGTCTGGTATATTAACTGAAAAAAAAATCGCTTTGAAGTGGCCACACCTTAAAGCTGACGTTTTCAGAAGAGCACCTTGTTGTTTTAAGATCTCATTTTGTCCAACATTGCGTCCTATGACAGATATAATACTTATTTCATTATTGCTCTGTGTATGTGTGGTCTTCATCAATCATTTGAGGTTGTGTGTTGATTTCACCTCTGAATATTTCCTCTTATAGGTCCATCATCCTTGCATGCGCTATACACTCAAAAGCATTGGTAAGTAATTTCTTTCACTTTTGTACTGCTGTTAGGAGCTAAATCTTATTTTTGTAACTAATATACATGTATTATTCTTTGACTCGCAGTAATCAAATATACAATGGTTGGTTAATTTGTTTTCAGATAAATGCTGAATTTAAAAGAATCACTACTGTCTTATGTTCCTGTGTCACCTGGACCTCCAATCCAAAAACCTGATGAAACTCTTCTATCAGAAAGGAGGACAGCTAGCAAAAAGACTTCAAACAATTAATGATCAAATGACAGATGTAAGTAATATAGATTCATAGACATAAAAATGTGTAAACATTGTTGGAAGTACAGAACGTTTAGTATGTTTTAGTTACAACATCTTTTGGCACACGGGTCATTAAAACACCTGGGAAGATTTAAAGGGGTAGTTCACCCAAAAATAAAAATTCTCATCACTTACTCCCTATCATGTTGTTACAAACCTTTATAAATGTCTTTGTTCTGATGAACACTAAGGAAGATATTTTGAGGAATGTTTGTAACCAAACCAATTATAAGCCCCATTCACTTCCATAGTGGGGAAAAATTATACTATGGAAGTGAATGGGGCTCATGAACAGTTTGGTTGCAAACATTCCTCAAAATAAATATCTTCCTTTGTGTTCACCAGAAAACAGACATTTATACAGGTCTGTAACAACATGAGAGTGAGAAAATGAGAGAATTCACTTTTGCTGTGATTGTCAGGTATGGTAGCACACACTCGAAATGTGGCCTCTTCATTTAACTCATTCCAGTGTAGTAAACGCGCACACACACCTGGAGCAGTGGACAGTGCAGCTGCCTTGCTTTGTAACCCATGTATTTGTAACCAATTGTAACATGCTGTGGCAATGCACATGGGTCTGTATACTTACTTTTATATTTGTTTGCATTGTACTAATTTCCAATGACACTTTTATTGTAACGGTAACCTTTTTTTTCTGTTTCTTTAACTACATTTGTCTGTTTTGTACAGGGCATGGATGAAGTCAGCATCAGTGAGGTCATTTGAAGACACCACTGTTGGGATTTGTGCTCTCAAACAACATGCTTCTTGTGATGAAGAAGAGGATCTTTGTATAGTCCTGGAAGCCATGAAGGTGTTGCAACATCTTGCCATGTTGTTTGAGCTGATGTATGCCTTAAACCTGAGCTATCCTGATCTCCGCTTTATTTTTGAGGAAATCCAAAAGATTTTAATGGAACTGCATTGAGAGTAACTTTAACGAACTGTTTCTTTCAGTGAAAGGATCAGAAAGACTGTGCTGCTCATTTTTTACTTTGTTTATCTGTTTTAAGTGTTTTCTCTTATTAATACATTAACAGTTTGCTGCTCAGAGTCGATTTTGGAAATGTTTGTTGTATTTTGTTTTTGTTGAATCTTTGATTAACAGTTTATACAAATGCTGTAGCTCTGACTTTCATAAGGATTGATATTTTCCAGTTTGTAAATCCATTTTAAAAATAATAGTACTTACTGTTTTGCATGTCACTTGGAATGCAGTGTTTGTGCTTTAGCACTTCTAAATCTATTGTGATAGTAACTATTTTAAACATTTGGGTCAGTTTCACAGATGGCTTTTCCTAGTTCCATGCTTTTGCAATGCCTTAATTTGAAAACATATTGCACTGACATATCTTGACATATATCAGTGCCATTGTTTTGTCTAAAGATGTACTCCAGTGTTGATTTTGTAAGGTAGGTTTGTTTGTAAACTTTTTTTGTAAAACATCTTAATATAACTTAGGGCCTAGTCATGGCTTAATCTACAACCTTTCTGGGAAATTGCCCCTTTATGTATGTACTGCATGTGCTGATTGTTGTAATAGTAATTGACTGTTATTGAATTAATGTGTAGTGATTTAAATGAATTGATGATCTGAAAGCAGTGGTTTGCCTCAATATCACTAAACATTTGTACAAAACTCTTTGCTTTTTATGCCAATGCAAATGTATTTTGTATTTAAAAAACAATAAATAACATTTGGATAATTATGGGTGATTATTCTGGTGCCAAAGACATAATGAAATTGCTTTAGAGTTACATAATCCCATAATATAAGCATTAAAAAAGCATGTTGGAATTACAGATGAAAATCTAGTCCCCTTACATAATAAAATTATTTAAACATTACAAAATAAATGTGTTATAGTAAAGAGAAATATCACTTTGAGTCAACATATTTATATTAGACTACTTAAAATAATTAAAATGTTTTCTGACACATAAAAATTAATTGAGGACAATTATGTTGGTTTTACCCAATCGCATTATGTGGGACCGATGTACACATTAAAATTAAGTAAATTGAAAGGATTTTTTTCAGTCACTAACATTACAATGTCAGTTATGTATAAATATATAATTTATCATTTCATTACACTATACATCATATAATTAATATGTTAATTTGTAAAAAAATACATTTCTCTTGAATGCATGTGCATGCTTCATTGTTTTATCATATGGTTTACTACTGAAAATAACCAGCTTGCTACACCAGCTAAAGCCAGGCTGGGAGACCAGCTAAAACCAGCTTAAGCTGGTTTTAGCTGGTCTCCCAGCCTGGCTTTAGCTGGTGTAGCAAGCTGGACTTAACTGGTCAATCTGAAGGACCAGCTGAGCCACCAGCTACCAGTAAATGCTGGTTTTGGACCAGCTACCATGTTCCAAAACACAGCTTGAGCTGGTCAAGCTGGTTTTTCCAGCAGGGACTACAGTTTTTCTCGATTGCTAAAACACTATAACCAGGCTTTTGAACTAAAATTTCAAAACCATAACGACATTTTTCAAGAAGCACAATCATTTTGCTGAACTATAAACACTACTCCCCTGCTTTAACACACGAGTCAAATTTGGTTAACTGTTACTTACATTTACATTTTGTCATTTAGCAGATGCTTTTGTCCAAAACAACTTACAAGTGAACTAAACAATAGAAGCAATTATGGCAACACAAGAACAGCAATACATAAGTGCACTGGAAATAGTCTCATCAAGTCCAACACAATATATATAGCCAAGGGTTTGTTAGTAATTTTTTTATAGATAAAGAGGAAGGTAAATAGAGAAAGAGATAAAGAGAAAGGTAACTAAAGAAAGATAAAGAAGTCTTTGATTAGGAAGTGAGGTAATGGCGGAAGAGATGGGTTTTTAGCCGAGTCTTACAGTTTTTCTCAATTGCTAAAACACTAAACCATATTGTCTGAACCAAATGCTCAGTTGCCTGAACCCACTGATTGAATCAGTCACTCTTTTGGCAAAACCATAAGCACTTTTCACCTGTTTAGACACAACTTGCCAACACATTTTCATTGTGATGCACCCGTGCTGCATAATGGTGAGCACAGATGACAAAAGTCAAACACAATTACAGCACAAGTGTCACCACTTGAACACAACAACTCAAAATTGATGGCTAATGATGTGAGGGAACATATACAGTAAGACAGTTCAGAGAGCACTGGTTTGTGAGGCCCTACATTGGATAGAAATCTGAGATGAAGAGTTTGTGTGAGAGGAGGTTGACGTGGTCAGCGAAGACAAAGATAAGTAATATCTGATGAAATCAGAGCTACTGTGATTGATCATGTTTTGCACAAGATTTGTGATTGTGTGTGCTAAATGCACATTTTTTTTTGTTTCGCAACATGCATTTAGCCTACAGTAAACAATAAACATTTATTTCTCAAGCTTCATGTCCTGAGCATTGTGTTCCCTTTCAGTCGGTCACTACAACGTCATGTTGTGACCGACGAATTGGGAACTCGCTTAGAGAGACCAATCTGCTTCGTTTACTACTAAAACGCCAATGAACTTGGCATTGAGATATTTGCATAATGCTGGCGCCGCCCCGCCAAGTGCGTATATAAGCAGCAGGTGCAAATATGGAAATTAGCTTTTTCGCTTCGAAAGCAGGCATTGTCTACTACTGAGAAGCTACTTGCTCTTCTGGGAACGGTTGCTGAAGTTGATTGACAAGCAGTACTAACACAGCGGACACTCGCAGAATTCCACTGCTCTGTATCTTTTTTGATTTGAGTTTAGTGTGTGTGTTGCCTCTCCCTGTGCGCATCATCAGCTGAGCACCTAAAGAGTGATTTCCCTAAAGAGTGATACGTGAGAGCTCTGTGTCTTTTTAAAGACAGCCACTCTCTCGTATATTCGGAGATCAGCGTCCTTTTCAGGATAGCTTTTCCTCTGTGCGATCTTGGATGCGAGAAGTACAGGGATTCCAGTGACGGTCACGAGCGCTGTCTTCGTGCTTGGGCATCGAGCACTCCGAGGCTGCGTTCGTGGAGAGCTTTTGTTCTCTCTGTGAGAGCATAACCCTCTTGGATTGCGGAGACGACTGTCGTTTCTACGGGAACGACGTCCGCGTCTTTGCAGTGCGGACGCCGCCAGGATGCGTCCTCCACCTACTGGCCTTCTCATCCTCAGCCGGTTGAGGCTCCGGTGGAGACTCTAGAGTCGTGTTCTACGATTTCTGCAGAATCCATTGGACCTCCTTCTGGTCCCGTCACTTCTGCAGCATCAGAGGGGTGCCCATTTTTCCCTCCAAGGTGGAGTCGTCCCGGAGATGGCGGCCGTGCCCGCTCGAGCGGCGGAAACGGTAGAGTTGGAGAGATTAACCCCTTTCCGCCCGAACCGTCCCGCCCATATGATTGGTACTTCGGAGCTGCTCGGGCCTCACCTCCTGTGCCTTTCTTTCCCGACAGCACGAAGAGCTGACATGATTTGCGGCCGTCTCGGCTGTTAAGCTTTCACCCCTCACCTCCCTCACCAACGTGGACCCCTTCAGTGGAGCGGGGGGTTGCTATGCAGCTGCGTTCCTGGAGGGACCACCCAACCCTTCCCTCCCGTGTTTGTAGACAGCCGTCCGGTTACGGGCGCTGCCCATCAGGCATGCGGAGAGGCGGCTTAAGCCCTGCACGCAATAACGTTGCTACAGGTTCATTACGAAGGAGGCCGCGACCTTCAGTCGTGCGATGTCCACCACAGTGGTTCAAGATCGCCACCTTTGGCTGTGTCTGGCTTACATGACGGACGCAGACGAGAACAATTTCCTGAATGCTCCTGTCTCACAGACCGGCCTCTTCGGCGAGCCCGGGGAGTCGTACAGCTCCGCTGCGCAGACCGAGGCGATCTCCTAGGTCGTGCCCCGGCGGAAGAGAGCTGCCCTTGGTCCACCAACGCCAGCTCCTCAGTCTGCCTCTCGCCGTCGGCGTCCTGCGGCGGCCACCTCCGTTCCCCTCCTCGGACCCCATCTCGGCAGCGCAGGGGAACCGGTCGTCAGCAGCTCGCCCCGCCCGCTTAGCCGCTTCCCGTGAAAATCGGGAGTTTAAGTGGCCAGCGACGGGCGACCCGGAGTGGCAGAGGATCACTCTTCAGGAGACGGTGATTCGCTCCTTCCCCCGGTAGAGGGTCGGGTGGAAAATCCTTGGTTTGCATATGTTCCACTGGCTGTCCAGCCGGTACCCACTTAACCACACATAAGAGTGCATTCCTCTTTCCTCTCCAGGTCTCCGGAGGATCGAGAGAGCCGTGAGCAGGCACAAACCTGCTCACCCTACCTCTTCTCTATCGCCAGCGGGTGTTTTTCCGGAGTCTGCGCTCTCCACGCAGGAGACCAGACGACCGTCACCCTCAGCGGGCTCAGGTCAGTGTCACACACACACACATACTGTAGGTGTTTATGCTGTCACAGTAGACGCACCGGCAGTCTCACCTGTCTCGCTTTGCTGCCCCACCGCGGGTACTTCGGTAGTGTCGTTAATTCTCCTCGTACGGTTCCTGGGTGCTTGGCTTCTGTTCCCAGCCGTCTCGTTGGGTTTTACGCACGATCCACCTCGGTTACGAAATACAATTACCGGCACACACCCAAAATTCTCGGGCATTCGTTTCACTATAGTGAAAGCGTCCGATGCACATGTACTGCGTGCAAAAGTCGATATCCTGCTGGCGAAGGACGTTTCGAGCCGGTCCCTCTTACCGAGATGATGATAAGGTTTTTCCAGCCTTATCTCATAGTACCCAAAATACGCGGCGGGTTACGACCGATTTATTTACGCACCGGATCTACAAATGTGATACTTTAGGATGATACGCCGAGGCTCGTATTTCAATATTCAGATCGGTTTGCAGCCTTAGACCTGTAGACGTGTACTTCATGTGTCCATCTCCCTTCGCCGTTTTTTTCGCTCTGCGTTCGTGGGGTGGGCATATTAATACTAAGTACACCATTCAAGCTGTCTCTCTCTCCCCGTGTCTCCATGAAAGTGCTAGTCACGGCATTAAAATCTCCAAGAGAGAGAGCGTTGTTCGCATTCTGCTTATATTTACGTCAACTTATAATAGCTCATTCTTGGCAGACGTGCGCGAACACAGAGATTTAATGCTTCGGCATCTCGCTCGTTTAAGTCATCAGGTCAACTGGGAAGAGAGCAACTTTGCCCCGTGCAGAGGATCCTTTTCTCAGTATGGAAATAGACTTGATCGATTTATTGGCGTGTTTTATAAGAGCGCACACCCAGTCAATTCTGACTTGCCTCGGTTTAGTTTGAGGGAAGAACGCGGTCCCTCTGAAACAATTTCAGAAGCTCCTGGACATATGGCAGCAGCTGCGGCTGTGACACCGCTCGAGCTGCTTCATATGAGACTGCTTCAGCGTTGGTTTTACGATCGAGTCTCGAGGAGAGCGTGGCGCAACGGCATACACCGTGTAACCATTAACCCCTGTGTGTCATTTCTATTTTTACCCCGTGGTCAGACCCAGCATTTCTGATAGCAAGATATGCCCCTGAGTTGGGTCTCCTTGCATTCTGTAGCACATGCGATGCCCCCAGCACGGGATGAGCAGCCACGTATGACGGGCTTGCAGTCTCAGGGGTGTGCATAGCACCCCAACTGCCGCGAGCGGTGCGCTGCGAGGGAAGGATGTATTAGCCGACACCGACAACATTGCGACTGTTGCGTTATTTACCGTTAAGGCGGTTTTTGCGCCCTCGTCACCTGTCGCATCTCGCTCGTCATCTCCTCCTTTGGAGTCAGAAGCATCTGAGGTCCCTTCGTGCCATTTACATCCCGGGTACGCTCAATACAGCGGCAGACGCGCTTCCCGAGCTGCGCGCCCCGGCGAATGGCAACTCCACCCCCAGACGGTTCAGCTAATTTGGAAGAAGTTCGGTCGTGCGCAGATATATCTGTTTGTGTCACTAACCGAGGGCAGCCTCGGCGTGGATGCGTTGGCACACAGCTGGCCGCGGGGGATGCGCAAATACGCATTCCCTCCAGTGAGCTTTATCGCACAGACGCTGTGTAGGTCAGGCAGGATGAGTAGAGCCTTTTACTGGTCGCTCTTTACTGGACGATCAGGAATTGGTTTCCAGAGTTAATGCTCCTCTCGACAGCCCTCCCTGGCGGATCCCCCTGAGGAAGGACTTTCTTTCTCAAGGAGGGGGCACATTAGGCAGCCGCGCCCCGACCGGTGGAATCTCCATGTATGGTCGTTGAGCGCGTGCAAGGTTTAGGTGATTAATCGCAAGCGGTATCTAACACCATTGACGCGGCTCGAGCACCATCCACAAGACGGGCTTACGAGTTTAAATGGAACCTTTTCGTCACCTGGTGCTCTTCGCAACGAGAGGACCCCCGAGAATGCCTCATTAACATTGTGCTTTCATATCTTCAACATAGGTTAGATGGTAGGATGTCCCTCCACCATTAAAGTTGATATCGCCACTATTTCTGCTCATCACTCACTTATCAACGGCAGATCAGTGGCCAGCATGATTTGGTTATTAGATTTTAAGAGGCACTCGCAGGCTAAACCCCTCCCGCCCCCCCTCTATTCCTCCCTGAGACCTGTCCATGGTGCTGAAGCCCTACAGGTCCCCCGTTCGAGCCTTTGCAGTCTGCGAATCTGAAGTTTTTGTCAATGAAAACTCTGACCCTGCTAGCATTGGCCTCCGTGAAGAGTAGGGGATTTACATGCATTCTCTGTTGACGATTCGTGCCTTCAGTTTGGTCCTGCTGTCTCACTGAGTCTGGACCAGGCTACGTGCCCAAAGTTCCCACCACTCCCTTCAGAGATCAGGTGTGAGCTTGCAAGCGCTGCCCCCGGAGGAGGCAGACCCAACCGTGGCTTTATTATGTTCCGTACGAGCTCTACGCCTCTACGTGGATTGCACACAAAGCCTCAGGACCTCCGATCAGCTCTTTGTTTGTTACGGTGGTCAGCAGAGAGGGAAAGCTGTCACTAAGCAGAGGATGTCTCATTGGATAGTTGATACTATCGCACTTGCTTATAATCTGCAGGGCATTCCTTGTCTATTTAATTTGAGAGCTCACTCTACTAGAAGTGTTGCCTCATTTTGGGCACTCGCTCGTGGTTCCTCGCTAACAGACATCTGCAGAGCTGCTGGTTGGGCGACACCTAATACGTTCACCTAATGTCTCCTCTCGTGTTCTTTCCTCGTTTGGGGAAGCACAGAGAACAGGCTCGCAGGTCGGCTTGCAGCCTCCGACTGCTGCTCCAAACTGAGCTCAGTATGGAAGGCCATTAAGGCAAAAATGCGTAATAATTTGATTTGTCTTCCTCCGCTGCCTTGGCAGCCTGATGTTGCGGAGCATCCGCTGCCAGCCTCTCACTAGCTGCATCCTCGCGAACCTGTGTTTGGCTCGGGCATCCACATTGCGTCCCACCGGGTTCCTTTGTGAGTATTTTTCCGTGGGGTTAATCCTACTAGCCCACATTTCCCTCAGCAGACCACTGCTTTGCTTACACAGCCACGGCTATCATTTATACCTCAACTATGGTTGAATTTCGCCCACCAATAGCCCTTAACATGGTGGTGGCTTCCGCAGCGTTCCTATCCCGCTCAGATAGGGCGCTACCCAGTCCCTCAGTGGCGTTTTGGTAGGGATTCCCAATTCGTCGGTCACGACGTGACGTCGTAGTGACCGACTGAAAGGGAACATTTCGGTTACGTATGTAACCCTTGTTACCTGAAAGAAGGGAACGGAGACGTCACGTCCCGTCGCCACAGGGCTGCTCCCTGCTGTTTATCAGCCGGTCACACTTTCCGGCTTTCTCAGGGAAATGAAGCTAATTTCCATTTTTGCACCTGCTGCTTATATACGCACCTGGCCGGGCGGCGCCAGCATTATGCAAATATCTCAATGCCAAGTTCATTGGCGTTTTAGTAGTAAACGAAGCAGATTGGTCTCTCTAAGCGAGTTCCCAATTTGTCGGTCACGACGTAACGTCTCAGTTCTCTTCCTTCAGGGAACGAGGGTTACATACGTAACAGAGACGTTTTCTATTTTTCTACGTAGTGTTTAGTGACTGCTCTGTAGTGTTTTTAATTTTGATTGACTCGGGGCACAATTTGACAACATAGTTCAGTTTTGAGCACAGATTGAACTGTTTTGAGGTGAAAGTTTGGTTTTGCAAGAAGAGTCTGAGGTTTTGTGAATGTAGCTTGAAAACTGGGTTTTGTGTTCACAGTTTAGAGAAAAGGAGAGCAGCTTTCAAGAAATGTGTCTTAGCAATCGAGAAAAACTGTAAAGACAGCTACAGTGTCAGCAGATCGTGTCATGACCGGCAGATCATTCCACAGTTGTGGAACAGTTCCTGAGAAGGTACGTGCTAGGGTTTTCTTCCCTTTTTGAGATGGCACCACAAGCCGTCACTTGGTGGCAGAGCGCAGTGATTGAGAGGGTACATAAGGCTCAATAAGTAAGCAAAGGTAATGGGGTGCTGACCCAGTGGTGGTTTTAACCCTCTGGGGTCTAAGGGGTTTTTAGGGCCCTGGGGAAGTTTTGACATGCACTGACATTTGTGCTTTTTTCAGTTGCTTAAAAACATATTAATGGCAAAAGTCTCATAACACTGTGTTCAGCACAAACTGGGCTACAATATTATATAATATTATTATATAATCAACATATTATATAATCAACATGTATGCTCCGCAGTCGACCCCAGAGTGTTAAAGGCCACCACTGGCCTTCAAAACTCTACACACAAATCCCTACATTTCTCAGTGCTTACACCATCTGATCATATGGAAAGCACTAGCATTCAATACTGTTTACTCAAGTCAGCACAGCTTAGGCTCAATTAGCAAACAACTACCAAGGTGGAAACACTAAGAGTCAAAATTGAACACACATCAATCAGATCCTTCAATAGATGGATAAAATTGCCTGAATCAGTTCACTGAGCTTTGGAACAATGGATCCACAGAGAAATAAAGGAATAGGTCGAAGAGGAGGAGGAGGAAGAGGGAGAGGAGGGGGAAAGAAAGAGGAACTGGTGAAGGAGGAGGAAGAGGACATGGTGAAGGAGGAGGGAGAGGACATGGTGAAGTAGAAGGAAGAGGAGGAGGGAAAAAGGAGGACGTGGTGAAGGAGGAAGAAGAGGACTTGGTGAAGGAGGAGGAAGAGGAGGATGATGTGGTGAAGGAGGAGGACATGGTGAAGGAGGAGGGAGAGGAGGAGGACATGGTGAAAGAGGAGGAGTGAGATGAAGGGCAAGGTGACAAGCAGTCTCAGATTAAATTCGAGCCAGTCAAGTTGACCATGTCCTTGTCCATGGTATGACTATGAGGGAGGCTGAGCAATGAGTAAAGCCTAATTTGAGTCGCTTCACTGTCGCCTCCTTCTTCATTGCCTTAAGGGAGGAAAACAGACAGGTGTACTTACAGTAAGACTGCTCTGTACACAAACTTTAGTGTGCATACACTGTTGGACTATGCTACTGGAATAAAGAAATGCATAAAATTGCCTTCAATACAGATTGACATATCATTAGATGAATGTCGGGGGTAGATCATGCAAGAGGATTTTACCCTTGCTGTTTGGCTAGGACCAATATAGCCTGTGATGTGGATGAGATTCTCTGAGATTTGGTTCAATAATAAGTACCTCAGTCTTATTGGAGTTTAGCATAAGAAAGTTATGTGCAACAGTGAACCGACTCAAATTACGCTTTACTCGTTGCTCAGCCTCCCACGTAGTCATACCATGGACAAGGACATGGTCAGCTAGAGTGGCTCGAATTTCATCTGAGACTGCTTGTCACCATGCCCTACTTCTCCCTCCTCCTCTTTCACCACGTCCTCTTCCGCCTCCTCTTACTCCTCCTTCACCATGTCCTCTTCCTCCTCTTTCACCATGTCCTTCTCCTCTTCCTACTCCTTCACCATGTCCTCTTCCTCCTCCTTCACCACATCCTCCTCCTTTTCCTCCTCTTCTGCCTCCTCCTCTTCCTCTCCCTCCTCCTTCTCAACCTATTTCTTCATCATGTCCTCTCCCTCCTCCTTCACCACATCCTCCTCCTTTCCCTCCTCTTTTGCTCCTCCTCTCCCTTCTCCTCCTCCTTCTCGGCCTATTTCTTCATCATGTCTTCTCCCTCCTCCTTCACTTTGTCCTCTTCCTCCTCCTTCACCACATCCTCCTTCTTTCCCTCTGCCTCTTCCTCTCCCTCCTCGTCTTCCTCCTCCTTCTCCTTGACCTATTCCTTAATTTCTCTGTGGATCCATTGTTCCAAAGCTCAGTGAACTGATTCAGGCCCTTTTATCTATCTATTGAAGGATCGAATTGATGTGTGTTCAATTTTGACTCTTAGTGTTTCCACCTTGGTAATTGTTCAGCAAAATGATTGTGCTTCTTGAAAAATGATGTTTTGGTTTTAAAATTTTAGTTTAAAAGGCTGGCTATAGTGTTTTAGCAATCGAGAAAAACTGTAATAGCAAGCAGCTCTTAATTAACAATACTGATTTTTGTGCCTATATACCAGTCTTCAGGCACGTGCACACATAGACATCAAAGGGGGCTTGAGCACCTGCCTGTTTTATTCCTGGAGAGAAAGTGCCCTTTTTTTCTGGGGTGCTTTTTAAAAAAAACAAAAATATGATCTTTATTCATATAACAACTGATGTCTGTCTGTTTCTTGTGTTTTTTACTTGTTGCTTATTTAATTTAACATGAATTTATTCAGAAATCATTTAAATGAGATTTAAACTCTTATATAAAGAAAAATAGCGCTATTTGTGGCACACAAACGGTTAACAGATGAGTCCCGCATCCAAAATTCAAATCGCTAATATGATTGGCTTTACCTTTCCTTAGTCCCGCCTCTCTAACTTACTTCGCTTTATGATTGGCTTGTGCTGCATTATTCGCGCTTCAAGCGCCAAAGCTCAGCCTGAACGAGACGCGATCATGTGCATGATTATGCAGGCAGCTACCGGTAAGTGTGTGAGGAAGAAAGCATTCTTATATTAACAGTTTTATGCACAAAATATGGGACACGTTACACATAACGATTCAGGGACATTGTTTTCCATGGCAATCCCATATTAACCTGAAGAGTTGCAAACGTGTAACAGTGTAGTGTATGTAGTTTAAATAGACTGCTTATAAAATAATAAAGCACAAACAATAATATAATTGCTAATTACAGTAGTAAGCTTTTTTTGCGTTTTTTTTGTAATGGCTTTTAAATAAGTATAATGTGTTATACTGGAGTGCTGTAGTAGATTGGGAAGAAATCTGATGGTTCAGTATTTTACTTGCCCAGTCTGAATTTTCACTGACATCACAAAAAAGTAAAATATAAAATACAAATAAAATAGGCCTTATCTATATTTGTTGTTTCTGACATGTGTAACCCTAATAAATATGAAACCTAAGATTAAAGGTGCCATAGGATGTGTTGTCATAATATGTTAAATTGTTCTTTGACAATTACATAGAAGGTATGTTGCTTTATTAAGTGCAAAAATTATCCAGAAACGTTTTTACATGTCAATTTACAACCCTAGAATTTGTCATTTGAATGAAATGGTCTATTTTTGCCCTATTTGAAAGTGTCATGAATAATAATGTTGAGCTCTGCTCTGATTGCTCTGAGGCTCATGTAAGAAGCTCACATTAGTAAACAGACCTTATATTTTGAGCCCTTATCAGACAAAAATACATTTTGAGTAACAACTAATCAGCTAAACGCTAGCATATGATATAGCATTTATTGGCATGTAGCGCTAACTCTGCAGTCACAACTTTTTTTAAAAAGAAAGTCAGAATTGCGTTAATATATATACTTTTTTATACATAATTATGAGAAGTGCCCTTTATTTCACTGGAGCCCCTGCCCCTCAAAATGTCTGTGCACGTCCCTGCCAGTCTTTGTCATGGTGCTTACTGTCTAGCCAGAGAGAGGTAAGTTGTCTTGTTGTGCCAAGGCAGACACGATGTTGGTATTCAGTTTTCACTGCAATTGTATGGTGGCGCAGTTGTTAAAAACAGTACCTTTGTACGGGAGGGACCCGGGTTCAAATCCAGACAAGCACAAGATTTGTATAGAAAGTGGTTTGTATAAAGTGTCAGTGTAAAGCAAATCTTCAATCCTGGTGTATAAATCACTGTAAATAGATTATGAAGAAATACTAAAATAGTATTACCTAAAATACACTAGAAGTCTGAGTTGAAGGTACTTCCAATGTCATTGCAAGCAATTTTAAGTATGTTTTAAGCATACTACATCTCACTCAAAGTTTTATTACAATACAATTTTATTATGCTTCAAATGTGTTTGAATGTCACTATTAGTAAAATACTAGTATTGCCTCAGCTTATTATAAGTATAACATAAGTGTAATTAAAATGTAATTTAGTTGCAATTGTAATGTTATCAAAATAAATTTCAAGTGCATATTGAATGTTCTGTTCTGTATATTTTCCAAAATTAGGGTAGATACTTAAAGGGACACTTCACCCATTTGCATAAAGCTTTGTATAGTTAGAACCCCAGTCATGTTTTTGAATGGTCATGCATCATTTTTATAGTTGCCGCTGAGACAGGAGAAATACAGATTTCAGTGTTGCACTTCCTTCTTTCAATGATGTAAAAATCATCATTTTGCATCATTGAAAGAAGGAAGTCCAATATCTTTGTTGAGGGGGAAAGACTACAAACACCATTTTTCTCGGTCAAATAGGTACCAAATTCTAAATGTATGTTACATTTCGACTACAAATATGACACACTTTCCATAAAGATTAATGTTTAAAGGAGCAGGTGAAATGCTCCTTTAAGTTGTACTTAAGTATACTTTGAATAGTTCCACTTTAGCACA
Organism: Paramisgurnus dabryanus; assembly: GCF_030506205.2. Lineage (NCBI taxonomy): Eukaryota > Metazoa > Chordata > Actinopteri > Cypriniformes > Cobitidae > Paramisgurnus > Paramisgurnus dabryanus. The sequence goes on from NC_133345.1 coordinate 13,065,032, forward strand.
ACAAACGAGAGTTACGTATGTAACTACGGTTCTATGAATCCCGGATGACCACCAGAGGTGGTGCTTAAAGGAATAGTCTACCCTTTTGCCATATGTTATTACCTAAACCTAGAGAAATTAATACATACCTATCTTTTTTCAATGCGTGCACTGTACAGCGCATTGTGAATGTGTTAACATTTAGCCTAGCCCCATTCATTCCTATGGTACCAAAAAAGTTTTATTTTGTGGCACCATACTTACTGTTATAACAGTCTTTAAATAGGGAAAACACGGAAGTGTTTGGTGGCTTCCCTGTTTGGTACCATAGGAATGAATGGGGCTAGGCTAAATGCTAACACATTCATGACGCACTGTACAGTGCACGCATTGAAAAAAGATAGATATGTATTAATTCGTCTAAGTTGAGGTAATAACATAGTTTAATATGGCAAAAGGGTAGACTATTCCTTTAAGCACTGAATGATCCATCTCGCGCATGCGCAGGTCGAGTGTTTATACCAACAAAGTCACCTGTTACCCCTGATGACTACAGAGAGTCTATAACTTCCGGTGACATCAGAGGATCTGTTCCTACAGAATCTTCTCGCGAGTACACAGGGATTCTGAGTGACAGAACGCTCTGGCGGTCATCCGGGATTCATAGAACTGAAGTTACATACATTACTCTCGTTCTATTTCATCCCTACTGACTGCCAGAGGCGGTGCTTAAGCACTGGATGACACATATCAAAAAAGTCACGGGGAATTTAGCACATACCTTATTGAGAGGAGAGCGCAGAGCCCGGCAACAGGACCACCTCCAGTGGATAGGGGGTGGCGACATTCACCCGGTAGAACCTGGAGAAGGTACTTAGTGATACCCCTGATGACGCCTCACAGATGCGCTCCAGGGGCACACCGTGCAGGGCCGCCCATGAAGTTGAGACCGCCCTGGTAGAGTGGCACCTCACCCCAAATGGCAGGGGGTGACCACCTGGTTTATATGCCTGGGTGATTACATCCACCACCCAATGAGACAACCGCTGTTTGGAGAGATCACAGCCCCTCCTAGGACCACCATAGCAGAGGAAGAGCTGGTCTGACTGCCTTATACCCGTAGTCGCGACCACGTAGGTTCGGAGAGCCCGTACAGGACACAGCAGCCGTTATCTGTCCTCCCCTTCTGGGGGAGTAAATTGCGCCAGGTGGATAAGTTGGTTAAGGTTTGATGATGACAAAACCTTCAGGAGAAAAGCTGAATTCGGCCACAGGGTAACCCCCAAGCCATCGGAGTTCCACCTCAAACATGAGTCACTCACAGAGAGCGCATGAAGTTCCCCAACACGCTTCGCTGATGTGATAGCAAGAAGAAAGGCAGTCTTAATAGAGACCCACTTCAGCTCTGCCTGAGCCAGGGGTTCAAAGGGAGGTGAACATAAAGAATCGAGCACCAGGTGTAGATCCCAAGTTGAGACGCGTTGTGCTTGTGGGGGGCGTAACCGCCATACACCCTTCAGAAAAGGGGACACCAATCTGTGACACCCCACTGTGTCGATATCCACCCAAGCATGTCGAGAGGAAATGGCTGCCACATATACCCTCAAGGTACCCGGGGACCGGCCGCCATCCAGGAGTGACTGGAAGAACTCTAAAATCTTTGGAACTGAACAGTGCACAGAATCCACATTCCTGTCTGAACACCATGTAGTAAACAGCTGCCACCTGTTCTCATACTGCGCCCGGGTAGAAGGCGCCCCCTTGCATTCAATATGGTATTGCAGACGCCATCTGAACACTCAGTCAGCAGCGGGTCTGGCCCTGCAGTGACCAGACCCACAGCTGCAGGCGGTAAGGGTCGGGATGCCAGATTCGACCCCGTAACTGAGACAGGAGATCCCTCCTGTCTGGGAGGCGCCACAGTGAACCGTTGGAGAGACTGTACAACAGTGGAAACCATGTTCTTCCCGGCCAGAAGGGGGCTACCAACAGTAGCCTGTGACCCTGCTGGAGGACTCTCTGTAGTGTTGGAAGAATCAGAGGGATTGGTGGAAATGCATAGAGGAGAACCTCTGGCCAATCGTGTGCGAGAGCATCCTGGCCCAGAGGGCTGCTCTCCTCCATACAGGAGAACCAGAGGGGGCAATGGGTCGATTCCTCTGAGGCAAAGAGATCCACCCCTGCCCTGCCGAAGATGTCCCAGATGCTGAGGACCACATCTGGATGAAGCCGTCAGTTAACCTAGGAGGCGCAAAAACTCCACATGGCGTAACTGCCTGCCCTCCCGAAAACATGAGGATGAGGCAGAGGATGTCGTCCACCCGCTGTGGTGATGGGCGAGCCTTCATGGTGATTGCATCGAGAGTCATCCCAAGAAAAAGCGTCCCCTGCGATGGAACCAGGCAACTCTTTGTAAAATTCACCCGGAGGCCCAGGCAGGTCACTTGAGAGAGTAGACACGTCGTGTCCAGGGCCAATAGGGGATCTACCGTCTCGATGGCACCCTTGTCCAGGAGGGCGGACAACTCCTGGGTGAGGGCTTGAGCTTTTTCCGGGTCGCTTATGATGGTCATCTTGACCCGGCCATGGGCTGGGGGCCGGCGTTGGAACTAAAGTTTGTACCCTTGGGTTAAGGTGGAAAGCACCCACGGGTCCCTGGTGGAGGCAGCCCAATAGCTGAGCTGCTGCTGGGAAAAACAGCCGACTGCCAACTCCCGGGCTTCAGTGCCAGGGCCCCCGGCCTCTAAAGGTTCCAGAGGCACGACGGGTCGCATAGGCTTGAGGTTGTCCCGAGGGCAGTCGCTCTGGCGCCCGAAAGGTCGGTGCCTGCTGCTGAGCAGGCTGTGGACATGGGCGCAGAGACCTTAGGTAGCCCCTGGGGTGAGCCTGTGGACGAGAGCTGCGCTGTGGGACAGCTCGATGACCTCTAGGCCTGCTAGGAGGTGACACGCTCCTTTGAAGCCCGGACAGCTGCTGTCGAGTCCGTCCGGCTTGGATTGTGCGCTCAAGCGCTTCCAGGGCTGCGGAACCACAGCTCCCCTGGTTCCACCTGAACAATGCAGGGTTCTCCTGCAGGCTTCAGTGAGAGGAGATTGTGCCAACCATACCTGCTGGCGAGCCTGCACAAGAGTAGACATCAACCGCCCAATTCCCTAGACATCAATGCGAATGCCTGCAGTGAAGCATTGCTAAAATTGTGGACAGAGGCATCCAACTCAGCCTCCTGCAGTTCCCTGCATCATAGGCCTTACAGAGCAGGTCATCTGTAACCCGGCACTGGGGTCGAGGGCACCTAGCATCCGGCCTCAAAGCCTCATCAGGTGAGATAATAAGAGTCGCTATAGTCGGCTCAACTGCTGGCATGCGGTCCAAACTGTTGTGCATCCTGCATGGCTGCCAGGGTCTGGCCGTCGAACATTGCATGAGAGAGGGCTTTAGAATCCCTCCAACATGCCTGCAATTCCCTTAGATACTCCTCCGATGGGGGCGCAGTAAAGCTGACGGAGGCTGGGACACGCCTGAAAAAAGCACTGGCCGGAGACGGCTGAGTTTGCGGCACGTCCAACTGGAGACGGGCTAGAGCCATACGAATGATGGCTCCCATAGAGCAGTCCTCAACACCAGTGGTTCCCAACCTTTTTAGCCCTAAGTACCCCCACGGCCCTATCAGTAAGTTTCAAGTACCCCTTCATCGAAACTAAACCAAAGTTCTGTTTTAAAGACAAATAGTTTGTAATATTAATTAATTAATTAATTTTAAACATTAAAGTAAAAAACACTGACTGATGAAGCATGTTTATTTCAACAAACCACCATCATTGTGATCAGTGTTTGCATTTTTCTCAGCTCATTTGCATTTTAAAAGACACACCCATATGGCACATTTTTGCTCAGGCCTACAAAATGGTAATTATCAATGCTATTATCAATTATCTGTAGGGTGTTTTGAGATAAAACTTCACATACGGACTTTGGGAAAGCCAAAGACTTATTTTACAAATTTAAAAATGTCATCATATGAACCTTTAAGGGCCAGCTTTAGTAACAGCTGCGCAAACCATCAATTTGGCGTTAAATAACGACTGAACTTACTAAAGACACGCAGTAGATATTTAGCTCTGAAAATGTGATATTTTTGCGACCTTATTGCATATGCATTTGTAGAAGTTTTCCTTTTAGACGCAACATTAATGGGAGGAGAGTATTAAATTTTGCCAGAGGAACATACTTTGCCAAGTCATGCTATGTCGAAGTTGCTGTGTCAAATCAGGTGTTTTAAAACTTCTTTGCAGGAATGAATATAATGCTATTTAGCATTTTTTATAGTTAATAAACTTTGTGTCTTTAGAAACTATTCAGGTTCATTGAAAATAGTCATATCTGGAGTTGGACATCGTTATTGCGTTTTGGAGCATGCAGCGTGTCACACGGTGACGATTACGTGGGGCGGAACCAAGATTCTGAAGATTTGGTTCCGCCCGGAAATGGTCCCCACCTGGAGGGTGAAGCGAGAACACCGGAACTTCCGGGAAAACGCCGCAAGCGAAATCAAGCGAATGAGATGCAGGTGTGACAAATAAACACAGCGGTCTGTGATTGGAGGAGAGAAGGAGTCGAAGGAGGATAAAGAGGACCTGAAAACGGAAGGGTGGAGTGGCAGTTTGACTTTGGTTGCGTTGAGTGGCTGTGTAGTTGGGCTGTGTAGAGTGGCGGTGCAGTTGGAACGTTGTGTTGGAGCAGTGAAGCGAATATTTGGACTCGAAGACGGAGACAGAACGAAACAGTGGCTGACAACGAAGACGTGGGATATTTGGCTTGGCTGAGTATGTTTGGAAACCTCTGTTATATTTGGAAATATTGACTTACCTGTCCCGTAGATGTGTGTGTGCAACAATTGGACGATAGCGATTGGATTCCGTGCTACCTGAAAGGAAACCAGCTAGTGGGGGAACCGAAGAGAGGAAGTGTGATCATTCACCGTGAGTACAGAGAGTATTCAGATGGGATGTGCATAGTAAGAGTGAAATACTTAACGTGTGTGGGAGTCCTCAGTTAAACTGAAATAGCGGCCCCATCACGGAGTCGAGTGGTGGGTGAGCCGGGTACATAGCACCATTTGGAGGAAGGATTATCGCAGCAGCTGCATTCAAATCCCTGGCCTTCATCATTACAGCGCCCCGCAGACCCTCCAGCCGATTCCACGAAGACCTTGGCCTGACCTTATTGTTCACTTAAAGTGTGTCGTGGGTGAGTCTGGACTGTATAGAGTGAGTGTGTACACGTGATTGTATTGCAGTGAAGTGCTGTGTACCTGTTGTCAGGAGCCATCACAGGTCGGGGTTCTGGCCGTGAAAGAAGGGAGAAGACGCAGTGCGGCGGATGAAGTGCCTGTTCATTATATGCTGTTTAGCGATTGAGTGTGGGGGTCGGCGAGACGATAAAAAGCTTTAGGCTTGGACATCGTGCAACCCGGTGGTGAGAGTGGAGAAGGGTACAGGAAACCCAGGTCATCTGTGAGTACAATTCAGAGTGCTGGTTCATATGAGAGTGAAGCTACTGTGTTGCTGAAGTGTGGATGAGTACTAACTTGCCTGTCACTGAGCCTCTTCAAAGGTGCGCCCCTGTCCAGAGTCCCGACATCCTACGTGTGGGAAGGAGAGGGCAGCGTTCGGCTATGAGTGACAGCCTCGAACCCTCTGAAAGAGGAAGTCTACGAACCAGTTACCTGTAAAAGTACTTACCGTATCCACTGTTACCAGCCACCTGCAAGTAAGAGAAAGTCACAGTTAAAGGTGAAGTGTGCTCTTGTGTTACAGCTCCGCGCCCTCTAAAGGAGGAAGACTACGAACCAGTTACCTGTAAAAGTACTTACCGTATCCACTGTTACCAGCCACCTGCAAGTAAGAGAAAGTCACAGTTAAAGGTGAAGTGTGATCTTGTGTAACAGCCCCGAGCCCTCTAAAGGAGGAAGACTACGAACCAGTTACCTGTAAAAGTACTTACCGTATCCACTGTTACCAGCCACCCGCAAGTAAGAGAAAGTCACAGTTAAAGGTGAAGTGTGATCTTGTGTTACAGCCCCGAGCCCTCTAAAGGAGGAAGACTACGAACCAGTTACCTGTAAAAGTGCCTACCGTATCCACTGTTACCAGCCACCCGCAAGTAAAAGAAAGTCACAGTTAAAGGTGAAGTGTGATCTTGGGTTACAGTCCCGAGCCCTCTAAAGGAGGAAAACTACGAACGAGTTACCTGAAAAGTACTTACTGTATCCACTGCTACCAGCATCCTACAAGTAAGAAAGCCACAGTTAAAGGTCAAGTGTGATCTTGTGTTACAGACTAGAGCCCTCTTAAGGAGGAAAACTACGAACCATTTATCTGAAAAGTGCTTACCGTATCCACTGCTACCAGCATCCTATAAGTAAGAAAGCCACAGTTAAAGGTGAAGTGTGATCTTGTGTTACAGACTCAAGCCCTCTTAAGGAGGAAAACTACGAACCAGTTACCGAAAATTACTTACCGTATCCACTGCTACCAGCTACCTACAAGTAAGAAAATCACAGTTAAAAGTGAAGTAAGATCTTGTGTTACAGCCCCGAGCCCTCTAAAGGAGGAAAACCACGAACAAGATACCTGTACAAGCACTTACCGCATCCGTTGCTGCCAGCCACCTGCAAGTAAGAGAGGGGGAGAAACAAAGTCACAGTCATTTACAAATTAACAATACTGTGTTGCAGAAGTGAACAAGCCATCGAAAGGTACTGACCGTAGCTGCAGTTTGTTCCCCCTGAAGTTCTGCCTCCAGGATAAGCGGGGGGCGCCACGGGATCAAGGAGGAGGCCCCAACGAGTCCCATCCCCTCCCTGTTAAGAAGGTTTCACCTGGAGGCCAGAAGAGGGCCTTATATGAAGGAACAAAATCATCTGGCAGCTCTGCTCCAGTCCCGGACTGGAAGGCCAGAGGGACTTTATAGTATTGAGCTCCGCTGTTAGTTGGTCCACTTTGGAGGCAAGCCGGGGTCCCTTAGCCTTTTTTGCAGGAGTGGGGCCTGCGGTCTCAGCAGCCTGATGCTTAGACTTCCCAGTCTGATCTGGAGCCAGTCGCTGGGCTGGGGTCAAATGTCCAGGTGATGATGTAGAGCCCAACAGTTGCTCCACCTCAGCCAGTCTAGCTGCCCTCACTGCCCGAGGCATGATACCACAGTTCATGCAGGGGTCGTCAGAAAGACCCTCCTTTAAATGTTCGAAGCCAAGACATGAGGGACATAAATCATGGCCATCCTCAAGCTGCAGAGGAGCCATACAGGCTAAGCAGAAGTGGTTGCCAACCATGCTGGCAACTGAGAAAAAGGAAAAAGGTAGCCTCTGCGGAAACGCTGCCACCAATTAGTCACAGGGGCACACCTATGCTGGGAGCAGGAGCGAAAGCACTGCATTCACCAGCTAAGGGTAAACTATCCCAACGAAAAAGACACAGAATGCGGTACAGATGCCGGGAGAGGGAGCGAAAGCACAACCTTCACCAACAAACGTAGCAAAAAAGAAAAAAAAAAATAGCCTCAGCGGGAACGCTGCCACCAATCTAGTCGCTGAGGCACAAATACACTGGGAGCAGGAGCGAAAGCACTGCCTTCACCAGCTAAGGGTAACAAAAATAAGACACTATGAGTCCTGAAGGACCAGCATTGGTGACCACTGCCTTAGAACAACATGAAGTTGAACATAAATGGTGACATGAGTGACAAATGCTTGATCTGAAGTTTTAAATTTTTTTGTGTCCTGCACTCAACAGCAAAGAAACATTATAATGTATATCCATTAAAGAAGGAACAACAGACAAAACATCATTAAGCATTTATTGGTACTGGTATTTCAAGTTGTTTACAGACAATAAAATGTTATTCTCAAATTCTGTGTTTTCTGTTTTAATTTTTCTGGTTTTAATGAATTACATTAAAATAACAGAGACAGTTGACTCATTTTTGCTTCTACTCAACTACAAATAAGACCACAATACATTTTTTCTAGCGTTCTACATATACGCATTAGAAAAATAAATGCGGTGAAATTGCTATTAATCCATCAAATTTAGGTTTGAAAGCTCTTAAAGTGTATAGTTTACTTTATCTATAAATCGCACAACTACAGCGCAGGGCTGCCCAAGGTGCTGTACAAAGCACTTGTAAGATTACATAATAAATAAACAAATATAAAAATAAATAAATGCATAAATTAAAATTATGGAATGTTCAACATAAAATGTACTACATAACACATCACTAAAACAAGTTTCAAGAGTCGGAAAAGGTTTTAAATAGCAAGTAAGAATTTTACTCATTTTTAAAAACAGACAGTGACTTTATTTCCTCACTAAGTTAGGGCTGTAAAGTCCACAGTCCCGGTCGCCAGTTTTAATCGAGACTTAAGAACAGAAAGGCAGCTTATCGGTATGATTTAAAATGTAACATTTTAACTATGTGTCATGTTATATATATGTTTCAATTCAATTCAATTTTATTTATATATCGCTTTTCACAAAAGTCAATTGTTTCAAAGCAGCTTTACATAAATAGAAGCAGTGAAAAGCACAGAAAACGACAGATAGCACAACAAAATACATGATAGCATGAGCAGTTAAATTTGCTGCGGCTATGACTCAATATTATAATTGCACGTATTACTAAAGCAACGTATAGAAGAGGAAGCTAGGTAAAGCCCAAAAAGGCTGCCTCCCCGGGGTGAAAAACCCCCTAGGAGAAAAAAAACCCCGGGCTTTTATCCGAGGAAAAATAAGTCCTAGGAGGGAAAAACCCTTGGGAGAACGGAAATGGAGATTTAGCGGAGATTAAGCGGTTCTGCCGGTGATCGTTGGTCAGGTATCAGCTGGGCATAACGTTGAAGGACAGCCAGTAGATCAGAGGTGTGCCGACTTTCACATCTACCGGGACTGGGTCTGACCCGAGGACGAGACAGGGAGAGAAAAACAAAATCGTATTAGCGTAGCGGCCGTTCATATGTATTGAAGTGTCACACAGTGATGTGGTTTAACTCAGCTTAGTTCCAGACAGACTAAATATTGCGGCATAATTATGTTATCCACAGTTGAGGATTTAGCAAATTGGGGGCCCAATGCGAGGGTATATATGGTAAATAAGGGTCACCTTCCGATCTTTAAGAGAAAATGAAACCTGAAACCTGACGATATGTGTGTAATTATTTACATAAATGTGATGCTTAACTCATCCGAGTTTCTCTCTACATCATCAAATAAATAACATCATCTCCATCCACACAACATTAAGCGAACATGTCACTTAAGACCAGCGCATGCGCATTCTAACCCATAGATCGGTACTGCGCATGCATCTATGACGTCGTCAAAACATACCCTCGTCCAGTACGTGTTGGATCTGATCCACTACGTCATCGTGCTACACAGGGCCGGTTTTTGCTATGGGCAATGTGGGCGAAAGCCCAGGGCGCAATCTTTAGCGACCTAAAAAATTTTTTATATCAAAACAGTTTCCTAGACTACCGCTCATTTCCATGTCAAGTTAGTGTTAAGATACACAGGTTGTGTGCGTGTCAGAAGAGGCATGGGGGAGGGTGGCGGGGAATCAACTTGTGACTGCAAGTCTCTCGCTCGCCTTAAGGGGGGCGAGCGAGGGATTGACTGATCCCAGGCCAGAGGCCACACAACACAAACTGCTGCGTCTGCTTCCAAATAAATTGTATTTTTCATTCCTAAAATTAACATAGACCCATATACCTACGCACATGTAATTAATTGGGTTATGTGAAAAAAAGTATAGTCATCTACTTGACTCCGGTTGATTGACGGGCGAACGGACGTTGTTGTTGGCAAAATGTAATGCAAAGTTAATGATGTCAAGTCTTCATCATCATGGATCAAATTAAAAGACCAAATAAGCCATCAGTTGCCCTGTTCAGAAAAAGAAGAAAAGAAGATGAGGAGAAACGGGCAAAAGATAAAGGTATGCCGATTTCTATGAGTGACATGAGTGACAGTAGGAAATAGGCTACTTATATTAGCCTCGGTCTCTTGCTAATTTGGTTTTAGTTTTTCTGAACCAGCAACTATTAGAATTGAGGCATCATGTCATGCAACTAAATTCACCCATAGGCAACAGTTTGTGTGTGCAACACAAAAAGTGCAAATTCACACAGACCTGACTTTCTAATTTTTTGTTGCTTTATGTTAACTTAAATAACTTCTAATATACATTGACATGGTATTATGTAAGCTACAGTGATATAGCTTTTTAAATAATTTGTAGTGTGTTATGCTTAGTTTATAGGATGTTAACAAATTCTAATAAAATGTGTGTTATGGTCATTTTAATTGGGTAACTGATGCATGTGTGAAATAAGTGTATCTAACTTACATATTGTACCTTAATTGTAAATGAAGGGGCACTTCTGAAATATTTTTGAGCTAGAGCACCCACTGGCCAAAATGAGGAGTCAGATACTTTCACAGCAGCAACAGACATGGTTGTGGAGTCTGATGAGGAGTCATCTACCTCTGCAGCCACACAGGCCTCTTCAGGGATGGTCCTGGAGCCATCTACCTCCTCAGCCACGTGATCCTTGCAGGATTTCACAGGTGTGTGTCTGTGTGCGCGCATGTGTGTGTGCATGCATGTGTGTGTGCATGCATGCATACCTCTTGGAAACAAACACAAAAAGAGCTTAAGCAAAAATACAATTGCTATTGTAATAACTACTAATGTGTCACCATGCAAAAGCAATGCATACTATAGCTATACTATGGTATAAACATATTCACATACATTACAGATCACGTGTGCATATTGTCATGTTGTTATTATCACAAGTCCTGGTTTCAATTCACATGAATAAAAATAAATTTTTGCTTAAAGTATATCACCTTTACACTAAATGTGCACATAGTTTGGGATGTCACATTAACCCTTAACTAAAGTGGCCCCTCGTTTGTTAGGACGCCATTTTAAATAAGATTTGGTTCTCGTTTGTCACCACATAAGAGTCACATATCAGATTATCTCAATGTTTTTACATATATAAATCAGTCAAACACTGTGTTATGCCTTCACATGTCACATTAAAAGCTTCAGGAAAAACAAGCGCGTTCATATATAGCCAGTTAAAATAATATAAGCAATTAACTGACAGACTGTTGGCTAGTAAACTAGTTACGGTAACTGGTGAATCACCTGGCTAGCTTGAAACTAGCTGGCAAATTAGCCTGGCTAACGTTAATTCAATAATCATGACTATATGCCCATGGGCATTAAGACCTTGTTTAAATAATTAATATAATTCAGACCAAACGGATAAGCTATAGTCTATCCGCGCTTAGCTAAATTGTTAGCCAAACCAATCAAACTTTTTTTTCTGGTCAGTGGCGCAATTGTTTTTTGAAACTGCAAAATAGCATCAGAGATGGTTTGCGCCGGAACACGCCTCCTTTTTTGTGCTGAACCACCCAGGGAGCGCAAGTTCATTCCCTAGTTTGCCGACGTGCATCTGTGGAGGGGAAAAACCCGCTGTGCGCCGGTGCAAAATACGAATGATACATGCGTCACTGACAAAGTCAATTGCGCTGGCTGCAAGATAGGGCCCATTAAATTCAAAATGCTAGTGTCTTTAAACGAGTATGATGTCAATAGGTGATGGTTTTAAGTCCATTTTGGTGGTGGAAGGATGTACAGATTTGTCCTTTTAAGGATCTTTTTAAGGATTCGGGTTATTGTGAGTCACTCACTAATATGATCCGGGTTTTGCGAGTCACTTGAGTCACTTGGGCTACGTTCATACTGCAGTCTGAAACGACCCAATTCTGATTTTTTTGCCCCTATGCGACCTGTATCTGATCTTTTCATGACAGTCTGAATGACACAGATCCGATCTTTTCAAATTTGACCCAGGCCACTTGGGTATGTGGTTCTGAATCCAATACGTATCTGATCTTTTGAAATGCGACCTTCGTCTGAACGGCCAGGCCACATGGATCCGACCCGTACGTCATTGATACGCTACAAACGTCATAATTCTGCATTGAAGTAGACAAGAACGATAAGATAAACAACAACCATGGTGGACGTTGCTAACACTGCTCCACATCATTAAATTTTGGCCGTATGGGTGCACACTTTATATGATTTCACATATAACAGCTTTCTCCCAATATATTAATATATAGCATATTATTATAATGCTGTGAATAATATGTGAAGTAGCAGCTTTCAATAAATATTTTTAAAATGCGTTTATAAATCCAACAACCCCTGTGACCGGGCTCCACGTCCATAAGAGGTTTCTATGTTTATAAACCATTGCCTCTTTGTTTCTACATTAAAAGACAAAGCTGGCAATTCTGGCTATACTTTCGTTCTTTTAATAATTTCTTTATTTTATTTATAAATCACTCTGGGTTATCTGATTTATCTATTTGGCTTGTCTTTTGTTTCCGTGCACTTGAGGCATTTTGCACATTTGTTCTGCACTTTGTTACTTCTGACCTTATTTTATTAAAAAAAATTGTATTTATAATAAACGTAAATTCTGATCTAATTTAAGTCTGTAAATTTTGGATTGCTTTTCGTTGTATCGATGTTGCGCTATTGCGTGCTGGCCATGCTTGCGCATGCAATTTAGCCGAACGGGCTAGGTGCTCTGCGTCTCATATTTAGGAGTTCATCAAACTAAACATTAAAAAACGGATGTTTTTCGACGGGTATAAGTTTTTAAAATGTATTTAAAACAGACTGGTTATCTTGTCAAAAGTAAACTACAAAACAGGTAAGCCGTTTCTTTAAATTTCGGTGCTGAAACAGAAAATATCTGCACCAAACCTATATTTATGCCTGACACGACTGTCTTTCTTGTGATTTAATATTAAGGTTGGTGTTCACTTTCAAATGATAGCAAAGAGATTCCTGAAATAAATAATATCATCATGTCTTTCTGTATCTAAAGTGAATACAGAGATGATCAAAGTCAAAGCAAGGAAGCAGGTATTTCTATGCTAAATAATAACGCGAAGTGTCTATAAAATCATTAATTTCAGTGTTTTTCTGGTTATAAATTAACGTTTAATGAATTGTATATAAAGCTTAGTTTTTATAATTTACAGTAACAATCACAAATTATTTGTCATTTCTCATTTGTCTTTTTTTTGTCATGACTGCTTTGACGCGCTAAATCTCCAAATTAAATAAAAACACTGAATTGTAGCCGGAGTTTCCAAGGCAGTTTCCCTTTGTTATTTTTTTAGGTGTAGTTATCAAAATGTTTTTTTGTGTGATGTTCTGTAGATCGTGGCTTTAAAATGTTATGAGGAATAATTAAACAAATGTTACCTTACATTTTACATAAAAAAAACATATATATATATATATATAAATGCATCGTCAGTTTTGAATTCGTTCATCACTTGAAAGACAGTTTTGGTCACCTTATCAGAAAGTTGTTTCTGTGCTGCTTGTGAAAGAAATTAAAGTTGCCAATTTGTACGTGGTCTGGCCCCCTCCCAACCCACGCACACAACCATATGATTTTACTATCGGTCGACTATGGAAAGATTTGACAATTCTGATTCGAATATTTAAATCCTTAGTCGAGGACACCCCTAGAAGATTGTAATTGTGCTGGCTCCGCTGGGAAAATAACTTTAATATTGCAAAAAGAGCTCCACTGTTGACTCCACCGTTGTTGACATCCATGTTTAACGTTAGGTTACAAGTGACGTCCTTGACCGTTGAGTACTCTTATGCGCATGCGGGTCACTTCTGGGTCATTTCACGTTCACACAGGAGATCACAAAAGGTCGCATTTAATTAGAAATGTGAACGGCCTTGCAAATAAATCTAATTTTTTCTAAAAATTAGTGATGGGAAGTCCGACTCTTTTTTGTGAATCAGTTCTTTCGGACAGTTCGTTTCAAAGAACTGGTTCAAAAATCCGATTCACCAGTTCTTTAACGTACTTTACGTAATGACGTCATTCGCATCTAATTCTATCATCCAGGAGGGTAAAATACATAAAAAAATTCAAGTAAAGTCGTTTATGGTTGATTTATTATTATTTAGTTGTCCAACTAAAGCACATTCAAAAACTTTTAACAGAAATCATAATCAAGCTCATAACAACTTAAAATATAATCTGCACACACACACACACACACACACACACACACACACACACACACACACACACACACACACACACACACACACACACACACACACACACACACACACACACACACACACACAAACCTAACAAATACATTTTAGTCAAAACTGTGTTTAATATTATAAGCGGTACCATGCATATTTCCAGTGAGTTTTATGGTAAAATTAAATAAACTTACTTTATGTCTGTCAATCATCTTAGTTCATGCAGGCTACAGTATTAGCACAGCAACTCACTGATGTCCGTACTGTTTGGCTCACGCATGCTGCTCAGTATCCACAGTTCTTTAGTTCTTCGGACGCGTCCGATAGAAACTGTTCTCAAATCAGTGAACTGGTGACTCCACAAATGCAGCAACCTGTTCCTGACTCGACATGCACAGTATTAACGTATGAAGGTATATTTGGTGCAAAACAACTGCACACCTGTGACAGTGGAATTTGTATTTGTAGAGATTATCCACACATGTGTATCAGTAAACTTGAAGTCACAGAGGACGAGATGCAAACTTGTAGATTTTTTTCTTTCCCTCAAATACAACACAACAGTTACACATTCACAAATCCTTCAGTGCAGCTGCACAAATCCCATTTTACAAATCACAGATTAAGAAACTCACAAGTTCACATTTTTTGCTACAATTGATGCAGTAAATATGGTGCATAACCTACTTGAACGCCTGCATCAAATAATGTGAAGTCACACACAAATTTTGTACATTTGCAAAATCAGTTTGTGCATCTGTGCGATGAGACTTGCATGTGTGTACAATTTATTTTTCACAAATATTTTTTTATTTTTTTAATATTTTCTAGCCCAAACACAAGTACATAAATACAACTGCTTGAATCTGCTGCTACGAGTTTCAAACACTCTTTTTCATGTGCTCTCTCTTCTGCACCAATTATCTCTGAGATAAATGGTGCGAAAGTGATTTGTATACCTGTAGGCTTTGGCGAGCACTGTTCAGCACTGCCCACCAGATGGTGCCCCAGACACTCACTGAAGCAGAGTTTATTAATTACCATCAATGATTCAGCAAAGAAATCGCCTTTATCAAGGTATTATTTTCACCAAGTGGAGAACAATATAAATGGGAGTGCTAATTATACACACATGAAGGTAATTACATACAATACTCCAATGATTCATTAGTAAACAAAATATAAGTTTTTTATATCATACATTTCAAACCATCAATATAAGTAGATTAAAAAATACAAACAGCAAATACACACATAGGCCTACATATAAATAAGATACCAAATGATGTAACTCCCATTCATTTTTAATATCATAAAACAAATTATTTTATTTTTCAGACTAATTTTTAATTCAAACAGGAGGTGGGGCCATGGAAAGAACATTTGTGTTTTCTTTTGCAAAATAACCTTTTTTTGAAGAAAAATATGTGTATTTAAATCATGCTTTTTCTTCTAATATACTTATTTGGATGATTATTTCTGTCTTTTTGAATCGGGTTACTGAACAACTAAATTCTTTTTATTATTATCTAAACAGTTGTTCTGATTTCTTAACATTTACTTTGGATGCTAACCCAAATCAAATCAGCTTTTTAGACTTGTGGATAGCTCGTAATTGTTTATATAGGGATCCGATTAAAAAACCTACAGCTCGTAATACACTATTAAGAGTGGATTCTTATTGTCGTGAGCAGGGCCGTATGCAGGATTTTATAAATACCGAGGTCCATATGTATTTTTTTAGGGCATGCACGCCAGGAAAAAAATTCTTATTTCTCGGCTCTACATATATGAATTATAACACATCAGAAAACCAAAGAATCGAATAACTATAGATTTCAAACCATGTCAGTATGCGCAAGACTTGTGTTGTTTATTAGTAAGACATTGAAATAATTATGTTACCATCCTGGGCACTGTCAGTTAAGTAACTGAATATAGGATCAGTTCAGTGAATTAACCAAAGGCTATCAAGAATTTGTTTATTAAATTCATTCACAATATGCACACAAATTAAATATGGATTAATCTTTTACGAAGTTACAGTCAGGACCAGTGAGTGATTTTCTCTTCTTTTGTTATTTAAGTAACTTTAATGACTTCAACAGGTACTGTTTTTTTAGACTTTAAAACAGAATGTAATAAAATGTTTACATTCGGAAAACATATTAAGACATAATCAGTAGTTTACTATGATACTCACTAAAACAGTCCGGACCTCAATAGTGGGTACGGCCAAGGTCAAGAGTCCTGTCTGTGTCTGCCCTATTTCCCTCTTGTTCCTTTGTTGCCCCGCCCCCTTTTTTTGTTGCCATGGACATTAATTCATACTCCACCCACTGCCCATCTGTTTCCATAGTAATTAATTGTTTCTGTTCTGTCATTGGTTCTTGTCATGTTTAATTACCCTGCCTGTTGATTGCCTGTTTGTCAGCCGTTGTTTTATGTTGGTTGTTTCCTGTCATGTGTTACTGTTCGTGTTCTTGCCTGTGCTCCTGTACCTTTTTTGGATTTAATACACTTAAAAACTGCAGTTGGATCCACTCATCTTGCCATGTCTTGCCTTCCTGTGACAGTTATCATCCATTAACATTGAAGAAAAGTCTTCCTTAAGGTCAAATGTAATATATAAAGTCTAAAAATAATATATAAGGGACCAAAGGATTTTATTGAGAATCTTAATGATATGGAAATATCTTTGGGATTCACCCCCAAACAATTACAAGCTTATTTATTTGATAACATGTCACTGTGGTAAATCATATGTAGGAAAAACAAATAGAGAGTATAAAACACACATCACAAAACATCAGAGTGCAATAATATGCAGAAATATGAACCTGCCATTAGCACTGCATTTTGTTGAACTTAATCATCCTATTACTTCATTATTGTATATAGGAATTGAGAGGGTATTTCCATCTAGAAGGTGAGGTGAGTTTGACCAATTTTTACTTAGACAGGAGGCCTTTTAGGTATATTAAATGTGAACATTGGCACACATGGTTTAAAAGTAGATTTTGATTTGGGTTGTTTTTATAGGTATTATGATATTAAAAATGAATGGGACTTACATCATTTGGTATCTTATTTAAAGTTAAAATGTGTGTATTTGCTGCTTGTATTTTTTAATCTACTTATATTGATGGTTTGAAATTTAAGGAACTTATATTTAGTTTACTAATGAATCATTGGAATATTGTATGTAATTACCTTCATGTGTGTATAATTAGCACTCCCATTTATATTATTCTCCACTTGGTGAAAATAAAGGCGATTTACTTTGCTGAAACATTGGTGGTAATTAATAAACTCTGCTTCAGTGAGTGTCAGGCGCCACCTGGTGGGCAGTGCTGAACAGTGCTCGCCAAAGCCTACAGGTATACAAATCACTTTCGCACCATTTATCTCGAGATATTTGGTGCAGAAGAGAGAGAGAGCACATGAAAAAGAGTGTTTGAAACTCGTAGCAGCAGATTCAAGCAGTTGTATTTATGTACTTGTGTTTGGGCTAGAAAATATTAAACAAATAAAAAAATATTTGTGAAAAATAAATTGTACACACATGCAAGTCTCATCGCACAGATGCACAAACTGATTTTGCAAATGTACAAAACTTGTGTGTGACTTCACATTATTTGATGCAGGCGTTCAAGTAGGTTATGCACCATATTTACTGCATCAATTGTAGCAAGAAATGTGAACTTGTGAGTTTCTTAATCTGTGATTTGTAAAATGGGATTTGTGCAGCTGCACTGAAGGATTTGTGAATGTGTAACTGTTGTGTTGTATTTGAGGGAAAGAAAAAAAATCTACAAGTTTGCATCTCGTCCTCTGTGACTTCAAGTTTACTGATACACATGTGTGGATAATCTCTACAAATACAAATTCCACTGTCACAGGTGTGCAGTTGTTTTGCACCAAATATACCTTCATATTAACGGCTCATCAAGTCGGACGCGTCCGATAGAAACCCTTCTTGATTCAGGAATTCATTTTATCAGTGACTCTGGAATACCAGTATGTTTGTTACGCATGCTCATTATCAACAAAATTCACCATGTCTCGGTTCAGTCAGTGATACTGTAGGGGAGAGCTTCTACGAGTTAAGATACGGATTACTCTCTCTTAATTAAATTCGAAATGACTGTCGAGCACATCTGAAAGTGAGTAGACAAACTTTTTAAACGATTCAGTCCGATTAAGTGTACTGATTCAAGTCGTTCACTAAAAAGAACCAGTTCAAAAGAACGATTCGTTCACGAACTGGACATCACTACAAAAAATCGGAATTGAGCATTAAGCCCTGCAGTAGCCTTGGTCAAAATCTCCCAATTCCAATCGCTAATGCCAACCAAGCAACTCAGATCACGCATGCAGCTAAGAGTCTACGACTCCTCTGCTCGCAAAAAAGGGCTCATGTGACCTGAGGAACTCGTAAAAAACATGCATGTCTGTGGTAACATTATCAATAACATAATTGTAAAAGTTCGGTGTGTTTAGTTTCATTTCATAACGACAAATATTATATCAACACCACGTTTAGAAGATGTCAGGCCTTGTTGACTTGGAAGTAAGAGGAACAGTTTCAGATTGACTTAAAAGATCCACGATAGGCTTCGGTTAATGCAGCCACACAGTCACTCATCCGCGCAAGAACATGATCTTGTGAGTGAGTCCCAGACAGACCCGCCCGCTCCTGCACGGGTCCTGTGAGTGAACCACTCACGTCACTCTGAGGAGCCGTGTACGTCCGTCGGTGGCGGACCTTTCCAGCAGCACTGCTGCAGCAGTCCTCGTATTTAAAATGTTTAAACATTTGCAGCTTCTGCCCAAAACATTGTGCCAGTCAAATATTGCAACAGAGTAGTCTCCTAGTCCAGGATTCAAGCTCTATGAGTTGAGTCACTCTCTGTGTGAATCCCGAGCCGCCGACCAACTCATTGTCGCGCGCACGCATCCCTTTGTACTCGGACTCTGAGCTGCAGGAAATTACTATCCGGAATAGCAGCTTTTGGCTCACTCGGTACCCCCAGTCGACATTTGGTGATGTAAATTAACTCGTTGTTGCAAGTTATAAAACTTATGGCAGCTTGTGTAGAGTTATTTGTTGTAATTCTGTTTTAAACATTTGAAGAGCTTTGTGTTTGATACAATTTCTCATTTTTATTGCAAAATCAACTGACTCAACTGACTCGGGTTAATGGTCACTAAGGACTCATGGTTCTCTCGTCATTTTAGGGATCGGGTTAAATGATCCGAGTTTCGAGTGATTCGCTCATCACTATTGTAAATCCTTGCTGTGTGCTTAAGGAATTTACGATCGGCCTGCCTTCAGATGGCGAAATTGGGGTTTGAAAGGATAATAAGCAGAAATGTTGTGAGCCAATCAAAACGTCTTCTTTTTCTCTGCTTTGGCCCGGAGGTCGGCCATATAAGCAAGTGTCCAGTCAATCAGATGTTAACACACCAAAAACCACTCCAAATGTAGCAATTGGGGAGTAGTCTGGAATGTTGGTTGTACGCTGTTCCCTAAACAGACTACCATAAAAGTCATCAGAAACACGTTTTGTTTAGGCAAACGTTTTCTTTTAATTGAGGAGATAACTCGTTTATGGCGGGGAATAAGTAAAACATGATGGTGACAAAAAAAATCATAGTATTGGATTTTTTCATACTACCATTTTGGGCCTATTTATAGTATACAAAAGAACATGGATCAGTTTGAATACATCAGAATATGTTAAGAGATTATGTTGCCCTTTGCAGAAGAAGAAATAACCCTAAAATGGGTATGACATTAAAAAAGCAGTTTCTGAAACAAAACCTAAAAATAGACAGGAACTGTTGATCCTGGGTTGAAATACCTGTTTCTAGGTGTCAGATATTGATTGACTTGGTTTTATACAGATGTTAAGCAGTTATCAACAACAATAATTATGCAATTATGGACCAGATTTTCGAACAGCTTGCGCCAGCGCAAACCATAATTTTGTTGTTAATAACGACTGTCCGAATTTACTAATGACGCGCAGTGGACCATAAGCGCTGAAAAGGTGTGGTTTAGTTAGTTTTGCGACTGAGCTTATTACATATGCTTTTGTAGAACTTTCCCATTTATCTGCTATTTTTTGGGAAGAGATTGTTTAAATGATTCACACAATGCAATTTACTTTTTTTATTTTTGCGTGTCTGTTATGACTAGTATTTGCACCGATATTTAATGCCGAAAAAAGTATGTCTTAAATTACACTGCTGCAATTATTGCTAAAAAATAGAGGCATTACAGGGAGCGTGTGATACAATGCAGAGGATTGTTTCAACACGTAATAGTTTATTTGGAATGCCAGATGACCATATTATTCAAAAATATTGTTTGCCAAGCCATGTTATATTTTTATTTGATGAAGTAAAGTCATAAGGAGAAGTCGCACAATACCAGATATTTATCAACTTCTTGTAAACCTTTTTTGTATCCAGTTGTTTTTAGTGTCCTATGGTTCGTTAGCTGAAATTACACACCCCCAATTTTACATTGTGATGTCCATGGAGCTGAACTCAATATCAGCTCTGCTTATTTGCGATCCTGAACTACTAACTTTGTGCTTTAAAGTGAAGTTATATCTTAAGACATTTCTTCAGTTTAAGTGTCTTAAAAGAAAAATGTTGACACTGCTATTATTATTTTTTTGAACAGCATAATATTTATTTTCTTGGCTTCCCTTGAAAAGAACAAATTTTGTTAATATTTTGATTTGCAATTGAATGTGTAATGTTTTCAATATACTTAAAAAAGGAACATAACATTTTCACTTTTTACTCTCCAAGCTAGGAGGAAATTGGTCAGTCCCACTTTTTTTTACCAGTCTTGGACTATGGGGATGTTATTTATATGCATGCAGCTTCTACCTCACTACATACACTTGACACACAGTTTAACATGGTGCATTATGGTTCATTACTAATGCCAAGTTACGCACTCATCACTGTCAACTTTATGAGGCAACTGGTTTTAGATCTTTAGGTTTGCATGGTTCAGGAGTGGGGAACCCTGGGTCCTGGAGGGCCACTGTCCAACAGAGTTTAGTTCCAACCCTAACCGAACACACCTGAATTTAATTTCCAAGTAATCCTGAAGACTTGAATTAGATTGTTCAGGTGTGTTTAATTAGGGTTGGAACTAAACTCTGCAGGACAGTGGCCCTCCAGGACTAGGGTTCCCCACCCCTGGT
Source organism: Paramisgurnus dabryanus (assembly GCF_030506205.2). Taxonomy (NCBI): domain Eukaryota; kingdom Metazoa; phylum Chordata; class Actinopteri; order Cypriniformes; family Cobitidae; genus Paramisgurnus; species Paramisgurnus dabryanus. Next base: position 13,086,427 of record NC_133345.1, read on the forward strand.
GTAGATGGTTCCACTGCCATATTTTTATTCACAAAGCTATGAACGGTAATTTACCCAGCCATCTTAACAGTCTGTTGACCTGGAATCATTCCATTTACAATCTCTGCTCCTTTAACATTCTTTAAATATCCCATGTATAACAACTGAATTTGGTAAGACTGCTTTTATTTATGCTGCTCCTTGGTGTTGGAATTTGCTTCAAAAAGTTTTGAAGCTTTCTGTTTTTATCTCACTAGAAAATCTTTGAACAGTTTCTTAAATGTTTCAAATTGGAACAATGTACATGTTTTCAATGACCCCTTTATGTTTTTTTGAGTGTTTTATATGTATTGTAAATCTGTATTGTTTGTTGTGTCTGTGATTCTGTGTAACTTGTATAATTGTTGTTCCAGGGCTCCCTTGTAAAAGAGATTTGAATATCTCAATGGGAGATTGAGAAAAACCCTGTGGGGAAAGTCCTAGGAGGGGAAAAAACCCTTCTGATTCTATAGAGGAAATAGTATTTAATAGGTACTATGTTGTACAATTTTATGGGGATTAAAGGTGCAGTGTGTAAATTTCAGCACCATCTAGCAGTGAGATTGTGAATTGCTCAGTCCACCGTTTACTGAAACGCATGGAGAAGCTAGGGTAGCTGCCAAAGGACAAACATGTCATTGTCGTAGACAACTTAATAAAAAAGTTTGTTCGTTAAGGGTTTCTGTAGAAACATGGTGGCACAAAATGTAAGGGGACCCTCGATGTATGTAGATAAAAATGTCTCATTTTAAGTTAATAAAAACATGTAAGGTCTTTATATGTATATATGTTATTATATGTTTTGTATATTATATTGCATTTCTGTCCAGAGATCCTTCTAAAAGTTACACACTGCACCTTTAAAACATAATATATATGTATATATACACAGATAAGTAAACATCGGCTAGACATCATGTTGAAGGAAGGTCAGTAGATCAGTGGTGTGATGACCTCCAAGACAGCCGGAACTGGGTGTGTCAGTCCCATTGTCCTTGGAAATAAGGACGAGACAGGAAAATATGTAAACATTGCACCATTCTCATCTCAAATTAGGTCACATGTCCCTTATTTGTAACAATCTTCCATTTTAACTATTCACATTTTCTGAGGTTCTTTGTCCTGTGGAAATATGTAAAAATATGTATTTTCTGTGTTTTGATGGCTGAATGACCAGCACACTGATACAAAACAAAAGTCTTAAATCGCACGCTCTGCACGTCCATCCTTTACAGTCTTGGTTTGGAATCAACATGGCAGCAGACTAAATAAGGTGTATTGAATGAAGTTGCTGTTTTGGTGTGGACACCTTGGCTCCTGCCTTACAGAAGCAAAACTGACTTTGCTCTCTTCTAGATGACTTGCCTCAATGTTTTAAACTGTGGATGGCCCTATAATTTTAATTATACAGCACATCACTGTCATAGAAAAATTGCCATAAAACAGCCGTAAATAAAAACACTAGACTATTTGATGTATTTGATACTTTTTTATTTCCATTTTATAAGGCAGATGGATATATATATATATATATATATATATATATATATATATATATAGGTGGTGGTGGAGAGCTACACCAAGGGGAGAGGAAAACATCATAACAGGTATCAAACAAAAGGTGGGTAACAGCACAGTGGGAGGACACACAATGTAGATGGTAGGGTGTTGTTTACAAACAAGAACCTTATCTTTGCCTAATACAGGGGTGGACAATTCCAATCGCAAGGGTCACTGTCCTGTAGAGTTTAGCTCTACTGCCTTACTCAAACATGTCATTTCCAAATAATTTTGAGGACTTTGATTTGCTTTTCCAGTTGTGTTTGAGTTGGAGCTAAACTTTGTATGACATGGGCCCTTCAGGACCAGTACTGCCCACCTCTGGCCTAATAACTTAAAATGAAAAAAAAAAAAAAAATTCACGCATGGTGTATTTTAAATAGATTAAGTACAGGACCATTTACCATAAATATTTTTAAGTAACCAAGATATATAAAAAGTGATTTATCAGCAACAACAAACATTGTTAGTTTTTAGTCTCTTTTAAATTGGTTTTTTTGTGTGTCTTTTTTGTCTCTGACTTTGTTTCTTTGCTTTTCCAGGCCAAGTGTCTTGTCTCACAAAAGAAAAATGACAAAAGCCTGAAGATACAAGTCAGTATAAAACTAACACGTTGATTGGAACACCACAATCAATGCATCACAGAACAAACCCACAAACACACAACAGCAAAACACATTGTCATTATCTTCCTTGTTAAAATGGCTTCAGCGTGAATTCTTCATCTGTTCACTTCTGTGGTCTTACTCCCGAACTTAACGGTCATCATCATAACCATCAGAATAATGTTCACAGTGTGGTAGAGGGTGAGGTGAATTTAAGAGCGCGTTCTTGAAAGAGTTCACATCAGGAGAGTTCAAATAATATAACAATAATAATAAACTGCAGTTCTTTAAGAGTACAGTATATTAAAAATTACCATATAATTAGGTGCTTCGTCTTTCCCATCACACTGCTCTGGGAAGGCATTGATTGGCTAGAAATGGGACTAGATGGTCCATGTATAGTTCAGATGGGAGAGAATGGCCATATGCTGACAGTAGTGACCTGACATGGTGTTTATTCATCATGGAAAGCGTACTGTAGCGTACAGAATGATGTGCAATCGGCAGGTGGTTTAGGTTCGCAATGCCCGCCTTTTCCTGTTGTAGTAGTGGTGTAGACCAGTTTGTCTCGAGTAGTTCATCATGTAGTTTTGTTTACGGGTACTGTGAGGAGAAAGCCAATAGAAAAAGGGTTATTATTAATGCTTAAAACTCTCATGTTTAATCTCTATTATCAAACAATTTGGCCTCTTCAAAAAGCAAACCACTCATTTACTCATAACCTCAAACACTGTCAATATTTTTCTTTATTCTTTGGACTGGGTACCACTTGCAGAATCTGTAAAATGTTCGACAGAGAGAGAGGGGGCTGTTTACACTTGGTATTAAGATGTGTTTTCGTCAATCGAATCACAAGTGAACGAGAGAGACACATCACCCCTACTGAAGAATCCAGCCAAAACCAGAATAAGATGGTAGCTGGTTTAAGGTGGCAGTAGCTGGTCTCCAATTATACCAGCATAAAAAGTGACAAAAACACAGCTACACCAGCTAGCTACACCAGCAATACCAGCTAAAACCAAGCTGGGGGGAGACCAGCTAAAACCAGCTCACCAGCTTATGCTGGTCTTAGCTGTATTTTTCAGTAGGGACGTTTCCACCTGGTATTTAAATCTGTCTCTTTTGTCCACTTTTGACTGCTTCTGTCCTGATTACTTTGAGGGGGTGGTTTGTGGAGACTGTGGGCGAGTCTCTCTGCTGTCATTTAAATGCGATCGGGAGTAATGACGAGTTATATGGACGCAAACTAATATTATTTCAGATTCCACTGCTTGTGTTGTAAGTAAACAGGCTTCACAGTGTTGTACATGTATATGTAAGAGCTTTCTCTGATATTTCAGTGCATTTGATGAAATAAGATTGCGTAACTTTCTCATGCTTGCAAAATGAAACTACGTGGAAATCAGCCGCAGTTTTATTTAGTCTTCTGTGGCTGTTCAAACACATTCAACCACATGTGCCTTTCCACTACAAAAGCAATCCGTTCGAAAAGGTTTTTGATTATTTCTGAATGTGGTTAAAAGTGGTCGAAAGTGCACAAGCTAAAACGTTTTGAACACCATTTACACCTGGCATTAACATCGACCACTTGTGATCTGATCAACGAAAATGCATGTTAATGCCAAGTGTAAACAGCCTGAGAAGAAAGAGAGATCCTATAAAATGCTTTTGTTTTTATTTACTACTGCCCTGAATAAGCACTTTTAAAAATATATATATATTTACCTACAGTCCACAACACATAATAATAACTGATTTTACAAAAATAAACTACTGCTCAATATCTAAAGAAAGATAGTAAAGAAAGTAACAGCTAGCATGCATCAGTTATTTGTAAAATGCATATGCATATGTAATGTTTAACAGTAAAATCTCAATTTAGCTTGCACCGAAGTTATAACAACATAGTTTGTTACAGCTACACTGTGTACTTTTTTGAGTTAATTCTTAGCAAAAACCCATGTTTTCTTTCAAAAGTATGTGCTTAGTCGTGTGTAATTACTTCCACCCACTAATCAAAGTATTCTCGTAAGTGTAGAATCTGCTATTTAAAATACATATGGTCGAGTCGCTCGATTGGCGCATCCATGTTGTGCCTCCATCTTTGAAATACATTCGCCGACGAGGGATATTCCTGAAATTTAAGCTCCGCCTTTCGCGCTTTCACTCTAAACTCACGCTGGCCGCTAGCTGAAGCCTCCGGAGGTTGCATGTGTAGGCGGTATACGTCATCAAGACAGTCTTATTTCAGAATATTAACAATTATAAAGCTGACAATTATTCTTAGTTAATTGTAAATTGATGTAATATGCTTGTGATGAGCTGTGTTAGTGACATCGCTCTCCTCCACTAGGAATGATGGCTCAGACACTTCGGTACCTTAGTGCAAGGGTGTTTTATTTTCCAAAAATCCCCAAAGATTATTTGCAAAAAAAAAAATTATATTAAAGAAGATACATAAAGCTATTTACACAGCACAATGGCTGCCACTTTCCTACTACTCAGAGGAAAAACTGGCATAACTCTTTACTGCTCCTCAGTAGCATACCATCTCCAACTCTCTGCAGAAAGAGTGAGAGCCACCCTTATAATGACAAGACTCCGCCCACTTGGAACCAACCAAAAAGACAAACAGGTAAATCCATAATAATTTTACCATACACAAATCATTTATAATTCCTTTGAAATTACATACACATCACAATATCTATACATATTTATGGGTAGATATTCAACATACGATATTGTATGCCCTATTATCTTATACTGAGAATAACTTACTCTCTATATAGACAATGACTCACCCACACCAAACATACAGATAAAACAGCCCCGTGTCAGCGGAATGCGCAGGCGCCACGTGAGACGCCTCCATTTAAGGACCCCTAAGACGCATATTGCGTTTTGTCCCTTGTGCTTGCTATACCCAGGAAGCGCTGCACCCCGAAGACATGACGAACACTACCAACATAAACAGACACCTCTTAACAATGATTCAGATAAGTAAATAAAGACATTTGTTTTAACTCATCTGGTGTGTGCATTTTCCTTGTATTCCTAATAAAAATCTGCCACGCAAATTTTATGTATAACCATGGACATGTGGGTGTGTATGAGAACCAAGATAATTAGCAAACCCCCGTGTGCACCCGAGAGCAGCTAAGACTGAATGCATATTGAAACTGGATATATATATATATCTACATATGTGCGTGTCAGTAATAGTGTTGTCTTAGTCCGTGACAGAGCTCTCTGTCACAATGCTTATGACTTGTGAATGTAATGCTCAGTTAATTTAAATAAACCAGGTTTGATGACGTATGCAGCCCACATATGTGACCTGTGCAGACTGAATCCTTCGGATTCAACAACAGCTGCAAACCGTGATGATCCCGCGATCTAATGCTTTGATTTGAGGCAGATTTGAAAGCCTGTTGAAGACCTATTTTCGAGGGCATTAAATCACGTCGCCAAGGAAGCGAAAAGGGGATTTAAAATGACAACGCAACAGGAAAAACAACAAGACCAAAGTCAATATTGGAGTAATGTTAGTTTTCCAAGATGGGGCTCAAGGGACACCGAAGTTGCATACTTTCTATCTTCTTCACAGGTAATTCAGCATATTCGTTTACATCTATACAGTCTATGTTGTAAACTTGAAGTTTTATAGTTCCTTGGCTAACTATATGCATACTATGCAACTATATGGTTATGCATAACACTTGTTAGTGTAAAGATGCATGTGGTTTAATGTGTTCGAACAGCCACACGCCGTCTCTCCACCCATTTAAGTAATCTGAGGTACTGAGATAAATGTTTTTCATCTTTTCTGACCTCTAGCACAAACACATGGTGACAGCCCTATTTTTAGCCTTTCATTGATATAACTAACGCTGCTGATCTGCGCGTCTTTCGTTTCATTTTAAAAGCGTGTGAAAGTTGAGCGATCTTATTTCACCAATATCATAGAAAGCTCTTACATCTACACGGACATGTAACATGTTTACTTAAAACATAAGCATTGGACTCTGACATAATATTAGTTCGCGTCCATTTAAACCCATCATTACTCCCGCTCATGATTAAATGACAGGAGAGGGACTCGTCCACAGACCATCCCCTCAGTAATCTGGAGAGATGTGGTCGAAAATGGACAAAAAGAGACGGATTTAAACACCAAGTGTAAACGTGATGTATCTCTCTCGTCCACTTGTGATCCGATCGACGAAAACACATCTTAATACCAAGTGTAACAGCCCCTGGGATATTTTTCCTCGCGTCAATGAAAAAGCGTTTTGTATGTGATTTTAAGCGGACATACATGAAAATCAGACTTTTTCCATGTTTAACATAAATTTGTGTGCTTTGATGGATCACAGGCAAAGGAGATTGCAAATTGTTCATTTATTTCATTGCTTTTGCTTTGTAGCTATTGGAAGCCATGTTAACCTTGGCATGACACGGCCACCGTACGAATTAAAACGCGTTCCGAATGGGGGAGGGGCAAGAAAGTAATATTCTGTTGGTTGTCATATAGAATTTCACCGCTAGATGGGAGTAGATCTTACACAGTGGAGCTTTAACATTAACGTCAGCAAGTTCGAGGCGCCTTATTGCGCATTATGTTTAGCAGCAGCACATTTCCCATGATTAAATATGGACTTACCTGCAAGTGATGCACGGGCATCATCTCGCAGTTTCTTGTTCTTTCTTTTCTCAAATCCTCACTCCTGCTGTCTTTTCGGCGCCCTTTCCATAAAAGTTGCCTACTGTCTGTCAAACTTCGTCAGACCATCCAAGGCGAGGGGGCATTGTAATTTTTTATTAGGCTATTATTTTTGGTGCCCCCTCAGCACTTGGTGCCCTACTCACAGCGCGTGATGCGCGTTATGGGAGCGGCAGCGCTGCTACTAGTCTATCAAATAGTCTATACGCTTGACGGATCCGACCGCATATGTACTGCAAAAAACAGCTGTTCGGTGGCTTTATACATCAAATTGATGGACAGCTAAGGAAGACACAGTATTCTGTCTTCAAATGGAAAGGAAAAAGTCCAAATAAAACCTCGCATCACTTTCAGGTCAGTTCACAAGCCTGTGAAAATGTATAGCTGGCTGATGACACAACCAACTCATCTGCGTGATTTAAATAGTATGTACCAATTTATATCATGTAACTTCAATAGTTATGAAAATGTGCAAGGAAAATTAATGAGTTTGGTTGTGGATGCTTTGGAAGTTCTTAATTAAACAATTGACCAAAAATGTATTTATATCTTTGAGTTTTCTCACCGGTAAGTACGAATGCGTAACATTGAGGACGCTGACTGACTATTCTCTACCAACCGTCATTAATACAAAAAATATATAAAATAAAGAAATGTTACTACAAGTGGACTTACTCATTTACTCGTTACGCAGTGAGTACACCACAGATTTATCAGTATAAAATTTACATTTGTGTGTTTTCTCACTGACTGGCATTGACAAATGTGGCCTTTTGCAATTTGGAGATTTCATGGGAAAAGTGTATGTTTTAAACATGTTTAAATGTTGTTTGGATTAAGGCACAGCACACTGATTTTGTTTTAAAATATTCCCATATGGACAGTCTGTTAAAGTCAGAAATCCCCAAATCCTCCCACTTATGTTGTAAGCAAATCAGAATAGTTTTTTATGTCTTTGACCTCATGTGATTGGATCGTTTTCAGAGTCTCATAACCGCGCTGCAGATTGCCATGTAACTGCTAGAGACAGTACTAATCAGTGAAAGCAAGTGAAATACCTTGAGATGATAGAAAATATGATTTTATGCTTACAAAATCACCCTTTACAAGACGTTCAGTTGAAGAATAAATAAAGTATTAAGGAGCTTGGACCAGATTGAGCAGCAGGAAATGATCATGGTCGAGTTTACATGCTTTTCCAGGACTTATGGCAAACGGAGTTGGCTAACATTAGCTGGATGATATGTAAGTCAAATGCTTTTTATTATTTCCCTGTTTGCGTGGACATGATGTTTAGATAATCCGGTATTTTACGTGGCTTGGTCAACTTTGTTGCAACGTACTGGTCTGTGATTAGGGAACTTTACTGTGTGTGTGTGTGTGTGTGTGTGTGTCAGATCGCGTTAACTGAAGCGTAATGTAAGCACGCGATCAAGAACAGAAGTAAAACTGCATCGTCTATCTGAGGTAAAAACACAAAATCTAATGACAAGAGTCTGCATTTATCTGCCTTCATGTGTTTATTAGACAAGATGGTTTCAGATACACAGTCAGTGTTTAATTCAATTCAGATTTTTACATGCCTGTTGCTATTTTAATCGCAATAGTATTTTGTGATTTGATTTGTTCATATTTGCCTGTTCAGTACAAAGTTTGTGTGTTTTATCGCCTCAGCTGTCTGTCACTGTGAGAAAAAATTATTCATTTAATCTGCTTCATGTGATGTTAAACATGTAAAGTGATCCACAGTCTCTGTTCATCATGTTCTCTTCACAAATAAATAAACGCATTTGAACTTGAATGCTCGTCTTGTAAATTCATGATTAGAAATGATCAGGTGAACGAAAACAATTCTTATAATTAAAACATGAAATGACGGATAATTTACTGTCGGGTTTTCAAATGAAATAGTATAACGCAAACTCTGGTGTGTTTGTGAGTGTGTGTGAATGATTACCATGATTAGTTCATTACTTATAATAAACCCACATTATACTCAGATTTACACATTCATAGTAAATTTATTTCATGACTTCAACAGTAACATTTTCAGCGTTTTAGCTAAGCATAAATGATATTTATCACCTGATAAAGGGCTATTTACAGACCTGCATTACTACGGTAAAAGTTTAATTTCAAGTTTGTATGTTGATATTTTTCATGGGGAACGTGTAAATCTAATATTAGTTTTAATCAGGGCCGGCGTCAAGGGGGGCATTCGCGGGCAGTGCCTCCCCGAACAGGTTGTTGTGCCCCCCCTACAAAGTTTTTTATTAATATAATATATATCAAGAATAATTTAAATAAATTAAACATTGAATGTTTCATGACTTTTAATGGAATCAAATAAGGAAAAAATAGTTGATATATGTTTTCTTTAATTAAAATAGACCAGTTTCTCTGATTGGTTGTATTGCCGGGTCTCATGAGTCATTAGGCTTTAGCATATTTGTGACTTGATACTAGCAACGTGTTTTTTCGCGGCATTTCATGGATCGTGTAAAATATGGATATTAGAACATTTAGAACGAACCAGCACCGCCTGCTTCATCTGGCTTCATGAAAACACAGACTGGCTCAAACTCAGAGATTAGAGGTCGAGGTGGAATTTACAAATCTACAGGACACTGTTTTAAGGAAGTTTAATGTTCGTTCACGCCGTCTTCAGCTATTTTAAAGGTAAGTTAGAGTTGTTTTAAATTACGTAAGCTTAAATGTGAAGTGTGGCTATAGACCGTTAACAGCATTACGACGTGATTATGGTAAAGCGGCTTTTTTAAAGCTAGGACGCGGTGTGCGCTGCGCTATGAAACCCATTCATTTCAATGGCTTGCGCCGCGGGAGAGCGGTTTATTGTTGCGTCGATTAAAGCGCGAGAGCAGCGGAGCTCAGCTTGCGCTCACGCCGCGGTCGAAGTTCAATAGTTTTGTGCATAGTTTGTGGTCTTTTGCACTTTATACTGGAAATGAGCTTGACAGTCTGTACCAGTTGTATGAGTGTGTGCTTGCACTGTATTTGTTGTTTTAATGTCTTGTTTTTGCAAGTTATTGTTGCTATTGCATGCCCCCCCGTTGGAAGCCAAGTGCCCCCCTGTTAGTTATGGTCTGGCGCCGGCTCTGGTTTTAATGCTGTGAATTTGGACTGAACACACTGTTATGCCTTAAACCATTTGTAAAATAAATTATTGTTCAATAAACGGTGTAAAAATTTTATTAATATAAATTAATGTACATTTTATTAGATGTTTTTAAAACATGTTCTTGTTTTATTTCAGATATCATTAATTATTTTGATGTGATTTATATTTATTTTTAATGTAATTAAATCAGTATGTAGAGGTTAGTGTAACCATCAGAGAACTTTCTTTCTCATTAGTCAGGAAAGTTATCTTAACGTAAATAGAACATTCCCTTTAGGTTCCGGAAATGCTATGGGAACCTACCGGGAACGTTCTGGTAAGCTACAGAGAACCTTCTGGGAACCTACAGAGAACTTTCTGGGAACCTTCTGGTTACGTACCCTGCTGGTTAGTCAGGAAAGTTGTGACACCGTCACACAAGAAACATATAAAGTTTCAAATAGGTTTTACATGTTTACTTAGCAAAAGGAATAAAATTGAATTAAATGGCTATTTTATGTGTTTGTCTTTTATTTTGTTTGGGCTGCCTGTCATGTGAGTAATCACAGTTAAATCTGACCCTTTTTATCTATTTGTGACTCAACTGATAAGGCTGATTGTTACAAAGTTTTCTTTACGTAAATAGAACATTCCCTTTAGGTTCCGGGAACATTTTGGGAACCTACCGGGAAAGTTCTGGGAACCTACCGGGAACCTACAGAGATCTTTCTGGAAACGCGCACATGATGCGGCACGTTTTCAACTTCAAGGCAGCAGTCCAGTCCAACACAGTGAATCTAATCATTATAAAAGTAAAAAGATCACTCCAAGAATAAAAGAATGGCGTTGAATTTTGTTAAAGGGGCAGTGAATTAAAAACTAAATTTTAACTTGATATTCTGTTAAATAAGAGGTCATCATACTTAAATTAACATCCTTCAAGCTTATTTCACGTCTTTGTAAACGAAAGTTTAATGCATTTTAGGAAGGATTGTTCCAGTGCACCTATCAACCCATTATAGAGGTGGGAGGTGAAACACAAACACCCGGAAATTCTCGGGGCAGCCGCATATGTCGAAATTTCAGTCAAAACCATTCTATTTCATCATAAACAATCTGAAAACAGGGCTTTAAGTGTAAAATACCGAACTTGTCCTTTAAACAAAGACAATTATAAGGTACTCCTTTTGGAGCCAGTAAAACGAAATAAAACATAGCTACTTGAAATATTTGGTAATTAAAAACAGTGCAGTATACACTGTATAAATTATAGTATCTTAGCACTTATCTTATTATTGCCACCTTAAAGCTCACATAAAGCACCACACTGTTTCTGCTAATCTCATGTTAAAGGAGTAGTTCACTCAAAACATGGTCCCCATTGACTTGACCATAGTAATTTTTCCTACTATTAAAAGTCAATGGGCCCCATTTTAAGGGTGGACTACTCATTTAATCTTATATACCTATAAAGTAATATTGCATCCTTCAAATATATAAAGACCTTTTAGTTTCATCAGACTTATAAAAGTTCCCTTGCTTACATTTACAAGTATACATTTACTTATATATGCTACCCCAATGTTATAGCTTGAGGTTACTGTCTCTTTAAGAACAAATAAGCCCAGACTGGTTTCTGACTGGTTTCTGAAGACATAAACAAATGTTTTTATTAGAAAAAGAATACTGTGAGATCATTTTGTGTGTATGTGCCCTGTCAAGAAAAAAAAATTTTTTATGCTGGCTTACCTTCTGAAACACTTCTCTCCATATATGCACTACTGAGGGCACTTACACGCGTGCTCACACACAGGCGGAGGGGGAATCCAAACAGCTTCAGGAAGAAGATGCAGCATAAACAATTGCTTCACATAAAAATGTTACGTTGTTTTTCATTGCTCTATTCAGCAAATGTATGTTAATTGACTACAGTATGACACAGTAGAGCAATTTGGACCTGACTGGAGCTGGACCGTACACACTTACCGCACGCGGAGCAGATACGTCACGTGCTCGAATTCGAGTCGAGTCTGAAGTCTTTGAGGACGAGTCTCAAACTCGAGTCCCCATCTCTTGTTTCATGTGCTGTGGGGAATAAACGCAGACGAAGATGCCATGTGCCCGAAGAGCCTCTGAAAGAGCTTGAGTGGGATTGCTGAGCTGCGTCTGACAGACTTCAGACACTTCAACAATGACTGAGCGCATTCTTCGGTGAGACATGCTACCATTGACACTGAGAAAAGAGATGCTTTGCACAGGGGAGAGCTTGCTCTTTTCCCAGTTGACCCGAAGACCCAGACAGTCTAGATGTTGTAACACCAGGTCCCTGTGAGTGCAAACCAATTTCCACGAGTGAGATAGAATCAGCCAGTCGTCAAGATAATTGAGAATGCAAATCCCGTGCTGCCTGAGAGGCGCTAGGGCCCCCTCCGCGACTTTGGTAAAGACACAGGGGGACAGGGACAGACCGAATGGGAGGATCCTGTACTGATATGCCCTCCCCTCAAAAGTAAACCGAAGAAACTGTCTGTGTCAAGGAAGAAAAGAGACATGAAAGTACGCATCCTTCAGGTCGATCGCTACAAACCAATCCTGGTGCTGAATCTCCGCCAGGATGCGTCTCTGTGTTAACATCTTGAGTGGCATGCAATGAATATATCTTTTCAGCACATGCAGATCCAAGATGGGACGCAGTCCCCCTCCCTTCTTTGGCACTATGAAATAGGGTCTCTAAAACCCCGAAGACATCTCGGCTGAGGGGACGGGCTCTATCGCATGTTTTGGCTAGAAGGGTGGCCACCTCCGCCCGTAGCACCGCAGCGTTCTCGCCTCTGACTGAGGTGAACAGAACGGCGCAAAACTCCCTCACGGTCGCCTGACGACCTGCCTGCCTGTGGCCGGATCTCATCGGTGGTCAGCCGTCGCCGGAGGCTTTGGCTGCTTGGGAGCAGATGCCGGCCAGGCCGCCTACGGCCGAAAGGCAGCCAGGTCACGCCGGGGCAGGATGTGTTTGATTGTCTCAGTCTGCTTCTTCACTGTAGATGTTCCGGTCACAACCACAACACAATAAGGGAACACGAAGGCTCAGCAAATTAGGGGTATTTATTTGAGATAATGTAAAGCGAAAGCTGGGAAGCGAAACACACACAGCCGCAGCACCGCAGGCTTTCGTCTGATAGACGCCGACACCAAGTGCTCCCCCGTTTCCTCGCCAGTCTTTGGTTTTTAAAGGCACATGTGGAGGAGACGCAGGTGCAGCGAATCACCTAATTAAAGGAAAAATAAACACAGCCACAGACACTAGAGGGTGACAAATGTTTAGAAACAATACAAGTGAACAAAACTTTACGACCTGGAAAGGGAATCTGCGACTTTATTGTCTTTGCCTCGAACATGCTGAATGTCGAGGTCGTAGGGTTGTAAAAACAAACTCCAGCGCATAAGACGGTGATTTGAATTTCGCATTGAATTTAGAAATTTTAAGGGGTTGTGGTCACAATATACAATTACGGAATGTGAACCCCCCAAATACACTTCGAAATGCTTAACTGCAAGAACTAAAGCCAATGCCTCTTTTTCAATGGTGGAATACCTACGCTGGGCAGCCGTAAATTTCTTTGAAAAATAAGACACGGGGTGAGTTATACAATCAGCACCACTCTGCTGAAGAACAGCTCCTATTCCCGTATCACTGGCATCCACTGCAAGGCTAAACTGTTTAGAATGGTCTGGGGCGGCTAAAACAGGTGCGGACATCATTAAGGTTTTAACATTTTCAAACGCACACTGACAAACACCTGACCATTCAAATTTTGTTTTGGGGCTTAGCAGATCAGTAAGGGGAGACACCACAGTCGCAAAATTTTTGCAAAATGCGCGGTAGTACCCTACCATTCCGAGGAAACGATGCAACTGTTTACGGTCAGCTGGAGGTGGAAAATCACAGATGGCACTAACTTTGACAGCAAGTGGACGAACTTGTCCCCTCCCTACTACTTTACCCAAGTATATCAAAGTGGCCCTTCCAAACTCACACTTTGCTAGATTAATAGTAAGTTTTGCATCCGCAAAACGACGGAAAACTTCTTGAAGCAAAGTTAAATGCTCAGTCCAAGATGAACTATATAGCACAATGTCATCAGAAAGACCAGATAATACAGTTGCAATTAAACGTTGAAAAGTGGCGGGTGCGTTTTCATTCCGAAAGCTAAAACGTTGTACTGCAGGAAAGTATCAGGCGTCACGAAGGCAGAAATCTCTTTCGCACGCTCCGTCAAAGGAACCTGCCAATACACTTTTAACAGATCGAGCTTGGAAACGTACTTCGCAGAGCCGACTCGATCTATAGAGTCCTCGATTCTCGGTAAAGGGTAACAATCAGTTTTGGTTACTGCATTTAACCGTCGATAGTCAGTACAGAAACGATAAGTACCATCCGGCTTACTAACCAGTAGGCACGGAGAACTCCACGGACTTGAGCTAGGCTCTGCAATATTATTTTCCAACATGTATTCAACTTCCTTTTGTAGAAGAGTTTGTTTTAATGGGTTCACGCGATATGGATGTTGTTTTATAGGCAAAGTAGAGCCTACATCAATATCGTGTTCCATAATTGAAGTCTGACTAGGAATATCAGTGAACAACGAGTAAATATTTACGTAATTTCAGTAGCAATTTGGCGAAAAAAAGGAAATCCGATGAGAATGAGGTTATTTGCAAAATTGGTAATCTTATGGCGAAAAGTATAGAAGATATCACTGATTCTGAAAAAAATGAAATTGGGGAATTGCAACATCAATTGGATAAAATATATAAATATAAAGCTGAAGGGGCTTACATCCGTTCTCGCAGAAAGTGGCTGGAAGAAGGTGAGCAAAGCTCTGCTTATTTTTTTAGACTAGAAAAAGAACAAGCTAACAAAAACAATATAAAAAAACTTATAATTGATGGTACAATAAATGAGGACCTGAAAATTATTGGACAATTCTGTGCAAAATTTTATAGCGAGCTATATTCATCACAAGTCTGCCATCAAGATGTGAATAACTTCTTTGATTCTTTTCAGAATGTACAACAACTGAATATGGTAGATAAAGCCTTTTGTGATGCCCCTATCAATCTGAAAGAGATTGTTGATGCGATTAATTTATTAAAAAATGGAAAATCTCCAGGAACCGATGGACTCACTTCAGAATTCTATAAATTATTTAATGAAAACATAGCACCATTTTTATTAGAGGTTTTCAAAGAAAGCATAGAAAAATCTTTTCTTCCACCTACTTTATGTCAAGGAATAATAACTTTAATCCCAAAACCAAACAAAGACCCCCTTCTCATAGACAATTGGCGCCCAATCACCTTACTAAATAATGATTACAAAATAGTAACCTTAGTAATGGCTAAAAGAATTAAATCAGTACTAAATTCTATTATAGATGAAACACAATCAGGATTTATGCCTAATAGACATATCTCAAACAACATACGTTTAATATTAGATATTTTGGATTACTCACATTTACTTCCAAAAGAAAGCTTTTTGTTATTTTTAGATTATTATAAAGCATTTGATACACTAGAACATGATTTCCTGTTTCAGGCGATGCATAGAATTGGATTTGGTGAAACTTTTTGTAAAATGGTCCAAATGCTGTATAGAAATAGTAATAGTTCCATTAAGTTAGGTAATAGCACTTCTCCTAGATTCTTTTTAAAACGTGGTGTACGACAAGGATGTCCAGTATCTCCCTATCTTTTCATAATTGCAACCCAATTTTTAAGTTTGTATATCAAAACAAGTAATCTAAAAGGTGTAAGTGTTGATAATTCAGAGATAATTATTAGTCAATTGGCAGACGACACTGTTTTATTTTTGAAAGACTCTCTTCAAATTCTGATTGCATTCCATACTCTCCAGCTTTTCTCTAGAGCTTCAGGTCTACACCTTAATCTTAATAAGTGTGAACTTCTTTCAGTTAAAAATTGCTTGACTTCTTCAATTAATGGTATTGCTGTTAAAAATAGTGTTACTTATTTAGGTATACAGATAATTGAAGACAAGTTAAGGTGCTCTGCTAACTTTGATCCAATTATAACAAAAACTAAAAAAAGGTTTAACTGCTGGTTGCAAAGGGACCTTTCTTTAAAAGGCAGAAGTTTACTTGTCAAAGCTGAGGGCTTATCTCGCCTCACTTATGCTGCTCAATCTTTGCATATTGACAAGTCCACTTGCAAATTAATAGATAGTATTTTGTTTAAGTTTTTATGGAAAAACAAACCCCACTATTTAAAGAAGGCAGTCATAATAAACTCTCACAAAAATGGAGGACTAAATTTTATTGATTTCAATACATTAAACAGCTCAATTAAAATCAATTGGCTAAGTCGATTCCTTAATAACCCAACCTCTGTGTGGAATATATTCCCTCACTTTGTCTTTTCACAATTGGGTGGAGTACATTTTGTTTTAATGTGCAATTATGATATTCAAAAACTTCCTGTTAAACTTTCTAACTTTCACAAACAGGCTCTTTTGGCTTGGAATCTTATGTACAAGCATAATTTTCCCCCCACAGGTGTTATATTTGGAACAATAGGAATATTTTATTTAAAAATAAGTCTTTGTTCTATAAGGACTGGTTTGATAATGGAATATATCTTGTGGGGCAGCTCTTTGATAAAGAAGGCATATTGTTCAGATATGCTGAATTTCTTTTGAAATACAATATACCAGTAACTCCTAAAGAGTTTGCCATTGTTATGGATGCCATACCATCTGGTTTATACATGCTTTTCAAAAATTACACATTAACTATGAGTTCAATTTCATTACCAGAGCCTGTGAACACTCCTATCGGGAAGATATGTTTTGTGGAAAAGAAAGGAAGAAACCATAAAATAAGAGCTATACTCATTGAAAATGTTGCTTGTGCTCCCTCTGCAGTTTCATATTGGAATAGACTTTTTGATAATTTAAATTGGAATAACATATGGTCCTTGCAACAAAGATTTTTACTTACAAACAAAGTAAAAGAAGTTTCTTTTAAATTACTTCATAATATATACCCTACCAAAGATTTTCTAAGGAAAAGATTCAACTCTAATTTCGACACCATATGTACCTTTTGTCAGAATGACACTGAAACACTTCTTCATATGTTTTGGTTGTGCAATTACACTCAGCAGTTTTGGAAATATGTTGGTTTATTTATTTCAAATAATATTGTTAAAGGTTTTTTCATGAGTCCTAAATTTGTTATTTTTGGATTTTTTGAAGGAGACTCAAATGTGTGTTTTATAATAAATCTGATTTTGTATTTGTGTAGGTTTTATATACATAAATGCAAATTTTCTAACTGTAGACCAATTTATGTTGTATTCTTGCAAGAGTTTAAACAGTATTTAAAAACAATTTTGTTTCTCTCTCAACAAGAAAGCAATCAAAACATGCACAATTTGCACAACTTTTAATCTTTTCAATGTTTTTGATCTGTGATGTCTCTTAAATTTTATAATGTCCTCGCCTTCTTGTAAATGTATACTTTTTCTTTTATCTGATATGAGCCATTATTATTATTTTATTTTTGTTGGTATTTTTCTTTTCTTATAATGTTATTCATAATTGTTGATTGTAATTATTCATTTTGTTCAATAAAAAAAAAAAAATCATTTTCAAAGTAAAAAATATTTTATTTATGTAAATGTTGGTTTGCAACGGAGGTTTTGCCAAAAATAGTAAACATCTACCAACCAGCTATTATAAACACTATATCGGATTGTTTTAACATGTATCCTTATAGATAATGTCTGTTTTATATTAATGTTTGAGTATTCTTGGGTTTAATGTGTTTATGTTTTGTTTAAATTTAGTTAGCTTACGAAAGATAGACTGTAATTTTAAACGCCATATAGGCGTTGCAAAGGCAAATATGAAGGGAGAATTGTAACGGGTCAGACATTATTTTCCAGTTTAATGTAAGTTTTGTTTGCTACTTTAAAATGAATTTCGTTTCAGATAATTTGTCTCTTAATTTTAATCAATGTTTTGTTGATAAGTTTTGTGAATATAAATTAATAAAAACAATAAACTCAACGTCATTAATATAATGCTCGTTATATAAACCTCGCACACTTTTAAAAATTAATGCAATAAGCATTTCTGTAGGCTAAAGCAATACTTCACTTCTTACTATGATTGATTGAAGTATGCATTTGCTGAAATTTATTTTTGCTTCAAGTTCGCTACTGTTTAGTACTGTTCACTTGAATGCTTTCTTTTTAAATCATAAAGACCTTTCTGTTTAGTTATAAAAATCAAAATTAACCTATTAATCATATTAATATGTTGTAGGGGGGAAATAGAACAGTATAAAATTTTCCCAAACACATATTTATAGGTTCAAAAATAGTGTCTGTTATAGTTGCCAGCAAAGGACCCATGTATGACTTTTTGTCAATATCGCACACCCCTAGGCTGCATAAACGTGCAAAGGTAAGCTATTATTAGAGTAATAAGTTATTTTACACTTTTATGCGCATGCCCAGTTACGTGATTGGTCATGTTTCATGCGTTTATGGTGGTGTATAGTGTGGATGAAGATTCTTTTTAAAATGCCAGTATAAACGAGGATCGTTTTCATTTTAAAATGCCGTTTAAAAACGCAAATGCTCTAATGTTAACATGGCCTGTATTTCAAAAATGGCTTTACAGGGGGTATGGCTTAGCTAAATGAGATGTAAATGAGCCCTATTGTCTCTCCAGCCGGGGAAAAGTGTTAACTTTTCTTTCTCAAATTTCTCGGCATTCTCTTTCTTGAATGTGTTATATTCAAATGGCCACAACTTCTCCAAATCTTATCAGATTTCCATGTGTTACACATCGTTGGAAAGCTTAGATCTGTGAATAACTCAAAATGTATCTGTGAATAACTCAAAATGCCCCAGATCCTACTTGTGTCACTACTTTCCATGACTGGTCACATATTAGAGCTGCACTGTAAAAAAATACTTTGCTGCCTTAACATTTTTTGTTAAATCAACTCAGATTTACAAGTCATGTCAACAGAGATGAGTTGTCACAATTTATAAAATATAGTTGAGAAAAGTCAACTAAATTTTATAAGTTAAAACAACTCACCTGTAGTTATAACAACTAATCTCTAGTCAAGATAAATAATAGTAAGTTGAAATGACTTGTAAATCCGAGTTGATTCAACCAAAAAATTTAAGGCAGCAAAGTTTTTTTACAGTGTGGGCCTAGATTAATCTAGATTAATCTCATACAAAATAAAAGTAATTTTTTGCATAACATAATATATAACATATGAGTTTGTGCTGTGTGTAATTATTATGTATACAAATACACACACATTCATGTATGTATTTAAAAAAACATTTACATGTGTATATGTATTTATTTATATATTCTAAATTATATATAAATAAAAAACAACAACATTTAAATAAAACATTTCTTAAATGTATATGTATGTATGTGTGTTTGTTTAAATATACATAATATTTACACACATCACAAACTTATATTATGCAAAAAATTACTTGTATTTTGTATGAGATTAATCTAGATTAATCTATGCCCAGCCCTAAGGGATGCACCGATCCGACTTTGTCTTTAGAAAGAATACTGTTAAAGTACCGGATCAATAAGCAGTATCAGTAAGAGTGTAATACCGTTAAAATCATAAGGATACACTGTAAAAAAAATTCGGTAGAAATTACAATGTTATTGCAGCTGGGTTGCCGATAATTTACCGTAAATTTAAATTTATGTTATTTACTGGCAAGAGTTTGTTCAAAGTTAAATACATTTTTAATATTAACAAGTCTTTATCTTTACAGAATAAACTATACAATAACAGCCTCATGCAAAGCATTCTGGGAACCAGAAATCATCATCAACCGTTTTCAGTTTTTTGCTTCAAATTTTGTTTCCCAGAATTTTTTGCTTGATGCTGTTTTTTTTAGTTTTACTCTGTAAAGACAAAGACTTTTAAATGTTTAATGTTCATTTAACTTTGAACAAAATGTTGCCAGTAAATAACATAAATTTAAATATACGGTAAGCTACCAGCAACCCAGCTGCAATAACACTGTAATTTCTACAGAATTTTTTTTACATTGTACCCATCCCTTTCCATATGAGCTACAGTACACACTGTGTAAGATGGCCAAACAGCCTGTTAGGTCCACTCTTCAAGGTAACGTCAGCCATGTCAAATGCAATTAGGTTGTTTGTCATTGGGGTTTTTTTCAGGTCTTAACATTTTAATTTTCCCATTAGGGACGGGGGCCCCAATGAAAATTCCTGACACAAATTAATCTCAAACTCAAACTGACATGTCAGATCAGTTTGGTTCAAAGGAAAAAAACGCAATGCCCTATAGAGTCCTATTAGTTTATGAAATACTGTAGAAATGCAGGTTCATATCATAAATGTATAGCTGACAACTCTGCAATCTTGAATCTCTGTGACACAATAATGTTGACATGGAGGATCAGGATCTCTATGCTGTCCTACAAAGGCAAAAGGCAGTAACTTAGTTTTTGGTCAAAAATTACTTATTGATATTTTTGAGACATTCAAGACCTCCTTTATTATTTGCATTAGTATCTTGAGTCAATTTTATGTTTATTCGAGAAAATAAAAATAAAGAAGAAATTAACCGACAACTGAAACTCACTGTGAGTCTAAACTTTAAAGTAATTTTTCTCAGTTTCACACTCTAACGAGTTAAGGTCTTTTGGCAGTAGGGCAGTATGGATCTCATTGACTCCAGCACCTTGATGAATCCATAATTAATTTCAAATATACTGAAGATGTTCTGTTAGACAGAGGCCTACTGTAGGTCACCCTGAGAGCCACTGAAAAAAATTATTCATTCAATTTACTAAATTGTGGTTGCAATCAATTTATTTAAGCCACATTTCAGCAAAAAAGATTAGTAAAGTAAAATAAAATAAAAAAACTTTTGTTTAAATGTAGCTTAAATAAATTGATTGCAAAGACTTACCTTAAAAAAAATTGTAAATTGAATGAATCATTTTTTCAGTGTATGAGCCAGACCTTATGTTGCTTTGCGTTAGACTTGAGTTTCTCCTTTAGCTTTATAGCTGATTCATTATTTTGAAAGACCAAAATCAAAACAAAATCAAATGTTATTATATACAGTACAATACAGGCGGGTAGATACAGAGAAATTAGAGAAACCCCATAGTTAGGGCTAAAATGACGAATCAACCTAATCGCTTAAGTAGATCACATAAATCTGCTGATTTGCTTATGACATGCAAATTAATTGTTTAGGCCTGATGGACACAGGCCTGATGGACACAGGCCTTGACATAATTGATATAAAAACCTTGGAAGAAACAGTACAACATCTTAAAGCATCAACTTGCAGCCTTGACACGCTCCCCACATCTTTTCTCAAAAAGGTACTTAACTGCTTAGAAACTGACCTCTTAAAAATAGTAAATACCTCTCTGATCACAGGCACTTTTCCAGAGTCATTAAAAATAGCAGTTGTTAAGCCTCTCCTAAAAAAGAGTAACCTAGACAAAACCATACTTAGCAACTACAGACCAATCTCAAATCTTCGGTTTATAAGCAAGATCATTGAAAAGGTTGTTTTCAATCAGCTGAACAAATTCTTAAACTCAAATGGCTATCTGGACAATTTTCAATCTGGTTTCCGTCAGCATCACAGCACAGAGACAGTGCTCATAAAGATAATAAATGATATTCGCTTAAACTCTGATTCAGGTAAAATATCAGTGCTGGTGCTACTAGATCAGTGTTTCTCAAACTTTTTCTGCCATTCCCCACTTTGGAGGTAGGGAAGGGTTCCGAGCCCCACCTGTCCCTAATTTCCCCGACAAAAGGGATCAAGTAGGTTTTAATTTTAACTGTTAAAATTTGTTTAATCCCATCATATTTTTAAAAAAATAACAGCATTAAACACTTTCAATAGAGAAACGCGGAAAAAAACAAATGTGCAAATGTGAAAAAAAACTTTGTTTAAAAGTAAATAATAATAATGCAACTGTGTTTGCATTTTGTCTCTCACAAAAGTCATCATACTTTCTTTTCGGCTGGCGTTTTGGTTGATTGGGTCGACTGTCTGTCTTGGTTTTCTCTGCTAGTACAGAATCTCCAGTTTTCATTCCTTGTCACAAACGTATCCATTGTTAATTTTTATACCCGCTACTGCCTATAACGCCTCTCCACATTAAAATTTTTGTTCCACTTCCACTCCAGGCTTATATTTAAATGTATCATTTTGAGTGTATGGTCAATGATTAAAAGAATTAATAGAGATGGGCACAAAAATGACCAAATTTCCTCCCATTTGTCACGCCCCACTTGTAATGTTCCTATTCCCCACCAGTGGGGCCCGCCCCACACTTTGAGAAACGCTGTACTAGATCTTAGTACTGCCTTTGACACAGTAGATCACACCATACTCTTACATAGACTGGAAAACTGGGTAGGGCTCTCTGGGATGGTCCTCAAATGGTTTAAATCATACCTAAAAGGGAGAGGTTACTATGTGAACATAGGTAACCATAAATCTGAGTGGACACCCATGACATGTGGAGTCCCACAGGGTTCAATTCTTGCACCGCTTCTGCTTAATTTGTATATGCTCCCACTTGGTCAAATAATGAAAAAGAACCAAATTGCTTACCACAGCTATGCAGATGACACCCAGATATACTTAGCCCTGTCACCCAATGACTACAGCCCCATTGACTCTCTATGTAAATGCATTGATGAAATTAACTGTTGGATGCGTCAAAACTTCCTCTAGTTAAACAAAGACAAAACTGAAGTCATTGTCAAAGTCAGAAATCTTGGTGTAATTTTAGAGTCTGACCTTAATTTCAGCAGTCACGTGAAAGCGATAAGCAAATCAGCTTACTACCATCTCAGAAATATTGCCAGAATTAGTTGTTTTGTCTCAAGACAGGACTTAGAGAAACTTGTTCATGCTTTCATCACAAGCAGGTTGGATTACTGCGATGGACTCCTTACAGGGATCCCAAAAAAGACCATTAGACAGCTGCAGCTCATACAGAACGCTGCTGCCAGAATTCTGACCAGAACCAAAAAATCGGGGCACATCACTCCAGTCCTCAGGTCCTTACACTGGCTTCCTGTCACATTTAGAATAGATTTTAAAGTACTGTTACTCGTTTATAAATCACTTCATGGCTTAGGACCCAAATACATGACAGATATGCTAACTGAATATAAACCTAACAGATTACTCAGATCATTAGGATCCGGTCAGTTAGAAATACCAAGGGTTCACTCAAAACAAGGTGCGTAAGCATTTAGTTATTATGCCACCTCTAGCTGGAATCAGCTTCCAGAAGAGATCAGATGTGCTTCAAACGTAAACACTTTTAAATCTAGATTAAAAACACATCTGTTTAACTCTGCATTTAGTGAATGAGCACTGTGCTGCTTCACACTGACTGCACTTTGAAGGGATGGTTCACTTTGGAATGGGGGTTCTGTCATCGTTTTCTCGTCCTCGTGTTGTTCTGGACCTGTGTGGGTTTCTTTTTTCTTCCATGTTAGGAATAAAAAAAATATGATGGAACTTCTTACCATCATTTAACAAAATATTTTCTTAGTCATTTATCCAAATACGTACAAAATATAATTTTTCCTACTATGGAGGTCTATGGTCGCTTGCTGCTGTGTGTTTGCCCGTCATTTCTCGGGGTATCTTCTTTTGTTTTCGTCGGAGGGGGGGGGGGGGGGGTGTGCGGGTTTGGAGCAGCGTGGGGATTGGTGGATGGTGGCAGAGTTTTTCATTTTGAAGTGAACTATCTTTAACTCAAGTCACTTTTACTCCTGTTTTATTCTTTTTAACATTTTAAACTGTTTTTATTAAAATCACATTTATTTTCTTTAATTGTTATTTTAAATTCTCATGTATCTTTGTTTTTATTGTGATTTTATTGTGGATCTCTTATTTTTACATTTTCTTTTTTATATATTGTTGTCTCATTTCTGTGTAAAGCACTTTGAATGACCTCTGTGTATGAAATGTGCTATACAAATAAACTTGCCTTGCCTTGCATTGCCTTGATGTTGGTGGTTTGCAATGAGAAGATTTCTGGTTAGGTACACAAGCCTGTCAACGGTTTTGGGAATGAACACTAAGTAGTACAGCTTTAATTAAACTAGATCAGTCATAGAATATGCATGTTGAAGATGCTTTCTTCCTTTATTTCTTAATTTTAACACTGTCTGCATTTAAAAGTGTAATAACGTAAAGTGTACTACTCATCTACTTTTATATTTGGGTTGGACTGGATGCTCATCAGGTTCTTTGTTGGTATATGCTCAGGAATTACCATTGGTCTGGTTGTGGTTGTTATAATGAGAATGGGTCCAGTTGCATTGTTACAGTTGTTTTATTTCTGCTGTCCTTTATTAGTTGCGGTCTTGCAATTGTTGTGTTGTGAGTTGTGGATCTTTGCAGTAAAGTTCATAAAACTGCTACTTGATATACTGCCTTTTAAAACTTTTCCACATATTGTGCATCTGTGTGTTGGCCTGATGAAGCTCAATAGTGATGTACAAGAAAGGTCAGATGAGGGGAGGGAGAAACAGTCATGCAATCTGGCAACAGCAAAGCACTTACCTGACACTACAGCCATGCCATAGGGAGCAGAATACAGAAGAAAGGAACGGTTATAAGATGCAGGATGGGACTGCTGCTGGCTTGCACAATGGTTTGGGCTTGAGAGTACCCTGACCTGCATTGGCAGGACCAGAGCAACCAGTGTGCATACAGGTGAATGTTAGGCGTAACAGCAGGGATGTCAGGCCGGAAGGGTAAGAGTTGAGTGGGGATCAGACAATGGAAAAAACATTGCAGATGAGGCAAACAGGTCATGTTATGGCATGCAGAAGGGGTTATGGGAGAATAAAAAGAGAGAGAGAGAGGAAGAAAGAGTGTGTGAAGGTAAGAAAGTGAGAAGAACGGGTAGTAGATATGTGTATGTGTATGATGAGAATAGGAAGTGTATGTCATGTGTCATCTGAATACTGTACTGCTCTAAAGAAATGATGATGATATTCATTACAAAGTATTTCATTATTATTATAAGGAACTTTATAATACAAATTTCATCACAACTTTCAGCTGCCTATATCTGACTACTAATATAAACCTTATAATATGTTCAATTATTTAGTTTTTACTACTGGAGGCAAAGCAGTGTTTATTTGTCTGTAAACAGAAGTACTTACAGAATGACTTCCACATGGTCCAGAGCCCACTGGTCACGACCTGCACCGTCATGTCGCGGCTGCCACCATCGTAACAGCACACCTCTCACACGAGCTTCACTACAGTGAACAACATAACAATACATACACTGTTTAATCCAATACACAATACAAAATAAATGTAATGGGTCTCATTCATGAAACACGAGTAGAACGAATTTTTGTGTAAATCGTTCGTAAAGTCCTTTTGGCGTAAATTTTCGGATTCATGAAAATGTTTGTATTTGGTACGAAAGAAATCTACACCTGCTCCCAGCCTCGCGTAAATTGTGCGTTTAACATCCAAATGTTTTGCTCATCAATAAGGCTGTATTTTAATTCACCTTAATCATGTACACATTACACAGCATTTTGTAAAAAATATTATATACAGTTATTATATACGTTTTTTCTTTTCACTTTTATGATGAGCTCCAGTAATAGCATCTGCAAATGGAACACTTTAATCAAATAAGTTATTGCTTTCAATAGGGCTGGGCAAATTGTTTTCCTTCATTGTTACAGAAATTGTTTCCTATAAAATAGCCAAAATCAGGAATAACACATTTACGATGGCTGATATATAGATTTGGCAGATAGAGCGCGGCACAAAAGGCGCATTTTCAGAGACCGTGCAGACTTACTTGCTGAGAATGAAGACTGGTTAATTAGTCGTTTCAGGCTACCCAGACCAGTTCTTTTGTAAAAAAGTTAAATCTGCTCAAATTTAAACTGCTTGTGTATTTCCTCTAAATTATATTTTTTATTTTACCATGTCAGCTGGCCATAAAAATTGTGAACTGTAGCCTTACTGTACCATCTGATTATGTTGAAGTGCTTTCCTGCAAAGGGGTTTTATCACAGTCACCATTGGGAATTATACCCGACAGAGAGGTTTAGCCAATTATGCTAATGATGCGTACATCACATATAGATATGCTCGATTATGATGATGATGGTGGTCCTCCAGTTTGAATAAGATTATTTTGAAGTGAACTAATTCATTTTTTGCAGTCAAGCTTCATGTCGAACCATTTTCTTTTCACTTCTGGGACTGTTCGATTAACAGATGAAACTTCATTAACAGCATCTGTATTGTGCTGCCAAGCTTCCTTTTTTTAGGACCTGAGACTATGTATGCTATGTATGCTGGAAAATCACTATGTATGCTTGAAAATAAAATGTGAATTAACTTCTGATAATAAAACTTCAATTTCTGCATCTGATAAATTTTTCTTTTCATTCGCTTTTAAGAAGACATGTTGAAATCCTTCGTTTGATGTCATAATATGATGCCAATATATAGTTGTCAGTCGGATTTAATGGGCGGGATTTATGGTAATTGAGAAAAAGCGTGCACGCGCATCCCATGTACGACTGATTGGAATTCATTAACACATTTAACTATCAAATCTGACGTTTACAAAGTATTTGTGAATCAGGAGGAGAGTTTTCGGGAAGGTCTGTTTACGTGCAAATCACTCACATTTACTCATATATTTACGAATGTTTCATGAATGAGACCAAATGTGTTTACTGACAGTGCACAATAAACAGAGGAAATAGCAAAGATAGGAAGCATGGTTAGATGTAGACTTTAGTAGATTGTATGGCTGGATGTCTGAGTGGATCCCACAGAATAATAAAGGTTTCAGAGATAATTGGAAGTAATTTGGAAGTTATTTTGGGTGGGTTTCAAGACCTTCATTTATCCTTTATAACAACAAGGAGCAATAAGGGTATAACGCAATGCCTTTTTTCTTTATGATAAAAGAATCAAGCCTGTGGAAACGTCTGTTTTACAAAGGTCCTAATATGTACCATTTTGGTACCAATGTGTACCTTTGATGTACCAGTATGCAACTTTTAGGTACAGAGGTGTATTTTTTACAACTTTTGTGCCTTCTTGTATCTTTATTTCTGAGAGTGCAGGCTAATAGTTTTATTATAAGATTACAAGCATCAAAGTTTGATTTCAAGCAATAATTTTACAATTATTTAAATTTTTGACATGGCCTTAAGTGGGCAGCATTAAAGATATGATTTAAGGATGAACAGTAACTCTTTACAATACGTTTGTAGGTGTTAACATTAGTAAATGCCTAAGCAAACATAGTCTAATCTTTCTAATCTTTGTTAATGTTAATTAAAAGCAATACAATTGTTCAAGTAAGTTCATTGTCCACAAAGCGCTCTGGAATGCTTGATTCTGATGAGCCAGTGCTGACTTTCCAAGGCGAGTTATTTCCAGATATTATGCGGCTCTCAAAAATGCTTTATTCTGATTGGCCATGGTAACTCGGATGCTGCATATTAGTTTGACAGGCACAGTATAATATAAGACAAAATTAAATATAAATATGTTTTTTAAAAACATATGACATGATTTTTACAAATGATTAAACCAGAAGGTTTGTTTCTTACATCTGAACGTCTTGTCTTATCTTAAAAACGAAAGTAAACAGGTTTTCCTAATGAGCAAATAAAGTATTTCAAATCAATATTTAATGTTCCTTACCTTACTTATGAGATAAATAGCCATGTTATAATCAGTACCTGCTGCCTATACATTACCCCTTACTTAACTAATGTTAACAAATACAACCTTATTGTAAAAACTAATGTAGAAAACTGTAAATTGCTAAAATTTACTTTTTACAGGCAGGGTCACATTTGTCCTCTGATGTAGAATACACTCATCTGAGGGTGAGTAAACTGTCAGATTGCAGGTTATTTGCTGGTTCCTGCCTGTCAGCAGAACCCCCTGACCTAAATTGTTTATTTGAAGTGCCCCCTGAGATTTAATTTAAATATTTCAATAATTCAATAGCAACTGTGCATGTTTCATTGCACAATTCTTTATTTTTCATCCCATTCAAAGTTTTTATCAGTAGCAGGCCTTTTTTAGATTATTGTTAACTGTTTGACCTTCATTTAGTCATTTTATTGGTAGATAAAACAAGTTATCTTGTCAATTGGTACCCAATTTATAAAAAACTAAAGCCCTAAATCACGCCTTCCAGGACGGCCAAAAACCTGGGAGTGGTCATTGATGATCAGCTTAGCTTCACGGAGCATGTTGCTAGCACCGCTCCCTCTTGTAGATTCTTCCTCTACAATATTAGGAAAATTAGACCTTTCCTAAATGAGCATGCTACGCAGGTCCTAGTCCAAGCTCTTGTACTTGTACACGACCAAACCCCTATAGATGATTCAGAACGCAGCATCAATAGTGGTCTTCAATGAGCCAAAGAGGGTGTACGTGACTCCTCTCTTTGTCAAGTTACACTGGTTTCCGAGAGCAGCTTGCATCAAATTTAAGGCTCTGCTCCTGGCATTTAAAACCACCACTGGGTCAGCACCCCTTTACCTTCACTTACTATTAATGACATCGAAATATCACCCCAGAGCGATGTAGTTTCAGACCATTGCCTTGTGTCATACACGATACTTATAGTCTGACATATTATGTTTGGAGCGATTTGGTTCAATAATAAGTATCTCTCTCTTATTGGAGTTAAGCATAAGAAAGTTATGTGCCATCCAGTCCCTAATATCACTAATGCAGTCTGTTGGCTTAGAAAACTGGTGGGTTTCGCTAGGATGTGACGAGATGTAAAGCTGGGTATCATTCGCATAGCAGTGAAAACTTATGTTATGTTTCCTGATAATGTCTCCTAGAGGTAACATATATAACGAGAATAGGATAGGGCCTAAAACTGATCCCTGTGGTATGCCGTATCTAACCAAGAAGCGATATGAGTCTTCCTCATTTACATAAACAAAGTGATATCGATTGGTTAGATACGATCTAAACCAGGCTAATGCCTGACCACTGATGCCAACATACTTTTCTAGTCTATTAAGTAAGATTGTGTGATCTATTGTGTCAAAGGCTGCACTAAGGTCTAGTAATATAAGGACTGAGATTTCACCACGATCGGATGTTAAAAGGAGGTCATTTGTAACTCTAAGCAATGCTGTCTCTCTGCTATGGTGGGGGCTGAATCCTGATTGGAACTTTTCATATGTACTATTATTCACTATGAATGTGCGTAGCTGGCTTGCCACTACTTTTTCTAATATTTTAGAAAGAAAAGGTAGGTTTGAGATTGGTCTAAAGCAGGGGTGTCAAACTCATTTTAGGCTGAGGGCTGGATGGTAAATAACACCATGATGTGAGGGCCGGATAATTTTTTTAAACCTTAGTGTGCTGATAATTGTGTTAATATTAACTAAAACAAACCAATTCATTAGTTTGTTTAGCAAGAAAACTAGAGAAACAAAGCTCTGTGAAAACTACATTTCATAAGGTCACACTCATACTGTTCATACTATACACACAAATTTACATCTGTACAAAATCCACTGGCCTTAGGTTGAAAAGCCTTAATTTACATTATTTGCATTATTCCTTAATGCCAAAATTATTTATAAATCATTCACTTTTCTTTGGAATATATTTGTAATGAGAACAGTCATTTAGAAAATGAAAATGCTAGATGGGGCAGTGGCCCAAACCAAAAATGGCACTAAGGGGGGGGGGGGGGGTACTATTATTATGGTTTTAATAAAGTATTATAAATATGATGTGTTATATTACTAGCATGTGATTATAATGGGAAATATAATAACAAGAATTAAAGTGTGACAATCTGCTAAATATTCAATATGATTTACCTGCTGGCTTGATGGAGCTTTGAATCCATGTTTGCAATGTTGAACTGCCTGTAGCAGCCTCCCTTTCCGTTCTCTTTCTTTATTTTGTCAAGGCATTGGTGTTTTTGTCTACAAAGTGTGCCAACAACAGCAAATGTAGTGTTTATATTAACTTAGATCTGATCGGGAAGATTAAATCGATTAGACAAGTATTTTAACATTAATACTAATGAGGCTATTTTGTTGTTGTTTGCTTGCTAAGTTGTTAGCACTTTTAGAACACCAACAGCAAATCATTACCGGAAGAAATACATAAACAAACTTCCAAATTACTAATTCTGTTGTTTAACTGATTAAACTGATTTAATGTAATGAATCTACCTGTTAATGCAACGAACTTCGGAAACTGTTGTCTTCGCTCTCCAGGCAGAGAGTGGACACAGAGATGCTGCGGAGCGGGCGGGAAAACACGAAGTGGATTACCGGAATCAGTGGATCTTTAGCGGAGCAGTAACAATAGAACAGCAAGATTTTGGGCACCGTGTTTAGTGTGTTCCGCGTTTTGCTGCTTTCCGCAAGTCTCTCATATTAAAAACTAACTAGACACCCGCCTGAAAGAGTTTTTTAAATATGTTTTTAATATTTAATAATACTGTATAAATCATCACGCGGGCCGGATTGGACACCTTTGTGGGCCGTATGCGGCCCGCGGGCCGTATGTTTGACACCCCTGGTCTAAAGTTATTAAGATCTCCCTGGTCAAGGTTTGGTTTTTAAATGAGCAGTCTAATAACTGCTAGTTTGACAGCTGTTGGAACGTATCCTAATTCTAGCGATGAGTTAAAGATATTTAGTACTGGGTCTGACACTACAGGAAATACCTCTTTAAGTAATTTTGTGGGAACGGGGTCTAATATACAGGATGATGATTTAGATGATGTTACTAATTTAGAGAGCTCTTCTATTGTAATAGGTTTAAATGAGCCAAGATGTTCATATGGTAATCTAGTGTTAAATGTACTATTGGGTAGAGTGGTGGCTGTTTGAGTAGCTTCTATTAGAGGTCTACACGGAAGACCCGAGACCCGAAGACCCAGGACCCGACCCGGGACCCGTAGGGGTTCGGGTCTATATTTTAAATGATCAGCCGGGTCCGGGTCGGGTCTCAATCTATTACTTCGGGTCCCGGGTCTGTTTAACATTGTGGGTAATACCCGAGGTCAATCGGACTCGGAGAACACACTCACATTTAAATAAAATATTTCAAAATCAGCAACAAAAACTTAGATGAACTGTCGCATACATTTTTTCTATGACGCTAAAATTGCGTTAAAAAGTTAATTTTTATAATAATATTATAAATTGACCGTCTTGCTGTTATATCTAAAGTTTTCGCGACTCAAAGAGCACAGATATGATAGCAAAGAAGCAAAGCTAACGAAAGCAGCCATGGCACTGAACGAGCGATCGTTATTATAATCCAAATGGGCAAACATTATTAAGCAAGTTGACCCGATGTAAAACTGCGTTATTAATCACCATGACTGTAAAGTGGACTTTAAAAGCTGGAATAAGCATTAAACATTTCAATCGTCAAAAGAGGAATAACATGGATGGAACTTTCTTGGAAATAAGGATTGTGCATCACGGATTTTAAATAATAGACGGGTCTTTGTCGGATCCGGGTCCAGCTTTTAAATAATAGACGGGTCCGGGTCGGATCCGGTTCCAGCTTTCAAAACAACAGACGGGTCCGGGTCGGTTCAGTGTAGCACATTTGCGGGTCTGATCGGGTTCGGGTAGGAATTTTTGGACCCGTGTAGACCTCTAGCTTCTATGTTTTCCCTTATAACCGTAATTTTGTTAGTAAAGAAGTTCATAAAGTCATTACTATTGTGTTGGAGTTTACTATTGGTTTCTGTTTGTTCTTTGTTTCTAGTCAGTTTCGCAACTGTGCTAAAGAGGAAACGAGGGTTGTTATGATTTTCTTTGATAAGCGTACTGAGATAGGTAGATCTGGCGGTTTTTAAAGCCTTTCTGTAGTGTTGAACACTCTCTTTCCAGGCTGCACGCCATACCTCTAACTTTGTGCTGCGGTAGTTTCGTTCCATTTTTCTAGCTAACTTAAGACATTCTTCTTTAACAAAGCATTCACATAAAATGTCCAGTAAATGTACTTATCCCACAATAGTTAGTTTGTCTAGAACAAAGCACTCACATACCTCATATGGGTAATATACTTATGCCGCAGTAGTTAGCCTGTCTGAAACCGAGCTGACTTAAACCACTATACTGTATGACACTTGTATTACATGTAAACAGCCCCTACGCTAATAGGATTCTGTTTCTCTCTCCCCGTCTCGTCCTCGACCCTGAGGACAATGAGACAAACAGACCCAGTTCCTGCAACCGTAAAGGTCATCACACCGTTGATCTACTGACCGTCCTTCTACGAGATGCCCAGCCGTTGCCTGACCAGCGACCACCGGCGGAACCAGTTTAATTCACTTACCCGTTCACATACCCCAATAGTATTTATATATATATATAAATATATATGTATGTCTCTCAAGGGTTTTTCCCCTCATAGGAGTTTTCCCCCTGGACTAGCCAGGAGTGTTTTTCTCCTAGGGGTTTTTTCATCCCCTGGAGAGTCCGCCACCTTTGGCTTAACTTTCTGCTTTACTGTATACCTTACATTATTACTATGCTCGCTTTTCTATGCTTTTCCTACAAATATTAATGTAAAGCTGCTTTGAAACAATTAACAATTGTGAGAAGCGCTATATAAATAAAATTGAATTGAATGGACAGTTTTCTTTTGTCCTTTTTACTGCGCAAAATTAAAACTCTCACTGGCCAAACAAACACTAACCCTGTGATCTTTTTTAGAATGGCCAAACAGTACTTAATAACAACTTAATACACTAAATTTATCATGATTATCATTATGCAGCTTATTATGTAGGTCTTTTGTTTCTTCAAGTGTCAGTCACAGATTTTTCAGGAGCTTTCCCGCCTTCTTGCAAATTCTAAATCAATATATTGTTTTATGTAAATGAGTAGGCAGAATAATTTTCACATCATTTTAAAGAAAAACTCGAAACTACTAGATCCTGTTTTGAAAAGTCAAATATGTTTAGTATGGGTTTTGTGGACTTATATCAGTGTTATTATTATTTTTTTTTTTTTTCAAAAACCACACGTAAACTTTTTTCTCTTAAAAATACAAACATGAACATACATGTTGCTCACATAATATTGTAGCCCAGTTTGTGCTGAACACAGTGTTATGAGACTTTTACCATTATTATAATTTTAACCCTGGAGAACCCAAAAACCCTTTTGTTAGCAGCAATTAACATTGGCCAAATTTGACCAATGGGTTCTCCAGGGATAAGCAACTGAAAAAGCACAAATGTCAGTGCTGGTCAAAACTGCTCAAGGATGCAAAATCAGCCAATACCCCAGATGGTTAAGTTACTCTGTCTATAAAGTAATTACAATACTCATCCTTCAGCACTCAATTAACTTTCTCTGGGCTAAGTACAATTCCTTGTGTTCGCCTCCTTCTTTCACTATGCTGTAGAGCTGCAACTAATGACTATTTCTTCTGTCGAATAATCTAGCGATTATTTTTCCGATTAGTCGACTACTCTAACGACTATTTTTTATTATTAATACAGTGTTCTTTTTTTGATTAGCTATTTAATCTGTTGGATAATCTGTTTTCTACTCTCTGTCTGATCTGACAGTTATTGTTTGTTTTATTGTATTTTAACACAACTGAATGCTATTTTCACATATTATCTGTTCTTTTGTCAGACATATAGGGGCAGTTTCCCAGACAGGGACATTAGACTAGTCCTAGACTAAAATAAATATAAGAGCTGTCCAAACTGAAAACATCTTGCACTGACATATCTTAAAATAAACCAGTGCCCTTAGTTTGGCCTCGAAATGCACACAAGTAATGTTTTTAGTAAGGCATGTTTGTTTAAACTAATTATATTTCCTAATTAAACTAAGGTCTAGTCCTGGTTTAAGCTAATCTCTGTCCTGCCCGGTTGCATAAAACTTTAAGACTAGTCTTTAAAGTTAGTCATGAATTTTTTTCTTCAAGACTTATCATAACTGTTTTAAGTATGTTACATAGAAAGGTTGGTCTAATTTAAATCCAAATAATAAGACTGATTAGCCCTAACTAATTGCTAGTTAGTCAGAATCATTCTTAAAGCAACACTATGTAGTTTCCATGTAAAAATGACTTACAGCTCCCCATGTGGTTGAAAAGCGCAACAGAGCCTGGTATCAGACACTCTTCTACAGGCAGGGGGAGGGGCGGGGCTGTGTGCTCTACCCTCCACCGCCACTTTCAGAGTGGGCTTGTAGCAGCTAGGAGGCTGCTCAAGTTCCAACAACAGTACAGTTTGTCCAGTTAAAAGTTGTTCTAGCACTGAAATAATTTTAGAGACATTATTTAAAGGTAAAAAAACTACATAGTGTTGCTTTAAGACGCAGTCTTAATGTCACGGCTATGTTTATGCAACCGGCCATCCGGAAACCACCCAGGGCCGGAGTGGGACTCATTTTCAGCCCTGGAGTTTCATGACTTAGACCGGCCCACTTAAGTTCATGACTGACTATATTAAAATAATACAGTTAAATCCTCAGTAGCCTATACATAAGTGTGCAATAGTGAACTGTTTTCTGCATCCTTGCAATTCATTGTATTTTTTTAAATAGATAATTTCCAAACCAATGCAAATACAGTAAACAATTATGATTTTTGCTCTAATCTTGCAGCCCTATGATAAGGTATTTTTATATTATTCAATTAAACATATTCAAAAGCTACTAAAAGGGAACAAATGTGTTTGTGTTTTCCCCTATATTTCTATTTTTAAAAAATGGTGGGTCTTGAGATTACCTGTTGGGTTGAAAAAGTTTAGAAACTCCTGATATACAATACACAATCAAGATTTATGAAGTATGCAGAGGAACAGGAGGAAAAATAAAAAATCCTTATCTTAATTTTTAGTACTTGGATCATG
Organism: Paramisgurnus dabryanus; assembly: GCF_030506205.2. NCBI lineage: Eukaryota > Metazoa > Chordata > Actinopteri > Cypriniformes > Cobitidae > Paramisgurnus > Paramisgurnus dabryanus. The sequence goes on from NC_133345.1 coordinate 13,121,477, forward strand.
TACATTGCCAAATACCTTGTGTCATAAAAGAACAAATATTGAATGGACTTGTTTTACTTAAGAAAACATTATATTCATATGAAACGTTTTAAATAAACTGATGAGTTTTGCATCAAATAAGTTTTTGTTATCAAAAGACGATGAATAATAATGACTATTCATAGATCATTCATTATTGCATCTATGACTTAGATTTTTAAAAATTACGATTTGTCTCATTTTCATTTATGTGGCCATTCGTATTAGGTCGCGCATCTAGACGCGCGGCAAACGCCCTCAAATACAGACGCATCTGAATCTAAACTCGTGTTCACAGGCGAGCGCTTTGAAAAGCAACCCGTGCGTCTTGCACTAACATTTTTAAAGCCGGCAAATTACGCGAGTGGGGCTGAATAAGTGCTGGATGCAGCAACCTTCAATCCGGTGGCATGACAACTCACAATTCGGCGCAAATAAAAAAATTGCCATTACACAGTGTTACTACAAAAGGCATGCGCGGGCATAGGAGAGAGCTCGCGCACAAGCACATAGAGAACCTGTTTGTGTGGGAAAACATTGCTAATATTTCATGATAAACGCGAATCAGTCGTCTTCTCTGCCAGTAACATCTGACGTTTACGTGAAAATGCAAGTACAAAACACAGCCAACTTTTAATTCTTTCATTCAGTGTCATGTATGCGAGGCGCTGTCTAGGGGCTTCACGCAGAGAAAGAGAGAGCGCGCGTGCACAAGAGAGGCACCACCGAGCGCGCACAACAATAAATGAAGCGGTTTTAAATGAAAATAAAAATGTAACGTTAAATGTTGCGGCCATTGTTGATTTTGTGGCGCACACAAACAAATCAATGTATGGATAACATTGCCAGGAGCATAAGCCGCCATTACGCGAAATGAATGTAAACAGCAATGCGTCGACGCATTTTACGCATGTCAACATATTTTCATAGTCGACGTAATCGATGACGTCGACGCGTCGTTGCAGCACTACTATGCTGATGCATTCAGATATAAATAAACTGAGAAAGGCATTGCTTGCAACATAATACTCTTCATTTAGAGCAAACTCTGTATCTTTATACGATATCTAGGTCTGTATAAAACACTATGGGGCGGTTGGTTGGAGAGAGTTTGGTTACTAGGCCTTGGTTATAATATAATTTTTAAGCTGTTTTTTACAAACAAACCTTACAAAAACCAGTACTGGTGTGCATGTAGAGACAAACAATGGGACTGATATATCTCTTAGGATATGTCAGTACAAGGTGTTTGTAAATGAAGGCAGCTCAAAATATTCATTTTAGACTGGGACTAGGGTAAGCCCTGTCCAGAAACCACCCCCAAAGTGTGTAGACTTACAGTGGGATGTTGTAGGAGACTCTCTGAGCCTTGATGAAATCTTTTGGCTGATGCTGTGCAATGACATGCCAGCTAACTCCGTTATTGACGCTGTACTGGAGCAGTACGGCCCGGTCGACTGTATCCGCCTGATCCAGGGCAGTATTACAGCTGTCTGTTTGAGACAGACTGCCTATCTGCAGTACGAACATGATCTTACTAGATGAGAGAAAAACATGTCAATGACGTGATTTAATACAACAGCAAAAGTAAGATTCCAAATAGTTTTTCGCGCTACCTGGCACGGGTCAGGTCTAGAAGTCTAGTGATGGCTTGTCTGGTGTCGCAGCCATTAAAGTACAGTGAATCCCCATGAGCATGAGGAGAAAGCTGACCGCAGCCGCTGCTGACCCCGCCACCCTGAATCAAACTCCAGCTCTCCTGGGACACCGAACCAGACTCAAAGTTGTCTTTTATGGAGCTGGGCAGGTCGCTGCTGGACAAAGAGCAGTCATCACCTGAGAAAGACAAAACCTGCACTTGTTTGTTCTGCTGCACATCACACCATCGCAAATGTTATCAACGACAGGGTTGCCATGCCTACCATGATATCCCTCATCACATATACAGACAGATCCACTTGTACAGTAGCCATGACCGCTGCACAATCCCGGACACGCTTCCCCGATGTAGACGTGGTCCACGGCCCAGCTGTAGCGCTCACCAGTGGCCTCCTGCTGAATCCAGCGAAACTGTGTTGCGCTGCAGACCAACAGAACATTTTGGATATTCACAAATTTGCTTTTCACATTTTTTTGTCAAATGTGATCAAGATGGGCCATACCCTGAGGAAACGTGGTCAGGCAGTTGAATAGTGACTCTGGTCCATGCTGAACTGTTGACTGGACTGTAGATGGAGGACTCGTGAAACTGAAAAGGTGAGCAGCCTACATTGTTAATGGAGGATGGCAGACAGGCAGATTGGACTAACTGCCACACATCTGACCTAAAGAAAAGAAAAAAAGAAGAGAAAAGAACAAAGATATTACCAGATTTTTTCATTTGCTTTACCCTCTGTCTCTCTTACACACATCTGTTATCCATACTCACCTGGCATCCCTCCTGTACTGTAAAAGTACAGAATGATGGTCATCACATCTGTCTGCTTCACAGCCGACCACAATCTAAAGTGGACAACAATCAGAATTAATACTGTATACAATGTGTGTGTCTGAATATAATGATATACACTGACCTTGAACTGCAAGATGTATCCAGGCTGAACGATCAGTTCGCGGGTTGCCAGGATGTTGTGAGATCCGTCCAGGTTTTTGTTTGGCCAATACAAATGGAAAGACGGGTTTCCACAGAACCCAGCTGTGCGAACGGCATTGGGATAGAAGCTCCAGCTCTCTTCATGAGATACACCCTCTGCAGTAATGATAACATAAGTTTAAGTTTGGAAAACAGAGGACAGTCACTCTCAATCTCTGTACTTTCACATTAAATAACATTAAGTCAGCTAACCATCATCAAAAGTGTCCAGTAGAGTGCTGGGGTTAATGTCAGATCCTCCCACTAGGATGTTGTCTAAGGCCCACTGAGCGCGCTCCACACTCGGCATGACCAGGCCTGATGACAGTGA